>NC_142201.1:53163750-53905000 GCF_049639895.1 Pseudopodoces humilis | reverse complement strand
TTCCCCCTTCCCCCCCTTTTCCCTTCCCCCCCTTTCCCTTCCTTTCCCCCCCTTTCCCCTTCCCCCCCTTTCCCCTTCCCCCCCTTCCCTTCCCCCCTTTCCCCTTTCCCTTTCCCCTTCCCCTTCCCCTTTTTCCCTTTCCCCTTTTCCCCCCCTTCCTTCCCTTCCCCTTTCCCCCCCTTCCCCTTTCCCCTTTCCCTTCCCTTCCCCCCTTCCCTTCCCCCCCCTTCCCTTCCCCCCTTCCCTTCCCCTTCCCTTCCCTTCCCTTCCCCCTTCCCTTCCCTTCCCTTCCCCCCCCTTCCCTTCCCCTTCCCTTCCCCCTTCCCTTCCCTTCCCTTCCCTTCCCTTCCCTTCCCTTCCCTTCCCTTCCCCCTTCCCTTCCCCCCTTCCCTTCCCTTCCCCCCTTCCCTTCCCTTCCCCTTCCCTTCCCCCCTTCCCTTCCCCCCTTCCCTTCCCTTCCCTTCCCTTCCCTTCCCTTCCCCCCTTCCCTTCCCTTCCCTTCCCCCCTTCCCTTTTCCCTTCCCTTCCCCCCTTCCTTCCCTTCCCCCTTCCCTTCCCTTCCCTTCCCTTCCCTTCCCTTCCCTTCCCTTCCCCTTCCCCCCTTCCCCCCTTCCCCCTTCCCTTCCCTTCCCTTCCTTCCCTTCCCCTTCCCCCCTTCCCTTCCCTTCCCTTCCCTTCCCTTCCTTCCCCCCTTCCCTTTCCCTTCCCTTCCCTTCCCCCCTTCCCTTCCCCCCCTTCCCTTCCCCCCTTCCCCCCCCCTTCCCTTCCCCCCCTTCCCCTTCCCTTCCCTTCCCTTCCCTTCCCTTCCCTTCCCTTCCCCCCCCTTTCCCCTTCCCTTCCCCCCCTCTCCCCCCCCTTTCCCCCCCCCCTTCCCCCTTTTTCCTCCCTTCCCCCCTTTCCCCTTTTTCCCCCCCCTTTCCCCTTTCCCCTTTCCCCTTTCCCCTTTTCCCTTCCCTTCCCTTTCCCCTTCCCCTTCCCTTTCCCTTTTCCTTTTCCCTTCCCCCCTTTCCCCTTCCCTTTTTCCCTTTCCCCTTCCCTTCCCCCTTTCCCCTTTTCCCTTCCCTTCCCTTTCCCCCTCCCCCCACCCTTCCCCTTTCCCCCCCTTTCCCCTTCCCCCCCCCCTTCCCCTTGCCCCCCCCTTTCCCCTTTCCCCTTCCCTTCCCCTTTCCCTTTCCCCTTTCCCCCCCTTTCCCCTTTCCCCTTTCCCCTTCCCTTCCCTTCCCCTTTCCCCCTTCCCCTTTTCCCTTCCCCCCCTTCCCCTTTCCCCTTTCCCCCTTCCCTTCCCTTCCCTTCCCTTCCCCCCTTCCCTTCCCCCCCCCCTTCCCTCCCTTCCCCCCCTTTTTTCCCCTTCCCCCCTTTTCCCCCCTTCCCCTTCCCCTTTCCCCTTCCCCTTTCCCCCCTTCCCCCCTTCCCCTTTCCCTTTCCCCCCTTCCCTTCCCCTTCCCTTTCCCCCCCCTTCCCCCTTCCCCCCTTCCCTTCCCCCCTTTTTCCCCCCCCCTTCCCTTTCCCCTTCCCCTTTCCCTTTTCCCTTTCCCCTTTTCCCTTTCCCCCCTTCCCTTCCCCTTCCCCCTTCCCCTTCCTTCCCTTCCCTTCCCTTCCCTTCCCCCCTTCCCTTCCCTTCCCCCCCTTTCCCCTTTCCCCCTTCCCCTTTCCCCTTTCCCCTTTCCCCTTTCCCTTTCCCCTTTTCCCTTCCCTTCCCCCCCCCCCTTCCCCCCCCTTTTCCCCCCCCCTTCCCCCTTCCCCCTTTCCCCCCCCTTCCCCCCTTCCCCCCCCTTCTCCCCCCCTTCCCCCCTTTCCCCCCCCCCTTCCCCCCTTCCCTTCCCCCCCTTCCCTTCCCCCCTTCCCTTCCCGCACCTTCCCCCCCTCCCCCCCTTTCCCCTTTCCCCCCTTTCCCTTCCCCCCCTTTCCCCTTTTCCCCCTTCCCCTTTCCCCTTTCCCCTTCCCTTCCCTTCCCTTCCCCTTCCCTTCCCTTCCCCCCTTCCCTTCCCCCCTTCCCTTCCCTTCCCTTCCCTTCCCTTCCCTTTCCCCTTCCCTTCCCTTCCCTTCCCTTCCCCTTCCCCTTTCCCCTTTCCCCTTTCCCCTTTCCCCTTTCCCCTTTCCCCTTTCCCCTTCCCCCCCTTTCCCCCTTTCCCTTCCCCTTTCCCTTCCCCCCCCTTCCCTTTTCCCCTTCCCTTCCCTTCCCTTTTCCCTTCCCTTCCCTTCCCTTCCCCCCTTTCCCCCTTCCCTTCCCCCCTTCCCTTCCCCCTTCCCTTTCCCCTTTCCCCTTTCCCCTTCCCCTTTCCCCTTTCCCTTCCCTTTTTTTTCCCCTTTCCCCTTTTCCCCCCCCTTCCCCTTCCCTTCCCCCCTTCCCCCTTCCCCTTTTCCCCCCTTTCCCCTTCCCCTTTCCCCCTTCCCTTTCCCCTTTCCCCTTTCCCCTTTTCCCTTCCCTTCCCTCCCCCTTTCCCCCCCTTCCCCCTCCTTCCCCCCTTCCCCCCCCTTTCCCCCCTTCCCCCCCTTTCCCCCTTCCCCCCTTCCCCCCCTTCCCCTTCCCCCCTTCCCCCCCTTTCCCTTCCCCCCCCTTTCCCCCCCCCTTCCCTTTTCCCTTCCCCTTTTCCCCCCCTTTCCCCTTTCCCCTTTCCCCTTTTCCCCTTCCCCTTTCCCCTTTCCCCTTCCCTTCCCCTTCCCCTTTCCCCTTCCCCTTTCCCTCCCCCCCCCCTTTCCCCTTTCCCCCCTTTTCCCCTTTTCCCTTTCCCTTTCCCCTTTCCTTTCCCCTTTCCCCTTCCCCTTTCCCCCTTCCCCTTCCCTTCCCTTCCCTTCCCCCCCCTTCCCCTTTCCCCTTTTTCCCCTTCCCTTCCCCCCTTCCCTTCCCTTCCCCCCCTTCCCCCCCCCTTCCCCCCCTTTTCCCTTCCCTTCCCCTTCCCCCCCTTTCCCCTTCCCCTTCCCCCTTCCCTTTTCCCTTCCCTTCCCTTTCCCCTTCCCTTCCCTTCCCCCCCCCCTTCCCTTCCCTTCCCTTCCCCTTCCCCCTTCCCCTTTCCCCTTTTCCCCCCCTTCCCTTCCCCCCCCTTTCCCCTTCCCTTCCCCCCTTTCCCCTTTCCCCTTTCCCCCCTTCCCCTTTTCCCTTTCCCCTTTTCCCTTCCCCTTTCCCCTTTCCCCTTTCCCCCTTTCCCCTTTTCCCCCCTTCCCTTCCCCCCCCCCTTCCCTTCCCCCCCCCCTTTTCCCTTTCCCCTTCCCTTCCCTTCCCCCCCCCTTCCCCTTTCCCCTTCCCTTCCCTTCCCTTCCCTTTCCCTTCCCCTTCCCCTTTCCCCTTTTCCCTTTCCCTTTTTCCCCTTTCCCCTTTCCCCTTCCCCTTTCCCCTTTTCCCTTTCCCCTTTCCCCTTTCCCTTTCCCCCTTCCCTTCCCTTCCCTTCCCTTCCCTTTCCCTTTCCCCTTTCCCCCTTCCCCCCTTTTCCCTTTCCCCCCCCTCCTCCTTTCCCCCTTCTTTCCCCTTTTCCCCCCTTTCCCCTTCCCCCCTTCCCTTCCCCCCCCCCCTTCCCTTCCCCCCCCCCCTTTCCCCCCTTCCCCTTTCCCCCTCCCCTTTCCCCCCTTCCCCCCCCCTTTCCCCTTTTCCCTTTCCCCCTTCCCCTTTCCCCTTCCCCTTTCCCTTTTCCCCCCCTTCCCCTTTCCCCTTTCCCCTTTCCCCTTTCCCCTTTCCCCTTTCCCCTTTCCCCTTTCCCCCCCCCTTCCCCTTCCCCCCCCTTTTCCCTTCCCCCCCTTTTCCCCTTCCCCCCTTCCCTTCCCCCCTTCCCTTCCCCCCTTCCCTTCCCCCCTTTCCCCTTTCCCCCCTTCCCTTCCCTTCCCCCCCTTCCCTTCCCTTCCCCCCCCTTCCCTTCCCTTCCCCCCCCTTTTCCCCCCCCTTTCCCCTTTTCCCCTTCCCTTCCCCCCCTTTCCCCCCCCTTCCCTTCCCTTCCCCCCTTCCCTTCCCTTCCCCCCCTTTCCCCTTCCCCTTCCCCCCCTTCCCCTTTCCCCCCCTTCCCTTTCCCCCCCTTCCCCCCTTCCCTTCCCCCTTCCCCTTTCCCCCCCTTCCCTTCCCCCCTTTCCCCCTTCCCCCCCTTTCCCCTTTTCCCTTTTCCCCCCCCTTCCCTTCCCCCCTTTCCCCTTCCCCCCCTTTCCCCTTTCCCCCCCTTCCCCTTTCCCCTTTCCCCCTTTCCCCCCCTTTCCCCTTTTTCCCCTTTCCCCCCTTCCCCTTTCCCCTTCCCCTTTCCCCCCTTCCCCCTTCCCTTTCCCCCTTCCCTTCCCTCCCCTTCCCCCCTTCCCTTCCCCCCCCCCCCCCCCCTTTTTTTCCCCTTTCCCCCCTTCCCCTTTCCCCCCTTCCCCTTTCCTTTCCCCCCTTCCCCTTTCCCCTTTCCCCCCCCTTTCCCTTTCCCCTTTCCCCCCCCCTTCCCTTCCCTTTTCCCCCCTTTCCCCTTCCCTTCCCCCCCTTTTCCCTTCCCCCCTTCCCTTCCCTTCCCCCCCTTTCCCCTTTCCCCTTCCCCTTTTCCCTTCCCTTTCCCCTTCCCTTCCCTTCCCTTCCCCCTTCCCCTTTCCCCTTCCCCTTTCCCTTCCCTTCCCTTCCTTCCCCCTTCCCCTTTCCCCCTTCCCTTTCCCCCTTCCCCTTTCCCCCTTCCCCTTCCCCCCCTTTCCCCTTTCCCTTTCCCCCCTCCCCTTCCCTTCCCTTCCCTTCCCTTCCCTTTCCCCTTTCCCTTCCCCCCCTTTCCCCTTTCCCCTTCCCCTTCCCTTTCCCCCCTTCCCCCCCTTCCCCTTCCCCCTTCCCCCTTCCTTCCCCCCCTTTCCCCTTTCCCCTTCCCCCCTTCCCTTCCCTTCCCCCCCCTTCCCCTTTCCCTTCCCCCTTCCCCCTTCCCCCCCCCCTTCCCCTTCCCCCCTTCCCTTCCCCCCCCTTCCCTCCCTTCCCTTCCCCCCCTTCCCTTCCCTTCCCCACCTTCCCTTCCCTTCCCCCCTTCCTTTCCCCCCTTCCCTTCCCCCCCCTTCCCTTCCCCCCTTCCCTTCCCTTCCCTTCCCTTCCCTTCCCCTTTCCCCTTTCCCCTTTCCCCTTCCCCTTTCCCCTTTCCCCTTTCCCCTTTTCCCTTTCCCCTTTCCCCCTTTTCCCTTTCCCTTTTCCTTCCCCTTTCCCCTTTCCCCTTTCCCCTTTCCCTTTCCCCTTTCCCCTTTCCCCTTTCCCCTTCCCCCCTTCCCCTTCCCCTTTCCCCCCCTTCCCCCCTTCCCCCCCCCTTTTCCCCTTTCCCTTTCCCCCTTCCCCCCTTTCCCTTTTTCCCTTTCCCCTTTCCCCCCCTTCCCCTCCTTTCCCCCCTTTCCCCTTTCCCCTTCCCCCCCTTTCCCTTCCCTTTCCCCTTTCCCCCCCCCCCCCCCCTTCCCCTTTCCCCTTTCCCCTTTTCCCCCCCTTTTCCCTTCCCCCCCCCCCCTTCCCCTCCCCCCCCCTTCCCCTTTCCCCCCCCCCTTTCCCTTCCCCCTTTCCCCTTTTCCCCCTTCCCTTCCCTTCCCTTCCCCCCCCCCCTTCCCCTTTCCCCTTTCCCCCTTCCCCCCCTTTCCCCTTTCCCCCCCTTCCCTTCCCTTCCCTTTTCCCCTTTCCCTTCCCCCCTTTCCCCTTTCCCCTTCCCTTTCCCTTTCCCCTTTCCCCTTTTTCCCTTCCCCCCCCTTCCCCTTTCCCCTTTCCCCTTTCCCCCTTCCCCCCTTCCCCCCTTCCCCCCTTCCCCCTTTCCCCTTTTCCCTTCCCTTCCCTTCCCTTCCCTTCCCTTCCCTTTTCCTTTCCCCTCCCCTTTCCCCCTTCCCTTCCCTTTCCCCTTCCCCCCTTTTTCCCTTCCCCCCCCTTTCCCCTTTCCCCCCCCCCCTTTCCCCTTTCCCCCCTTCCCCTTTCCCCCCTTCCCCTTTCCCCCCCCTTTCCCCCTTCCCTTCCCCTTCCCCTTTCCCCTTTCCCTTTCCCCTTTCCCCTTTCCCCTTCCCCTTTCCCCCTTTCCCTTCCCTTCCCTTCCCTTCCCTTCCCCCACCTTCCCTTCCCCCCTTCCCTTTCCCTTCCCTTCCCTTCCCCCCCTTTCCCCTTCCCCTTTCCCTTTCCCCTTTCCCCTTTCCCCTTTCCCCTTTCCCTTCCCCTTTCCCTTCCCCTTCCCTTCCCCCCTTCCCTTCCCTTCCCTTCCCCCCCTTCCCCCTTCCCCTTCCTTCCCTTCCCCCCCTTTTCCCTTCCCTTCCCCCCCCTTCCCTTCCCCCCCCCTTTTCCCTTCCCCCCTTCCCTTCCCCCCTTTTCCCTTTCCCCCCCTTCCCTTCCCCCCCCTTCCCCTTTCCCCTTTCCCCTTTTCCCTTTCCCCTTTCCCCTTTCCCCCTTCCCTTCCCGCCCCTTTCCCCTTTCCCCTTTCCCCCCCCCCCCTTCCCTTCCCCCCCCTTTCCCCTTTCCCCTTTCCCCCTTCCCTTCCCCCTTCCCCTTTCCCCTTTCCCCTTTCCCCTTTCCCTTCCCTTTTTTTCCCCTTTCCCCCTTCCCTTCCCTTTCCCCTTTCCCCTTCCCCTTTCCCCTTTTCCCCCCCCACCTTCCCTTCCCTTCCCCCCCCCTTCCCTTCCCCCCCCTTCCCCCCTTTCCCTTCCCTTTTCCCTTTCCCCCCTTCCCCCTTCCCCCCTTCCCCTTTCCCCTTCCCCTTCCCCCTTCCCCTTTCCCTTCCCTTTCCCCTTTCCCCCCTTTCCCCTTTCCCCCTTCCCCCCTTTCCCCTTTCCCCTTTCCCCTTTCCCCTTTCCCCCTTCCCCTTTCCCCTTTCCCCCTTCCCCCTTCCCCCTTCCTCTTTCTCCCTTCCCCCTTCCCCTCTCCCCCTTCCCCTTTCCCCTTCCCCTTTTCCCTTTTCCCCCCCCCTTTCCCCTTCCCTTCCCTTCCCTTCCCTTTTCCCCCCTTTCCCCTTTCCCCTTTCCCCCCTTCCCTTCCCCTTTCCCCCCTTCCCCTTTCCCCTTTCCCCTTTCCCCCTTCCCCTTTTCTCTTTCCCCCTTCCCCTTTCCCCCTTCCCCCTTCCCCCACCCTTTCCCCTTTCCCCCCCCCCTTCCCTCCCTTCCCCCCTTCCCCCCCCTTTTCCCCCCTTTCCCCTTCCCCTTTCCCCTTTCCCCTTTCCCCTTTCCCCTTTTCCCTTTCCCTTTCCCCTTTTCCCTTCCCTTCCCCCTTCCCCCCTTCCCTTCCCCCCCCCTTTCCCCTTTCCCCTTTCCCTTCCCTTCCCTTCCCTTCCCTTCCCCCCCTTCCCCTTTCCCCTTCCCCTTCTTCCCTTTTCCCCTTCCCTTTCCCTTCCCTTTCCCTTTCCCCTTTCCCCCTTCCCTTCCCTTCCCTTCCCTTCCCTTCCCTTTCCCCTTCCCCTTCCCCCCTTTCCCCTTTTCCCCCCTTCCCCTTTCCCCCCCCTTCCCCTTTCCCTTCCCCCCTTCCCCTTTTCCCTTCCTTCCCTTCCCTCCCCTTTCCCCTTTCCCCCTTTCCCTTTCCCCCTTCCCCCTTCCCCCCTTTCCCCCTTCCCCCCTTTTCCCTTTCCCCTTTCCCCTTTCCCCTTCCTTCCCTTCCCCTTTCCCCTTCCCTTCCCTTTCCCTCCCTTTCCCCTTTCCCCTTTCCCCTTTCCCCTTTCCTTCCCCTTCCCTTCCCTTCCTTTCCCTTTCCCCTTTCCCTTTCCCCCTTCCCCTTTTCCCTTTCCCTTCCCCCCCCTTTCCCCCTTCCCCTTTCCCCTTTCCCCTTTCCCCTTTCCCCTTTTCCCTTTCCCCCTTTCCCTTTCTCCCTCCCCCCTTTCCCCCTTCCCGCCCCTTCCCCCCTTCCCTTCCCTTCCCTTCCCTTCCCTTTCCCTTTTCCCTTTCCCCTTTCCCCTTTCCCCTTTCCCTTTCCCTTCCCCCCTTCCCCTTTCCCCTTTCCCCTTCCCCCCTTTCCCCTTTCCCCTTTCCCCCCCTTCCCTTCCCTCCCCCCACCTTCCCTTCCCCCCTTTCCCCCCTTCCCGCCCCTTTCCCCTTTTCCCTTTCCCTTCCCCCTTCCCTTCCCTTCCCTTCCCTTTTCCCTTCCCTTCCCCCCTTTCCCCTTTCCCCCCTTCCCCCCTTCCCCTCCCCCCCCTTTCCCCCCCCCCCCCCTTCCTTTTTTCTTTCCCCCTTTTCCCCCTTCCCTTCCCTTCCCTCCCTTCCCTTCCCTTTCCCCTTCCCCCCCTTTCCCTTTCCCCCTTCCCCCCCTTTCCCCTTTCCCCCCTTCCCCTTTCCCCCCTTCCCCTTCCCCTTTCCCCTTCCCCTTTCCCCTTTCCCCCTTTCCCCTTTCCCTTCCCCCCCCTTCCCCCCTTTTCCCCTTTCCCCTTTCCCCCTTTCCCCTTTCCCCCCTTCCCCCCCCCTTCCCCTTCCCCTTTCCCCTTTTCCCCTTCCCTTCCCCTTTTTCCCTTCCCCCCCTTTTCCCTTTCCCTTCCCCCTTCCCCTTTTCCCCCCTTCCCCCCCTTCCCCCCTTTTCCCTTTCCCCTTTCCCCTTTCCCTTTCCCTTCCCCCTTCCCCCCTTCCCCTTTCCCTTTTCCCTTCCCTTCCCCCCTTTCCCCCTTCCCCTTCCCTTTCCCCTTTCCCCCTCCCTTCCCCCTTCCCCCCCCTTTCCCCTTCCCCTTTCCCCCCTTCCCTTCCCTTCCCGCCCCTTTCCCCCCTTCCCCCCCCTTTTCCCCTCCTTTCCCCTTTCCCCCTTCCCTTTTCCCCTTCCCCCCCTTCCCTTTCCCCTTTCCCCTTTCCCCTTTCCCCCTCCCCCATTCCCCTTTCCCCTCTCCCCTCTTCCCTTTTCCCCTTCCCCCTTTCCCCCCTTCCCCTTTCCCCTTTCCCCCTTCCCTTTCCCCCCTTCCCCTTTCCCCCCTTCCCCCTTCCCTTCCCTTTCCCCTTTCCCCTTCCCTTTCCCCCTTCCCCTTCCCTTCCCTTCCCTTCCCTTCCCTTTCCCCCTTCCCCTTTCCCCTTTCCCCCCCCCCCTTTCCCCTTTTCCCTTTTCCCCCTTTCCCCTTTCCCCTTTTCCCTTTCCCCTTTCCCTTCCCTTCCCTTCCCTTCCCCTTCCCCCTTTCCCCTTTTCCCTTTCCCCTTTTCCCTTCCCCTTTCCCCCCTTCCCTTTTCCCCTTTCCCCTTTTCCCTTTCCCCCCCCCCTTTCCTTTCCCCCTTCCCTTTTTCCCTTCCCTTCCTTTTCCCTTCCCTCCCTTTCCCCTTCCCCCCTTCCCTTCCCCCCCTTTCCCTTCCCTTTTCCCCCCTTTTCCCTTTTCCCTTCCCCCCCCTTTCCCCTTCCCCCCTTCCTTTCCCCTTCCCCCCCTTCCCCCTTTCCCTTCCCCCCCTTTTCCCTTCCCCTTTTTCCCCCCCTTCCCCTTTCCCTTCCCTTCCCTTCCCCCCTTCCCTTCCCTTCCCTTTTCCCTTCCCTTCCCTTTCCCCTTTTCCTTCCCCCCCTTTCCCCTTTCCCCTTTCCCCTTTCCCCTTTCCCCTTCCCTTCCCTTTCCCCCCCTTCCCCCTTCCCCTTCCCCTTTTCCCTTTCCCCTTCCCTTTCCCCTTTCCCCTTCCCTTCCCTTCCCCCCCTTTCCCCCTTCCCTTTCCCCTTTCCCCTTTCCCCTTTCCCCTTTTCCCCTTTCCCCTTTCCCTTTTTCCCCCCTTTTCCCTTTCCCTTTCCCCTTTCCCCTTCCCCCCTTCCCCCCTTCCCCCCTTCCCCCCCTCCCCCCCCCCCCCTTCCCCCCCTTTCCCCCCCTTCCCCCCCCTCCCCCCGCTTCCCCCTTTCCCCTTCCCCCCTTTTCCCTTTTCCCCCCCCCCCTTTCCCCTTTCCCCCCCCCTTTTCCCTTCCCCCTTCCCCTTTTCCCTTTCCCCTTTCCCCTTTCCCCTTTCCCCTCTCCCCCCCTTTCCCCCCCCTTCCCCCTTCCCCCCCCCCCCCCCTTCCCCTCCCCTTTCCCCCTTTCCCCCTTCCCTTCCCCCCCCTTCCCTTTCCCCCCCTTTCCCCTTTCCCCCCCCTTTCCCTTCCCCCCCCTTTCCCCTTCCCCCCCCCTTTCCCTTTCCCCCTTCCCCTTTCCCCTTTTCCCTTTTCCCTTTCCCTTCCCCCTTTCCCCTTTCCCCTTTCCCCTTTCCCCTTTCCCCCCTTCCCTTCCCTTCCCTTCCCTTTCCCCTTCCCCCCCCCTTCCCCCCCCCCCCCTTCCCCTTTCCCCCTTCCCTTCCCTTCCCTTCCCCCCCTTTCCCCTTTCCCTTCCCTTCCCTTCCCTTTTCCTTTCCCCCCCCCTTTCCCCTTTCCCCTTTTCCCTTTCCCCTTTCCCCCTCCCCTTTCCCCTTCCCTTTTTCCCCCCCCCCCCCCCTTTTTTCCCCTTTCCCCTTTCCTTCCTTCCCCCCCCCCCTTCCCCCCTTCCCCCCCCCCTTCCCCTTCCCCTTTCCCCCTTCCCTTCCCCTTTCCCCTTTCCCCTTCCCCTTTCCCCTTTCCCCCTTCCCCCTTACCCTTTCCCTTTCCCCTCCCTTCCCTTCCCTTCCCTTCCCTTTTCCCTTTCCCTTTCCCTTCCCTTTCCCTTTCCCCTTCCCTTTCCCCCCCCCTTTCCCCTTTTTCCCCTTTCCCCTTTCCCCTTCCCTTTTCCCTTCCCTTTCCCTTCCCTTTCCCCTTTCCCCTTTCCCCTTCCCCTTTCCCTTTTTCCCTTCCCCCCCCCTTTCCCCCTTCCCGCCCCTTTCCCCTTCCCCTTCCCTTCCCCCCCCCTTCCCCTTCCCCCTTCCCCCTTCCCCTTTCCCCTTCCCCTTCCCCTTTTCCCTTTCCCCTTTCCCCTTTCCCCCCCCCTTTCCCTTCCCTTCCCCCCCCTTTTCCCTTCCCTTCCCCCTTCCCCTTTCCCCTTCCCTTCCCTTCCTTCCCTTCCCTTTCCCTTCCCCTTTCCCCTTCCCTTCCCCTTCCCTTCCCTTCCCTTCCCTTCCCCCCCTTTTCCCTTCCCCCCCTTCCCCCCCCCTTTCCCCTTTCCCTTCCCGCCCCTTCCTTTCCCCTTTCCCCTTTCCCCTTTCCCTTTCCCCTTTTCCCCCCCCTTTCCCTTTTTCCCTTTCCCCTTTCCCTTCCCCCTTTCCCTTCCCTTCCCTTTTCCCCCCCTTTCCCTTTCCCCTTTTCCCTTCCCTTCCCTTCCCTTCCCCTTCCCCCCTCCCCCTTCCCCCTTCCCCTTTCCCCTTTCCCTTCCCCCCTTCCCCTTTCCCCTTCCCTTCCCTTCCCTTCCCTTCCCTTCCCTTCCCTTCCCCTTCCCCTTTCCCCTTTCCCCTTTCCCCTTTCCCCTTTCCCCTTTTCCCTTCCCTTCCCCCCCTTTCCCCTTTCCCTTCCCCCCCTTTCCCCTTTTCCCCTTCCCTTCCCTTTCCCTTCCCTTCCCCTTCCCCTTCCCTTTCCCCCTTCCCTTTTCCCTTTTCCTTTCCCCTTCCCCTTTCCCCTTCCCCTTCCCCTTCCCCCCCTTCCCCTTTTCCTTCCCCCACCTTCCTTCCCTTCCCTTTTCCCCCTTCCCCTTTTCCCCCCTTCCCCCCCCCTTCCCTTCCCTTCCCCTTCCCCTTTCCCCCTTCCCTTCCCCCTTCCCTTCCCTTCCCTCCCTTCCCTTCCCTTCCCTTCCCTTCCCTTCCCTTCCCTTCCCCTTTCCCCTTTCCCCTTCCCCTTTCCCCTTTCCCTTCCTTCCCTCCCCCCCCCCTTTCCCTTTCCCCCTTCCCCTTTCCCCTTTCCCCTTCCCCTTTCCCCTTTCCCCTTTCCCCTTTCCCTTTTTCCCCTTTTTCCCCCTTTCCCTTCCCTTCCCTCCCTTCCCCCCTTCCCCCCTTCCCTTTCCCTTTCCCTCCCCCCCCCCTCTTCCCCCCTTTCCCCTTTCCCCTTTCCCCCCCTTTCCCCTTTCCCCTTTCCCCTTCCCTTTCCCTTCCCTTCCCCCCCTTTCCCCTTTCCCTTTCCCCTTTCCCCTTTCCCCTTCCCTTTCCCCCTTCCCCTCCCCCCTTCCCCCTTCCCCCCCTTTCCCCCCCCCCCTCCCCTTCCCCCCCCTTTCCCCCCCCCCCCCCCTTCCCCCCCCTTTCCCCCCCCTTTCCCCCTTCCCCCGCACCTTCCCCCTTTTCCCCTTCCCTTCCCTTCCCCCCCTTTCCCCTCCCCTTCCCCCGCTCCCCCTCCCCTTCCCCCCCCCTTTCCCCTTCCCTTCCCTTCCCTTTCCCCTTTCCCCTTTCCCCTTTTCCCTTCCCCCTTTTCCCCTTTCCCCCTTCCCCCCCCCTTTCCCCTTTCCCCTTTCCCTTTCCCCCTTCCCCTTTCCCCTTTCCCTTTTTCCCTTTCCCCTTTCCCCCTTCCCCTTTCCCCTTTCCCCTTTCCCCTTTCCCCTTTCCCCTTTCCCCTTTTCCCCCTCCCCTTTCCCCCTTCCCTTCCCTTCCCTTCCCTTCCCTTTCCCCTTTTCCCCCTTCCCCTTTCCCCTTTTCCCTTCCCTTTCCCCTTTCCCCTTCCCCTTTTTTCCCCCCCTTCCCCTTTCCCCTTTCCCCTTTCCCCTTTTCCATTTCCCCTTTTCCCCTTCCCCCTTCCCCTTTCCCCCTTCCCCTTCTCCCTTTCCCCTTCCCTTCCCTCCCCTTTCCCCTTTCCCCCCCCTTTCCCCTTTTCCCTTTCCCCTTTCCCCCCCCCTCCCCTTTCCCCCCCCCTCCCCTCCCCCCCCTTCCCCCCTCCCCCTTCCCCCCCCCTTTCCCTCCCCTTCCCCCCCCCCTTTCCCCCTTCCCCCCTTCCCCCCTTCCCTTCCCCCCTTCCCTTTCCCCTTTTCCCTTTCCCCTTTCCCCCTTCCCCTTTCCCTTCCCTTACCTTTCCCCCCCTTTCCCTTTCCCCCCATTCCCTTCCTTCCCTTTCCCTCCCCCTTCCCCTTCCCTTTCCCCTTCCCTTCCCTTCCCCCCCCTTTCCCCTTTCCCCCTTCCCCTTTCCCCTTCCCTTTCCCTTCCCTTCCCTTCCCTTCCCTTCCCTTCCCCCCCTTCCTTCCCTTCCCTTCCCTTTCCCCCCCCTTTTCCCTTCCCTTCCCCCCCCTTTTCCCTTTCCCCTTTCCCTTTCCCCTTCCCTTCCTTCCCTTCCCCCCCCCTTCCCTTCCCTTCCCCCTTCCCCCCCCCCCTTCCCTTTTCCCCCCCCCTTCCCTTTTCCCTTCCCTTCCCCCCCTTCCCTTCCCTTCCCCCCCCCCTTCCCCCCCCTTTCCCTTCCCTTTCCCCTTTTTCCCTTTTTCCCCCCCTTTCCCTTCCCTTCCCTTCCCTTCCCCTTTCCCCCCCTTTTCCCCTTTCCCCTTTCCCCTTTCCCCTTCCCCTTTCCCCTTTCCCCTTTCCCTTCCCCTTTTCCCTTTCCCCTTTCCCCTTTCCCTTCCCTTCCCTTTCCCTTCCCTTCCCTTCCCTTCCCTTCCTTTTCCCCTTTCCCCCTTCCCTTTCCCCTTCCCCTTCCCTTCCCCCCCTTTCCCCTTTTCCCTTCCCTCCCCCCCCCCCCTTCCCCCCTTTCCCCTTTTCCCCTTTCCCTTTCCCCTTTCCCTTCCCTTCCCCCCTTCCCCTTTCCCCTTTCCCCTTTCCCCCCTTTCCCCCCTTCCCTTTCCGTTCCCTTCTCCCCTTTCCCCTTCTCCCCTTCCCTTCCCCCCCTCCCCTTTTCCCTTCCCCTTTCCCTTCCCTTCCCCTTTCCCCTTCCCCTTCCCCTTTCCCCTTCCCCTTTCCCCCTCCCTTCCCTTTTCCCTTCCCCCTTCCCTTCCCTTCCCTTCCCTTCCCCCCTTTCCCCCTTCCCTTCCCCTTCCCTTCCCCCCCCTTTCCCCTTCCCCCTTTCCCCTTTCCCCCCTTTCCCCTTTCCCCTTTCCCTTCCCTTCCCTTTCCCCTTTCCCCCCTTCCCTTCCCCCCCCCCCTTCCCTTCCCCCCCCTTCCCTTCCCTCCCCTTTCCCCCCTCCCTTCCCCCTTTCTCCCCCTTCCCCCTTCCTTCCCCCTTTTCCCGCACCTTCCCCTCCCCTTTCCCCTTTCCCTTCCCTTCCCCCCCCTTTTCCCTTTCCCCCCCTTCCCCTTTCCCCCTTCCCTTCCCTTCCCTTCCCTTCCCCCCCTTTCCCCTTTCCCTTCCCTTTCCCCTTTTCCCCCCCCTTTTCCCTTCCCCCTTCCCCTTTCCCCTTTCCCTTCCCTTCCCCCTTTCCCCCCCCCTTTCCCCCTTCCCCTTTCCCCTTTCCCCTTTTCCCTTCCTTTCCCCTTCCCTTCCCCCCCCTTCCCTTTCCCTTCCCTTCCCCCCCCTTTCCCTTCCCTTTCCCCTTTCCCCCTTCCCTTCCCTTCCCTTCCCGCCCCCCCCTTCCCCCTTCCCCCCTTCCCTTCCCCCTTCCCTTTCCCCCCCCCTTTCCCCCTTCCCCTTTCCCCTTCCCTTCCCTTCCCTTCCCTTCCCTTCCCTTCCCCCTTCCCCTTTCCCCTTTCCCCTTCCCTTCCCTTTCCCTTTTCCCTTTCCCCCTTTCCCCCCTTCCCCTTTCCCCTTTTCCCCTTCCCCTTTCCCCTTTCCCCTTCCCCCCCCTTTCCCCTTTCCCTTCCCCCCCTTTCCCCCTTCCCTTCCCTTCCCTTTTCCCCTTTCCCCTTTCCCCTTCCCTTCCCCCCCCTTTCCCCTTTTCCCCCTTTCCCCCTTCCCTTCCCTTCCCTTCCCTTCCCTTTCCCTTCCCGCCCCTTCCCCCCCTTTCCCCCTTCCCCCCCCTTTCCCCCCCTTTTTCCCCCCCCCTTTCCCCCACCTTTCCCCCTTCCCCCCCCTTCCCCTTCCCTTCCCCCCCCCTTTCCCCCTTCCCCTTCCCCCCTTCCCCCTTCCCCCCCTTTCCCCCCCCCTTTCCCCCCTTCCCCCCTTTCCCCTTTCCCCTTTCCCCCTTCCCTTTCCCTTCCCTTCCCTTCCCTTCCCCCCCTTTCCCCTTTCCCCCCCTTCCCTTCCCTTCCCGCCCCCCTTCCCTTCCCTTCCCCCCTTTCCCTTCCCTTCCCCTTTCCCCCTTCCCTTCCCTTCCTTCCCCCCCTTTCCCTTTCCCCTTCCCCTTTTCCCTTCCCTTCCCTTCCCTTCCCTTCCCTTTCCCCTTTCCCCTTTCCCCCTTCCCCCTTTCCCTTCCCTTCCCTTCCCTTCCCCTTCCCCTTCCCTTCCCCCCCTTTCCCCTTTCCCCTTTCCCCTTCCCCCCCTTCCCTTCCCCCCCTTCCCCTTTCCCTTTTCCCCCTTCCCATTTCCCCTTTCCCCCCTCCCCTTCCCCTTTCCCCCCTCCCCCTTCCCCTTTCCCCCTTCCCCTTTCCCTTCCCCTTCCCCCGCCCCTTTCCCCTTTCCCTTCCCCTTCCCCCCCCCACCTTCCCCCCCCTTTCCCCTTTCCCTTTCCCCTTTTCCCTTTCCCCTTTCCCCTTTCCCCTTTCCCCTTTTCCCCCCCTTTCCCCTTTCCCCCTCCCTTCCCTTCCCCCTTCCCCCCTTCCCTTCCCTTCCCCCTTTCCCCCCTTTCCCCCCTTCCCCTTTCCCCTTTCCCTTCCCTTCCCTTCCCCCTTTCCCCCCCTTTCCCCTTTCCCTTCCCTTCCCCCTTCCCCCTTTCCCTTTTCCCTTCCCCCCCTTTCCCCTTTCCCCTTTCCCCTTTTCCCTTTCCCCTTTCCCCTTTTCCCTTCCCCCCCCCCCTTTCCCTTTCCCCTTCCCTTCCCCCCCCCTTCCCCCTTCCCCTTTCCCCTTCCCCCCCCCTTTCCCTTCCCCTTCCCTTCCCCTTTCCCCTTTCCCCTTTCCCCCCCCTTTCCCCTTTCCCCCCCCCTTTCTCTTTCCCCTTTCCCTTTTCCCCTTTCCCCTTCCCCTTCCCCTTTCCCCCTTCCCCTTTCCCTTTCCCTTTCCCCTTCCCTTCCCTTCCCTTCCCTTCCCTTCCCTTCCCCCTTCCCCCTTTCCCCTTCCCCGTTCCCCTTCCCCTTCCCCCTTCCCCTTCCCTTTCCCTTTTCCCTTTCCCCTTTCCCCTTTCCCCTTCCCCTTTCCCCTTTCCCCTTCCCTTCCCTTCCCTTCCCCCCCCCTTTCCCTTTCCCTTTCCCTTCCCCCCTTTCCCCCCTTTCCCCTTTCCCCCCGCCCCCTTCCCTTCCCCCCCCTTTTCCCTTTCCCCTCCCCTTTCCCCTTCCCCCACCTTCCCCCCCGCACCTTCCCTTCCCTTCCCCCCCTTTCCCCTTTCCCCGCCCCTTTCCCCCTTCCCCCTTCCCTTCCCCCCTCCCCCCCCCCCCCCCTTCCCCCTTCCCCCCCCCCCTTCCCCTTCCCCCTTCCCTTCCCCCACCTTTTCCCTTTCCCCTTTCCCTTTCCCCCCCCCTTTCCCCTTTTCCCTTTCCCCTTTTCCCTTTCCCTTCCCTTCCCTTCCCCCCCCTTCCCGCCCCTTTCCCCTTTCCCCTTCCCCTTTCCCCTTCCCCTTTCCCCTTTTCCCCCCCTTTCCCCCCTTTCCCCTTTCCCCCTTCCCTCCCCTTCCCCCCCTTTCCCCTTTTCCCTTCCCTTCCCCCCCCCTTTCCCCTTCCCCCCCCTTTCCCTTCCCCTTTCCCCCTTCCCTTCCCTTCCCTTCCCTTCCCCCCCTTCCCCCCCCCTTTCCCCTTTCCCCCTTCCCTTCCCCTTCCCCCTTCCCTCCCCGTCCCCCTCCTTCCCTTCCCTTCCCCCCTTCCCTTCCCGCCCCCTTCCCCTTTCCCCGCCCCTTTCCCCTTCCCTTCCCCTTTCCCTTCCCTTTCCCCTTTTTCCCCTTTCCCCTTTCCCCTTTCCCCCCCTTCCCTTCCCTTCCCTTCCCTTCCCTTCCCCCCCCCTTTCCCCCTTTCCCCCCCCTTCCCTTCCCTTTCCCCCCTTTCCCTTTCCCCTTTCCCCTTTCCCCTTTCCCCTTTCCCCTTCCCCCCTTTCCCCTTTCCCCTTTCCCTTTCCCCTTTCCCCCTTCCCCTTTTCCCTTTTCCCCTTTCCCTTCCCTTCCCTTCCCTTCCCTTCCCTTTCCCCTTTCCCCTTTCCCTTTTTCCCCCCCCCTTTTCCCTTTCCCTTTCCCCTTTCCCCTCCCTTTCCCCTTTCCCCTTCCCCTTCCCTTCCCTTCCCCCCCTTCCCTTTCCCCTTCCCTTCCCTTCCCTTCCCTTCCCCCCCTTTTCCCTTTCCCCCTTCCCCCCCCTTTCCCCTTTCCCCTTTCCCCTTTCCCCCTTCCCCTTTTCCCCTTCCCCTTTCCCCCTTTTCCCTTCCCCCTTCCCCTTTCCCCCCCTTTCCCCCACCTTTCCCCCCCTCCCCCCCCCCCCTTTTCCCCCCCCCTTCCCCCCCTTTGCCCCCCACCCTCCCCCCCCTTTCCCCGCCCCTTTCTCCCCCCTTTCCCCCCCCCCCTTCCCCCCCCTTTCCCCTTTTCCCCTTTCCCTTTCCCCCTTTCCCCTTCCCCTTCCCCCCCTTTCCCCCTTCCCCTTTCCCCCTTCCCTTTCCCCTTTCCCCTTTCCCCCCCCTTTCCCCTTCCCCCCCTTTCCCCTTTCCCCTTCCCTTTCCCTTCCCCCTTCCCCTTTTCCCTTCCCTTCCCTTCCCTTCCTTCCCCCTTTCCCCTTCCCCTTCCCCTTTTCCCTTTCCCCCCTTCCCTTCCCTTCCCCTTTCCCTTCCCTTCCCCCCTTCCCCTTCCCCTTCCCTTCCCTTCCCTTTTCCCTTCCCTTCCCTTCCTTTCCCCTTTCCCTTTCCCCTTCCCCTTTTCCCTTTCCCCTTCCCTTCCCCTTTCCCTTTCCCCTTTCCCCCTTCCCCCTCCCTTCCCTTCCCCTTTCCCTTCCCTTCCCCTTTCCCCTTTCCCCTTTCCCTTTCCCCTTTTCCCTTTCCCCTTTCCCCCTTCCCTTCCCCCCCTTCCCTTCCCCCTTCCCTTTCCCCCTTCCCCCCTTCCCCTTTCCCCCCCCCCTTCCCCCCCCTTCCCCCCCCTTCCCCCACCCCCCCCCGCACCTTCCCTTCCCCCTTCCCTTCCCCCCTTCCCTTCCCCCCTTCCCTTCCCCCTTTCCCCCTTTCCCCCCCCTTTCCCCCTTCCCTTCCCTTCCCTTTCCCTTCCCTTCCCCTTCCCCCCCCCCTTCCCCTTTCCCTTCCCTTTCCCTTCCCCCTTCCCCCTTCCCCTTTCCCCTTCCCCTTTCCCCCCCTTTCCCCCCTTTCCCCCTTTTCCCTTCCCCCCTTTCCCCCCTTCCCTTCCCCCCTTCCCTTCCCCCCCTTTCCCCCTTCCCCCCATCCCCCCTCTCCCCCCCTTTCCCCTTCCCTTCCCCTTTCCCTTCCCTTCCCTTTCCCTTCCCTTCCCCTTCCCTTCCCTTCCCTTCCCCCCCCTTTCCCTTCCCTTTCCCCTTTCCCCCACCTTCCCCCCCCCTTCCCCCCCCCTCTCCCCCCTTTCCCCCCCCCCTTTCCCCCCCCCTTACCCCCCCCTTTCCCCTTCCCCCCCCCTTCCCCCCCCTTCCCTTCCCCCCCCCTTCCCCTTCCCTTCCCCCCCCTTCCCTTCCCCCTTCCCTTTCCCCTTTCCCCTTTCCCCCTTTCCCCCCTTTCCCTTCCCTTCCCTTTCCCCCCCCCCTTCCCCCCTTTCCCCCTTCCCTTTCCCCTTTCCCCTTTCCCCTTTCCCCTTCCCTTCCCCTTTCCCCCCCCTTTCCCCTTTCCCTTTCCCCCCCTTTTCCCTTCCCTTCCCTTCCCTTCCCCCCCCTTTCCCCCTTTCCCCTTCCCTTCCCTTCCCTTCCCTTCCCCCCTTCCCCTTTCCCCTTCCCTTCCCTTCCCTTCCCTTTCCCTTTCCCTTTCCCCTTTCCCCTTTCCCCCTTTCCCCTTTCCCTTTTCCCTTCCCTTTTCCCTTCCCCCCCCTCCTTCCCTTCCCCCTTTCCCTTTCCCCCTTTCCCCTTTCCCCTTTCCCTTCCCCCCTTCCCTTTCCCCTTTTCCCCTTTTTCCCCTTCCCTTCCCCTTCCCTTCCCTTCCCTTCCCTTCCCTTCCCCTTCCCCCCCCTTTCCCTTTCCCCTTCCCCTTTCCCCTTTCCCCTTTTCCCCCCTTTCCCCTTTCCCCTTTCCCCTTTCCCCTTTCCCCTTTCCCCTTCCCTTTTCCCTTTCCCCTTCCCCTTTCCCCTTCCCCTTTCCCCTTTCCCCTTCCTTCCCCTTCCCTTCCCCCCTTTCCCCTTTCCCTTCCCTTTCCCTTCCCCCCTTCCCCTTTCCCCTTCCCCTTCCCCTTTTCCCTTCCCTTCCCTTCCCCTTCCCTTTTTCCCCCTTCCCTTCCCTTCCCCCTTCCCTTCCCTTCCCTTCCCTTCCCTTCCTTCCCTTCCCTTCCCTTCCCTTTCCCCACCTTCCCCCTTCCCTTCCCCCCCCCTTTCCCCTTTCCCCCCCCCTTTTCCCTTTCCCCTTCCCTTTCCCCTTTCCCCTTTCCCCTTTCCCCTTTCCCCTTCCCCCCCTTTCCCCTTTCCCCTTTTCCCCCCCCCCTTTCCCCTTTCCCCTTTCCCTTTTCCCTTCCCTTCCCTTCCCTTCCCCCCCTTCCCCTTTCCCTTTCCCCTTTCCCCTTCCCCCTTCCCCTTTCCCCTTCTTCCCCCCTTCCCCTTCCCCTTTCCCCTTTCCCCTTTCCCCTTCCCCTTTCCCCTTCCCTTCCCTTCCCTTCCCCTTTCCCTTCCCTTCCCTTTCCCCCTTCCCTTCCCTTCCCTTCCCTTCCCTTCCCTTCCTTCCCCCCTTCCCCTTTCCCCTTTCCCCTTTTCCCTTCCCCCCCTTTTCCCTTTTCCCCCTTCCCCTTCCCTTCCCTTCCCCCCTTCCCTTCCCTTCCCTTCCCTTCCCCCCCTTTCCCTTTCCCCCTTCCCCCTTCCCCTTTCCCTCCCCCCTTTCCCCTTTCCCCTTTCCCCTTCCCCCCCTTTTCCCCCTTTCCCCTTTTCCCTTCCCCCCCTTCCCTTCCCTTCCCCCCTTTTTCCCTTCCCTTTCCCCTTCCCCTTCCCTTCCCTTCCCTTCCCCTTCCCTTTCCCCCCCTTTCCCCTTTCCCCCTTCCCTTTCCCCTTCCCCTTTCCCCTTTTCCTTTCCCTTCCCCCCCTTTTCCCCTTTCCCCTTCCCCCTTCCCCTTTCCCCTTTCCCCTTCCCCTTCCCCTTCCCTCCCCTTCCCTTCCCGCACCTTCCCTTCCCCCCCTTTTCCCTTCCCTTCCCCACCCCCCCCTTTCCCCTTTCCCCCCCCTTTCCCCCTTCCCCTTTTCCCCCCTTCCCTTCCCTTTCCCCTTTCCCCTTTCCCCCTTCCCTTCCCTTTTCCCTTCCCCTTCCCTTCCCCTTCCCGCCCCTTTCCCCTTTCCCCTTTTCCCTTCCCTTCCCTTTCCCCCCTTCCCCCCCTTTTCCCTTTCCCCTTCCCCTTCCCTTCCCTTTCCCTTCCCCCTTCCCCTTTCCCCTTTCCCCTTCCCCCTTTCCCTTTCCCCTTTCCCTTTCCCCTTTCCCCTTTCCCCTTTTCCCCTTTCCCCTTCCCCTTTCCCCTTTCCCCTTTTCCCTTCCCTTTCCCCCCCCCCTTTCCCCCCTTCCCCTTTCCCCTTTCCCCTTTCCCCCCTTCCCCCTTCCCCTTTCCCCTTTCCCCTTTCCCCTTCCCCCTTCCCCTTTCCCCTTTTCCCTTCCCCCCTTCCCCCCCCTTTCCCCCCCCCCTTTCCCCCTCCCCCCCCCCCTTTCCCCTTTTCCCTTCCCTTTCCCCTTCCCCTTTCCCCTTCCCCTTTCCTCCCCCCTTCCCCTTCCCCCTTCCCTTCCCTTCCCCCCCCTTTCCCCTTTCCCCTTTCCCCCTTCCCCCCCCCTTTCCCCCTCCCTTCCCGCTCCCCCCCCCTCCCCTTTCCCCCGCCCTTCCCTCCCCTTTCCCTTCCCTTCCCGCACCTTCCCTTCCCCCCCCTTTCCCCTTCCCTCCCCCTTTCCCTTTCCCCTTTCCCTTCCCTTTCCCCTTTTTCCCTTTCCCCTTTCCCCTTCCCTTTCCCCTTTTCCCCCCCTTTCCCCTTCCCCTTTCCCCCTTCCCCTTCCCCTTCCCTTCCCCTTTCCCTTTTCCCCTTTCCCTTTCCCCCCTTTCCCCTTTTCCCTTCCCTTCCCTTCCCTTTCCCCTTCCCTTCCCCCTTTCCCCTTTCCCCTTTCCCCCTTCCCTTCCCCTTCCCCCCCTTTCCCCTTTCCCCTTTCCCTTTCCCCTTTCCCTTCCTTCCCTTCCCCTTCCCTTCCCCCTTTTCCCCTTTCCCTTCCCTTCCCTTCCCTTTCCCTTCCCTTCCCCTTTTCCCTTTCCCCTTCCCCTTTTCCCTTCCCCCCCTTCCCTTCCCTTCCCTTCCCCCCCCCCTTTCCCCTTTTTCCCTTTTCCCTTTCCCCCCCCCTTTCCCCTTTTCCCTTTCCCCTTCCCCTTTCCCCCTTCCCCTTTCCCCCTTTCCCCTTCCCCTTTCCCCTTCCCCCCCCTTTCCCCTTCCCCCCCCTTTTCCCTTCCCCCTTCCCCCCCTTCCCCCCCTTTCCCCCCTCCCCTTTCCCCCTTCCCCCTTCCCCCCCCTTTCCCGCCCCTTTCCCCTTCCCCCCCCCCTTTTCCCCCCCCTTTCCCCCCCCCCCCCCCCCTTCCCCCCCTTCCCTTCCCTTTCCTTTCCCCCCCTTTCCCCCCCCCCTTCCCCCCCCTCTTTTTCTTCCTTCCCTTCCCTTCCCTTTCCCCTTTTTCCCTTTTCCCTTCCCCCTTCCCCTTCCCCCCCCTTTCCCCCCCCCCTTTCCCCCTTCCCCTTCCCCTTTCCCCCTTCCCTTCCCTTTTTCCCCTTCCCTTCCCTTTCCCTTCCCTTTCCCTTCCCTTCCCTTCCCTTCCCTTCCCTTCCCTTCCCTTCCCTTCCCTTCCCTTCCCTTCCCTTCCCTTCCCTTCCCCTTCCCCCCTTCCCTTCCCTTCCCTTCCTTCCCTTCCCTTCCCTTCCCCCCTTCCCCTTCCTTCCCTTCCCTTCCCTTCCCTTCCCTTCCCCTTCCCTTCCCTTCCCTTCCCTTCCCTTTCCCTTCCCCTTCCCTTCCCTTCCCTTCCCCCCTTCCCTTCCCTTCCCTTCCCCCCCTTCCCTTCCCTTTCCCTTCCCTTCCCCCCTTCCCTTCCTTCCCTTCCCTTCCCTTCCCTTCCCCTTCCCCTTCCCTTCCCTTCCCCTTCCCCTTCCCTTCCCTTCCCTTCCCTTCCCCTTCCCCCTTCCCTTCCCTTCCCTTCCCTTCCCCTTCCCTTCCCTTCCTTCCCCTTCCCTTCCCTTCCCTTCCCTTCCCTTCCCTTCCCCTTCCCTTCCCTTCCCTTCCCTTCCCTTCCCTTCCCTTCCCTTCCCTTCCCCTTCCTTCCCTTCCCTTCCCTTTCCCTTCCCTTCCCTTCCCTTCCTTCCCTTCCCCTTCCCTTCCCTTCCCTTCCCTTCCCTTCCCTTCCCTTCCCCTTCCCTTCCCCTTCCCTTTCCCTTTCCCCTTTCCCCTTTCCCCTTTCCCTTCCCTTCCCTTCCCCCCCCTTTCCCCTTCCCCTTTCCCCTTTCCCCTTTCCCCTTTCCCCTTCCCTTCCCTTTCCCCTTTCCCCTTTCCCCTTTTCCTTCCCTTCCCCCTTTCCCCTTTCCCCTTTCCCCTTTCCCCTTCCCCTTTCCCCTTTCCCCTTTCCCCTTTCCCCTTTCCCCTTCCCTTCCCTCCCTTTCCCCTTTCCCCCCCTTCCCTTTCCCCCTTCCCTTCCCCTTTTCCCGCCCCTTTCCCCCGCACCTTCCCTCCCCTTTCCCCGCACCTTCCCCCCCTTTCCCCCGCACCTTCCCCCTTCCCCTTTTCCCTTCCCCCCTTCCCTTCCCCCTTCCCCCCCCCTTCCCTTCCTTCCCTTCCCTTCCCTTCCCTTCCCTTCCCTTTCCCTTCCCTTCCCTTCCCTTCCCTTCCCTTCCCTTCCCTTCCCTTCCCTTCCCTTCCCTTCCCTTCCTTCCTTCCCTTCCCTTCCCTTCCCTTCCCTTCCCTTCCCTTCCCTTCCCTTCCCTTCCCTTCCCTTCCCTTCCCTTCCCTTCCTTCCCTTCCCTTCCCTTCCTTCCCTTCCCTTCCCTTCCCTTCCCTTCCCTTCCCTTCCCTTCCCTTCCTTCCCCCCTTCCCTTCCCTTCCCTTCCCTTCCCCTTCCCTTCCCTTCCCTTCCCTTCCCTTCCCTTCCCTTCCCTTCCCCTTTCCCTTCCCTTCCCTTCCCTTCCTTCCTTCCCTTCCCCCTTCCCCCCTTCCCTTCCCTTCCCTTCCCTTCCCTTCCCTTCCCTTCCCTTCCCCTTCCCTTCCCTTCCCTTCCCTTCCCTTCCCTTCCCTTCCCTTCCCTTCCCTTCCCTTCCCCCGCCTTCCCTTCCCTTCCCTTCCCTTCCCTTCCCTCCCTTCCCTTCCCTTCCCTTCCCTTCCCTTCCCTTCCCTTCCCTTCCTTCCCTTCCCCTTCCCTTCCCCTTCCCTTCCCTTCCCTTCCCTTTCCCTTTCCCCTTCCCTTCCCCTTTCCCCTTTCCCCTTCCTTCCCTTTCCCCTTTTTCCCTTTCCCCTTTCCCCTTCCCCTTTCCCCTTTCCCTTTCCCTTCCTTCCCCCTTCCCCCTTTCCCCCCCACCTTTCCCCCCCCCTTTCCCCCCCTTCCCCCCCCACCTTCCCCTCCCTTTCCCCCCCCCCTCCCCCTTTCCCTTCCCTTCCCTTTTCCCTTTCCCTTCCCTTCCCTTCCTTCCCTTCCCTTCCCTTCCCTTCCCTTCCCCTTCCCTTCCCTTCCCTTCCCTTCCCTTCCCTTCCCCTTCCCTTCCCTTCCTTCCCTTCCCTTCCCTTCCCTTCCCTTCCCTTCCTTCCCTTCCCTTCCCTTCCCTTCCCTTCCCTTCCCTTCCCTCCCTTCCCCCCTTCCCTTCCCTTCCCTTCCCTTCCCCACCTTCCCTTCCCTTCCCTTCCCTTCCCTTCCCTTCCCCTTCCCTTCCCTTCCCCCCTTCCCTTTCCCTTTTTCCCTTCCCTTCCCTTTCCCCTTTCCCCTTTCCCCTTCCCTTTCCCCTTTCCCCTTTCCCCTTTCCCCTTCCCTTCCCCTTTCCCCTTCCCCTTTCCCCTTTCCCTTCCCTTCCCTTCCCTTCCCTTCCTTCCCTTCCCTTCCCTTCCCTTCCCTTCCCTTCCCTTCCCTTCCCTTCCCTTCCCTTCCCTTCCCTTCCTTCCCTTCCCTTCCCTTCCCTTCCCTTCCCTTCCCTTCCCTTTCCCCTTTCCCTTTCCCCTTTCCCCTTTCCCCTTTCCCCCTTCCCCCCTTCCCTTCCCCGCACCTTCCCTTTCCCCTTCCCCCCCCTTTCCCCTTTCCCCTTCCCTTCCCTTCCCTTCCCTTCCCTTCCCTTCCCTTCCTTCCCCCCTTCCCCTTCCCTTCCCTTCCCTTCCCTTCCCTTCCCTTCCCTTCCCCTTCCCTTCCCTTCCCCTTCCCTTCCCTTCCCTTCCCTTCCCTTCCCTTCCCTCCCCTTCCCTTCCCTTCCCTTCCCTTCCCCCTTTCCCTCCCTTCCCTTCCCTTCCCTTCCCTTCCCTTCCCTTCCCTTCCCGCACCTTCCCTTCCCTTCCCTTCCCTTCCCTTCCCTTCCCTTCCCTTCCTTCCCTTCCCTTCCCCCCTTCCCCTTCCCTTCCCTTCCCTTCCCTTCCCTTCCCTTCCCTTCCCCTTCCCTTCCCTTCCCTTCCCTTCCCTTCCCTTCCCCCCTTCCCTTCCCTTCCCTTCCCTTCCCTTCCCTTCCCTTCCCTTCCCTTCCCTTCCTCCCTTCCCTTCCCTTCCCTTCCCCTTCCCTTCCCTTCCCTTCCCTTTCCCTTCCCTTCCCGCACCTTCCCGCACCTTCCCCCCCCCTTCCCTTCCCTTCCCTTCCCCCTTCCCCTTTCCCCTTCCCCTTCCCTTCCCTTCCCTTCCCTTCCTTCCCTTCCCTTCCCTTCCCTTCCCTTCCCTTCCCTTTCCCTTCCCTTCCCTTCCCTTCCCTTCCCTTCCCTTCCCTTCCCTTCCCTTCCCTTCCCTTCCCTTCCCTTGCCTTCCCTTCCCTTCCCTTCCCTTCCCGCACCTTCCCTTCCCTTCCCTTCCCTTCCCTTCCCTTCCCTTCCCTTCCCTTCCCTTCCCTTCCCCTCCCTTCCCTTCCCTTCCCTTCCCTTCCCTTCCCTTCCCTTCCCTTCCCTTCCCTTCCCTTCCCTTCCCTTCCCTCCGCCCCCTTCCCTTCCCTTCCCCCTTTCCCTTCCCCCCTTCCCTTCCCTTCCCTTTCCCTTCCCTTCCTTCCCCCCCCTTCCCTTCCCTTCCCTTCCCTTCCCTTCCCTTCCCTTCCCTTCCCTTCCCTTCCCTTCCCTTCCCTTCCCTTCCCTTCCCTTCCCTTCCCTTCCCTTCCCTTCCCTTCCCTTCCCTTCCCTTTCCCTTTCCTTCCCTTCCCCTCCCTGCCCCTTCCCCATTTCCCTTCCCTCCCTTCCCTTCCTTCCTTCCCTTCCCTTCCTTCCCTTCCCTTCCCCTTCCCTTCCCTTTCCCTCCCTTCCCTTCCCTTCCCTTCCCTTCCCCTTCCCCTTCCCTTCCCTTCCCTTCCCTTCCCTTCCCTTCCCCTCCTTCCCTTCCCCCCCACCTTCCCCCCCCTTCCCTTCCTTCCCTTCCCCCCCTTTCCCTTCCCTTTCCCTTCCCTTCCCTCTCCTTCCTTCCCTTCCCTTCCCTTCCCTTCCCTTCCCGCACCTTCCCTTCCCTCCCCCTTTCCCTTCCCTTCCCTTCCCCCCTTTCCCCTTCCTTCCCTTCCCTCCCTTCCCTTCCCTTCCCTTCCCCCCCTCCCTTCCCTTCCCTTCCCTTCCCTTCCCCCCTTCCCTTCCTCTTCCCTTCCCTTCCCTTCCCCCCATCCCTTCCCTTCCCTTCCCCTTCCCCTTTCCCCTTTCCCCTTTCCCTTCCCCTTTCCCCTTCCTTCCCTTCCCTTCCCTTCCCTTCCCCCCCCTTTCCCTTCCCTTCCCGCCCCTTCCCTTCCCTTCCCCTTCCCTTCCCCCCTTTCCCCCGCACCTTCCCTTCCCTTTCCCCGCACCTTCCCGCCCCTTTCCCCCCACCTTCCCGCACCCCTTCCCCCCCCTTCCCCCCGCACCTTCCCTTCCCTTCCCTTCCCTTCCCTTCCCCCTTCCCTTCCCTTTCCCCTTTCCCTTCCCTTCCCTTCCCTTCCCTTCCCTTCCCTTCCCCCCCCCTTCCCCCCTTCCCCTTCCCTTCCCTTCCCTTTCCCTCCCCCTTTCCCTCCCCCCCTCCTTCCCCCCCTTCCCCCTTTCCCCCCTCCCCCCCCACCCTTCCCTTCCCCTTCCCCCTTCCCTTCCCCTTTCCTCCCCCCCTTCCCTTCCCTTCCTTCCCTTCTTCCCCTCCTTCCCTTCCCTTCCCTTCCCTTCCCTTCCCCCCCCCCCCCCTCCCTTCCCCTTCCCTTCCCTTCCCCTTTCCCCCTTCCCTTTTCCCTTCCCCTTCCCCCCCCCCTTCCCCCCTTTCCCCTTTCCCCTTTCCCCCTTCCCCTTTCCCCTTTCCCCTTTCCCTTCCCTTCCCTTCCCTTCCCTTCCCCCCCCCTTTCCCCTTCCCTTCCCTTCCCCCTTCCCGCACCTTCCCCCTTTCCCCCGCACCTTCCCTTCCCTCCCCTTCCCTTCCCTTCCCTTCCCTTCCCGCACCTTCCCCCCCCTTCCCTTCCCTTCCCCTCCCCCCCCCTTCCCTCCCTTCCCTTCCCCCCCCTCCCTTCCCTTCCCTTTCCCCCCCTTCCCTTCCCTTCCCCCCCCCTTCCCTTCCCTTCCCTCCTTCCCTTCCCTTCCCTTCCCTTCCCCCCTTCCCTTCCCCCCCCTTCCCTTCCCTTCCCTTCCCTTTCCCCCCCCTTTCCCCCTTCCCTTCCCCCTTTCCCTTCCCTTCCCTCCCTTCCCTTCCCTTCCCTTCCCCCCTTCCTTCCCTTCCCTTCCCTTCCCCTTTCCCCTTTCCCCTTTCCCTTCCCTTCCCCTTTCCCCTTTCCCCTTTCCCCTTCCCTTCCCTTCCCTTCCCCCCCTTCCCTTTCCCCTTCCCTTCCCTTCCCTTTCCCCCTCCCTTCCCTTCCCTTCCCCGCACCTTCCCGCACCTTCCCGCACCTTCCCGCACCTTCCCGCACCTTCCCCGCCCCTTTCCCCGCCCCTTCCCGCACCTTCCCTTCCCGCACCTTCCCTTCCCCCCCTTTCCCCTTCCCGCACCTTCCCTTCCCGCACCTTCCCTTCCCGCACCTTCCCTTCCCTTCCCCTTTCCCCTTCCCCCCTTTCCCTTCCCTTCCCTTCCCCTTTCCCTTCCCTTCCCTTCCCTTCCCTTCCCTTCCCTTCCCCCCCCCCTTCCCCCCCTTCCCTTCCCTTCCCTTTTCCCTTCCCTTCCCTTCCTTCCCTTCCCCTTTCCCTTCCCCTTCCCTTCCCTTCCCTTCCCTTCCCCTTTCCCCTTCCCTTCCCTTCCCTTCCCCTTCCCTTCCCGCACCTTCCCTTCCCTTCCCTTCCCTTCCCTTCCTTCCCGCACCTTCCCTTCCCTTCCCGCACCTTCCCTTCCCGCACCTTTCCTTCCCGCACCTTCCCTTCCCTTCCCTTCCATCCCTTCCCTTCCCTTCCCTTCCCTTCCCTTCCTTCCCTTCCCTTCCCTTCCCTTCCCTTCCCTTCCCTTCCCTTCCCTTCCCTTCCCTTCCCTTCCCTTTCCCTTCCCTTCCCTTCCCTTCCCTTCCCTTCCCTTCCCTTCCCTTCCCTTCCCTTCCCTTCCCTTCCCTTCCCTTCCCTTCCCTTCCCTTCCCTTCCCTTCCCTTCCCTTCCCTTCCCTTCCCTTCCCTTCCCTTCCCTTCCCTTCCCTTCCTTCCCTTCCCTTCCCTTCCCTTCCCTTCCCCTTCCCTTCCCTTCCCTTCCCTTCCCTTCCCTTCCCTTCCCTTCCCTTCCCGCACCTTCCCTCCCCCCACCTTCCCCTCCCCTTCCCGCACCTTCCCGCACCTTCCTTTCCCTTCCCTTCCCTTCCCTTCCCTTCCCCGCACCTTCCCTTCCCGCACCTTCCCTTCCCGCACCTTCCCTTCCCTTCCCTTCCCTTCCCTTCCCTTCCCTCACCTTCCCTTCCCCTTCCCTTCCCTTCCCTTCCCTTCCCTTCCCTTCCCTTCCCTTCCCTTCCCTTCCCTTCCCTTCCCTTCCCTTCCCGCCCTTCCCTTCCCTTCCCTTCCCTTCCCTTCCCTTCCCTTCCCCTTCCCTTCCCTTCCCTTCCCTTCCCTTCCCTTCCCTTCCCTTCCCTTCCCTTCCCTTCCCTTCCCTTCCCTTCCCTTTCCCCTTTCCCCTTCCCCTTTTCCCTTCCCTTCCCTTCCCTTCCCTTCCCTTCCCTTCCCTTCCCTTCCCTTCCCTTCCCTTCCCTTCCCTTCCCCCCCCTTCCCTTCCCTTCCCTTCCCTTCCCTTCCCTTCCCTTCCCTTCCCTTCCCTTTCCTTCCCTTCCCTTTCCTTCCCTCATCTTCTCGCACCTTCCCTTCCCTTCCCTTCCCTTCCCTTCCCTTCCCTTCCCGCACCCTTCCCTTCCCTTCCCTTCCCTTCCCCTTCCCTTCCCTTCCCTTCCCTTCCCCCCCTTTCCCCTTTCCCTTCCCTTTCCCCTTCCCTTCCCCCCTTCCCTTCCCTTCCCTTCCCTTTCCCTTCCCTTCCCTTTCCCTTCCCTTTCCCTTCCCTTCCCCTTTCCCTTCCCTTCCCTTCCCGCACCTTCCCTTCCCGCACCTTCCCTTCCCTTTCCCCGCCCCTTCCCTTCCCTTCCCGCACAGCCCCTTCCCTTCCCGCACCTTCCCTTCCCTTCCCTTCCCTTCCCTTCCCTTCCCTTCCCTTCCCTTCCCTTCCCTTCCCTTCCCGCACCTTCCCTTCCCTTCCCGCACCTTCCCTTCCCTTCCCTTCCCTTTCCCCTTTCCCTTCCCTTCCCTTCCCTTCCCTTCCCTTCCCTTCCCTTCCCTTTCCCCTTCCCTTCCCTTTCCCCTTCCCTTCCCTTCCCTTCCCTTCCCTTCCCTTCCCTTCCCTTCCCTTCCCTTCCCTTCCCTTCCCTTCCCTTCCCTTCCCTTTCCCCTTTCCCCTTCCCTTCCCTTCCCTTCCCTTCCCTTCCCTTCCCTTTCCCCTTCCCTTCCTTCCCTTCACCTTCCCGCACCTTCCCGCACCTTCCCGCACCTTCCCGCACCTTCCCTTCCCTTTTCCCTTCCCTTCCCTTCCCTTTCCCCTTCCCTTCCCTTCCCTTCCCTTCCCTTCCCTTCCCTTCCCTTCCCTTCCCTTCCCTTCCCTTCCCTTCCCGCACCTTCCCTTCCCTTCCCTTCCCGCACCTTCCCGCACCTTCCCGCACCTTCCCGCACCTTCCCGCACCTTCCCGCACCTTCCCTTCCCTTCCCGCACCTTCCCTTCCCGCACCTTCCCTTCCCGCACCTTCCCTTCCCTTCCCGCACCTTCCCTTCCCTTCCCTTCCCTTCCCTTCCCTTCCCTTCCCTTCCCTTCCCTTCCCTTCCCTTTCCCCTTTCCCCTTTCCCTTCCCTTCCCTTCCCTTCCCCCCCTTCCCTTCCCTTCCCTTTCCCTTCCCTTCCCTTCCCTTCCCTTCCCTTCCCTTCCCTTCCCTTCCCTTCCCTTCCCTTCCCTTCCCTTCCCTTTCCCTTCCCTTCCCGCCCCTTCCCTTCCCTTCCCTTCCCTTCCCTTCCCTTCCCTTCCCTTCCCTTCCCCTTTCCCCCTTTCCCCTTTCCCCTTCCCTTCCCTTCCCTTCCCTTCCCTTCCCTTCCCTTCCCTTCCCTTCCCTTCCCTTCCCTTCCCTTCCCGCACCTTCCCGCACCTTCCCGCACCTTCCCGCACCTTCCCGCACCTTCCCGCACCTTCCCGCACCTTCCCGCACCTTCCCTTCCCGCACCTTCCCGCACCTTCCCGCACCTTCCCGCACCTTCCCGCACCTTCCCGCACCTTCCCTTCCCGCACCTTCCCGCACCTTCCCTTCCCGCACCTTCCCGCACCTTCCCGCACCTTTCCTTTCCGCACCTTTCCTTTCCGCACCTTTCCTATCCTTTCCTTTCCATTTCCATGGCCATTTCTTCTTAACACAGAATATCTTGTGCAGAATGATTTGCAATACTAAATTTATATATTCTGCTTCACCTTTTCCCATAATCTTCGTCACCTGACTCATTGAGAAATTGTGTGTATTGAGAGAGCAAGTTAAAACCTCTTTGGAAGAACAAACTTTTAATCTTTGGACTGAAACTAATTCTTAATAGATCAAGAAAGAAATAGCACAGTTTGAGACCACAGATTACAGTTTCTAAATGCTACTCATAAAAGTCTGTCATGAAAGCTGATGTGCTGGGCAATTTAGGGAAATGTGATCATGTCACCATTTTTTTTTTTTTGGCCAATAATTACATGTTCTATTCATTTTAAGACTTTTTTTAATGGGACTATAGTCAAGGAAAGAGTATACACTTCTTTATTTCAGAATGATGAAGAGAGAATACAGTCTTTTGCCATGCATTTTATGCCTTTTAATAGTCATAAATGTTCTTCTAATTTATTTCTGAATTACAACAGTCTTTCAGAAGTGTCTAAATAAGAAAGTAATCTGCTAAGTCTATCTGCCTCGGGAAAAAAAAAAAAATTCTGAGAAAATTTTCAGTGCGATTTAATGAACCTCATTGTCATGTATTCACGTAAGAGTGAAGAGATGCTACCAAGAAATACATGGAATAAGTTTATTTCATACACCTTTGCTTTTAAAATACATTTTAATTTTAAAATGTATTTTAAAATGTTTTTAAAATTTCATGCACCATTGCATTTAAAACTGCCAGATTAAAAAATAAAATACCAAATGACTATTATCTTAAGAGAAATACCAAATGAAAGTGGGATCAGAGCAAAATAGGGTTGGAGGGGTATTTTTCTTATTCTCCATACTGTCAATCATTATTTCATTTTTCATTTCATAGCATTCAGTGTCTCTGATATTGAAATGAATAGTGATTAGAAATGCTAAACAATTTGAGGAAGTGTATTTTGAAACTTCACAGAACAAGAAGAAATCTACAGAATTATCATGAGGAGAAATATCCTTGTGCCAATTTCTGTTCTGTAGAATGTGCATAGATTTTATATATCAGAGATAAATATTCAGCCTGTGAAGTGCTTGTTTTACACATCTTCTGTGCTGAAAATCAGGAGTTTATATTTGAAGAATAAGACCTTAGTAATTTATAGGAAGTTTCCAGGACCAAATCAAGTTTTGAACCTTCAAAGTAACATGAAGTCTAACAAAGAACAATAAAAAAAATAAAAATACTTCATCATGATATGCCCTTTATCTATATGATCACTGTCATTCAGTTTTAACTATTAATGACAATGCTTCATGACTTGCTATTAAATGTTGTTTAATACAGTGCATAAATGTACTGTAATTAAGGCTTACCAATAATAGATTGCAATGAAATATTTAGTAATTTTTCTGAGAAATTAAAAATATCCAGAACTTCTCTAACGTTGAAAGTATCATTTATGGATCAGAATATAAGGAATTATACAATAAATATATGTACCAATGAAGACTTTAAAAATCTTTATAAACATGAATACGCTTACTTTAATAACCTAGATTATGATCCCACAAAATATTTCCAGTGATTAAATTCAATGAAGCTTGAATTTATTTTCTGCTGCTCTCCATGAGATTGGTACATGGCAAGAATAGTAAAAAGATGGCCTCAACTCTTGTTGAATTTTTTAGAATTAATTAATACAATATCTTCAATACATTTAATGAAATCCTTAGGGACCTAGATGCTGTTTATTGTGGGACTATCAATGGGATCATAGATCAGATCAAAGAGACACAGCCTCTGTCACAAGCTTTTTGATATGCTAGTTGCACAGAGCTAAATGCTGATCTGAATGCTGTCTGCCTCAGCTGGTCAAACAAAACTAACAGAAGAAAATATTCATTAGTGATATTTTAGAAATTTCTGCTTAAACGACTTTGCTTGAAGTTACCAAATGGTTGACTTAAGTTAATATGCATTTCTCTCAAGGAGCTCACAGACCTCCACATGAAGCACACTGTATGGGAAATAGCAGAAAAACTAAACCAAACCAAACCAAATAACTCTCTCCCACTCCCCCAGAAACAAACAAAAATCTCCAAAACACAACAGCCAACCAGACAAGATTTTAAAAAATGAACCAAAGTTTTAAACACTATTAGAATGAACCCCTCATATTTTCCAATTAAAGAGCAAATCAGATGCCAAAATGTAATCAATAATTTCTTAATATATTTCTTTCCTCCAATAAATTGTAGGTTTTTACCTGCTGCAAGCAAATTCTATACTGACTTCTAAAATACTGAAGTTAGATGGAGTAATCAAAGGACCAAAGCCAGGAAAAATGCAACAGCTGCTGCAGAAGGTGAGTGAGCAGCTAGTAATCATATTAATGACATTACTAATTTATGTGGTTGATAGAGTTTAGAATAGGAGTGAGGACTCATCTGTCATCATTGTATCATCCATCATAACTATGGAGTCTTAAGTAATGTGCAGGCTGTTAACAATTTTATGTTTTTTTGTTGCTAATCCACTTGATTTGGTTAGGGACCTTTTTTTAAGACTAAGGAAAATCAAATACTTCAGAGTGGCAAATACAAATGTGGAATTTTTTTCTGTGGTAAAGGAGCAGATAACTTAAGGAAAAATAAATTAATGTTATTTTAAAAAGCAGAAACCATAATAAAGCCATGTTCTTTATTTTTTTTTTTTTCCCTTCAGCATGTATTTAATTTTCTGTCCTTTGTATAAGTTCATCTGAATTAAAAGTAAGCATTTTTCCAAAGTGGCATGCTGGAAGAGACAGAGGACTGTGGAGCTGTGTCTTCTACCTTTGCAATGAAAAATACCAACTCCAATCTGCAATTTCCCGTTGTCTAAGGCAGGTTAAAGGGCAACACTCTAAAATGAGTTCTCTGCCTTTGTTTCATGTAATCCCTTTCCACCAGGAGAAACTAAACACGAACAGAACCTTGGCCTTCAGCGAAAACTGCCAGGACATAGAGAGCTTCCTGGTCATCCAGTTTTCCGTATTTTCCGTACGACAATATGCTTCTCTTTCGTTGGCTCCCAAATAAAATCAAAATGGCTCAGAAGGTTACTCCATCTTTAACGTTTTCAAAGAGCTGTGATTTAATATGTATAAATCACCTTGAGGTTTCAAACTTTTACTAAAAGAGATTCTCAGGGCTACAGCTATGACAGGTCAAGCAACAGTTGCTTAAACATCGGGGAATTGTGAAAATTTTAAAACAGTGCATGTTAGTTCTAGACAAGGGCTGAGCATGTGCACTAGCAGTATTTCAAAATGAAATAATAAAAATCCTCCGATATGTTTGCTTTTTTTCATTTAGTACCTCAAAGATAATCAACGATGTTCAAAATCCAAATACGATATTCTCCTAGTCTATGTATGAATATAGCCTGCATTAGGAATAGAGAAAACTTCAAGATAGGCAAAAAGAAATAAGTAAGTGCACATAAGAGAATTGCACATTTGATCTTTGCTGGACAGGTCTTGCCTCTCAGGTTTGACATAAGTTATTCATCAAACTTTGGGAGAAAACTCTGCATAACACTCTTATTCTTAAAAAGTTTTCCTCATCATCTTCCACATAAGTCTTCTTTCTCTTAGCACTCTTTCAGGGCTCAATTTAATTATTTATTAACATGGCATCTCTTTGAATCTCTGGAATATCTAAAACAACTGAAATGCTTCTTCAGGTGTGACAGGATTTATTAAAAGACTTTTGAATTAATGGACAGAGGTTAGATACTCCACAGCATATTAATAGAACTAAATTAGCTTATTTGTTCTGATTACTTTGCAGAAAATTCTTGCAGTTTTCTCTCAATTCGCCACTTTATTTATGGACATATAATCTCTAAACCTTTTCTGCCATGAGATATTATCTGTTGCTTTGAAACCAAACACAACTTCCACTATTTTTCAGTGACTTACATCTGATCTAGTCACTCAGAGTAGTATATGACTGAAAAGACAGAGCCTAAATAGATAGTATCTCAAACACATTTTCCCTTCTGTACACGAAATGGAAGTCAAAGAAGAAAAATTGTTGTCATCAAGTTCAAGCACAAAGTGCTGTGGTGAAAGAATTAAAACCCATCTACAATCATTCTAACTGAAGTAGAATTACCTATTATTATAAATTGTAAATAAATATATATATTTTTAAGTACAGTTAATTCTTTAAAATTAGAATATGATTTAAAATGAAAAATCATAGCATTAATTTTCAAAATAATTGACAAGTATATCTGTTTGAGTAATATGTTTTCACATTATCAAGGCAAGCTAGATCAACAGCTACAATCAAATTTCACAGTGGGTTTCCTTTTGGGGGGAAAAAAGTGTGAAAAACATTTTATACTTTTTTAAAATGATTTACAGAAATCCATTTAAAACTCTATGGTACTTTGAAAACCATGAAATTCCAGTTTTCATAGTTTTGCCATTCATTCAAAAAGCTTATCTTCTGAAAGAATTATTAGCATTGGTTTTACCACTTTCATGTTGTAGGAAGAAAGGCTGTGAAGAAGCCTGCTGCTGTGAATGTTTTACATGCTATACATTGGCTTATTATGATGGATAAAATAAAGTTCCTGTGTCATGACTATGACCTGCCTAAAACCCATTATAAATGCAGAATAAGAACCAAAGAAATACCATAACATACACTTTGTATCGTCTGGAACATTTCGAGCCTGGATTTCCCTTCTTAGACAATGGATGAGTCCATAATCATAAAAACAATGTATTAAGATTGTCTATTATTTTGATACCATTATCAAAGCTTAACAAATAATTAATAAAAATAATAATTTGCCCTCACTGTACATTCCTAGAAAAGAAAACAACACACTAAGCCAAAAATAGGGTAATTATTTGAGAAGTGACAGCAATGATAAAATCAGAGGGGAGTTCACGGATGAATATTCCTATGACAAGGGAAAATGCTACTGGAAAGGAATGAGCCAGAAAAGGGTGTGCAAGAAGCCAGGATGTAAATAAATTAGAAACAAGAATGAAATTTTCCAGCTTGCTACCAAAATTATTGTTAACTATTTTTGTTCCAAAGTGTTTTAGATGACATTTTTTTCTGTTTCCCTCCAATTGAATTTCCTTTTAATAGTATGCAATACATTTTTCATGTAATTTTAATTGTTTTTATTATCAAAGTAGGAGTGATGTCACTTCACAAGGTATCCGAAAGTTTGGTATTTAGTCTAAACTAGTCTGTGGGAATCCTTTAGAAACCAGGGTTTATACCTCTGCAAATGTTGACCTTACTGATCTTAAGGACACAGAAAATCATTCTCTGTGTTGAAAATGAATCCTCAGTGAGCAACATTTGTTAAAATACATACTTTTTAAAATTTGTATTGGTATCTCAACATAAATGCTAATTTAACTTTCTAAACTAGAGTGCTGCTTTTCCAGCATTTTTGTGTACCAACATAGTTCATTCTGTCAGATGCTGATTAGTCATTTACAACAGCCTCATGTCTCCATTCAGGCTAATGGCAAATGACTGCATTGTTTCTTGCCAGCAGCAAGATGGAGAGAAAAGAAGCGAGGGTCCTTTAGCCCATGTATTGCAATGATTATAATGTGCAGATATAAACTGCTCATTTGCAAGAAAAGTCAGAAGGCACTTCACAAGGACTGTCTCACCAGATTTTGAAGGAACATTGTTTCTTCAGGACAATTGACTAGTAGTCAATTCCCTAAATGAAAGAACTAAACGCTGCAATCCAGAAAGATAATTTTATTATTTAACCCTGATTATTCCTACATTTGAATCAATTCTGAACATATCCCCCTTTCACAAAGTGAATTCTCATTAATCTTGTTATGAAGCAGTAACACCAATGCCTGCTTTCTGCAATAAAAATACTATAACGTACCGGTAATTTAAAACATGAATCTAATACATATTTACTATTAAGATCCCAAAAATTACTGGTTAAAAGCACAGATTTTATTGAAATTCCATTGAACTCATTACTTTTTAAGAAATTTTACAAGAGTCTGCAAGGTAAGGCTTGTAATTTTATTTGAATACATTTTAGTGTAATGGATGTTTTTGGGTGCACAAAGATGTTTTGATCTGCAAAATTTCATCTGAAAACTTTTTGTGATGAATCAAAAGGCTAAGAATTGAAATTTGTACATTTTTGAAGAAAACAAACTAAAAAAAATGTTTGGAGAACTTTTTGGGGAGCTAATAAAGATATTAGAAATACTGATAGAGGCTAAATAAGATAGGAAACAAAAGCTGTAAAGTTAGATTAACATGCAATTTTTGAAACCAGAGTATATTTCTGATGTACTATGTTCTTGAAAATATTTCTAACATTGCAACTAAAATGTTTGTTGACTTCTGAATACACAATTTACATATTTATTACAATTTATCCAGGCTAATACTGTTTTTCATCCAAAGGTTTAGAAACATCTATTGTCTTCTAATATCTTTTCCTTTCTTGTTTTTCAGTGCAAATGAAAATTACAATTATGTTTATTGTAAAGTTGCTGTTCCCCCCACCCAAATAAAAAATACCATGAAACTAAACCAACCAAGTAAAAGAAACTCAACTAAACCCACAGACACTATAGCTAAGCACCTGTCAGCATTTATAACCACTTTCTTTGATGAAATTTGGCTTGGCATTTAAATTTCTGTCCCAGGGGAAGTTTGCACTTAAGTTTAAAAGCAAACCATTTCAGATGTTTGTAAATTATGGAACTATAGAAATGAAATTCTCAACAGATCCACCTGTTTTTTAGAAATGAAAATAAAGGATAGTGGGTTGTATTTATGCTTCTACGTGTCTTCAGTCAAATACTTCTTTGTGCTGGTGTCATGTGAATAGGGTGGATGTCCTCAGACCCTTTGTGTTTGATAACTCTGTTGGTGCCCCAGGAAAGCTGAGATCCTTGTGCCCAACCAGCCTGTCAGAATCCTGTCAAGGGGCCTCTACGGAGCACTCTGCAGGACTGAATGGCAATTTGACTGGCTTACTGAGGGACAAACAGAGAGACCTCCTCACGGGTCTCCACACACTTATTTGAGCATGCCGCCCTCTGTCTGTCACTGCTAGCCCCCTTGAAAGAAGAGCACTAACAGTGTATGGAATAACACTCTTTATTAATAGAATTGTGACTTCTTATGGTTTGAGGATTCCTGGTGATAGTATCTGACTGCAAAAACATATTCAAAGCAATATACTAACAATCTCTAATCACTAACAACAGTTAGCTTGAGACAATCATTCAGCACACATGGAGTATGGTTCTTATCCAAAAGGTGACCCTATGGGAGAGAAGATATGTTCAGCCCATAAGCTGATGCCAGGAAATTTAATGGAGTCTTCACTGATTTCTCCCCATTCTTAACTTACTTTTGTAGTATTTATTTAGATTTAGGTGGGGCTTGAGTGACTTTAGTCATACATCTTACTCAACAAGAGGTGATTGTATCTTGGAGGCAGATAATTTCAATATTATGTCTGTGATATCCTTGGGATGATGTGTGAACCAACACATACACATAGCCAAGGGAAGGTGTAAAGAAGACAGAGCTGAACTCTTCTCAGCATGAAGAAGAGTGTAATGGAAACAAATCCAAGCGCAGAAAATTTTGTTTAAGCTTCAAAATATTTTTTTTTTTCTGTTAGGGCTAACAGATGCTTGAAAAGATCACCTGGAGAGGTTGTGCAGTCTCCATTCTTGAGGTAACCAAAACTGAGTGAATACAGCCCTGAGCCACCTATTCAAGTTCCCCCCATCATGAGAAGAGGGATTAGGAATAGGCAATCTCCACAAGCTCCCATCAAACCCTTTCATTCTGATTCCATGGACCTATGGAGATAGAATAATAACATATTGAGTCCAGAATATTTCCCCAAATCCTCTTTTTTTCTGAAAACTAACATCAAAGTACTTAGATAGAGATCAATCAATGCAACAAACTCAATCCCTTCCTTGCAAATCAGTAAAATGTAGCAACTCAGGGAGAAGTAAAATATTCCTCCTATCTAAAAAACAACAACACAAGCAAAGTACTCTGAAAGTGAAAAGAAAATAATGTTATTCTGATTCAAATAAAACTAAACTACTAGATGCTTCCTTCTTTGATGCATACTGGATTTTTCTAAACTGTTTTTGTGTTTTCATTTGGGATATATTTATACTGACACTATATTGTTTCTCAGGCAATATTTCAGAGAGGTTAGAGGTAATGTAAGCTCCTTTGGTTCAGAAAGCTATAAATTTTCTTTTTATTTGAATATATATATAATTTTCTGAATATTAGGATTTTTTTAGACTCAGAAAACTAATTTTGACTTGAAGCTAAATAGCAGTAGAATCACAGGTATTACAATCTGGCAGTTATTGCATTAATACAATCCTGTCCCTGAAATAATTTGCAATTATATCAAAAGCATTTGTTAATGCTGCTTATTCAGAGTTTCAGCTTAAAATCTAACATGTATCTTTGAAGAAATAAGTATAGAGTAACTTGTCAGAGCAATATCAAATTTGGACATGGAATGCCTATAAATGTGATATTTCAGAGCCTTGCAGAGAAAATTAGGAACTTAGTATGCTTCTCACCCTTTAAATCCCAGAAGAGATAAACATTTCTTGCTCAATTAAGGTTCCTGCCATAGCAAAAAAGACTTTTGTAGAATAAATTTGTTCAGTTGCTGTAATAGGTGACTGTAATAGGATGTAACTGAGAGTCAAATGTATTGCCTAATTATGGCAGGCAGACATTATTATATATTGGTTATTATATGTTAACTTATTTTATTTAAATGGCAAAAGGTTAGCAAGGGGAAGGACTCCTCCATTTTCCCTTTTCTTCATAGTATATAAAAAACATTTAGATATAATAAAGATTGAATAGTATTGTAATATTTTTCTTTCAAAATTAAGCTCTTTTTATTACAAATGCAATGTGAAATTAGTGTTGAGTTCATTAATTGCTCTGAATATATCTCAGATAAAAGTGTGAATTGTGAGGCAGAGCTCCTTTTTTTGTAGTTTGGAATGTTTATTGGTACAAAATAATAAAAAAATTGTATCTCAACATGTACATTAAAGGAAGGATTTACGGCTTTCTACTTTGACCTGGGATCTACAGTTATTTTTCTGACTTTCAAAATAAAATTCTATCTGTGTTTCATCCTTCTCAGAAGAATATTTAAAATGAATATGAAAAAAGTGAAGGTATATTCCATTAATTTGCTAAATCAATAACAAGTATTTATTATTGGAAAAAGTATTTTTTTAAATAATGAATATGTATTAAGCTACAGTTATTTATACCACACTAAAACTACTTAGATTTTATAGGTAATTAGTAATTGGGATGCATTCTGGGTTTAGCTGTGGGTTGTGTCAGAATTTGAGACGTCTTCTCTATTTTCTTTTAACTTATTATAAATGTAACACAAGAAATGTAATAAAGAACGGTACTAAAAACTTGGTTTGGAAGTTCTTTATATATCAACCCCAGCCTCCACAAAGAGCTACTTTATTTCACCAACATATTGGTCGATACATTTGCATGATTTATACAGTATGTGTTTTCTGATGAAGGTCCCTGAGAGGCATCCCTTGCCTTAAAATATTTATTTCTTTTCCCCCTCTACTACATATTATTCTACCAAAGTATTATTCTTAATATCATTAAATATTATTAATTAAAGATAATTCTTTGCTTATCTAAACTTCAATCTATCGTGTAACTTTTCCAGTATGTTCTGGGGTTCTTAGAGAAGCCTTTAAGACAAACAGATTAAAACTGATAACATTTTTTTTTTTTTTTTAAATGAAGAGAATCATAGGAGCAAGTGAGTATAACTAAGTGTATAATTGACTGAAATATATAGACCTAGAGGTATGCTCTCATCAGTACTTAAGTGTATATTTCATGTGTAATGAAATAATGTTAAGCATTGTTTAGTATATGTTTATATACTCCATATATACGTAAAAATATAGCAGCTCCAGTGTTGTGTTAGAGCCAAGATCCATTTAAGCCACCACCAAATCTACAACAGAGACAATATTCTATGCTTAGAGAAAGAGCATGGAAAAAATGAAACAGGAAAAATAAAGGTTTCTCTTGGATAGCCACTAAGCTTCTGTCAATTTTGCTGTCATTAAATGAATTAAAAAAAAATAAATCCTGAGCCCTCTTGCATCTGACTTACCTAGAGGTGCATAGTCCCCAAACTTCTCACTCATTGCTTTTACAGCTTTCCACTTGGTCCTCTAGAAATTATTGCACAACTGACCTGTTGAATTAAGAGGAAAATTAAGATATCTGCCTTTCTTGAGATGAAGTATGTATCCGAAAATAATTAAACAATTTCTATTGAATCTACCTATAATAGACTTATAGAAGGGTGGAATTTTTTGAGATGTGAAAATAAGAACATTAAAGTGCATGAAGGAGTGTATTTGTGCTAATCTCTACCCAATGTATGTCTGCACAAAAACATTCACAAAATACAAAGGTGTATCCGTTTATTTCCCTTCAGAGGAATAAAGACAGGACTAGGAAGCTTGTTTGTCATATTGCTTGGAAGAAAAAAAAAACAAACAATGAGAAAATACCCTGTGTCTCCCTGCAGGAATTCGGGGAATCTTATTGTAATCTATTTTTTTTACCACTTATGTATTTTACTGAATTTGAGTCTAGGAACACGTGCAAGAACTCCTTCCTTAGAATTTTCAGTTAGCTGGAAAACAGATCTCAAGTCAGAGTGAAAGAACAGCAAGTTACCTGGGGCTGTAAAATTTTTTTCTAGCTTTTGTTATCTACATCCTATATGTTCTATGGCAAAATGTATCTGGACATCTTTCAGGATCTGTACTTTATTTCCCTGTGAAGCCTCATATTTTAGAAAGGCAAGATAAATTACTTCTGTAATACCATAATACTGATTATTATTAACCAATAATTTAATAATTTGATTTAATCTATTCTCAGAAACTGAAAGTAGTGGAAACATATTTTCAAGATTTTACCTTTCAGTTGGGTTTTTTTTTGGTTGGGTTTTTTTTCTGTTTTTTTTTTAAACATTATTTTTCAAAATCTTAAATGCATAATGGTGATTAATTACTTGCCACATTTCATTACTATAAAATTTTCAAGGTGAGGGAAGACAGAGGTGTGAGGAGAAACCATTTCCTAAAGTTAGAAAGGATTCCTGCTCTCTTACAGAAACAGAATGGAAGACTTTTTCTTTAATCCTGAAATAGAAAAACACAAACTTTTATGCTGGAGGCATTTACATAATAACAATTCTAGATAACATTTTAATTTCATAAAGATTACAAACCTTGAAAATACTACCCTGTATTGGAAGTGATAACAGAATGTTGATTATAGTGTTGTGACTGTGACCTTGCAATCACTGATGTCACATACACCAGCTGTGATGAGTATCTATGAACACGAGTTGAGCTCCTGCCAGATTATGAGTAGGACATAGAATTTTGCAGTCCCTACCAGTGTGCTACCTACTTAATATTAAATATTTAGTCTTTCCTTTATCTTTTTGGGTTTTTCTATTTTTTTTTTTTGGTTGTGTGTTTGTAGGTTATGTGTTTTTGTTGTTTGTTTGTTTATGTAGAGTTTCTCCTTGTGATGAGTTCAACTGGACCAAAAGGTAGAGTATTAAAATGGCAACCAATAGCTAAAATTTACACATGTATCGGTAGGGATGTCTATACAGCTGCATATGTGTCTGTATATGTGTCTTGGCACACTGGCAAAACTTTAACCAGTGTCTATTGCTTTGAAGCTGAGGTAAATACTGATTTTTGGGAGGAGAGGAAATTGAAGTCATCAGCATTGACCCATATTGAAGTAGCTGGTTTGTAACTACAGAATATACTTCTCAGGAGTGAATCATGAGTGAAGCTGGTTTTCACTTCTTCAGAGAAAGGAATCTGTATTGTAGAAAATGAATGAGAAGGCTTGTCTATTTGGTGCTATTTATTGAACAAGATGTGCATACCCATTATGATTTATACATGATAAGCTGAAGTAATGAGTCAGTGCTGAACTCAATGATTGCATTTATCCTAGCAGAACAGTATCATCTTCTGAACAGTTACTTGAAAGTGTATTGAAGTGTTTCTTGTAGCAATATGAGTTCTTTAGTATTTTGGGCTTTTTAGACATAAAAAAAAAACCCTGTTCTGCACACTAGACAGCTTTGCAAGTCAGAACAGTGAGCTTTTTATTGTCTATTTGTTTATTTGAGCTACTGTTTGTTTGTCTGCTTATGACAATTATTATTCTTGGAATGAATGAACACTGAATACATTATATTCTAACCCTTAGAGCTTTATGCATCCTGGGTTTTATCTGTAAAGTTGCAAATGACACAAATTTAAATATTGAATATTAAAAATAATCCAGCTTGACTATTTAAATTACTTATGCATCTACAGTACATGCTCTCATGATTGTGTTTCCTTGTAAAATATTACCATATGAAATCAAACAGACAATTAAAGTTCACAAATGTGGGAAAAATATATTACCAACATGACATTGTAATTTAGTGACAGATACTGTATGGTAACATTGTAATGGCCCTCAGCCAGTGAATTTTTCTGTGCAGATGGTCCCAGCACCTGCAAGCTATTGGAAGGTACCATGTTTTGAATGCTATTTTTAGATTTCATGAGATGGCCTTTTTTGAATGTTAATGCAATGCCGAGAAAATTTAGTTTGTAGCAATTATTTCTACTATGATGAGCCTGAGTTTTGTTTAGTCCTCTGTTAAGCAAAATTATCATGGTGGAAGCCTGCGTTGTTAAAAGAGTGAAGTTTTAACAGGCTCACATATGATATGTGAATAAAAAGAAAGTATCAAATGGTCTCCATGTATCCATGGTTTGTGTGTTTCACCATCACTGGAACTTGTTCGTATTCAGTCCAACATGGATGTTACCTGCTCTGCTCCTCCTTCAAACCAACTATTTAACTCATTTGGCACAAATTTTTTTGACTTTTTATGACTTTTAGACAACTTTATCAAGAATGGCAATTTGTAAATTTCTTATATAAAAAAATAATTTGATAGAAGTTATTGATGTATAGCTTCTAACCTTGCATTCAAATTCTGCACTTTTACATGTGAAAAATTGCTACAAAGTATTCAAATGTGAGTTTTTTTCATTTTCAAGTGGCAGCACATACTTTTATGGATGCTTTCCTTCAGAAAATGATGCTTTTATACAGTTGAAACATTAAAGGCATGTTATCAAATTTCTACACTTTTAAAATTATTGTAAGTTCTTTCCAAAGTACTTTGAAAATGTATTCAGTTCAATGTTAATTATAATTCTCACTTTGAATTAAATATGTTTTATTCATATATTGTAAAGTTCATGGAAATGAGAGATCTTAAGTGGGCAGACAGGAGGGTTTTTAGTACTATCATGATTTTAATTTCCTAAGCAAAGAATGCAACTGCAGTTTTTGAAAGCATTAACAAGACCATATACCTTAATTCTGGATTGGGAATGGCATTCATTATCTAAAGATCAACTGGAAAATCCAGCAGAACCCAAAAGAGGAAGAAAAAATTGCAAGCATTGCAAATCATTAGTCTCAGATCAAAAAAAAAAAAAAAACAGTCTGAGCTTTCTTTTCTGGATCAATGTCATGGAAGAAAGGAACTAGGGCAATAAGGACTCTGAAGAATTTGAGAAGGTCTTGCTACTTACAGACGGACCAAATGCCTTTTGACTTGCCAGCATGACTTGTAGGAGAGATTCCTGAGAGAGCATAAACACATAGGTAGCATTTAAGAAGCAGCAGCAAAATTGATGGTGCATTATCTCTGAAAGGTTTTTAAGCTATTATTATAGACTAGATATCCTGCTGAGATGAGTTTTATGAGGTACGTTCCAAAGGTCTGAAAACCTTGGTGCAAATCAGAAACTCTGCTGCTCAGTGGTCCACACTACTTGTTGTACACAAAAGTCATTAAGAGATTGGTAAGGTCAATGACAAAAAACAAGCAGGTAGACAGATTTCAGTTTTGGAATCATATGAACAAAATTATATATGATAAATTGATAGAGAAAGCAATCAGATTGATGCTGACCAGAGGGAAAATACACCTTCAATATGTACCCAGAGGGCAGCATTCTCACATCTATGTTGTTAGAGGATCCATTAGTGTATGGAGTACAAGGTTTAACAAGGCAAGAAAATTATGCTAAATCACAGCAGATTAACCTGCCTAAGACCTAATTAGAGGTTAAACTCATAACTGTTTAACATTTGCATACAAGTGCACTGACACAAAGGTAAAAAATGAGATGGTCACACCCGAATATTTGAGCCACAATGTGTTTCCTCTCAGGGTTAAGTACATAGCCAATTTCTTAATCAATGCATAGGCTTTTTTTTCTTTTTTCTTTAACTTCAAGTCAGAAAAAGAGAAATACGTATTTTTTCTGTAAATTTACTATTATGATATTTCTTAGGTTTTTGGAGGATAAGAGAAGTACACTAGTCTATTCTTCAATGAGAGCTTATTATGATTAAAAGCAAGTGCTTATATCCTGCAGAATGCTGAACAAGAAACATGAGTTTGTGTCATTTTTCATTTCTTTGCCTTAAGTTGTTTTGCATGTTTCTGATGCTACAGATTAACAGGAGGACTGCAGTCCTGCTTTGTGCCTAAATCCAAATTACATTTTCAGACTTCACATAGTTACTGTTTTAGCCTTTTAGACACCTGTATTCAGATTCATGTAGAATATAAAATATTGACAGTGTAGATATTTTTGAATTGCAAATAATTCAGTAGAGCAGTCCTGTTGAGTGCTGGTAATAGGGGTCCTGACAAAGAGGGGAATTCGGTAAGATGCCAAGTAAAAGATGTTGCAGAACCTTCCAGTCACAACATAGTTTCAGTGTGGTTGCCTGCACTTTGTACTAACTACTAGAACTGGTGAGGAATTTTCTGCAAGATTTTGTCATATAGCCCATACTTCCAGTGTGGTATAAAAGCTACAGATACCTTCAATTAAAACCAACTTTTTCAAATAAAATCAGCTATGGAAAATAGGCAAGTCATAGTGACTAAGCGAACAGTCAGGAATGAGATTGAGTGACAGGGAAGTGTATGAGAGAAAACAGAAAGGCTGAATGGCCCAAATGTTCATTAATTAACCTGGCTTTCTGACTAAGCCTGAAAATATGTTCATTTTTTTAACTTTGAATGCCCAGCTTTCAGAAGATCATTGCTCAAAGGCACTAATCAAAATCATTATGTCTTCATAAAGCAAGACAGAATTCTGTGATTCCAAAGAAATCCAGAACTGTAATTTTGAGAAATTGTTATTTTTAACATGATGAGGAAAATATTTCTTTTTATTTTTTCCATCCAGAAGTTTTGACACATTTTTATTGAAAAAGAATTCTGTTCCCCACTTCTCCTCTGCAGAGATATGCCTAAGTAGTCTGTAAAACATATGCAGACATCTGAGGCAGACAATCTCACTAATGCACCAGGAATTGTGCCACTACCTTCACCTAGACTGCTGCAGATTGTTCTTCAAGGTATCTTTCCTTTCAGAAACTTACATTACTTCAGAGTGGAGTAAGTCTTTAGAGATACACAATGCAGATACACTGCAGTGCTGCTTTGTGCCTAAATCCAAATTACATTTTCAGACTTCAGGAGATAAGTTTATACAACATTGGTTTGTTCCATTTTGAAGTCTTTAGGACAAGCAAGAATTTTAGAAAGCTACCTTTGAGTCATAAATACAAGTTTGAGAGGTCTTGATGTTAATATTTGCTACTAGTCCGCATTTTGGTATTTATTGGTTGTAACATACTTGTGGACTTACTGAACCCCCACAAAATACAAGTGAACATTCAGACTGCAACTTAAGTTGTTAAGAATTTGTGTTCATATCCCTGTATCTATCTACAAAGCAGGGTAAATAGACAGTGGTTAGATGCAAACAAAACTATCAAAACTAGAACAATCTAGTTTGATAGTGCACTGGAAAGTATGGCAAATTAGTCAACATTACTGTTATTGCTGCTGCACGTAAGATGAATTTGATATCTAAACTGCCTTATTTATGGGTTATCCTGCATATCTCTGTACATCTTTGCCTCTTTAGAGCAGGTAACAGCTCAGCTAAAAAAGTTACTGAAGATTTGAAGATGATGTTAACAGGAAGTAGTGCAAAGTCAGAGCTTTATTTTTTTCATTTCAAGCTTTGAGATAAGCAACTTCTGAATGTTCACATTTTTTTTTTTTTTTAATTATTTAATCTCCATTAAAAAAAAAAAATAATGCTTCCGTTACCTTCTGTTAGTTTTTTGTATGCCAGTGCTTTAATCAGTAGCTTCTATTTCCTGGCTTGTCAGTATAATGCTAATGTAATTAAAGACATTCATCCTTGCAAAATATATGTTGTAATATTAATATATCTAATTGTAAAAAAAATACTGGGGAGTATCTTACATCAGAAAAGCAGAAGGGATTGTGAAAAAAGGTGCAAAAGAGAAGAAAAGAAAAAAACGTAAACAGCTGTTCACACTAGGATATTTTCTGGTTTTGTATTTTGGAATAAAGTAATATAGCCTGACGTAGAGATTTCACCATAAAGTCAGACAACCTAAGATCAGAAATCTATGGATTTTTTCACCTAACCATTCAGATGACTCTTTGCATTATCTTGCTTAAAATAAATGTTTGATACTTTTTTTTAATACTCCATACCTTAAGCTGAAGTAATTTTTCCATTGTTTTTTCTACCTGAAAGCCTAACATGAAGATAACATATTAAATTATAACTTTCAAATGAAATTTAAACAGAGATATTATTTGAAAATATTTAACAGTCAGCTAAATATAGATATATATTTTCAGCAATGATTTAATGATGAATTCAGTAAACATATTTTTTTCCACTAATATTAGAGATTTGAAGCAATACCTCAATCTATGTAACTTTCCAACACATGATTGAAAATAGAAAATTTAGAGTAGAGAGACTCAAATTTTATAATTTTTCATTTTATAATTTTAATAAACTTTACAGTGAGACATTAGAAAATTACTTTAAATTTCATAGAATCATAGAATATTTTGGGTTGAAAGGGGCCTTTAAAGGTCAACAAGTTCAACTCCAGTGTAAGGAGCATGAAAATCTTCAACTAAATCAAGTTTTACCTAGTTATGTATTCTATAACAGTACTCTTGCACATGATGGTTTAAAAGAACAGAGGCATTTCAATGTTCATGTATTAAAAAAAAGAGCCTTAGGACATTAATACAGAAATACATGAAAAGTTAATTTCCAGAAGTTCAGGGCAATAAACACAAGGCCTGTCCAAACTTTCTTTATTAATAATTAAAGAAGTATGTATATGTGAAGTGCTTTTTAAGTAATGAGTGTTAGTTATAAATATTTAACAGTTGCACTTATGAAATATGCCCCAAATTATGACCAAATATTAAGAAGAATGCCTTATACTTGACAGAACAATGTAGCCCATAAATATTTCAGAAGTTTGTGTCTGACAGGTGGAAGCTGAGAAGATGCATCCTGCTCTTTGTTTTCTGACACTGCAATCCTCAGGTCTGTGTTCTTTGAGCTTAATGCAAGCAAAGACCTTCCTATCCTAAGCCAGTATCAGAGCCGATAGTAGATTTCCTTTGGAGTTTTTTACCAGGCAAGGACAAGTTGCGTCACCAAAATCATGGGGCAAGAAATTCAAAGCACGTAAGCAGTGGCTCAATCCATCCCCACGCTGACTGCCTTCCGCATGTTTATCTTTACTAGAAATAAAGTTCATAGGAAGTTCACAGGATGTTGACTTCCTATTCCCTTCAAGAGGGAATTAATTGATTGTCCTCAGGAGGTGCTCAGCATCTGTTGCAACAATGTTTTGAAGAATTACATGCCAAGAAAAAAATAAAAACAAGTGTCCTAATACACTAGGAGATAACGGATAACAATACTATTGTAATTAGAACAGTTAGTGATGGAAGAAAAAATAGAGGATAAAATAGACAATTATAGATAAATTCTACACTTAACACTTAATGTTGTAGCTTGAAAAACTGAGGTGTTTGCAACTGTAATCTGGGCTTTGTTCTTTTTAATGCTATTTTAAGTATAGGCAGAAAATCTGAGGAGACTAAAATGACCTATTTAGAGAATAGCAGAGTGAAGTGAAGACTCCAGGTGAAGACTCCTGCTATGTTGTTGAATAAGATCTTCCCTAACTTTTCCTCCTGAAACTTTTCCATCTGAAAAAACCTGAGAAATTTCTCCTGGGACATCTCTGAGAACTGCGAGACTTATGTGTTTGCTGACAAAGGGGACACTATTAATGGATAAGGTTTTCAGTAATGCTAGAGAAATAACTTGCATGGAGGAATAAAGTTCAAAGTAAGTGTTGTGTTTATCTTCAGGGAGGCATTCAGAGTTTTTCTAAGTTTTTTTTCTGGCAGAAAATCTCAGCTTTACAATAGTCCATGATCCCTTCTAGGACTATAACAATAAAGCCAGAATTTCACCCAAGGAGTATAGAACAGTTAGAATATTCTGTGTATTGTGCCAAAAGGTTATTTTCAAAGACCTGAACTTCCTTTTCTTTCTCTTTCTGTAATGGTTCCCACAGAGCCTAGAGCAGATATTTGGGTGTAAAAACCCTATAAAAGGTGATCCCTTCCCCTATGAAAATATCAAACTTAATTGCTTTATGAAAGGCCTTTAGGGCTTCCACCTCTATTCACCTAGGCTTCCAACTACCAGAAAATAGTGCTTTGATCTGTTCAGTTCCCTCACTGCTTTATACTGATTTTCTAAAAGCACTTCTTTTTACCCCAGTCCTCCCTCCCCCACCACCGGTTTTCCATTTGAATTGTGAGTTGTATTAGCATATCTTTTATAACCTTTTCAGTAGTACTGTACATATCTTATCCAAATGGAACTCCTGCAGCTCACAGATAACAGTAAATGCTGAAGTCCAAATACAGATTTCAAAGTACTTCTTGATATGACCAGAGTTGGTCCAGCTAGTGTCCTTTCCTGAAATGCAGAACCCTGAAAGAAGTGAGTCTCATGCCTCATCAAAGGCTGAAGAAATCATGACAGAGCAGTACAGAGGATCAGAAGATATTTACATACACAGTTAATTTTTGCTTGAACTTTTTCATATGATCAGAGTTGTCATGATGAGACATTAAGGACATGCAATATATTGAAGCTAGACAATTGTTTGCAATTTTAGTAATAAACATAATACTTCAGCATATACAGTGATTTAATTATGTAAAATTTATGTAAAATTTTTCCTCTCTTAGGTACTGTAAATCTGAAATGCATGTTGACTACAGAAAATTTTTGCTGTCGTTCATGTCATTATTTGCTTTCCAAAAGTAAATGTATGTCATAAAACCTAACCAGAAGGATCACAGAATCTTTGAATCATTGTAGTTAGAAAGGACCTCCAAGATCATAAAATCTAACATTTGTCTGAACACCGCCATGCAAAATAACCCATAGCTCTGTGACATCTTGAGTCATTTCTTCAACGCTTCCAGGAATCATGACTCCTCCACTTCCAAAGTGGACTCTGTATAAATATTGTATGATTAAACTAAATTTACATGTATACGCATAATTCAGGAGATAAAACATCTGAGATAGGTCTTGTTATGATTATAGTCCCCCAAAATGGTTTTACTTTGGACAGAGATAAAAGTAAAAACAGACTCCATATAACCTGTCTTAAAAAGAACAGTCTTAGAACACATTAAGAACCTTTTAATGGTAGTAATTTAGGTGAAAGCTATATCCATTTGACTATACTATTTCAGCACTGTCAGAGAACCTTTTCTAAGTTTACTTTCTTCTTTTAGTATTTGTTCTTCAGCTAATCTAGGTTTTCCTTCTTTCCTTTTTCCCTTTCTCCCATGAGAAATGTTGATATCCCATGTTTCACCAGTCAACAGTAACTCTAGTAGATATACGCCTTTGTGGCCTTCGACGTGGTTTGCTTAAACAGCAGAGCAAATAATTGAAACTAGTTACCTTGAAATCACCTGAGATTTCAGTAGGCCTGAAAAAAAGAACAGATTTGTAGCTGAATGCTTTCCAAGCAATCTGTTTAGTTCTGCATGTGCTTCAACTCAATTTCATGCTAATTTCATGAGGAGGTTTTATTTTAATCCAGTGTTCTGCAGAGCTGAGGCTTTTACCTTTTTATTTTAGTAATACAGTTGGAACATCCTTTAGGCTACTTTAGTTAGTAATATGAATTATCATTGCATCACATCTTCAATTTTTTTTCTTTTTTAAATATCTCCCAATAGCTTCCCAATTAGTTTCCTTCCCAATACATAGCAGTTAGCAATGTATATAAAGATATCCACTTAATTCAAGTGTTTTTCCTCCTACCTTGTTTTTTTTGGGTTTTTTTCCCCAAACATTAATCTGTGACATGCATCCACTTAGCTAATGACAGACAACTAAGGTAGAAGTAAATTGACCAGTGGGGCTGAAGTCAAAACCTGGGAGAAAACATTTTTGTATTATAATGACTTCTTATCAATTGAAAGATGACTATTTGAAATTCAGGTTATAGTGGCAAATTCCAAAGACAAATTACAAAAGTTTTTCCAATGAGTTTACTTTCTTTCTGGATCAGTGTATTGTTCATTTTTTACAAGGAAGAATATTTGTTGAACCGAGGAAACACAAACAATGAAAGTGAACCTACAGATTAATGAAGGAAAAAAGGAAGAGTACAAAATTGTTTTGCTGCATTACATTATTCATACTAATTTTTAAAGTAAAAGGAAGAAACAACATTTTTTACAGAAAAAATAGAGACATATATATTGAACAGTACTTTTAGACCTCCTGGCCCTGAAGAGTTATAGAATATACTTATGATACTGTCCACTGCACATAGATAAAGGCTTTCTGTTAGAAAATATTTACCTTTTCTGCAGACAAAAAGAAGAAAAAACAACCATACTGTTAATATATAAAGATTATTTTTATTCATTATAGTAATGGCCTTTGAATGTTATGGTTCTTCTTTATCAGTGTAAAAGGGTAAAGTACACTTCCTTTCATATCTTCTCCAGTTGTGATTCAGGCTTGAGGCCTTGGCTGAAAATCAATCTAAATAATAAGGACCTAATATATTCTCTCAAGCAGTGTACTTTTTGTTTATATCTTTGTTCTGTATCAAGATGGATCCTCAGTAATGCTCAGTTGTTAGCCTGCTACCTTTGCCAAAACTCAGGACGGAGTTATTTGCTTGCCTTTCTTTTGTTTGTATTTGACATATTTGTATAGAAAAAAATTAGACTGAACCATTTTATGCATATGCATATAAAGTTTACTTAATCAACCATTCATCTTGCGATCATTGCGGTATTTTCACTCTTGAGGGTACTTTTTTATTTTTTATTTTTTTATTTTTTACAAGAAAGGCTGCTAAGTTAACTCAGATCTTAATCAATTCCAGGAATGCCTGTATCAAGTTCTAAATATCTAGTAAAGCCTACCTTACAATAAACAAAATTCAGTCTAAACACACCAGGAAGGACAAATGTATAAAATTTCTCCAGGTATTACTCGATAACTTAAATGAAAAAAGAGATTTGTGGAAGAAGACCATCCTCAGACAGTTCAGTTTATCAAAACACATAAGGATTTTTTGAAGTACAGTTGTGTTAGCATATGCCCAGAACAAATGAAGGACTTCATATTTCACATGAATCTAAAACATAATGTGTTATGAACATTTGTTTGAAAAAAAGGCCTGCCTTACATAGTTCCTGCTACATCATGAACATTGCCTTCCTTCCAGGGTTTAAACCATGTTTCCAATTGCAAAAGTTTCCATCAAACATTGTGGAAAAGCTATGAGGAAAATTACTATCAGGAGTTCTTAGCCGAAGATGCATAAAAGTGTAGCTCAAATAAAAAATATGACATCCTATAATCTGATGCTGATATACAATTTATCAATAGCACTGAGGCAAGATACAGCAATAGCTTCCATTGTCTATTCCCCACCCATTTTTGCTATAAAGGAATTGTTCTCCAGGGCATCAATTGAAATCATGTACAAAAGAAATGAGTTTAGTATTATTAATTTACTTTCTTCACAACTGAATAGCCATAGCTTGATTCTCTTATCCCCCTTGGCACTACTTTGTTCCATTCTTTAATAACAGCAAATGTGAAAAATCAGGATTTGTTCTATTCAGCTTCATTTCACTTTGAGTGCTGTAGGAAGATAAGATTTGAAATTGTTCACTAATGTATAGGACATCAGGTGGATTCACTTTACAGATGATGCAGTATCATTACAGAGGTCTAACTTCCAGATGCATACTTTTATTAGAACATTAAATCTTGAACTCTTGACCCTTTCAGAGTGGCATCCAAAAAATTCAAAGGAAGATATGGAAGAATTCTTCTTCAGATAATTTTGTTCTCAGTGTACATACAACTTATCCAAAAGAGGAGAGGAGAGGAGACTCGAGGAGAGGAGAGGAGAGGAGAGGAGAGGAGAGGAGAGGAGAGGAGAGGAGAGGAGAGGAGAGGAGAGGAGAGGAGACTCGAGGAGAGGAGAGGAGAGGAGAGGAGAGGAGAGGAGAGGAGAGGAGAGGAGAGGAGACTCGACTCGAGGAGACTCGACTCGAGGAGAGGAGACTCGAGGAGAGGAGACTCGAGGAGAGGAGACTCGAGGAGAGGAGAGGAGAGGAGAGGAGAGGAGAGGAGAGGAGAGGAGAGGAGAGGAGAGGAGAGGAGAGGAGAGGAGAGGAGAGGAGAGGAGAGGAGAGGAGAGGAGAGGAGAGGAGAGGAGAGGAGAGGAGAGGAGAGGAGAGGAGAGGAGAGGAGAGGAGAGGAGAGGAGAGGAGAGGAGAAACTAGATGATGAGGAAGAGGAAAAAAGATGAATCCTTTCTCAACAACTGACCTATTTAATATCTGCTTACACAGGTTTTGAATTTCTGTCACTGATTTTCCTTCTCAGAATTTGCAAAAGTGATAAATTAACTTATATATTAACTAGATTTTAAAATATTCATTGGGAAATAACAACAACTAAACCAACAAAACTAAAGTAGACTGATAAAAACAGGTATCTGGGATAAAATCAAACTGTTTTTTCTTTCATTTAAAAAACTGCAAAATTCTTTCAGAACTGAAGTAAGCCACTTTTAAATATACCCAAAATGCTTTCCTTCTATTTGTAACGTTTTAACTGCTTTTGAGAAACATCAAAAAAGGGAACTTGGAAAAGAAAATCTGCTTTCTCAAAGCAAAGGATTAGGTACCCAAAAAAATCAAAAAAAGACTATGTGAAGATCAATGAATATAGAGGTATTCACTAAAGCTGCAAGAGAACTGTTTTTCATCATTCTTATTACCTGATTTACAGTATGGTTGAAAAGGTAGGTTTTCTATCTCATAAATTAATAGGCCGATTGTGGATTAAAAAATATCCAGGAGTGTTTGGTCTGTTGATCGTGCTGTTCCATTAAGGAGCTGAATGTCCTTTGGGACTGGTACCAGTTGTATTCTTTTTTTTAGGTAAATGACTTTAGGTGATTGAGCACTCCCTGCCCCCATTTCATGAAGCCAGAAATAGTTCTGCTTTTCTGAAAGGTGTCCCGGCATGGTTCCACTCATTCCTGTGGAAACTTTTCACAACTGGATCCTGAGGAAACCCAAGATAGAAAAGAAGAAACAGGTAAAAGAAAAAATTAGGGAACAATATTTTTTTCTTATTTCTCTGAATTTTCAGGTCCAGAGCTATTTTCAATAGTTTTGCAATAGGCAATGCAACAAGCTCTTCTTGCTGCAGAGAGAAACACTGCGCTTCTTTTTCTGGAGATACCATTGAGGGGATACTTAAAAGTTGCTAGAACAAAAATGGATAGTGCCTAAAAATAAATGTTTCCTAAGATATTATTTCATGTGAACTCAAGAAGGTTTTCATTGAATTCTCATTCAGCCTTTATTTTCACCTAGATAGTGGAGAGAAGTAAATTTTTATATATATTTAGTATGTGCTGTTTGGACTCGGACTTAGTTTAGGAAGCCAGACACATCTGTAAAATCCCCTGAATAGCTTCTTCTGATCACAGACCACAAATTTTAGGTACTACTAGTCCTTTATAAAGCATATATAAACTTGCAATCTCCTGACTGTACCAAGTAGCTCCAAGTAAGCAAGAGCTGAGGCTTGATAAGAGAAGACAACAGTCTATAGTCACTGAGAATAGGACATAAACAATTTCCATCCAGGGTAAGAGGAGTACATAAAGAGAACAAAAGTAGATGCTTTTTTTTTTTTTTTTTAAAAGAACCACCAAATCCTTATAAAGTTCCTAAGAAAATAAAAAAAACTCTAGGGTACGTAATCCCCTGAAGACTGTAGACAGACTCTCTTCTCTTTAAAAAAGCCAGTCTAAATCAGCACAGATCTGTATGCTGGGGAAGCTGTTTCCACAAAGATTTTTCAGTAATCTGATTGATAGTAGAAGATTTTAAAATCATAGAAAATTTGGGGTGTTAGAAAGAAAGTTAGGCTTGGCAAGCCCTGGGAAAAATATTAAAAGTAGGCCCTGGGAAATGTTAGGCCTTGTCCTTCCTAAGATCATGTGAAACTGCACCTGTGTAGTCAGTATATGATAAATGATGCAATTGTTAGATGTGATTAGACATAATTATTGTTTAAAGAATCATGAGAAACTATGTTAGAGGTTTGGGCGGATCATGAGAAATCCATGCTTGGGTAAAATCAATGCATACAATGGAACAATATAAGTTTAATAATTAATATGAAAGTTATACAACGATTGAGTATAAAAACACGTTCAGCTCAAAACCAAGTTGGGTCAGATTTGGGTCTGTGTACCCCTGACACCCAGAGCTCTTAATAATTCACCTTCATGTAATGATTTGTGATTATGTGTTCCTGAACGCTAACATGATGATTCATTATTTTAGAATACTGGATGTTAAAATAAGTTGTAAAAATATGGACTTCAAATAAACGTACAGGAGTAAGATTGCTATGTAAGGATCACCTGAACTAAGGACATAGATTCCTTTCTGCTCACCTAATGGATGATTTAATATAAGGTTGAAACTTGAAGTCAAAACTAATTTTTAAAAATAGTTATATAAACCATTTTTGTTATATCAAAATTTATATGTAAATGAAAATTCTTTAATAACTACAGCTTATCTATTATTATTTTTTTGTAAAATGTTTTAATTCCATTCCAGACTGAACCCAGGTTTATAAACATCATAATTTTGCAAAATACAATTCTAAGTTTCAGCTACAAACACATGGATAGTCACTTATTTGAAGTGATTTCTCATGAATATCGAGTTATAATGAAAGGCCTGGGTTTCATGATCAGGAACACTAGTATAAAACAAGTTAGACAAATGTGTACAATTAAAGTATTTCATCTTATTCACTCCAATCTTTTCTGTATTTATTATTTGATTTGGGGTTTAATGATACTTAAGTATAATGTCTTCTTAGTCACATAGCATTTTATAATACATAATTGTCTGTTAATTTCTTAGCAAATGTTTAACTTGCATAGTTCAATAATGTGTACTAATTTATTTAATCATAAAATGTTTATTTTAAAAACTAAGTAAATGCACTGTGATTATACAGCTATCATTTTAATTTCATAAATGCAATACACATACTGATAAGTATATGTTATTCATTTAAATGCTGTATCTGATAGTATGAGAGGCTTACATATATATATAAAATTAGAATGTTTGCATACTTTTGTCAACATAATGAAATCATACTTGAGAAGGAATAAAGCTTTGAAAGGTAACACTTTCTAGTGGCAGTTATATAAAATTTTTTTGAAGCCTGATTATAGAGAGAAGCTATACAGAAAATTTGGAAGGGTGGGATAGTAATTTTTAAAAATTAACTTTTCCTTTCCTTTTTAAACCTAATAAACCAGTCCAGTCTGGACAAGTGGAACAAGAAAAACCTTTTGGAAGTTATTTCTCATTAAATTCTATCAATACATATAGCAATGAGATTACAATTACCGAGATATATGTTGGAGTCTGGAATACAGAGTGTGTGCCCTTGTTTCTCATACTTAGTTTTAAGACCCAGAAAAACACTGAATTTCATATAACATGAAATTCATGAGCATGTTTTCATGGTGATACATGAGAACAAATGTTAAAGTTAGATAGAAAAGGCTAAAAGTGTAAGTGTAAATTAGAAAGTTATCTTAAATCACTGGGTGAAAAAGTTAGTTTAGAGAACAAGAGACAAGATGGACGATTTAGGGTGTTGTCTCTTGTCCCTTCTTTCTTCTTCATGTTCTTCTCCTAGAAGTTTTTGGGTAATAGAAAGTGATTAGACAGAAAATGCCACAGTGCAGCACAAAGGTGAAGAGTCATTAAGAAAAATAATATACGTGTCTGTTGTTAATTGGGTAAGAATAAGTATAAAGATAAAAGAACTGCGTAGTTCGGGGCCAGTTTGTGCATCAGACACAAAGTGTGCCACAAGGCCTTGTTTGCACCATCAGAAGAAAGAAATGTACCAAATTGCAAAGATTAACCTTGTGTAGCCAGCCTGGAGAAACCTGTCAAGTTTTGTGATGACCTTTTAATAAACACGAGAAACAAGATTCTAACGAGCTCGGGAGTTTTCTTCAAATTATAAGAACTGAGATAAGCAGGGCTCCCCATGAGGGAGGATCCCAAAAGAATTCAGTCCAAAGGAAGCTGAGTAATACAAGAAGAGAAAAAAAAATACAGAAGAAATACAGCAGAATAAGAGAAACAGAAAAAGGATTATTTATAGAAAAGTTACAAAATATAGTAAAATGGAAATAGATTTTCAAATGGGAAGAGATATCATGAAATGTATAGATTTCCACTTAGAGATTCTGTTACTGTCCCTAATCAATGCTGAATTTTAATTTCACAATTTTCTGTTTAACTGGATGATGTCCTCTTCCTGTCTTCCTATAAGACTATTTTCCATGATGCTTACTAAACATCCATGATTTCTTACTAAACAATCCTTCTCTCATTTGTATGCAAGCTTACAAATCAATATTTTTAATAGTATTTTTGTTGTTTGTTGGGCTTTTTTGAGAAAAAAATGGGAAAAAAGCGCCTCTCAATCCCCCCAAATATTGCATGTAGTTTCATACAGTTTATTTTCTTTACTCAACTTCAATTTGACTTTTGGCAGATTTTTGAACAATCTTCCTTAGAATTGCCTGCAGGAGCTTTCTTAGTCAGGGTACAGTATGCTGTATATGAAATTGAAATAGTGTGTATTTCTGTATAAGAAAATATTAAGCAGGGGTGCATATAATGGGTAACCCAATATGATAATACATGAGTTTTAAAATTCAAGATGGTAATAGTGTTGTTAAAAAAGCAGCTGGTTCTGCATGACAATTTTAATAGAGCTATTAAAGCTGTCATTTCCCAACCCTATAGCTGAAAACCTGTTTTCTAGACCATTTTTTACTTGAAAAGTCAATTTGATCTACTGTAGAAATCCCATTTCTACTGTTCTAAGTAGAAATGGGATCTCACTGAAGATCTGATTTATTTTTCAGGCTATGGGTTGAAAGAAGATGTCTTGGAAAGGAAGATGGCAAAAGAAATAGCAAAGTGAGGAGAAAAAATACTCCACAGTACTTGTAGAGCAAACTATTTCTGCCTTAGATTAGGAGCAAAAGTGCAAAACTTCAGGCTATTTTCTTCCTGAAATGTTCAAAACAAATGTCATGCTCTTTAGGAATCCCAATGCAAGCACATTTGCAAGTTAAAATTTCTCTATAGGCATAAAATAATGTTTTAAAGTATAAAACAATTTAAATTACTGTTCTGGCTCACAGGAACAATTTTTAAGGTATTCCATCCCCTCTAAACATAAGGAGACTTTATGACTATAAGGGATCTATGGGCTAATTGCCTATTCCATTGTAAAGCAAGACAACATGCATAAATATATAAATATCCGTAGTAAAAATTGTGTGGGTTTTTTCGTTCTCTTTCATTTTATCCTTTTTAGAAATCTTCAAATTCTCCTTAGCATGCATTTCAGTATGAAATCTGATCTCCATCTGTGTTTCTTCAAACTGAGTTTACACCCAACTACAGCTCTTGCTTGCTGTGTGATGAAGTGGCCTGGAACACTAAACCAGACTCTTCTCTACTTGTACAGTACAGTTGTACTGTTATTTATCACTTTTATGTATTACAGACACTTCACTCTGGCACTTGCATTCTGTTCTAAATTAGATTTATCCATATGTTATTAGGATTCTGACTTGTCATACTTCTATGATTGCTAGAATTAGAAATTATGAGAAGAGAGATAATCTATATTATATCTTTTGCGGCACTTAAGTTATTTCTGGCAATGCCCTTTAAAATTTAGACAAGGATTTTATGTGATTAAGGTTGGAAAAGGCTTCTCAAGATCATCTAGGCCAATCTCTCCTTGTGCTTCCTTTTTTATGGCTTTATCTTATAGCTTCTTATGTTATGCAGAAAAATCCAGCAACCATGAGTTCATTATTTAGCTCTGCTTCTACTGTCAATGCAGATGTAGTGCAAGTCACATGCTAACCCAAATTTTGTATGTGATTTGTTTTTTTTCCCCAGCCTTGCAATGAAGATGTATTATGTTAGCATAATAAATGGATGAGAGCACAATTTTATAAGAAATTTTCTGTTATTTCCTTTATTAGGACTGTTTCTCTGCAGAAAAAAATCTTTCTTCAGTACTTCAATATTTTTCTTGTCAGATTGAATTGAGTGAAACATCACACAGTCAAATGCATACATACTGTCTTGGTTAAGTCTCCTTTGTGTCCATCCCTCTGGGATGATTATTTCTGCACTCTTAATGCATAGATGAAAAGCTGTCTCGACTAACATCCAAGACAACCTGCTGTGTGCTGTATGAGACACATATACTAAGTTGGTTTATAATGAAGGCAGAACTCATAGGTTTTGACAGACAGAAATTTGAGACTCTTAGGGAGGAATTTAAAGGATTCTACTATGTTTATATTATACCAGTGGGGGGTTGTTTAATTTTTGATTTAGCATAGCAATATTTATTGGGGGGGGTTTTGGGTTTGGTTAGATTTGGTTTGGTTATTTTTGTTAGGTTTGTGCTAGTATGGCAATAGTTGGGGGGATTTTTAGCAAAAGAAAAAAAAGTTTCTGTAGAACCTTAAACTTGTAATTATATGCATTAACATACAGTGAAAATAATAGTTTCATAAAATGGCCAGTTCAAATCACTCAATTTGTAAACTCACAAAAGCTTTAACAGCCTTTAGAAACTGACATTCTGTTATGCAATTTGACTTTTTCTCTTCAATTTTGTCACTAAATGAAGTATTTAAATATTAGATTTTTCATAAAGTGACTAGTATTATTGTAGATATACTGTGAATCCTCATTAATTAAATACAACCTTCTTAATTAAACACAGTCCTCACATTATTTAACTGCTTATAGAATATTTAATACAGTAACTAATTAGTTTTTAACTTAGAAGTTGTCTTATGTCAGAACATAAAGATTAATTGAACAGAGAAGAAAATGCTCATATACTGTATGTATAAGTCATAAGATAGACTAAAATGGTGACAATTGCAGCTACTGTTTTTTTGCAGTACAACAAAAAGAGAAGAGTAAAAAGAAAGTTATTCAGTATTGTTTACTCATCCCAGAACTAACTATTGCTTAAGATTGATCAAAGCTTTTTAATTAGTTTAAGAGAATTATGTTAGAAAAAATATGTTAAGCGTGCAAATTGCGTGATTTTAAAATAAGAGCATTATGTAACTGTTGGTAATATTTAAAAGGAAAAAAAAATAAAAGAAATCAACACTATAAATTAAAAGCAAGGCTGAAAATTATTAGTTAAAAAAGTAGTTCTTGAGCACATTCTACCTTCTACCCATTAAAGATTCTTTAAATTACAGCACTACATTTAAGGGATTTTATAGTGCTATGATATTGAAACTGAAGAAGTCACAATTCAAGAAAGCACTTACCTTATCCTGTATCAACATATTATATGGGCAACATATTATCAAGACAACATATTTAGCTACAGAAAAGTAACTTCTGACTTTAGTATGGGACCACTTTAAAATATAGTACACAACTATAAAAAGGTAACTATGGAGGTCTCCTATCTTTCTGTCTACAAAGGCAGAAAAGTATGATTTTATATAATAATGATTGCTCATTCTTACAGCAAATTGATTATTTTGATAAGCAGTCTGTGGAGTAAGACACCTTATAGTGCAAAACTGTGCTAGAAGCAGTTCAGTTTGTGTCTGATTTCTCATGTCTGACGGAAGAATGAAAATATATCTTCCTTTTTAATGTTCTTTCATGTCAATGAATGACAATAAAATGAAATCTGACCATAAAGTAACCTGAGAACTAAATCTTTTATGACTTTATTATCACTCTATTAAATTGGCAACTAAATACCAAAGCCAGAGCTCTGTGAAATGTATCAAGCATCTCCTTAGGTTGCAATGCAAGGTGTAACCAAAAGTATGAATTGCATTACCAGCTGTTAAAACCAGGTGGGGCAATGTTCTTTATCTCTTCCATGACCCATCCTCCCTCCAGGGGGGTTATTTTCTGTTAATGGGCCGTTGAGTCTCATTACATGACTGATAAAATTACACCAACCCATTGTGAGATGCTCAAGCAATCCTACCTGGATAGAATCTGAGACTTGGAACACCACAGGCAGCTTTTCTCCACTGGATTCCCAGAATAAGACCAGACCCTTCTGAGTCACCACTGGACCATCAGTGGAAAACTATACCCTTATACAAGATCACTGCTTCAATAGAACCACATCTGTCACTCCAAGAAGACTGCAGCCACCATTTAGTCGGACTGCTACCAACACTGAGCAACAGTGTGTCAGGTTGACTCTGACTCTGACACTGACTCTGTCAGTGTTTTTTGTACTACTACATTTTATTTTAATTTTTCTATTAAGTTGTAGTTTGTTTAGGGTTTTCTTATACATACTAGTAAAGAACTGTTATTCCTGTCCCCATACCTTTGCCTAAGAGCTCCTTAATTTCAAAATAATAATAATTTGGAGGAAGGGGGTTTACATTTTCCATTCCAAGGGAGGCTCCTCCCTTCCCTAGCAGATACCTGTCTTTCAAACCAAGACAAGCATCCATTAAAAATATGTGATGTGATGCCAATATTCATAGACTGGGTTATAAGAATTTGTTTCGATAAGCTCATCAGTGCTGTTCATCGCTCTGAAATAAACTATGCTGCATGCCATTTGCTTTTACAGGAAAAATAAGGGAAAAAACTTGCCCATTTCATTAAATGATTGCTTCCGCTTTGTGATAATAATGCATATAAGTACAAACTTAAGATATCATGGAAATTTTTTTCCATTTATTAAGTGTTCAAAAATATTGTCATTTTAGCACAAACCACAACTCTCAGTATTCATTGTTCTTTCTCAAAACTCAATTGGTATATTGCCTCGATGTTTTTTACAGTAACAGTAACTGTTTTTCTGTGCCTAAACCTTCTCCAAATAATTCCGATTCCAATGTCATATGAGGTCAACATACAACTGTTCAGTCATTAGTGTGCTTGTGCATATGCAGCCAAAATCACAGAGTTCTTCAGCCATAATAAAGGGCTATCACAAGGGGTCATGAGCTTCTCTTTTATTTATATAATCAAAATATTCCTGGGAGAGGTGAAAAGCTTCTAGGATAACTGGCTATTATGAAGAAAAATAAAGTAAAATTAAATTAAATATAGTCCATGCACTATGCAACTAGTAATCACAAATAACCAGGAAGTAAAGGAATTCCTGCAATGCATGCTCAAACCAATTTGCATTCAGAATCAAATTTATGTTAGTAAAAACAAGACTGTCCAGGGGTGAAAATTCTCAAGATGAAGAATGCAGAAAGGCAATTGATAACAGTTTGAATTTTGAAATATAAATTTTGTTAGCAGTGCTTTTGCTGGAGTGCTATTTTCTCAATAATCTTTTTAATATTTAAATTTAAAACCTTTGCCTTACCAGTATATTATCAATTTAATTGATAATTACAGCATAATAACTAACATGAGATATTTTTTCTTTTCTGCAGATATATATTACAAGTGTAACTTGGAACTAATAGATCTCAACAGACTGATGGAACTCCTTTACACACTATCTTAAAGAAAAAAAAAAAGACAAAAATTAAAGGAAAAGTAGGCTTCAGAGACCACACCTCAGTCAGAGTCCATCTTTTTTCTTCATTCATGGTCACTAATTTGACAGTAAGGAGCAGGAAAAAATTGAGGGTTTTCTGCTTTTTGGAAGCATAGGACAATGGGATAACATTATTTGTTAATTTAGTGATGCTGTTTTGGGAATTTGCCAAAATATTTCACATTTGTCAAATACATTTTGAATTCTTATTTTGGTAATTTTAGGGAGGATGAAAAGAGTAAGGTTCTTTTTATCTAGTTTGGTTGATTATTCTTCTTTTCCGTATAGCATGATTTTTACATTTCCCTTTCCCTAGTACAGTTTTTTCGATTCCTTTTCCATTGTATCAAAACCCTCAGATCCTTAATGGCTCATAACCATTGGCCCATAATACTAGTAAATTTTACATGAGAAAATGAGTTTTGTCCCAGTAGTACAACACTTAAGAACATGTTGTACTAGCTTCACTGAAAAAAAACAGACTGGTCCCACGATCCAGTATTAGAAAAAAAATTTTCTGAAGGTTTTTTTCTTTGCTACTCAGGGTTAAATTTTACTTTTGAACTATTACCAATGATAAATTATTGTTTCTTTATATTGAAAATGCATGCTTCATTGCTGCACATTCTTTTTTTTTAAAATCATTGTTAATTATTTCATGCAAATAAAAACAGAGGACTAAAAAACCCAACAAAAACAAATAAGAAAAAAGAAAAAGAAAACCAGGAAAATAAAACCTACAACATTTGTGATATTTGTGACAATTAACTAGAAGGTATATTCTCTTTAAAATTGATGAGGCAATTCAATTTTGTTACCTGGATATAAATTCTGGCCTCTCTACAGATGCTTTACTTTCAGAGACAAACAGGAAAAGCAATTGTTTTGTTTTCTTCTGTTAAGCTAAGTCCACCATGTACATTCAGCAAGTGTTTATCAAAGCAATACATGTACTAAGGTGAGCTATCATGGATTAGCTATTATAAATAGCTAATAATATAATATAATAATATAAAATATAATAATATAAATGGCATCCCACATTATAGGTGTGTATTTTAACACCAGTTGCTCATAGTAAAATGCTCCCTTACTCAAAAACATTAAGTCTGAGAAGGCTCAACTTCCTGAGCTTGAAGGGTACAAGTTATTCTAAATTAAAGATGAGATAAATCTACATTAGCACTGCTGTGACAACAGGGGAAGGGCTGTGGTTCAGTCTGCTATGGGGCACTGTATTGCTAGCATTGTACATTCACACTGTGTTACTGCTGGTGAAGAAATTAGTGCCAGTGCCTGGACATGGGTGCATATTGGTGTGTGACCTTGTGTCCACCTTGGGTTGCTCCTGCGCACGACCTCAGTCAAAGTATTGTCACACTCCTTTTGCACTCAAATGAATATTATATGAGTTCACATGTACATAGAATTTATTTTTCACTGAAGCCAACCCTTCCTGTGCACTAAATGTAGGTGGACACAGATGGAGGTCCTTGATCAAGGAGGGTAAAAATTCCAGGAGGCCACCATGGATGGATAAGGACTTACTGAGCAAACTCAGAGTGAAAAAAGTAGCTTTCAGTAGATGGAAACAAGAGCAGGTGATATATAAACATATAAACAGATATATAATAATGTATAATACAAACATACTTCCATTAATGACTGTCAAATGTTTAAACAATTGACTCTGGAGTAACAGTTTAGAGTGTGCTATTCTCTCTCTGGGAATGATTTTCAGAAGGACAATAAACACGCTATTCCCTTTCTTGTTTCTTTGTTGTTTCTCTTCCCAAATATCAGCAGACAATAACAATATCTATGAGTTTCTCTATATGGGTTTTATTGGTTTATAGTTGCAATATAATCCATATTTAATTCAATAATTAAAATGTTGCACATGTGCTATTTCCAAAGTTTAATAGACTTCATGTTGCTTACTCAAAAATATTTCCACAATTGTGTTGCAATCTTGTTAAAAATGAGAAATAGAAAAAATTCTTTTCAAGACAGGTTTTTTTCTAATACTTATATAGGATTTTAGAAGTGAACACAATTCACTGGCAAAAAAATGTGATAAATTACATTCTACTTAATAAAGCACCAGGGAAAAACATCCAGTATACTTTGTGATGGATTGAAGCAACCTGTCTTTTTAGCAGTTTTTTGGAGGGCTAAAAAAATATTTTTTCAGAAAGGAGCTATTTTACACATCTGAACAAGTAAAATTGAAAATATTTGTATGTTCCTGAAGAGAAAGTGTGTCAATAATCTTAAAAAGATAAGTCAAAACCAATGAAAGGTAAAAACTCACAATTAAATTTACTCTAAGGAGTTATCTTTGCTAAAGTCAATTAGAGCAATATTAAAGCAGAGAAAAATATGAGACCAAAGAGAAATCAAGTATTGGTGAAGTTAGATGATTAGGACTATTATTTAAGTTTTGGGAAGCCAAAGCAAATGCAAAAACCACATTTGAGGTCAAAAAATGATTAACAGTAGAAAAATGGGATGGGATGAAGGGTGCCAAAAGGAATAGAGGTTAAGCAGGTGTGATCCAAAAGAGATATAAAGAGATAGAGTGTGAGTTTTTTAAATAAGTCTCAGTGCAGATCTATAGCTCTCTTATTGTGATGAGAATAAGAAACAAAGTGAAGAAGGATTGAAGGATAAATTAAAAGCAGTAGGGTAAAAAAGTGAAATTATTTACAATATAAGTAAAAGGATTTTGCTGTTTAAACATTAACTGTTGATTTGTTTCTTTTGTGGGTTTGGTTTTGTTGTGGTTTTGTGGGTATTTTTGGTTTGATTTGGGATTTTTGAGTCTTTGTTTTGGGTTTTTTGGGTGTTTTGTTTTTTCTTCCCAAGAGTATTAATTTTCTTCTGTTCCTTTTTTTACAATAAAGTTTTGTGACCTGTAGACTAGCTTCTTTTCCAGAGAGCATTTTGGTTTTTTCCTCTTGAGTAACAATGACTTTTGTTTCTCCTATCCTTATTTTTTTTTAAATTCTTCTCACTCTTTGGGGCATAAGCCAACACAATTTTCCCTTATTCTCTGCCAGTCTCATCAATGATGCAATTATATGCTATGAACATGGCTCCAAAACAAGTTTTTTAGGAAAACTTGCCAGCATAGAGAACATAAACTATGTAGCTCAACAGCAACTGGGCACAAATGCAATAGCTCCATACATAAATTATGGCTATTGTTTGTTTGCTTTTCACTTTCTTGGCAACAACATATTGATTAACAAACAGTGACTAGCAAGAGATTATAAAAAATTTAAGGAACACAGCATAGCCTATTTTTCATCTCAGACCCCATTTAAACTAATTTATACATGTTTTTAATAAAGTATAGTAATTTGTAAGATTTAATATCTGGTAATTTCTAAGTATTAGTTCTAATTTACTGGTGAAGAAAAAAAACCTTTTGTGTAACATTGTAAAGTTATTCTTTTAATTGAACAATCTACTAGAAAGACATGGGAAATTGTTTTGTTTGGTTTTTTTCCCCATTATCTACTGTTGTTCCTGATTATAATCTTTCAATGAATGCAGAAAATTGTATGTATGATTTCTTTTCAGCTAGTACTGAAATATAATTTTAATGTTCTTCCCAGTATATCATTGTGTACCAGTATGATTTATATTTAAAATAGTCTGGTTTGTGTATTTCATTCACCTGTTGGTGTATTAAACGTTTGCAGACTACATCCACAATGGAATTTAAATGTAATAATGTATCTGCAAAGAAAGGGGTGAAATTTTTATCCTTTTCAGACTGCAGAAGTAATAGTAAAATGAAGAAAGAAAATAATGAGAACATTCTGTATGTATTTAGAGACAGAAAACATACGTTCACTTCTAAAAATATAAAACCCACTGAAACTCCTGTTGGTAACTTTATGAAAGAAAAGATAGGGTGGAAAAGACAGCCACTGATATTCAAAATTTCCAAAAAGGAAAATGTAGTATGATGCTCTTTCAATCAGACAGTCTGGGTTTACTTTCAGTAGAAAGCAGTAGCTAGGAAAAAGGAACTCTTAGTTTCCTGAGCGTTGTTCTGTTAGGGAACAGAGACATGGCTGGTGTGTATAACATAACTAGGAACCTAGAAGTTTTCTCAGTTTGATTAATATGAATACAGAAGAAAAGATTAGATACTCCAAAGGAGCTGACTATAAAAAAGTAATTTATAGATAGAACAGAAGCCTGAAATTCTCTGAAGAGAGACTTGACAATACATTTTTCGTTTGTGCATTGCTTTGTTTAACCTAGCCTAATGTCCAGAATCTCAAGATTTTTCTGTCTGTACTCATAAAGACATAGATTTATCCCATTTACCTTTGGATAGCCCAGTGATCTTTAAGTTGGGAGCCTACATTTTTTTAAAATTTTCAAAGAAATTTTCTCTAGAGGTTATGGGGAGGTCTAAGCCCTTTTCACTTAGAGAGTGAATTTCCTACTGGTAGACTCTCTACTCTGGAATGGACTCGCATAAACTGGCCTCAAACATGCTTGTGAATGCATGTAAACAACAATTGTCCGAAGGTTAGTGACTTCAGAAACTCAAAAGTACTGTGAACAATTTTGCCTGCAAAGTAATACCCAAAAATAATGTGAAGAAGTGACCAGCAATTGGAGATGAAAGAGATAAAGACTGATTAAATCATCAATGGTCAAATAAGGGACATTCAATAGGCTGGCCCATGCAACACCCAGGCAAGAGAGTGATTGTATAAATGCAGTGAAATAAAGCAAACTTTGGGGGAAATGTTCATTTACATCAGAATAACTAGCGAAACACCCTATTGCCTTGTAGAAGCACAGAAAAATCAAGGCAGGGAGGACAACAGTCTTTCCCTTTTCAGTGAAACTGGGACACAACATACTGTGATTTGGACCAGTTCTGATAAGTGACCTGGGAATTGAGAAAACCTGGGTGCCCTCCCCTAGCTCATGTAGAAATATGTGCACAGCAGTCAGATTTCCCTGCTGTAGCTGTGATGTGGTCATTAGAGTACTTGGAGGGTACATTTTTTCTCACTCAGGACGGACATCAGAAACACTGATGTCACCTGAACCACAGCCTGAACTGGCTAACACCTTGGAGAGTACAGCCTTGTAGAAGTGAAATGTTGACTTTCGGTTTTACAATGGAGTACATGTTATTTAAAGAAACCACAGTAAATATGTAGTAGTACTTAACAAGATAGAGGTGTCCTCTGTTCTCCAAGTAAGGCATTAACCCAAGGTAATGAGGATGCAACTAGCTTAATGATCCTTGCAGTCATCTGGTACCAGGAATAGAGTACCTGGCACATAAGGTCACCTGTCATTTCTTGTGAAATTGTCCTTAATAGTTGGTGGATTACTTAATTTCCTTCTCTTCTGAGACGTGTAATTATTTCGGTAATGCAAAGTCTTCACTATCTATGATGGAAATAAAGGAAAATTTATCATCAAAATTTGAAGTAAGGAAAATAAGGAGTTACTGAAAAGGAATACAAAAACAATTGAAATAATAAAATGTAGTATTCTTTTAGGAACAGTCTTTGCTATTTGAGTACATTTTAATATAGTCTAATCATTGAGTGTTTTTTTTCTTAGGCACTTAAAAAATGCAGAAATAAAATATCTCCTAGTTTTTGTGGCTTTGCTGTAAGGGTTTGGTTTCTTTGTTTTGTTTTGTTTTTCTATTGGGATTGGTTTTCTAATATTAATGAACAATCATTTGAGTTTATCTATAAGGAAAAAAATATTTTGTTTATTACAGCTTCCAATCACATTTAATAACAGTGAAAGGCATGGATACTTTATTTTTTTTCCAATTTTAGACATATGTACAGCCAATCACAGAAATTAAGGAGATAGTTAAATGTGAGTTGAAGAAGGAGATGCTGAACATGAGTTTAATGAAATGGTTTCAAGTTGGTGCTCCAATGAACATTTATTATTTATACAAGAAAGAACATTTTTGCCAAGGGAAATTGAGAAATATGTGCCAGCTCAAAATAGCTAATAGAGAATATGATTTCCAATAACTTTTAAATTGCTATATCTATCTTTTTCTATGTGTGATTTTCAGTTTTCTTCTGCTAGTGGATTTTCTATCTCATCTTCCTAATTACACCTGAATTCATTTCTTTGCCCATCACACTGGGCTACAAATCTGCTGCAGTACCTGAGCTCTCTTAAATTACTACCTTCTTTAACTTTGACTTTCTGGTAAGTTACTCCCTAAGGTCACAAGTTAGAAGTATTGGAACATTTATTCCTAGGGAAGAGGAGAGAAATTAAATGGAGTTTGCCAGTCAGGAGACAGTTCGTATTGTATTGCAAGTCCCCAGAGGTCAGCCACAATTTTGGCCATTCCAGATCGTAAATTGTTGTGCAGTGTTCAATATGTTGAGTTTATTTCAGAAGAAGGATTGAAGAGAACATGCCTACCAAGAGAATTCCTCATTACATTATAGATGTCCAAGTTCCTGTTATGCATTTTAAAACACATTAATTTAAAGCTTAATATTTATGAATAGGCAATATGTATGATAGCTTTCATTAGAAATAAAATTTTACAGGAGAAGAAATATACAATAATAATATTATATTCAGAGATTTTGTTTCAGTCCAAGTGGATTAGAAACAATGGCCAGCACCTTGAAAAATATCCCAGGAGGGAAGACAACTCTGGTATTCATTTAGTAAACACTATCTTACTATCATGATAGTCAAATAACAGTTGACAACTGTGTATAATGCTTTCAAAATGATTCTCTTTAAAATCAGATTTCAGAAAAAAGTTTATATCAGCATTAGAAAATTATGATTAGCTTAGTCTGTCCACAAACAAATTTATTTAATCTAATGTTGTTTTCAAAGCAGAATAAAATTTAAAATGAATAGATAAAAACATTTAAAGCTTGACTTTGTTGGTCATAGGTATGTTTGGAAGTATTAAGGCCTCTTCCTGCACAGCTTTGTGAAAGAATCAATTATTCCTTGAGCTTCCCATGTAACCCAGTGATGCAGAGTCCAATTTCTCAGCAAAAAAGCACTGGTACTTTCCACTTACTGTGTTCAGACTGTTTTACTTTTATGTGAATGGAACTACAGTAATTTCCTGTGTCTTTTACTTGAATGACAATGTATTTTCTGCAAAGCTGGGAAAATAGTTACTTATCAGTTATTTTCTTTTCCTGAGTTCCAGAGTTCTAGCTTCTTAATCCCATATATATTTGAAACTTGGTTTCTTTTGCATTTTCTTTTGAAAACTAAATAGATGAATGCCTTTAACTTTACACATACTTTATTTGATCTTAACTCTACCACAGCTCAGTAGTAAGTAAAAATTGTTCCTGATGGTTCTTCAGTAACTTCCATGAAATTAATTTAACACTTCCAAAGTACTTAAAATAATTGAACTTTCCATTACTTTTTTTTCCTTTTTTTCTAACTAGAAGTTGAATTAAAAAAACATTTGATTTTTTCTTGTGCCCTGGTTGACAGCCTTAGAATCTAAAGAAGCTGCAGCGCAAAACACTGACTTACCTCAGAAGCTGCCCTTTCAAGTAAGGTGACAAGAAACTTGGAAGTTTAGTTTGAAAAGTCTGCTACTTTGTTTATGGGAAGGCAGATGGATCTGTTCAAAGGTTCTCCTTTTGACTCTTGAAATTCATTGAAAGACTTTTATGAGCAAGGTATTAGAAGTATCCATATCTAATCATTTAAATTGCAAAAGCAAGAAATCAAGATTTCTTTGCACTCCTATATCTCTAATTTTCAATTAAATTAATGGCTTATACTATTTTTATGTTTTCAGCAAAATTATCACCATCTTATAAAGAAAAACCAGTCATCTATAACTACAGTTGAAAGAGGGGTGACAAATCAGTGGGAATTAGTGGGCTAGCACAAAATAAAAGATGAATTTTCTGCAAGATGACTTGCCTTTGCAAAGAGATCCATACTAAGTATTCCTGAGAAAATGTTGCTCTATTGTTGCCAGCTGTTCTGGTGCATAAGCTTTTACAGTAATATTTTTGGTTGTGAATATACATCTAAAATTTTTGCAACGTCTTAAAATATAATTCCCCCTTCTTGAGTGAATTTTCTGTTTCAGAAATCTATTTTTTTCCTAAATTAACATAGTCACCAAGAATAGACACTGAGCTGATAATGCCACAGTTAATATTTTAATTTATTTTTTTTGATGAGGCAAATAAAATGAGTTGAAAAAACCTCAACCATACTCCACAGTTTTTGCAGCAGGGTATTTAACAATATATGAAGCATTTAAAATATGAAAGATACTGTTCTTTAAGGCTGCAATCTGAAGTTAATTGTGACCATTCAGAGTGAACACAGAACTTGCTGAAACACCACCCTCCTGCCTTCTGAAACTACGTTTTGAACCATAATGGAAAACTGACATTTTTTCACCTTGTTGTTTAGTCTGAACAAAAGGAGGTTCAGGGGGAACTTTATCACTCTCAACAATTAAAGAGGTAGTATATAGGGGTAGGTCTCTTCTTTCAAGTAGCAAGAAATAGAGCAAGAGAAAAGGGCCTCAAGTTACACCAGAGAAGGTTTAGATTGGATATTAGGAAAATATTTTTCACTGAAAGGGTGACATTGACACAGGCTGCTCAGGGAAGTGGTGGAACACCATTTCTGAAAATATTTAAAAGATATGTGGATATGGTGCATGGTCGTGGTTTAGGGGTGAACTCGACCATGTTAGGTTAATGGCTTGACTTGATGATCATAAGGATCTTTTCCAGCCTCAATATTCTATAATAAAACTGTGCAAGCACAGAAACTGTCCCTTTTTGATTAGGATGGTTAGTTTTGCGGAAGCATGTGGAGGAGGCTGGGCATACCTTTGAGAACTGGCTGTGAAACAGGGAATTTTTCCCCACAGCTTGGGTATACCAGATTATTCATCTCTTTTACACAATCTCATTTATTTAGAGACATTCTCCTTATATGCTAAGGGCATAATTTTGTGTAACTGGGGACTGTCCAGGGAAAAGAAAAAGAACCCATCAAAGGATGTGTACTATCGATGTAGTAACACCCTTGGATTATTTTGCTAGTCAGGAGGAGGAAGAGAAAGAATACTCCAAGTGAAATTCACTCAGGATTTATTTCCATTGTCCCTTAAAAACAATATCCAAACCAACATCAGAATTGCTCAGGTGTGGCGAAATATCATGATGTGCCGGGAATTGAGTGGTACAAGAGGATCATCAAGCACAAATCCTGCTCATTATCTACTAAAATGGGCAAAAAACCCTCTGATATCTCTCTTACCTCCCATGCTGAAGCAACAGAGATTCACAGAAATCCTTTTCATTACCCACACAGTTGCATTATACAAACATTCATTTGGAGGTTCTGAAGAGCCATCCCATGAAGTACACCTAATCCTACATCTGAGAAAACTTTTGTTGCCTAAGTAAGCATGTGTCAAGTTCCCAGTTAAATAATGGAGGATAAAATTTTGGTGTGTAAAACCTTCTTTACCTTAGGTGGAAAATATTCCTTAGAAATTCAGGCTTTTTTGGTGGGTTAAGTACTTTAGTGCACCAGCGGTTTTACTGCCACCTTCAAACCAAATAGCCTTGAAACAGTATCAGTTACCCAGGGAGACATGCTGGAATCACTCAGTTAAAGTATTGCTGGAGATGGGTATTATCTGCCACACCACTCTCCCCTTAACAGTCCTATTTGGCCCATAAGAAAGCCAGATGGTTGCTGATGTGTGATGGTAGATTATCAGCTAATAAATAAAGCAGCCTCTCCCCTGGCTGCACTTGTCCCAAATGTATTAAAACTGTTCAGATGTATTGAGAGAGAATCCCAGGAACAATTTGACTTTTCTTGGGAAAGACTACAATATACTTCCACTGTCCTGACTCAGGGGCTTTTGCATAGCCCTACCTGTCTGCCAAGAGCTAGTGGCACAACATCTGGAGAATAATAACATCTCTCCAGATTTTTCCATTACATGGATCTTACTATCATTACTGGGCTCACTGAGCAGGAAGTCAGAGAAACTCATAACAATATTTTAGACAACATGAAAAACATAGATGGGTGATCAATCTCAAAAGATTATTAGATATTATCTCAAAAGATAATAGAAGGGCCCACTACAGAAATTATGTCAGAAATCCTGACACATTGCCTGAAGTGGCTAAACAAACTATCTTACTTATGTATGAATACAAAAAAAAAACCCAAAAAACAAAAAAACTTTATTGGAATTCTATATTATGGGACACAATTTTTCCTCATGTCACACACATCTTATGGCTGTTGTACCATATATGAAGGAAAAAGGCCTAACTAAAATTGTTGGAAAAGGAAAAATCAACCTTTGTGCAAGCCACACAGGCTGCCTTACATACTGTGTCTTTGGGGCCCATATTTGCCAATAAACCTTTTGAATTTTAATCGCTGTGTGCATGATGATACTGGGCCTAGCAGAGCTTTTGAGGGAGCTAGAGGCAATGAGGGAAGGGAATGCAATTCTCCATGGGCTGTAGTCTCAACTCCTCTCTGCACTGATTTAAAATTGCAACCCTTTTTAAATACTACTTTTAGCTGCATAGTGAATATTGTCAGAAGCTGAAGAGATGACAAGGCATTGCATTGTCTTCTCCACCAAAGATACTAGATGCACCCATTTTGGAACTATAGCTTTATGAAGGAAAAAGGTTTGGGAAAGCTTTCTCCAAGGGACTATTCAAAGCTGAGCCCACAATGCTAAGTAAACTTGACTCCAACCAGTGACTGCTGATTAGAGAACCTGAAATGCCCAGACCTCTATGTCAGTGCCTTGAGAAGGCCCCTGAAAGAAGAGAAAGTGAATGAAATGCAAGACATTTTAAAAGCAAGCAAAACAAGGATATAATTATTAAATAGGTATTAAATTAAATACATAATAAATTAAATACATAATAAACATATTAAATTAATTAATAAATTAATTAACAAAATTAATTAATAAACATATTAAATAGGTATTAAATTAAATAATTATGAACTTTTATAAAAATATTTTTCTTACAATATTAATTTCCTATCAATTGTGTTATAATAAATACTTTGATACCGTTTCTCAAAAAAAAAATCTAAGAAATACAGGAAAATCTTCTAATTTTCATCTTGTCTTGTGTGTTGTTTCTTCTTGTGTTTCCATTTCAAAAAAGTTTCATAACTTCATTGTTAAATAAATACATTATGAATTATATTTTTTATAATATCTGTTTTCATGTTGATTATAATCTTATGTCACACAAGTGATGAAAAACAAAGCAACATCTTTAAAATTCCTTCAAACTGGTACTTAAATTTTTTAGTGAAAAGGAATGTAGTTTAAAAAATCTTAGTAACAGGTAAGGTAGGATGTGCTGTGTTCTATGCAAGAAAGGATGCCAGAAATTCTCCAGGAAATAATAATGCTTCAGTCACATCAATTTGCATTGTTTTGAATATAGATTTGAGCTGTAACATTCCAGCTCAAATTCCAGAAAAATCTGAATCACACATCACAGATTGAATTGTCATACTTCATTTCAAAACTTCATCTCTCAAAATCCTTCTCAGCTGCATTTCAGACATTAGTCAGAGCAGTTTTCAGCATGACATGCAATTCAAGTGTAGGCAATAGTAAGAATTATCCTTGAATAATATCCTTGAGTGATAAATATTCTGAGTTGTTCCACTTATGCAAAAATCCCTGTGAAGTCTGCTGCATTTGTCCCATTGTCTTCCTACTGGGGAAAAAAGAAAATCCCCTAGTTCTGCTATTTTTTCCATTGGTGCAAGGAATGTGCCATATTTGGTTTCCATGCAAAAAGAAGTCTAAATTCTTGAAAGTGAGTTGTATAAATTTTCACATCACATTTCCTTTTATATGATGCAAAATTTCTCAATTTTCCATTTTAGTCTGGCGCCTATGTTTTAGAAATAACTATGTGATTTCAAGTGAAAGGTTATAGAGAACATAAGTTCACTTTTCTGCATTCCTGTGTTGTTCATTCATGTTTGCTGAGATGTACTGTTATAGGTGAATTATTGCTCAAGAACTTGGTATTCTACATTTCACAACTTTTATAATGTAGAGCTCACACAGAACTCATACTTCTCTTACCTATTATCACTTTTCTCCTTTCTTGCCATATATTTTAACATAATGAATACCTCTACCATCACATTTTTATTTATTTATTATATTTTTTGTTTTGCCATCTTATTTTGCTCTGGTCTTAATTACATCTTGATAATTAAGAGTATAAAATAAGAAATTATATTTTCTGGTACACTGAACATTGGAAAGTGAAAGCAAAAAATACTGCTGAGAAAAAAGAAAAGAGTTGTTTTCTTTATTTGCATATAGATCAGGATACCTTCCTTCCTTCCGGCCTTCCTGCCTTCCTACCTTCCTTCCTGCCTTCCTTCCTGCCTTCCTTCCTGCCTTCCTGCCTTCCCTCTCTCCCTCACTCTCCCTCTTTTTTTAGTTTTCCTTTTCCTTTGAAGAGCTGATCAAGCTGAATATCAGACCGATTTTACAACTCCTTGGACCTTTGATAAATGTAGCTTTTATACATAAATAATTCTGGCAAATATATGGAATTATTAAAATAATAAATGTGAGACAAATATTCTGATAAATTGAAAGATACTGCTTGTATAATGAAAAATTATGGTTTAGCCTATAAATAAAAGTAGCTTGTTTGTCTCAGCTGTTTTCTTTTTGGAAACAGGCCTTTATGATGGTGGTTCACTACATAAATCTTATATATTTTATCACAACTGTCTCCTATACACTGAGTTATTTTCTGAGGTAATGCTGGCCTGTCTAGGTAATTTTAAAAGTGGATTAATTGAACAGTTCCTGAAATTCCATATTTCTTCCTATTTAGGAGCTTCTCTATGGAGTACAAGATATACTGGTACTATAAAAACCACTGCCATTTAAAACACCTAATTTTACAAAAAGCTATTTAAAATAAAAGGAAATTATGAAAAAAAATCAGAAAGAAGCTATTGAAGGTTTTTAACTTAGTCCAATTTACAATCTATTGTCTATCTTCTTTATCTTGTTAGCATTTCAAAAAAAGAATTCCTAAGACTTAATATGAACTTAAATATAACTGTACCTCCAACAGAGGACATGAAAAGCAATCTAAAACCTATTTCTATCAAAATCATCTCAGAGATTAAAAAAAGAGTGGTTAACATTTTAGCAACCTACTTTATATATTTAATTCTTTGGAGAATATTGAGATTTGAGACACTAACCATTGTATTTGAAACTAACAACTTGAATTATGAGACAGGCCACAAACATTGCAATAAAAAATAGACTCAGGCTATAATCATGTGCCTCAAACATTGTGAAAGTTTTTATGTGTTTGTTTTATATTATTTGGTGTATGGAAATATAGATGTTCATATCTGTATATTAGAATTTAGCCCAGTACAATCCTGTTTCCTACATATTTTCTTTGTTATTTTCCAAAGCAACAGTACAGTGATGTTGAGAAAAGGCAATGTTTGCTGAGTTAGTCTTGCAATTCTGCATATGTTGTCCTACTGAAAGAAAAACCACTAGTACTACTGATAAACAAAGATGGAGAAAGCTGACATTTACTCAACATTCAGAGTACATTGTCTTCTCCAGTAGCACAGTACCCAGTTATTAACTTCCTTCATCTCTTCCACAGAATTTCAGTACAACTTTCACAGGTTCTTTCCATTTTCAGACCTCTCTAAGGGTTTTTAATAGCATCATATTTTGTCTTTACATACATCTGCATCTACTTACACTGCTCATTATCTAGGTTCCTTTGGATACAGCTTAAATTATAATTTTCCACTACTGTTTGCTTGTTTTTGTCTTTTGTCCTTGTGTATGACTTGTATCAATAGAAAAAGAGAAGACATGAGAAAGGAGAAATGAGAATAACCAGAGGGAATAAGTGTTTTCCAAAAGGAATTTCATTAAGTTCAACAAGAAGAAATGTAAAGTTGTGCACTTGAGAACAACGCCATGCACCAATATATGCTAGGGGCCATCAAGCTGGAAAGCAATTGACGGAAAGGGATATGGTGATCCTGGTGACACAAAGTTCCACTGGAGCCAGCACTATGCCCTTGCCAGAAGGAAGGCTAATGGTACCCTTGACTACTTTAAAAAAGTACTGCCTGCAGTTGGAAGTTGTGTGTTCCTTCTTTATTTTATTCAGCACTGGTGAGGCCACACCTGGAGTATTGTGTCCTCTTCTGGGCTCCTCAGCACAAAAGAGACATGCACATACTGTAGAGTCCAACAAAGGATGACAAGGGTGATTAAGGGACTGAAACACCTCACAAATGAGGAAAGCCTGAGAGAGCTTGGACTGCTCAGCCTAGAGAAGTGAACACTCCCAGGGTATCTTATGAATGTGTATAAATACCTGAATTAAGGATGCGGAGATGTGTCCAGGCTCTTTTCAGTGGTCCCCAGTGACATGATCAGAGGCAATGGGTACAAGCTGAAATACAGGAGGTTCCATCTGAACATCAGTAAACACTTTTTTTACTTTGAGGATGGCTGAATGCTGGCACAGGTTGCCCAGAGAAACTGTGAAAACTCCATCTATGAAACATTCAAAACCCATATGGACATGGTCCTGGGAAACTGACTCTAGATGGCCCTGCTTGAGCAGGATGGATAATAGTCTATTCACTACTCAGTAAAATATTGAAAGCCAAAAGGTAGTTAGTCTTATATGACTGCTTAGCACAAACCACAGAAGCTGAAGTAAACTCTGTGCTTAGAGAGGTGTTATGCTCTAAATGTTCAGGGCCTAATAAATACCATCACTTATAAGGGCAGTGAGAACCTTGTTCTTGACTTCATTAATACAAGTTACTGGTAAAGAGCAGGATCATTAAGCTGCAACACCCACAAAGACTAATATAAACACAGGCTATCCTTTACTCCCAGTTTTATACTGGTCTTAATCTCAAGAGATCCACTATACTCTTACAGAAATACTCGAGCCAATAACAATGAATTGCAGTAAAACCCAGTTTGCAGTCCAGTCCTTAAAAATAGCTAAGATAAACAACCTGATTAATCAAAATCATGTGCTATGATATTTCAGATTATTTTCCAGATCATAACTATACAGAAATGTCAGGCTTAAAGTAAAAAAGAAATAAAGAAAGGAAATAAACCCACACTTTTATTGCTTTGTTTCAAAAAAATTCTATCAATAAAAAGGCATTGTGGAAGAAAAGCAGGTAAGTCACATACAGTCTTGAGTGAGAGGTACCATATGTTGTACTATGTACTTCACAGTTATTTCACATGTAAAAGAATGACTTGTTTATCTCCATGGCATTGCATTTCACAGCACTTTTTTAAAGGCCTTAAAAATTAATTGTGATGAGATATAAAAAAGTAATCTCATTAGTACTGAAAAGAGACTATAGAAAGAATTACTTGTATATTCCAAACTGATACTGGGTCCACATATGCATGCATCAGTTTTGCAAAAATAATATATATGTATATCTGTTAAACATAGTTATAAAATATTGTTCCAGATGTATTAATTGGCACAGTTGTATCTGTTTTTCACATTATAATAATGAAGGAGGATGCTGAGCATAAAAATAAGAGTTGTTTAATCGTGAAGTACTTTATAGTGCTTGTCTTATTGACTAGTAGAATATTTAATTGCCATACAGTCTTGATTGATGCATATGCCTTTGTTACTATCTTCGTAACTTGGGTCAAGGAGTCTCTCCATCTTGCATAATCAAATAGAACATAAATGCAGATGCAACAGAATATTGCTGACATTGTTAGAAAAAAATTACTCTTAAGCTAAATAGGTATTATCTAATGGAACAAAGAAAATATGTACACCATCAATAACACAGTCACATTAATTTAAAGCATTATAATAAAAATGTTATATAGGAATTCATAATGATTACCCTTCCATGGAGATAAATATTAGAAAAGGGAAAGATTTATTTGGTCACCTAGTGAGTTTCTTCACAAAATTATCACACAAATCTCACTTGAACTGACTCAAGTACTGCAAAATTCCTCTACTTCTAGAGAATTTATTCTGTTATTCAACAGAGTAATAGACCACAGTTGTCTTGGAGGCTTTTACCTTAATATTCACTTTTTTCACTGCTCATTTTTAACCCATTTTCTTAATTATGCCTCTAGGATGTACTTTGAGATTGTTTTCTAAATGTATGCACTGCAAATATTTACAGACAACTCCATATCCTTATCCCTCACTATGACCTCTTCATTCTCCTTATTCCAGTCAAGTCTGTAATGCATTTATTTAAACTCAAGTATTCAAACACATCCACAAAAAAATTAAAAAAAAAAAATAAAAAAAATGAAAGGATGTCCATAGGAAGGTCATAGTGAGGGTAATGAAAGCAAAGTACTTGCTGAATGCACTTTTCATTTCTAAAAAAAAAAGAAATATAGCCAAATAGTCCAGAAATGCTGAATATTTTAACTGAAAGTGTTGGTTGTATAAAAGAATTCACTATTTTTTTCAATATATGAAAGCAATTTTCATAGCTTAAATTCTAGAAATCAGTTCAACTTCCTCACTGTAGAATATTTACATGCGGAGCACCATTCAAGATGACCTACATTGTCTTGTTTTGTCTGTTATTCCTAACATACCCAAGACTCCTGTGAGTTCTTTTTATCAACCAGTCATGGACCAAGATACTTAGGGTTTCTCATGGTATTACGTACTTATGTGTTTGATGACAGGCACGTGTTTAATGACTGTAGACACAATTTGAAAATATTAAAATTAATCCAATTTCAGAATACCAAATACTCTTTAAAGTCACTGCTGTAGGAACTGTTTCTCTAGGTGCTTAAATAGAGGTATAACACAATACTAGTATTAAATTCTAAAAAACAGCCTTTACTACCATGACCTTTTTTATTGTTTATATTTAATGATGCTTTGATCAGTCCTGCATTTCATTTTCATATCACAACAGAACTATAACTTATCCAGAGTTATTTCTGAAGTGTTATTTCTGAATTATAATTTTGTAAATTATAATTGATTTACTATATTATTTTGGGCTAGACTATTTTATAACAATTGATATTTTTTAATAGCACAACAACTCTCTAAGTTAAACTTCTTTTTTTTTTTTCATTTTTAAATGCATGGACTTAATCAGTGGCTATATAATTTTATTTATTTACTTATTTGTTTTTGTCTCTAATTACAAAGTAGATATACTTAATCAGATGAATTTCTGAGTATTTAAAACATACAAGAAAATAATCATTTATTATCAGGAGTGTTTTATACAGGAGGTATTGTTTAATGCAGTGAGTGCATTAATTTTGAATAATTATAGATGCAGCTGCCAGCCAAACAATGGAGGAAAAAAAGAAGTTTAAGGCATGGAAGAGATGGTTCTGTTCAAATGAATATGTCTTGGCAAACATGAATAAAAACATTAAAAAACTCTAACCAACCAAAAAAAAACCTCCCTCAGAATAAAGCAAATAGGAATCTGAACACAAAATGGTACCAAAACAAACAAAAAACAAACAACAAAAACCCCAAAACTCCCCATTGCAATACAACTACTTCAGTTTATTACTCCCTTGACCTTCTGGTAAAACAGATGTTTTTTTTCCTGCAATTGTTATTATTTCCTGCATATGTTATTTATGAAGTAAAGCTTGGATTACAAATTAGTTTTCTTATTTGATCTGGGGACTTATTCTGGCATCTGTTGTAACGACTGCATCTCTGTGATGTCACATAAATAATAATTACATGCACCTTCTCTAAAAAAATTAATCTCTATTTTCCTTTGCAGCATAGCTTGACAGCTATGTCACTGGAAGTTAATTTTCTCAACTTCATAGCCAAGCCTCTTGGTATGAATACACCAAATAAAATCTGCAATTTTATTTTGTCACTCCACAGACTTAACACACATTTTGGAAGTCTGGGATAAATCTGTGCTTTCACTTTCACATCCTTTAATTGAACTATTTACTTTGTTGGTATTACCTTTGCTAAATTCCCTCTATCCATGGTCTACCATGACTTTCGATCCTGTAAGTAATTTGGGATTAGATCTTTAATTTTTAAGATATTTTTAATTGATTTTTCTCCATTTGCTCTGTTGATAACTATACTTAATTGAGATGTATCCTTCATGTTTTGGAACAGTCACAGACATTAAAAAAAAAGTTATTGCATTGCATATCCAGTTACATACTGATATCTCTCAGATTTATATTTTGCTCCTAAGACCAATATTGATTCTGGTGTTACAGAAACAGGCCTTATTTACTGGACATAAAACTATGAACAAAGCAATATATTTATTGCTAAGTAAATAAAGACCTTTGTGAATTTGTGTTATTGGCTCTTCAACAGCTTAAAAGTATTTTTCACTGAATATTAAAAAATTACATTTTTTTCCTTGAAAGTCATTAAATCCATGATAAAAAAGCTTGACAGTAAAAAGAAGCCATTTTGCCTTCATTCATAATTTGGCTATTACAGTACCAGCTTTTCTTCCCTCCAATCTGTATAATAATGATTAGATTATTTCAATGCTTTCCTCAACATTTAGCATCCAGCACAGTTCACTTGAGTTTTTCTTGCCTTGAGAATTCAGCTACTAAAATATTCTGCTGGCTGATTTGCTTGACAAATCCTTTTGGCTGAACTTTAGTATGCATAGGAAACAGCTGTTCAATTACTGACACTTACTAAAAGAGAACCTGAGTAATCCACAAATCACTACACTATTTGCCTTTAGCCCTTTGCTGACAATGGTACTTGTCTAAGCAGTGAAAATCTTCCCAAGACGATGCATCTTGTAAAGGAGCATAAAAACAAAGACTATGCATCCACTTCAAATGTATGAGGGGACATAAAAGATTATAGCAATATTATCTATACAACATTCAGCCACAGGTTGATAAATAATTTTCCCATGATCTGTTTTAAATGTTCTATTTAACCATATATATAACTTTTCAGCATGCATATATCATACAAACCATATATATAAGTTTTCAGCATGCATATATCATACACCATGACAAATAAGTTTCTTGTACACAAGATATATTTTTGAAAATTAGACCACAATATTCTTCAATGCATAACCTTTGTGCTAAATCTTGTAATCATTACTGTAATGTTATCAAGACCCAAGACAAAAAAAAAACAACAAAAAAAAACCCCTCATGGAATATTTCCTATACTATCTTAAAAATAAAAGGAACAGAATCCAACTAATTTTTTTCATATTATATGACAAACACAGTTTCATGACAATATTTTCTCACTTACAATGTTAATATCTTTATACGCAAATAGCAAAACTTCTATTTTAATATATCTTTTCAATTTCATCAGTTGGTAAGATGAGCAAACAAATTTCTATATGCATGACACCTACAAGTAATACCAATATGCATAAGACAAGTGGAAAATAGTTTTATATTTTTCACCTAGCCATAATCTTAAATTATTAATCTTTGTCCATGCAAAGAAATTCTAAAATATCCTGAAAGAAGGAGGCTTTCCTTTTTCCTAAATGAATTGATTTTTCCTCCTGCCTCATCCCTCATTACATTTTTATTCTTGTCTTCAGTTGGGACTTCTGAGATGATCTTTCTACCCAAAAACAACTCCCCAAACAAAGAAAAAAATCCATAGCTATATTGTAGTTGTAGAATCTATAGATATTTATAGAATATATAGAATCTATATTGTAGAATCTCTAGTTCCTTTAAAATTCCTTATTATTATGTGTTTTTATACAAGGATGCCCTTTGCTAATATACTATACTCTTTTCAGATTTTTTCATACATTATTAGCAATCTGCTCAATAGAAAAAGTAATAAAAATAACTTTCTAATGACCCAAACCACTTCCCCATTTACTTGTGTGAAACTTTTCTGTGCACTTATTTAGCTTGAAATTTTCAGCTGTTATGATGGATGTTTATCTCAATGTAATCAAAGTTGATTACATTGGATCTTATTACATTATTACTTACCTGAATCTTATTTACATTGATTAAAAGTACTGGCAGTTTCTTCTAACTTTTAGTTTCTAATGTCATACACTGTAAATATCACGATATCATAAATGACCTCTGCATGACACAATTCAAAGGAACCTCAGACTACTTCCACAACAGTTTCAGTACCTGAATTTTTTTTGCTGTCAATGAAAGACTGCTGTCAAGAGATATATACTTCTCAAGGAAACCATCAAGACATCTCAGAATATTCAGTTTTAGAAGAGAAAAGAAAAAAAAATTCTCTCCTCCTCAGAGAGTTGTATTTTTGAGTACAAAATACAGAAAGCTGCTAGTGATTTGTTTTACAATTGATTATTTATTAACTTTTCATTTCTCCCTAATCTCTCAGTGTTTCAAACAACCTCTGTTTCCAACTCTTCTCTGTGCAAGAAGATTATTGCCCTTGCTCTACTTCCACTTTGTCTTGCATTCTCCTCTTATCCTCTCATCCCTTTTCAACATGAATAGTCTTCTGTTTCAAAAATTGCCTAACTGATGCATATCTATTTAGATTCTGAGCTGTTACCTTAAATTTACAGCTTCTATTTCAGACATGAAGAAGGGCTTGGATGCCCAAAAGCTTGGCTGTCTTTTTCTGTCCATTTGCCAGTCAGTCCAGTAAAAAGATACAGCCTGTAATGGCAGGGCCTGGGGTGGGGAGCTGCTGCCCCTGCCTTCCCACATGGCATCTATTGGTGATGGATGCACAGGCTGTGGCATCCTGCTGTGGCATGTATGCTGCCTTTCTTGAGGAGAGGAGACTCGAGGAGACTCGAGGAGAGGAGAGAGCAAGGCAAAGAGGAGGCATCAGTTACTACTGCCACATACAAATGCAGGCCTGAGTTCTAAAGTACATGTGATGCCAAACTCACATCATTAATGTGCTATTGATAAAAAGATGTCTCACTGTTAATAAAGTATCAGTTGTTATTGCCAAGGTTTAATAAATAAGGGACATAATTTTACTTGCCCTATCGTTATCTAAAAGTGAAGTAGGTAATAAAAGTATAATCTCATTTGTATAAATTGAAAGGAATGGTTTAAGTATTTTAATTAGCAGTTGACTAGATAACTACCACTATACTAAAATAAATGCCAATTAACATGTTAATTATTTTTTGGCAATTATTGATACCAAATCAGCCCACACAGTTATTTTGTTAATCATCAGTTAAATCCTAAAAGTCTTTACAAGTTTAATTTATCAGTTACAGAGCAAAGGCACACATTTGTTGCTGGCATGGTTGGGTTATTTGTGAAGAAAATAGATTAGGTTGGTATTACTTTTAAACTATATTAAATTAATTTAAAAGGTTATGTATTAAGTGTACAATAAACATTTATTCTAAATTAAATAGTTGAATTTAATTAATTTTTAAAAGTTTCATGCAGCTTCATGTAATGTTATAGTTGAAATAGTATCTCAGTCCTGAGAACTAAACTGTTTGCTCCTCTCTCATAATTGACAGGTTTATTTAAAGATATGTATAATATCAATAATAGAAAACTACTTATTTCTCAACCACATACATCCTTCATTACCTATTATTAGTTTCTTAGAATATACCATTACACTCTTAATGTTCATAAAAAAGTCTTCCACAGACAGAAACTTTCATGTTAGTGAGTATGTATATGCAAAAACATTTGCTTTGTATAATAAGAGGTTATTCAGAGGATGTTATGCACAGAACAACAAAACAGATTAAAATATAATGGTTAATAAAGACAGTAATTTAAGGCAAAATGACTAGATTTTTATTTCAAATATTTCATTCAATTACTATTGCAAATGAAGTCACTGGGAAGACAAAGAAATAAAAACATCCGTCAAATTAAAACAGATGCAGACTTCTTAATACAGCTAATATTTGCTTTTGCAATCATATGTCTTGACACTGGAAGTTTCATGATGCATTTTTTCTTTGTTTCTTCATCCCTTGGAAACAATAAGTATTTAACCTGTATTATTAGAATTATTACTGGGGGTTTGACATTATCATTAGTAGTGGTAGTAGTAGTAGTATACTTATAAATTTCTCATGTTTCATCTTATAGCAGGAATCAATAATAATCTAATTCATCATTTCAGCTGTGCATGTTTATGAAGACATATTTTTCTTGTGGTGGATTTGCCTAATTCCTGTTTCAACTGCTATAAAGAACCTGTTCTTTCATAGTATTTGCATTTTGGTTAGATTTATAGTTCATACCAAAGAATCAGGTGTGCAGTTTTTTAATAGATTAAGATATTAATAGCAGAATTGTAGTAGAATTGTATTTAAAATGCTTGGTTATTGCTTCAAAGACTTTATAAATCTTAATAATTCATGTAAGTATTTATTTGAGAAGCATACAGGAATAGATTAAAGAGATGGGTTTTTGTTTATATAGCAGGGTGTATGAATCAAGACCATAATCATGCCTTCAGAGCTCTTCTAGTTCTAGGACTTATGTCAGCTTGTTTAAGCTTGTGCTAGATGTCCTTAAATACTGAGACAATCTTAGCATAAATACTTTATTCTTTTTAGAGCCAAAAATATTGAAAAATACAATTACAAGTGCTATTAAAAATTATGAAACATAATACATGCAAGCCAATTAGAACTGATCAAGTTGGACATTGCCGTAACTGGGCATTCATTCATTTACAGGCAAATTTCCGTTCATAATACTTTCTTCCTAATAAATAATAAGAATGATGCATTAGATTTAATAAAGCAGAATATAAGTTAAATTGTGTTTAAGCAAGTTACTAAAGATTTCAGAAATAGCTTTTATTTTCAGTCTGTTTCTTTTCCTTTTCAGATATATGATAAATGTATTTCTGGTCTCAGTATACATTTTTAAATGGTTGGTTTAAACAAAGGAATTAACCATGAGTGGTGAATTTTCTTTTTTTACACATAATAAATGATGTCTGAAAAAAAATTTGGGGATTGTCGAGGGATATGAGTTGCCTCTTTGCTTCCTTCTCCCAAAGCACCTAATGAGAATTTTTTCTTGAGAAAAGATGATACACGTTAAATAATTCCCAAGCAATGCGCCACTTCATGAGCACAAGGCTTCCTGACACCTCGGCTCCTCACTTTCCTAAATCTGAACCATATGATGGATGAATCTTTTGCCTAATAAAAAATATGACTCCAAAGATAGTCATATTAGATGGTTAGATGGACTCAAATGCAGTGGTTTTAGGGTGAAAATACAAAAAAGAATAGAAAAGTTTTATTTAAAAATTTCTTACTAAGGAAGTTAATAAGAAAAATGCAATAATAATACTACTACATGAATGCTTAGCAGCATCAATCTTTCTCACCTTCTCAGAAGTCTTTCTTCTATCTCCAAATCACGCTGATGTAAAGGAAAGATTTTCCCAGTGGATCTACAGAAATCAGCAACAATATTTTAATTGAAACTCCTGGTGAGGGCAATTCTCATTACAGCCATACAAGGGATATCTAGAGGCCCTTGATTTGTTTTCAACACAAATGAAGAATTTTAGTATTTGTAAAGGAATCTGCTTAATATTTCCTCTCAACAACAGCTTTAGCAACATTATTAAATGATGCCAAGAATTTGGGAGAGCAGAAGTGATGAGTTCCTAGGTTTCTTTGGGGCTGCATTTTCTTTGATGACAGTTTCTGGTTGGATGCTGATATTCCATTTAATCTTATTTTCTTTTCAAAATGTCCACCATGGCCTTGAGTGCAACAACAGCTGTATTTGCAGCCTCCTTTCCCACAAGGATTTAGCTGCTGGTGGTAAAGGTTAGGGTTTGTTGTTGGTTGGGTTTGCTTGTTTGTTTGTTTGTTTGTTGTGTTTCTCTGTTTAGGTTGGGGGGGTTGGGGTGGAGAATTTTTTTCTGTGTGTTTTATTAGTGTTTTGTAGTGTGTTGTGCTCTTTAGCATCAAGAGTTCAAAGTGATGCTTAAAACAAAGAAATAAAATTGGAATGGGACTTATAAATACTATTCAGTGAAAATGTGGACTGCATTAATTCTAGTGGAGGAGCCAGTTTTAGTTCTGGAGCAGACTTCAGCTACTGTGGAATAGCTTCATTAAAATCACCCTACTCCCTCAAATTTGCTCAGGTAGAAAATTTAACTGTGGTAGAACTGATAGCATTTTATGTTCCTAAGAACATAATGAAAAAAATGCTTTAAATATGAGTCTTACTACTGGGTTCACTCAGAAGTCATATGCCATCAGAACAATGGTCTTTAAAACATGAAAATAAAATGAAATATGATTTTAACAGTAAGTATTATAGTAATAATATCTGAGTGAGTAGAGAGAAAAATATGCTTAAAGTGCTGTCACAGTTTAATCAGGTATTAATTCTATTTGACTGTATCCACTATCTAATTTTATTCTCATTTATGAAAATATTTTGATGGTGTGAATCTTGGTAGAAAATTAATTTCACATTGCAGACTTATTTTATGATGCAACAAAATATGTCTGTGACAGAATTAATTTCATTTAAAAGAGTTCAGAAACAGTCTTTGAACACAATATTACACTATGAAGCAGCAGATAAAAATATGGCAAGTCTTCCATAATGAATCAGTTGTATCATATATTTGCTTTGGTCAATTTGTTAGATCTAGCCAAATAGCTCAAACATCTTAACGAAATCATTTCATCTAAATCAGCAATGTAAAAACATGTATTTATATTCTTAAGAAATGAAAGGAAACAAAAGCCAAATTACAAAAACCCAAAGGAATTACTTTAAACCGTGAACTTTAAAATCTGAACTGTGTTCATTTTAAATATTTTTCAAATATAGCAACGATTTGCAAAAATAATTTCATTATAGAAAAATGTAAAGGCACTAAATATGAAAAATCAATTATCCATGGTGCATTGATGTCCATTTCCCTCTTCTTGCAAATCCTGGACCACATCTGGTGTTAGAAAAGCATTTGTTTGTGAGAGAACAAATCCAGCTGTCTGACAAAGGTGAAGTTCTGCAGTTCCAGGTGCCCAGGTCCAAACAGTAGCAAGGCTGAGCACACACACACACCATACACAGATATTCAGTGTATGTGCATATGGCCACGCATCAGCCACATTGATCAACGCAGACAGGCACACTCAACTAATGCCAACACAAAGCGCATCACTGGCTGTATCCTGATCCCATTTCTGGCTGAATTTGATGGAGGCCTGTTAGTGGGAAACATATACATACACATGTACATATACATTTTTGTGTATATATAAATACCCATATGAGCATATATATATTTATAAACATATACATAAATATATAAACCTTGAATACTGTGTGCAGTTTTTATCTCCACAATATAAAAAAGACATTAAACTACTAGAGACCATCCAAAGGAAGGTAATGGTGATGGTGAAGCCGTATGTGGAGTAGCTGAGGTCACCTGGTCTGTTCAGTCTGGAGGAGAATAAGGGGAGACCTCATTGCAGTTACAACTTCCTCACAAGGGGAAGAGCAGGGACAGACACTGTGGTGCCCAGTGACAAGACACAAGGGAATAGTCTGAAGTTGTATCAGGGGAGGTTTAGGTTGGATATCAGGAAAAGGTTCTCCAACCAGAGGGTAGTTGGGCACTGAAACAGGCTGCCCAGCAAAGTGGCCACAGCACCAAGCCTGGTAGAGTTCAAGAAGATTTTGGACAAGACTCTCAGGCTCAAGGACTCCTGGGGATAGTGTTGTGCAGGGACAGGAGTTGGGCTTGATGGTCTTTGAGAGGCCCTTCCAACTTAGTATAGTGTGTGATATAAGTGCACATACACATATGCATATATACATAAATATGAATATGCATGATGTGGAGCACTTCAGCATCTTGGCTCAGAAACCCTGTTGAATCAGTATCTACTCCTTTTATCCCAGTCACTCCATTTGTTATTTCCTGCACATGAGAACTCTCGGGCCTAGAGGCTCACACACAGAGACACACTCACAACGGACCTCCCAGTAGCTTGCCTTGGGCAGGCAGTCCATTGAGGACTCTTTCCCAGATCCATGCTCTTCTGAAGTAATTTATATCTAGGGACACACACACACACACACACGTGTGCATGCAGTCATATCTCTGAATCAATCACCAGACCTCTCAGTTTCTGCAGCAGCTGGCCAGAATTTCTTTTGTCCCTCTAATACCCAGCCTCCTCTGGCTGAGGTATTAGAGGGACAGCCTTGAAAAATCAAACAGCTTTCCTTGGCTCCCAGGCCTTCTCAGCTACTTCCTGGATAGCCCAGCTTGATCTTTGCCAGTGTTCACCTGCTTTCTTGCACACCTGCACTCATTCCAGGTGCTGGCACCACCTACACTCAGGCCTCTGGCCACTGATGTAACTAAAGCTGCTCACACCATACATACACACCATACATACATGTGCATACAGATGAGAGAAGCCTTTGAGAGGAAAATAACTAAATATGGAACTTAATAACATGTTGGAAGATACTCTTGCTCAGGTGTGGAGTGTGGCCAGACACATCATACTGATCATCAATCTGCTTACTCCAGCCACCCACTTTTATACACCTAGTCCTCTCTTTTCCCATGTTTGTTCTTCCCCAAACCATTGAGATTCCTTTCTTTCCCTTCCTTTTTTGCCTTTCTCTAAACATCCCATAATAATTTTATTATGTATTAATTGTATTATATTCCTCAAATATTCTGTCTGTACAGGTGTCCCAAAACTCCAAGTTAGTGACTCCCCAAGTTAGTGATTCTGTAAAATGATGGGAGAACACTTCCTTTTGTCTCTGGACACGAGAGCTACCTCTGGACCCCAGGGCTAAGGTTCTCCTGAGCATTCTTTTCCTGATGCTGGGATTTCCCCACCTTCCATTGTGTTCTTGTGCTCCTTTTTAGTGTGCACAGGTATGCAACCTAACAAAGTTCTTTTGGGAGAAGTCAGGTATGTGAGAAAAATACTATGCATCTGAAACAAGAGTCACAAGCATTTTTCTTTAATTTTATTACAAATAAAAAAAAGATCTTATATATGAAGTAGAAAAAAAATTGTTCTTATACAAACAACTTGCTTTAAATTTTAACAATTTGCATCCATAGATCTGTAGTGATGAAGAGAGTAGTACTTTCACTATGCTGAAACCTCTTGGTTTATCTAGTAACAATGTAGTTATCAGAATGCAATGCAAAGTAAGACACATACAAAGATATGGGAAAGTATAGACCAGTTATCTGTGTCAGATGCAGCAGCACAAACAAATTAAAAATATTCTAAAAGAAACAACAACAGCAACTAACATAAAAAGGCATTTCAACCATGCGCAACTGTGAGAAACTCAAAATTATTCTGTTTCAGTCATGACAGTCTTGTACCAGATACACAAGGGGAAAAAAGTGAGAACAATAAAACAGAACCAGTCTTCCAAAGAACTGCACAAATTGTTTCATTAGTTCATCATCAAAGAGAAGAGATATTCTAGTTTCATCCCTTGCAAGACAAATTCCCTTTTCAGTTTCTACATTCACCTGCCAGTGGGTTTTTTAAGTTGTTTAGGATACCTGCTGATTGAAACTAATCTTGAATCCTGCTGCTTAGCTGCATTCCAGATGCTGTAGTTCTTGAATTTGTTCATCCTAAGTGAAACCTTACAGTCAGTATTAAAATTTTCATTGGTGCAATTAATGACGGTAACTATAAGACTCAGGGCAGAATTAATAACAGCATGCAATGATCAGAGATTTCTCCAAGATAGGTGATAAGCCCATTCACCAGTATTTGGACCTGTTCAAATCTCTACCTATATTTCTTACCCATTCCCCCATTCTGCTGAGAAGTTTTGAGAAAAAAATGAGGTTAAAGTTATATACGAATAAATTTTCTCTTCCTGTTTTACGTATTTTCAAGCGTTGTAGGCATAAGTTTAATCTAAAGTAGTCGTAAGATTAAGATAACCTAGTCTTTTTAGAACTGCAGGTCTAAAAGAAAAGGTATGGAGGGGGTTTTTTTAATTACTTTTTTTTTATGCATCTCTTCCCAGAGATAACATTGTCTGAGCTTCAGTACCTAAAGTTGCTGTTGAGTTACATACCAGAAAAATATCTATGTGTTTACATTCATTTTAAAATCCCAATTAAATGTGTTTAACCTATATTACTTTAAAATTTACTCATATATGTACTTTCCTTTAAAGCACATAGCATCATATTCATACCCTTTTTTTGACAAAAAAGGTATTTTTTCTACTTATTAAAGGTTAGGTCCCCAGTAATTTATTGCTTATTATAATTTCTACATGTGCTTTTTTTTAAAGTGGTCAAATCTTTCCACTAAACAGGATAAGAGTAAGAATCTTTCCCAATCCAGAATTACAAAAGAATTTGAGAAGCAGTTTCATCTACCCTGTGGTGTCTAGCGTTTCTTCCTCCTTTTTCATTAAGCAAGAGTAACATCTTCTCTTTTTCAGGGAGATGTTTTCAAATCACACACATTTTCCATCTCATGGTCTCACAGATAAAAATTGAAACCAGTACAACAGTGTTTCCCAAACTTAATTGACAGAAAGGCTGTTGTTTGCTGTTAAACGTTTATTTCAGTTTATCAGGCCTTCAATGTAGATGATATTTGCAGATTTTAATTTAAACAAATAGACAAACAGGGACCTCATGCCTAAGGAATGATTAAAACAAGCTAAAATCAACAAAAGACAAGCAAGTCTAGAGAATTTTCACTATTGGGTTAGTACAAAGCTCATGGCCTTTTACTAATAATGGAAAAAAAATCACTCTTGTTAGGCTACAATTAAAAGAGGCTGGAACTGGGAATTTAGCTCTTGGAATTAATTCCCAGCATCTCTTCCATAAAGTAAAACTATACAGTGAGCACAGTCATCAATTCTTTTAAAGTGTCATCTGGCTTATATTGTATCTTGACTCCAAACACCTGTGGAGAAGGCACCATGTCTTCAACATGCTTCTGGGACCAGGGAGAAATCCCTTCGGCACCTTTGTTTATCAGTAAAGGAAAAGTGTGTGCTGTTTTCCTGAACCTTAAATCATCTTATTTCCTGTCCCACTGTTATTAGAAAAAATGTTTGTCTTACATGGTTTGAGGATTGTTCTAAACTGGTTCTTACAGTGGGATATTATTTTGAAATATCTTTGCGTGTTTTACAACATATTGACAAAATGTTGACAAAACATCCTTACTCCAGCAAGGAAGAGGATCTCAGCAAAGTGAGACATTAGGGGCAAAGCTTGATATTGATGATATAGTCATGAGTCTAGGCTTTTCTTTGCTTTGATTTCTTTTTTATTTGGATATTGCTTTGAATATTGCTCTATTTTTGTCCTATGGATTGGTTACCTGTTTGCAGCTGGAGTGAAGGCAGTAGGCTGCTGTACAACACCTTCAGCTCAGTTTAATTGAAAACAAATTCATGTCATGCTCTGACACTGCTCATTGTTGCAGACTGAAGTGCACTAAAAGTATATGACCATAATGTTTTTCATCTGAACCAACAATGCATTTTTCAAACAGTTCTCCCAGTTGTCCATATACTGAACTTTGATTTTCATCATAGAAATTCTCAGAAATTGTAGTCTGGCTCCTTTATTTTGAAAGTGGACTAGTAACAAAATTTCAGTTCACAGGGCGAGACTAGATCTAATTTAAAAACCTCCATGACCTTCAGCAACCGTCAATTTAAAACTTCTATTTGTAGCATTTGCATTATATTCTCAGCTGCAACTACTCTGTTTTGCATACTGATTCCTGGATGTCCCACCCTATTTGCTTTGAAGCACAGGTATTTGTATTTGGGGGCCTTCTGTCAGATTTGCTCAAAAAATACACTCTTTATCTGAAGTAAAACTCTATTCAGATATGTGCTTCATGTTCTGCTTTAAAATTGTCTTAGAAGGATATTTACTATTGTACCACTGTATCTTATTTTTATAGTAGATCTGCAAAGAAGGAGTAAGGAATTTTTAGAGGGGTTTGGCTCATAGTCATAGTAGTGTTTGGCCTTTATATAAAACTTTAGTTACCACCTTTCTGCACTTCTATTTTCCTCAATAGATTCTTAGTTATTTAATTTTTGCTTCACTGAACTATATAATTGGCTCTAGGAAGGTGAAAACGTGATGTATTTCTATTCCACTTGACATTCCTTGTTATTCCATTCAACTTTTTCATTCATAAGCACCACCTTTCTAAGAAAACTGGTGTCTATTGTCCTGAACTACATTGTGTAGGGAGTCATCACACTGAAATAATTTGCAGCCTTAATGATGATGGTTCTAACATATTGACAATTTATGTAGTGGTTTCCAGATAATAATGACACAGTGTGTGTAGTTTGTTAGAAAAGTGCCTGCTAGTATTTTGCTTCATGGTCTACTAGAAAGCATGTACACCCTGCAAAGTCAGAAAGAAAGGCAAGATACGAAGAATGTAGTTTAATTAAACTGCAGCTTAATTATCTGATGTCCTGTGGGAAATACCTAACAAAGGTTCATATAGTCCAGCTCACCATTCATTCTCTATTTGTCTTCACCTATGTGGGTAAGGAAACTGCTTTATTGTTGTAACAGATGTAGAATACCCTAACTTTTTTTAGACTAACTTCCTCTGTGAATTGTCAAGGAATTGAGTCTCTGTAAATAAAGGATAGCAGAAACTGACATGTGCCAAAAAAGGGCACAGACAATTAATTGGTTGTCCTTCCTTCTCAACCACAGCTGGTACTTTGACAGCTCTCCTCTCACGTCAATGAAAAATCCTTCTGCTCCTTTTTCAAAATCCGTCTGCTCTCTACTATCAGTCTTAAATACCCAGTGCAACACTTTTTTTGATAGGTAATCTTCCAAACTTCTTATTTGCATTAAAATACTGCTGCTACCTGTTCTTTCACAGTTTTTTCTCTGACATACTTTATTCTCTGACAGAATCCTACAGTGTCCTTCTATGCCCTTCATAGATGCCATCCAAGCAAATGTCCCATGTATGTTTTAAAATCAATATACCAATAAATAAACCGTTTAAAAGATAATTTCCGGGCAAAATCACCAAATTCTAATCAATACTACTTAGTCTAGAAGCTGCCTTGTGATTGACTTATGTAAAAAGCATAAGCAGTGAGAAAACCATATTTTTCCAATTCAGGTATTAGAGAGCTTGAGTCTTGTTGGCAAGAGAAAACCACAATTTGGCTTTCACAGTTCCATGCTACTAAAAGCTGAAAAGTCTTTATTCTCAGTGATACAGTAATTCAACCACACAATACTACAATGCTCACGTCTTCTAAAATTTCTAATACTGTTGAGAAGCAAATGGAACCTGCTTTTCATCTATGCGCTCATACAAAACCCCATGTAAGTATTTTTTAGTTTATATTTTTTTCATTGTTTCTGTTACTCTATGATGAATTTTATAATAATGATCGATGCAGATTAGGCAAAAGCTGATGAGTGTAAAGTGCTAATCTATAAAGAGCTGAGTCAGAAGAAAGGTGGAGAAAAGCAACCTAGATTGTGTGTACATTTCTAGAAAATAAGTTTTTTGGGCAGGAGAAATACTTATGAATTTTCTTCTGCCTATTTTATAATCTTATTTTAAACTCTAACATTAGTTTTTCTCTGTGCCTTAAACATTATTCCAGCACTTATAAATTACTTTTATTCACGTCACATCTCTGTTTACATGATGTTTTTCCTATAATTCATGTGAAGTTACTAATCTGCAGTTCTAGGATCTCCTTGGAGTTTTCTGAGAGCACTTGCCATTGGCTATGAAAGTTCATTGACTAATTCCTTTAGCACTCTCTGATGGTTTTAATCTGACCCTACAGATTCAAAACATTAATTTGGTCCAGGTATTTTCTCATTTGCTCTTTAACAGTGTTGATGTCTGTTCTCTTATGTTGTTCATCTACTCCCAGCATAATTAATCATTTTACACTAGAGTCCTTTTGAGTGAACTGAAGCAGAGCAAGTACTTACAAATTCTAGTTTTTATCCCCTCCAGTGTATTTCCTTTCTGATAATTAGAGCCTTTACCTTTCCTTTTATCTTCCCTTTTTCTCTGAAGTACCTAAATAATTGTTTTTCTTTCCTTATCTATCACAAAAGTATATTACTACTGAAGTTTGCTTATTCACATTATTTTTTATAACTTCTTATCCTGACTTTGCTTGCCCTTGCAATACAGTTTTGCAGTTGCAAAAAATTCCTATCTCTGCAAGTTGTAGAACTTCTGCCTCCAAACAGATTCAATTTTTATTTTTCATTTGTTTAATTTGTAAAATATTCATGTGAACCAAGTGACATATAGACAAATTTCAAGTATTATACAAGAAAATACTGAATGTCCTTAAGCCACTTGCTACTAATGTCTAAGTATTGTTTCAGGGAATTTCATGAAGTTGAGGTGAAAAAAGGCAGTGGACTGAATGTAACATGGGTACTGACTTTGGCATGGATTTGGACAAATTACGGAAAATTGTCTGAATAGGAAGATGTGAAAGGTTCCAGTATCAATAAATTATTCAATCTGCTACAAACCACAAAGTTTTATGAGAGGCAGAAACTTCATGGTTATGTCATAAAAGGGATGCCTAAGACACAATTCAATATTGCTAAGCAGCAGTAAAACAAGGTAAAAATAATAAAGCTTCACATTTTAAAATGCCTGAGCATATATAACAATAAGGCCTTGACTTTCCAAGCTGACAAAAACAAGAACAAGAATAGAGGATAAAACTGAAGAAGAATTAACAGATAAAATACATCAGCTCACATGAAAAGTATAAAGAGGGCAGGTATACTTTGAATGTGATGTTTGGTTAAAATAATGACTGAAGAGGTCGCTTTCCTCTGAGTATTTATCTATTTATTTAGCTTTTGAAAGGTGAGATACTCTCTTCTCTATTCAGCATACATGCAAGTGTTGAGCATCATCACTAAGTGGGCTTTTTAGCTTTTCTTTAAAATAGTGCATGCTTTGATAGAGTAATGAATAGCTATTATTTTAAACAGTTACTCATCTTAGCTTCCCTTAATTGATACAAGAAGAGTAAAGTGTCAATAAGAAAATATTTTTAAAAAATCACTTCACAGTGCTCTTTCTAATGAGCACTACTGCTATATATGACCTTTGATCTGTTTGTGGATTGAATGTCTGTGTGTCATAGGAAAAAGAGATCCCGAGTCTTTGTGAAATAAATATCTGTTGTTTCCAACTCTCTGATTACCAGAACAAAAGTTATGTAAGCATTTTTATTTCTGCCTCTTATGATTATTCAAGAACACAACTATTTTAATAGGTTACATATGACACACAGTTCCAAAAGCATAATACTACAGAGTACAAAAAATTCACTCAATTTATTCATTAACATCTCACTTCTCTATAGCTGTATAAAAAGTTTTAATAGCTCTGGTCCATGGTGATTCTTGCTTGCACAAGTCCACGTGATCAGGCTTGAAAGTTCTATGACACAAGAAGAGAGAATAGAAACAAGCTTGCCATGTTTCTTGTCCAATTCTCTTTTTGGGTCGTGCTTGAGTTTTTTATGTTCTTGTCCCTCTCCAGAAAGAAGAGTTCTCCTCTGGTCCTGATACCCTTTACTTTTGGAAAATAGGCAGAACTAGTCATGCTCTGCCTCCTGACAGTGCTCTGCACCTACCTTATCTCTTGTCTGGCAATTTACTGTTTCTCTGTCACTCGGATACCTGCTATGTAGAGCTGCACATGTTTTTTTATATCTCACTTCCTCTGTAAAATACATTCTATTGTGTTTGCCTATGCCATTCCAAGTATTACAAAATACTTATGTACTACTGGTAGTTGACTGCTCTAGTATACTTCCATTTGGGTGCAGGGGCAATTGCTACTCCTTACATTCTGGCTAGTTAATTTAAAATTTGTAGGTTTTGCAGATTTAATTAGACTGAAATAATTTGCTTGGTGGTATTTTTTTTCTGTTTGAGTATCTTGCTATTTTTTTTCACTCTGATTCAGTTATAAAGAATACAGATGTATTTATTTTCTGCTGCAATGGGATTAGGTAAGTGAACTTGTTGACTGTGATTCGATCATTTTTGACTCTATGGTGGCCACCATTAAAACAGGCGGGCAGAGGTGTCTGAAATGTTATTTTTGGTTATATTTTTCTTTGTGTAGCTCATAGCTCAGTTTGATTAATTCAGATTGTCTTTCTTGCCTGTAAATTTCTGCCTGTTGTTTAGGGATTAACACTGACAAAAAAATTCCATCTTAATCCACCAGGACTCAAAGAGTTACTTTGATAAAATGATGTCAGAAACAAAGATTACTTTATTCCTCTTCTTCATTATATTTATATCAAAATCTGAGTTTAATTCTGGAAACTCTTTGTTTTAATCTCATGTGGCACATGTATTGTTCAATGGAGAACACAGCTATTAGACTATTTTTTTTTTGTCTTTTACAAATACCATATATTCTTTGATGAACATAACCCCCCTCCCCAAATTGTGAAAAAAAAAAAAAAAAAAAAAAGAGGAAAGAAAAAGAACAGCTATGCAAAATTGAAACACTAGACACATTCAGAACAAAAATGATTTATGGAATCTAAATATTTATGAATATGGCCTAGCAATACCATAGCATTTTGCAACAGACTCAACTCATGAATTGTACTGGTTGTGACTGAAATCTCTAATTCTGGATTTGAATAACTATACTCACCTAGTGTTATCCTTGGGATATATCTCTCATAAACTAGATTTTTAGTAAAGAATATAACAGGGATATGATATATAGATAGATATAGATGATATAGATATGTAACATACCTCCATTAAAATATGCTAGAGAAACACAATACTATTTCAGTGTCACCTTTAAATTTTAGAAGTATTGATGACAAAAACAACCCTTTACTGACAGTGACAGAATCTCAGCAAGTGCCATGACTTTTCCAAGGTTGCCATAAGCCAAATATAAAAAAAACAACAACAAATTGCGAACCTGAACAGTTAAGGGAAATAAGTAAGCAACACACAGCATAGTGATATTAAATACAATTTAGGAAATTGAAAGAGCAAAATTAAAAACTGCTGAGGCATAAACGGAAAATTTCATATAGCTCCATGAATCAGAAAGACAATAATAATATACAGGTTGGGTTTCTCACCCAAGTATTTAGTTTGAAGACTGTGGTCTTTTTATCAGACTTGGAAGAGCTTGTAGTCTGGGAAGCCTAGCTGTTGGAAACAATGTTGGGTAGCCTAATGAAAGATATGACCTTTCCTTCAAACTTTTCCTTGTTGCTATCATACATATACCATTCATTCAAAGGGAAAATATTTCTTGGCAGTTTGCAATTAAGAAGCTTCCAACTCATCCCTTCTCCCTTTTTTCTTGCCCTTGCCCACCACCCAACAAAAGGATATTTACCTTAAAATAAGTAAGAGTAATTTCCAGGAAGTAAAATAATTTGCAGAATAAATTATAGAGGCTCTCAACTTTTGCAAACTTAAAAATATGTAGCAACTATATCTATCTGAAAGTCCTCTTCCAGGTAAGCAGAAAGATGTCAAAGCATGTATAAAGATTTAAAAAGGGAATAGGACAGTCTAATATTAAAGTGCCTGTGGACATTTATGGAGAAACTAAACTGAGCAAACTTATGTTGTAAGAAAATGTTTTTCTATAGGTGTCACCTCTCTTATTACTTTTTCATCATTAGTGACAAAAAACTTTATGGAGAATATATTATTATTCAAGTAGGGCAATATATATATTTTCTTCCTCATGCTTTCATAACTATGGAGAGTTCATGCTATAGCTTGTGTTTGCTGTAGTGAAGTGTAATATTTTGTCTAGTTTCAATCAGTATTAGCACAAATATGATGGATTGCAAAGAGGATGGACACGACATTTTTTAAAAGCCGATATCCTTGAGTAGCAGTTTGAGGATGTGCTTTTCATGCACACATATTGTAGATATTGTATCTTAGTGGTAGGGCTGAATTCTGTTACACTGTGGAAATAATGACTGCTCCTCTGTGAACCTCTGACCTTGGCAAGTGATCTGCAATACAATAGGAAGTAATGATGTGGATCCATGCTGCCCTCAGGAACATACATTGTTTGCAAAGCCGCAGTGATTGCCTTTCTTGGATTCCAGATACTTACTGGATGGATCAGACTTGCTTCTTTTACCTTCTTACGTCTTTAACCTTGTTTGGTCCTACTCCCTCTGAGCAACAGCAGCCTGCTATGGACAGATCCTCAACAAAATTTCAGCATGATGACAAAAGGACTTTACCTTGAAAAATATCTGAGAATAGATGATGATGAAAAGGCTGCAGAAAGACTTGGCAGTTACCATACTTTTATCACAGATTGCTTCTGTTCTAAACTTAATGGAAATTCATGGCACTAATGACAGTTAATCAAGCAGTTGCTCTGCTTTAGCTCTGTCATTTTTCCTTCTCAGTCTTTCATCTCTTGAACATGCTTCTTAAATATTAATTTTAAATTACAAAGTAAGCTCTTTAAGACAGTTACCATAATTAATTCTGTATTTGTTAAATTTTTTTGTCTAGAACTTTTTTTAGAAATTACCAAAATTATACATTAAATAATTGCTAAAATACTTTCTAATCTTAGTCTCTATAATATTATAACATTTAGGATAAAATTTTATTTCTTTATTTTCTTTGAATGTTATGGTGACAAGGTGACTCCACAATTGTGATCAGGGTAGAGCTTTAGGATATTAACACTTTTAGTTAAGTCATTGCATATTTTAACTTGCTGTGTATTTCATTTCAGTTTTATGTTCCACACACCATCTGACTTAAATTTCTAAGGTACTGCTGCATTAAAAGAATGAGTTACACTTTGACAATTCTTGTTATTTATTCTACTTTTAAATGATTTTATGCTCTCATCCATAAACAGTTACAGTGTGTGCAAGTACATCACAACACTACTGGTGTAAATAATGACACATTGTCACAGTAACGCATAACATCTAAGCTTCTAAGATTGTATTGACTTGTAAATTACCTAGCTAATAAATTACAATTATGTCAAACAAAACTATAGTTTGTAGTTTCCATATAAGTCATCATAAAAACCTGCTATTTCATCCATTTCCAGACAATAAAAATGAAATGGAGTGTCTGGAAAATCATGAATAGATCAATTCATGGGTCACATCATACTCATTCAATTTTCCTTTTTTGTACTGAGTTCCGTTAGAACCCCTCAGCCCATCTTGTTCAGTGATGAGTGTCTATAGAAATGCATTAGTCTTTTTAGCCAAGATGTAAGACTGGTAGATAAGAACTAGTCTAACTGAAGTCAATAACAATATTATTCTTTTGCCGTTTAGTACCCCCTTCTCTTTACAGCAATTAGATGTATTCTGTTCTATGAACATGAATAAATGGCACCATATTTTTGTAAAACTTGACTATAATTATATTCTCAAAATCAGAAATGATAATAGAATATTGTACTATTCTGAAGTTTCCATTTCAGTTTTCAGACTAATTTCTTAAAATGTTAGAACCACTACAAATCAATTAATCTTTGCTGGTTTAAGAAATTCTAATATTGAAAATTATGCTTATTCCACAGATTAAAAAGGGCTTTCAACGATATAGGAGATGCTGGTCAGAATAGGCAGGAGAGCATGACATCCTAGTAAAGCTCCTAGTAACAGCAACGTGTGAGAAATGCCTAGCAAAGCAATTGTGACACTGTGGAGAATGTTATCAGGAGTTTGGGGATGAGAAAGGAGTGAGGAACCATTGTCAGAGCAATGAAATGTGGCTAGCAGCAATGTCTAGCAATGGGCAAGCAACTTGCCCCACAAGACCAGCAGTAGCTTTCATTCAGCTGTGTTATGTAGAAAGACCTGCCATTCTCAGACTGTGAATGACATTTTAGAGCAGGAGGGGAATAGTATGGCTGACCCAGCTCCTGCTTGACAATATAAGACTATAATTTGTTGTTATTGCAGAAGTTATTACTTGCTCCCTGATGTGGTTAGAGCACCAAGCCTTATGGAGTTCAAGCATTTGGCCAATACTCTCCAACACATGGTGTGATTCTTGAGGTATCCTGTGCAGGGCCAGCAGTTGCACTCAATCCTTGCAGGTGCCTTTCAACTCAGGGGATGCATTCTGTGACCCTGTGGCTCTATGATAATGTAGTAGGGAGCAGTGCATATAGACTACAGGAAGAAGAAAGGAGCCTAGCAGAGATTTGAATGCTATTTCTAATTTATTTATTTATTTTTAGGGAAAGTAATCTTTTAATTTTCTGTAAAAATACAGAAGGAGACAGACAAGAAAGTATATTTTTACTAAAGGTTTATTACATATAATTTGTTTTTATAATTTGGCAAGAGCAGTTCACTAAAAATACAATATATGAAAGAAGTATTAAAAGCATCTATGTTAAATCTATAACACTCAGGTCCTTTAAATTTTTTTAGCATGACTACATTTTATTTTGACAAAAAAGCTCTAGGGAACTATATATCACTCTAAAATGGGAGGGGCCAATGGAGAGATGCTGAAACTGAAATAACTAGTATAAAACATAGTATGTCATGAGTCATTTAAATATTGCTTTGTGGAATAAATATGATGATATTGAAAAGGTTCTCTCACTTATTCTTACAGGATGAAGGAACTAGGGCTGATTTAAACTGTTTTAAAATTTCTTCTATTTGTTTGATATCTTTCATTTTAATGGGATCACAGCCTCAGTCATCATTCAGCAGCTGTTTTCTTTCAAGGGATTTTTACTTAAAATACATTTTTTTAAAATATTATAATTTTACTGCTCAATGAACCTTGCAATAACAACATTTTAGCATCTATCCACCATGGCAGATGGCAAACTAATGAGGCCTGCTGTAGCTGCATACTGATATGTTCTGTACACAACACTTCTGCGCTCCAAAGGGAGGTCAAGGAGTAACTTTTATTGATATTCTTTGTTGTATTTGATAGTTGAAAATCATAAGACAGATTATTAGAAAAAAACACTTTCTGAACTTTTTAATTAGATTGCTAATGTTTACTGCATGTGATCAACCTATAGAGCTCAAAAACAACACAGTCCATATTTCAGTGTTCTTTAACTTCCATTTTTTAAAAAAGTAATAGTACTATTCCAAGATTTTTTTTTTCTTCTATTTAAAGTTCACGTAAAAGTTAGAGATGTTTTTGCTTTGCTTGCTTTTGTCATTTAGGAAAACTAATACCTTAATGTTTTTAAATACAAATTTTAAAGGAAAATGTTTTAAAGGAAAATGTTTAATATACTATCTCAGATCACTTTTGTTGCAAGCCTCCACTCTTCAGGGTTCTGTATTTTTTTCTTAATGAAGATTACAGATAATGTTCATTAAATCTAGTGGAGGCTAATTTAGTACAACTTCATGTTTTACTGGCTTCATGAAAAACAGGGTGATGAAAAATCATGAATCTGATAATAAGTGCAATTGACTTGACCGCAGTCAAAGTGTGCACTATAAACAGTTGATCTGCATTCCTTGATAGCGAGAGTAGAGCGCTAGAGCGAGAGTGGAAATGTCAGAGGAACTGACTCTTCTAGAAGATTATATATCCTACCCAGTTTAAGACAATAGCTGAATTACTCTTTGGAATAATTTTTCTCCTAGAAGAAAAACCTATGTGAATAAGCAATATCCTATGTATAGAACTAGATTATGTTTTTTTTGTTATGTTTTTTACATAAATGTTAGTAATTTTTTCCCCTCAGAGGTATGTCCCAAACTACTTGAACCAAGAGCAGAATATCTAGTTCAAGATAAATAAAATTTTGCCTTTACTGTTTCACAATCATTTCTAAATCAGTTCCATGATCCTATTAATGATTGAAAGTTATCCATGGGGATCCGAGTAACCTCACTAAATTAAGGTCAAAGGTTAAAATACTGGAAAATAAATTACTTTCAGTTATATAGCCTGAAAAAATATTGCAAGTAATGAAGTAAAGATGATAACAATTTTCCTTATGAAGTGCTGTTCCTCACCTATTGTCAGTGCTGTGCTGTGTGCTCCTGTGTCAATAACATATTGCCAAGACCATCATATTTCACAAAAAGGAGAGTCTTGAAGTAATACATTTTAAAGCATTGGTAATCTGTATCTGACCTTCAAATATGCTTCAACTATCAATTTTCAGCTCTTTTGGCATATTTCTTTTATTATCACTTGCTTACGAGAGATAGTGGTAGTCTTAGAGAAATACTGTCATTAACTCTTATCAGTATTCTTACAATGTATTGAATAATTGTAACAGTTTTATTATAATTCAAATTTCAATAAAGGTTTTCTCCCTGTAAATACTCTAGAGTCTAATGCTGCTTCTAGTGTGCTCATTTTACAGTCATATAATGTCACTAATTTAATAACGTTTACTTTGTTTGTACATTGGTATAAAAGGACTTGGAGACTATTGTAATATGATATTAAAAATAAATTCATTTTACATTTGCTTTTTGATTTAACACTGCTTGAAACATCTTGTCACAGCAGTAGGATTTCAAATATGACCTTAGCCTAAAGGAAAAAAAACTATAATTATATATAGCATTGTGGGGGTTTTTTTTATAAAAAAATTTGTGGTTTTTGTAAGATGTTTTAGTTTTCTTTCATTTGCAGGGTTGTTCTGAAATGTCCTGGCTGAAGTAACTCATCACATAAGAAAATTAGCAGTTAAAGAGATGAAAAGAAAGTGTTTGTCCTCATTCTCTCACAGACATAATGTCTTGAAAGACTCTTTTCTCATCTTTAGCATTTGCTTAGTGGAAGATAAAGCAAATAGACTTCTTCAAGAGCTAAAATTACTGTTATTTTATAGTAGATTTAGACATGTTTTATAAAGATGCAAGTACAAAACTTAACAAAATTAGATGGCTGAATATTGCTTGTAGTGTAAGCAGCCTTCAGCCACATTGTCTTTTTTCTCTGTGCCTGGCTGCATATTAAAAGATCTTAGAGCAGAGTTTAAGTGATTGCTTTCTTAAGTGGAACAGCACTACATACTAATTATTGCCAGTCTGATTTTCTGTGTTTATCCTACATATTATTTAAGAGATATTTAATATTTCTACTCAGCATGAGGGGCTTTTAAGAATGTCATTAAATACAGCATAATCTACTTATTATCTTAGTAATTTGCCATAGAACACAAATTATAGTTAGAAGCTGCTCAGCCAGTGTATTTCTGGAAAAGTCATGCTGGGAATCCACATTAGAGAAGTGTTTGCATTTTTTTAGGAAGGTGTGGTTTTCTTCAGCATGTCATCTGAAAATATAGTATGAGTGGTACTTATAAATTGCAAAGTCATCTTGTATGATGGTTGTCTGATAGTGATTCATCTAGAAAATTTGCTTTTATATCTCTAGATGGTGCTATGTGTACCTCTATTAGTTAAAGAAGTATAAAAAATTTAATATAAAATTATACAAATCATAAGTATGACAAAACAACTTGTACCATAAAAATTATTGTGTAATGGTTTTTACTGCACTTATTGTAGGCCATGAGACATGTTTTGCCAAGTGATTCTGCTCATAGGAATATTAATCCTGTGCTGTATTAAATAGGAATCACAAACAAGTGCCATAGAAAGACAACCTACAGCTTTGTAGAAAATACTGGGCTTTCTTGTCAGAAGTAAACTGGAGAAGCTCTTTTTTCATGCAGCTCTACCATATGCAATATTCGTTGTTCTCACCATACATTAATACATATATATTCCTTTTCCTGAATATTTGTTTTTAAATAAAAAACTATTGAAAAAACACATTCATTTGTGCTAAACTGTTGTATCACTGAGCTTGTTAACAGTCAATATATGAGGTTTGTAATAACTACACGTTTATATATTAAAAAGTCTGGAAAAGGTTTTGAGTTGCAAGGAGTACTTTTCCAGTGGAATTAGACTGCTATGTAGATCAACAATTTTTGAGTATGTTATAGGTGTTTTTTATCCCCTATAAGAAGCTTTGGAGATACCATTGTATATTTCTGTGGGTATTATGTCAGCTGAATCCAAAGAAAATTAATAGACATATTAATTTCAGTAAATAAATTAATCAAGAAACATGTTCATGATCAGGGCTACCATAGAATACTCTTTACTACCATACTACATTTAAAAAGGAAATAAGACAAAGAATTTCTTAACAATATGAACATATTTTGTATTTCTATACTTGAATCCATATTATTTTTATCTTTTGTCCAAATAGTAAGTGCAACACCACGAGGATGACTCTTGATTGCCCTCTACCTTTATTAGGCACCACGGATGGAAGCTACCTGGTCAGAGTTCATCCACCGTAGATTCTTTTTGCTGCCAGCTGATTTCAGTTGTGTGGCTGATCTCAGTCCTTTGTCTCCAGTTTTCAACAAGCATATTTGTATCGCTTTATGGGAAAATAAATAGAGTTTAAATACTGTAAACTGTTCAATATAGGCTTCTGAGAGAATAGTAGACAAGAGGAGATTAAACGCACATTTCAATCATGATTTTAAAAAAACTTTTGACAGCTTAAAATATGAGCTTAAACATCCTGTCCAAGAATGAAATGAGAAATAATTCAAGAATGAAATGAGAAACCTATTGTTTTCACCAGACGTGGAGGATTTGGGGTCCTTTTTCAGTCACAAGAACTACCAGAATTATTTGTAACTTTTCTTTCAGACTCATCTCTTAATGAACTCCTCTTCTTTAACTTGTGGTGAAATTACCAAGAGAAAAGGAAGAAGTAATTAAAGACAAATATTGAAGTGACCACATAAAACTTAAATAATAGGCACAAGAAGGTAAACTCATTTTTTATTCCAAGATTGGAACAAGTCTTCCCAGAGTTGTCACAGGAATAGCACATCTTCTGGAAAGAATTGTACATTAACATTTGCATATCATTATAGCAATACATACCGAGTTTTTAAAAAAATTGTTTCAAAATAAATTTGGTAGCAAAAGTATGTTTTGTTTGATCTTCGTGAAAGCAAACATGATATTGTGAACATATATAGATGTTCTTTGTCAAAAAAACAAAGGACAAATCTTACAGTGACAGCTGCATCCTATTCTTGGGATCTCTCCAGACTTTGCAAGATATTTTGGGTGTGAATACAAAGCAAAATCAATATGTGCACTTTGGCTAAATCCCAGTGAGGCTAAGAAAAATGTCTCTACAATTTAGTCTTTACCTTAATAATTCAAGATGGGACAGAGAAACAGGGAAATCTTTTGTGAATACCAGACATCACCAGATTTTTAATATTTTTTTTTTGTAGTGCTCTCTACTTCATACTTGGAATGTTTACAGAAGATTTCAGCTAATAGTCTGAGCTCACAACTCAAACACTTCTCAACCTGAGATTTTAAGAGCATGCTGTCATGTGCTTTTAGGATGGACAGCTGAGGAAAATGAGTGTGACACTTTTCCAAGTAAGAATGCATATTCATGCAATTAAACATAATCATTTTTAGGACTCTTTTGACACTTCACTTGCATATTTTAGTAAAATAGAAGAAGAGTAGGATAAAAAAAATCTTCCTAAGCTTGTCATATTGTTCCACAGCATTAGATGTTAACCTGTCCTAATTCCTCTTGTAGCTTCTCCTTGCTGGTAGCATCTGTTAATATAAATCCTGTCAGTGAACAGACTGCAGGGTTCCTAGATTGTTCTGCCCTGTGACTTTTTTTGTGGTAAGCAGAACAATGCATTATGAGAAAATAGAGAGTGTAGGGCCTGATTCAAATAGCTGCTTTTTTTTTTTTTTCTATTGAGCTCAATGTGCTTTGAAATCAGCTTCTCTAGAGAATCCCTTGCAAAGCAATCTCTATGAATGTTCATCTGAATTTTTAAAGAAGTGCACTTAGCATAAATCCAGACTGTTTTGTTTCTTTTTTTGCAATGCACATCAAAAATGATCGCAGAATTTTTGCAGTGAAAACAGCTATAATCATGTGTTGGAAAATATTCATTCTTCCTATTTGCATGAATAATTAAGTTTTGACTAGGCAAAGAAACATAATGGAGAGAGGAGAAACATAAAAATTATTCTACCCTAATTGTTTGGTCATGCATTCACAGATAAGAAGTCTAATTTTTGCTCAGAAGAATATAATAATAGTACAAAGCAATTCCAGAAAAATAGATAGTATACACATCTTCACATCCTTCAATGCTTTTCCAAAGCTGACCTCATATTTGTAACTAGCAAATTTCTTATTGTGGAGGAAATATAGCTTTAATATGTCTATAGCAGAATTAGGTTGCAAATTAAGTCCATCCATATACATCTTTGTGCCCTAAACAGCTGAATAAGAGTGACATATTTTGCTTCTCTGTCTGTATCTTCTGAGATAAATGTGTGTCAGGACTTCAATAGTTATTCTGTAGAAGCTAATACCTACTTTTGTAATATCTGTCAGAACCCTTAGGTCACTAATAGGCTTTCAGAGACTTCCTTTGATTTGCCTACATCAGCATGTAAAACACTGCACTTTCAGCTAATATATGTGACAGTCAATGATTTACCAAAGTGAAGAGTCTGACCTGATGAGACTGCACAGTGGTAAATCAGAGTATAGATAGGTACCTTTTTATAAAGTCTTAGTCACCTAATTTTCATTTCTGTTTTAAAAACATCTACAGATTTTCCTATAGTTTTCTGAAAGCTAGGATAGTTTTTGGAGTTTGCTGGCTTCATTTTGTGCTGACCTCAGATATCCAAATCTTTCCAACTCCACCTGAGATCATGAATTCTAATGGGAACAAGACAGAAAATTATTAACATAAACTGTCTTTGGAATAAAGGTCTTTTCCACAGCCAACAAACACTTAGCTCTTTTGCTTACTAAGTTAATGACTGATTAATGCCCTAGAAGAATATGTTGAAATAGTTATTCCATGTCCAAGATATATGGTTCTACCCTGCTTTAAAATATCACTTTCTGTCTTTAATTGATGGAATTATGCATGTTTTTGGAGACATAACTCTTTAATACCTTTTTTTTTTCTTTGTGTTGTATTTAAACAAGCACGTATTTGCAATTATGAGTGCAGAGAATTATTGTTATAGGTTATGCACCACTTGTTTACTTGTCTGACATAATTTCCAAACCCTAGAATTTAAATAAAAGTTTATTCTAAGCCAGAGGTTTCAAGTCATATTTTCCCCAAAAGCCTTTTTATATTTCCTCTTAATTGACTGTGAAGAGATTTAAGAAAATATCTCAGGTAGAAACATCTTTCTTTTACATATATCAAAACATCAATGGTCCAATCCAACTGCTGACAGACTAGTATAATTAAATGATTAGGAAAGAACAGAGTTTCAGGATATATTTAATAGACAGAAATTTTCAGGTGCTTATTTGTTATATCATCTTCAGTAACATTTTCACTCCAACAGCAGTACTAAAATTTAATAGAGATGTTTTTATTTTCTGTATTTATGTGTGATAGGAGGTTAATATTAACATGCAGCTGCATGGTATTCACACAGCTGTCACTAACATGAAAGAGATCTAGGAAGTCATACTGAATTCTGTCATACTTTTCCTTCAACAGTGGTGAGCCTCACTTTTTATCCTAATTTGTTCACTTCTGTGAGGTCATCTGAATGCGCGTAGGAACTTCCTAAAAAGAAATAAAATATTCATTGCCAGTGGAGCTTTTACTTTTTTGAGATTTTTTTTTTTATTAATGTGCTGTATTACATGAATAAAATTGCATACATTCCCCATTTGTGGGGGGTAGATGTGGGGCTGGGTATAATGTCTGCTTTCACAAATAGTTTTATTTAGTCTGTAAAGATGCTTAGAATAGCCTTACACTAATTCCTGTGTGATTTTTATCTAGGTCAATTTTCATCTAATTATTGTTGGAAATAAAAGCTGTAGCCTTCTCTATGGCAGTTTGGCAGCAAAACTATTGTGATTGTGTATGGATGTTGCAGTAAAAATTATAACTTTTTTTTCATAAGAACCTATAACTTAACTTCTCCTAGAATAATGTTTATGAGAAACAAGAAGTCTCAGTATAGTATAGTGTTTACTACTGAGCTAAAGATAGGCCTCCAGATGAAAAATAATGACATGGAAACTGATTTTTGCATCAGTTTATTATCATTGACAATTCCGATTATAGCTCTTATCAATAAAATCTCTGTTTCTGAGAGAAATTTCACATATCCTATATTGAACTGGCTTGACAAGATTTTGGTTGGGGGTGGGCTGCAGAGGTTGCTTCTAGAAGATGCCAGAAGATGCCCCCCATGGTGGACAGAGCAGTTCCAGGCAGATTTAAGGACGCACCACTGACCAAAGCTTAGCCCATCAGTGACATTGGTAGCATGTCTATGATAACTTATCTAAGGGTAAAAAAACACTGCACAGAAGCTGTTGCAGAAAAGTGAGAAAATATGAAACAACCCTGCAGACATGCAGGTGAGTGAAAACCAGGAAGAGGAGGTGATCCAGACACTGGAGCTGAGATTTCCTTAAAGCCTATGATGAAGACCACAAAGACACAGGTTGTCTTCCTGGGGCTCAAGTAAATCCGCAGCAGGAGGACCCACCTAAAGTCACATACACAAAATTATTGTAGCCCATGCCACTCAAAAATTTGCAGATTTTCTCCCTTCAAAGAGAACACCTGTTCACAGAGCCAAGAAAGGAACTATGTTTTTATATCTTTGTCTTCCATTTTTGTAAATGGTGATATAAATTAAAGCTGAACAAGACCCCATGTGCACAACTAACTTAGTTTTACTTATAAACCCTGGTATCTCAAGCTCTTTTTCCTTTTCCTGTATATCCACACAGTAGCCAGGTAAAATCTATTTTTTTAGATATATGAGCAGAATATATGAATTATAAGACTCCTGCACAATGTATTTTAAAGTAATCATATTTACCTAATCATTACACTATTATGCACCGGCTGATGAGACTGTAAACACAGTCCTGATCCAAATATTGTTAGATCAAATTCATTTCTTATTAGGGTGGCAATGTCATAACTGTAAGCAGAATTCACCTCACTACAGTTTCCTAAGAGAGAATTACTAGACAAAAGCTGGTTGCCACTTTTCACACTGCCACTTCTCAATTAGAGGTGTTGTTTAGGTGAGCTTGCTGTTTCTTTTCTCAGCATCTGGACCTATGCCAGAAGTTCATAGGGATATAATTAAGGTCTTCACATGCCAAAGAGTGAATGAAAAACTCATGAAACATTACCAAGTAGTGTTTAGGGGCTAAGTTTTAAAGAAAGTCCTGGCAGGAATTGAGGAAATGATGCAAAGTCTGGAAGTGGTAAATACCTTTGGGATATTTTAAGAGAACCAGACAGATGCTCAAGAAACTGAAAAAATACCAGCATAGTAATTAGTTCTTATTCCTGAAGAGAAGTTGAATTTGGGACCAATTCAAAATGAGGGGCAAAGGAGCATAGAGTATATCTTATTCTTCAAAATATACTTGCAAGAAAGCTCAGCTGTCATGCCACATTAAACAAGCTTGTATTATGCGCAGAGAACGGGAAGCACTAATCCATTACATATACTAACAACTTCTGCTCTACACTTTACAAGAACAGACCATCAGAATGCACACAGGTTACATGAGGGATTTTATATACACTCTGTTCCATTATTTTCTCTATAAGATAATATTTTTACAATATTCCATGAATTTAACATTTAATCTAACCATTTAGGTTATGGCACAACACTTGAAAAAATGCATTAAAATCATAGTTTTGTTGCATGAGACATGCAGCCATTTTAACATTAAAAATCCTTTACACACCTGAGTTATCCTGTTCATTTGTTCATTGTTCTTCAGTTACTACAATATGATCAAGAGGTGATGGTGTTGAATTCCATAATTAGTAAACTTCATGAGGAATGACGTCTAGTGATTGAGACAGGTATCCTGGGTTAGATTTCACTGTTGGAAAAAAATAGTATGGAGAATCAAAACATCTGCAAAATTTAATTTTGTGGAAAATAAATTTTGGAAGGTCATCCTGTTCCTTATAAATAGTTGCCCACTTGTAAATAGATTTGAGCAGTTACTGAAACAAGTTAGGGAGGTTGTTTAATGCATAACTAAGGTAAAATCTAATATCAGAATATTATATTTTCACAGAATCACAGAATCTTTGAGGTTGGAAGATACCTCTGAAGATCACCTAGTCCAACGCCTTTCCCTGAAGCAGGGTCAGCTAGAGTAGATGGTTTATATCTGTGTCCAGTTGGAGTGTCCACATCTCCAGGAATGCAGACTCCACAACTTCTCTGAGCAAGATGTTCCCATATGTTATCATCTTCGCAGAAATATTTCATTTTCTAGAAATAGTATGTCCTGTATTTCCATTTGTACATATTGCCTTTGTCTTCTCAATAAATATCACTCAAGAGAGTTTGCTTCCCTCATCTTTATTTCTAATCATCAGCTGTTTATAAAATCTGGTAAAATATCCCTAAACCACATCTTCCCAAGTCTGAATTGATCCAGTTTTCTCACCCTTTCCTTGTATGTCACATGCTCCAAAATCTTAATCATATTTGTGGCTTGTCATTAATTTATTTTGTCTCTTGTAATTCCATGTCTCTTTCGTACTGGGAAGCCCAGAACTGCAACCAACAATCCAGATGTGCCTCACCAGTGTTGAGCAGAGGAGAGATCACCTCCCTTAAGGTGCTGGCAACATTTCTGCTGATGCAGCTGTTTGTCTTCTGTAATACAAGAGCAAAAATGTGGCTCATGGATAATTCAGTGACTAACAGAGAACTTGTGAATGGCAGCATTTCTGATCAGGTGCAGAATGTTGCATGTCATCAAATCAAAAAATGGCCCAGGATCTTGAAAGATCATCTGGTCCAATCTTTTGTGGGAAGGACAGCCTTGATGACATTATCTACCTGCCTGTCTAATAACATTTTGACAATCCAGTGATCTCCCTTTGTTGAACTTGATAATATCACTCTCTGACCATTTTTTCAGTTTGCCAAGATCCCTCTAAAGGGCAGAACAATCACCTAATTAGTCATTAACTCCTTCTAGTGTTGTTTTGTCTGCAAATTTTCTGAGGCTGTGCTCTTCTCAGTCACTGAGGTCATTCATGAAGCTTGGAGCTTCATCCATTCTTTTGGAGCCAGTATTTACCCCTAAGGCATACTGCTGGTGACTGGCCTCCAGATGAACTTCATGGTGCTCATTATAAACATTACAAGTCTAGAAGTTCAACCAGTTCAAAGTCCACCTTATTGTCCACTTATCTGGTCAATATTGGTCCATACTTCACCCTCTAGTGCTAGATCCCCTTCTCTTCTGCTGGTGTCATATTTCACACTTTTTTTTTTTTTCCCTAGAACTATAATATAGAAACAATAGAATTGAAACCAAGAAACTGTTGAGAGTTTGCTGACATAGGAAGCACTAAAATTCATTGGATTGAAAAAAAACATGTATATTTTCTACAAATTCAAGAAAATATTCTTTCACTTATTTTTTTCCTTAAGATCAGCTGCCCAGAATCTTGTGCTCAAGCTCTGCTAAGATCCAGAAATTATATGATGCAGTACTAACTGTCTCCTGGGTATAAAGTCTATTAGATGCAAAGCATCTTCAATATTCATGGACAGAATATTGAATAAAACCCTTATGAATTCAGCTATAGCACCTGTCCTTTTTATATTGTTTGAAAATATGGAGGTAGTAACTTCTGAGTTTATACATCATCTATTTATTAAAACTTCCCTGAAAATAGTCTACTGATTGAACACTTGGAGAGTTGAGGTTCAGTGTTTAAGAAGATACAGATTCAAATTTTCTACTGTCTCTTCTCTAGGCAAAGATTTGTTAATGTGTCCTTCATATACATCTCAAAAATAATAATTCTGTGTTCTCTCAGATGAGAGACCTTAAACAGGTTATATTAAAAGTGCCTTCATCCCAATTCTTAGTCAGGGATTACTCTAGTCCAGAATGCAGAAGTGACAATATGCCATGTGTGTTGGATATTATCCTTACCAGGATACAGAAATGGAGAATCATCCCCAGCTCCATTTTAAAATAGATTGTAAGTTGGATGCAGAACTGCAGTCGGTATCGTCTTGAGAAGAATACAAGGGATGAATCACCTTCCTTGACCTGAACACCTTGACACTTTTTTTAATGCAGTCCAGGACACTATTGGTTTTCTGGGCTGCAGGCATTTATTCCTGCCTCATGTACAACTCTTCATCCTCTAGTAACCCCAAGTGCTTCTCCTCAGGGTTGGCCTCAATCTATTCATCTCTCAATTTTTATTCATATGAGGGGTTTAATGCAGGTGTAAGAGATTGCACTTGGCCTTGTTGAACTTCCTGGGGTTCCTGTGGGTCCATCTCTCAGGCCTGTCAAGGCCCCCTAGGATGGAATCCCTTACCTCCAGTACATCAACTGCAGCAAATACCTTGGTGCTGTTAGAAAACTTGCTGAAGGCACACTTGATCCCACTTTTCCTGTCACTGACAATGGTATAAAACACAACTGGTTCCAATAAAACCTCTGAAAAATGCTTCGCTAGTCTCCACTTGGGCATCAGTTCATTCACCATAAGTCTTTGACTGTGACAATTTTTCTCCACTGAGAGGTCCATCCATATATGAACATGAGGAAATTTCCTTGATCCCTGTTCTTTAATTTGTCTGTCCTTACCCCAGAAAAGAAAAGACCCTTGTGTCCAGCCAGGCTGGGGACTCTTCACTTATCAGCCCTGCTGGATCAGAAGGCAGTTTGACTGACTTATTCAGAACACACACCAACAGCATAAATGAGACACCTCAGCAAATTTATGTGCTTTATTCAAGTATGTTACCTTCTGCCAGTGACTTAGGTCTTTTTATTAATTGTGTACCTTGAGTTTCCTTAGATATTCATCAACCTGGACTACGCCTAAAGGTGGGTAGTTCTTCATTGTCCCAGTCCTTGTCTTTTCAGGAATATATATTCTATACTTCTAACAAAGGGCTCTACTCCAAGCATACCTCATATAAAATCAAAGTAGAAAACAACAGGAAAATAAACACCAAAGTGTCTGCACACCATGGACTGTACAGAACCTTTAACCTAACAGTTTTCCCCAGGAATATATTTTTCTTCTCCCTCTTGAATGGCCTAATCCTCTATTTCTGCCAAATGGTTCTACAATTATAATTAGGGTTGTTAGTCTCTGCCTACCTGAAGTAATTGCAGGATAATTATCCTTACCTTACGGAACATGAGGTGCCTGGATCAAAATAAAATTTGCCTATTATTAGACATACAAAAGACAAAAGCATAAAAGGATAAGCAAAAGCCTTCTTGTCCAGTGGAAGTAAATTACTTTGGATTAGGCCTACTAGATGAGAGGACCCACATGCTGAGATTGCAAGTATGTAACTTTTTATTGCTTACCCCTCTAAATGGATTATAGAGCCCTGTGATAGGCGTATGGGTTTCTTACATTACATCTAGCAAGAAGTAAACACAACTCCCAGCAATCTAAGATTCCAGCAAGTGATATGGTGAACAGGAGCTCACCCACAGCTGTAAAGCAAGAAGCATCACTTTCTATATTGACTCATCCTGAGGTTGTAACTCCAGTCAACTGGCCTTAACAGCTTCAAGTGCTATCCTAAATACAGTCTTCACATTCCTTTTAAGATAAGAATGATGGGTTCTAGTGTTTAGTTCATTCACCCTGGATATAAGGTTGCTATCTGAAAAGTTTAAAATTCCATTTGCAACCTTACAATAACATGTCTTAACAACTACATTGCAGGTTATGTCGGTAACCATTTACGGCTGTTCTTTATCTCTCTTCTTGAAGCCTTGCCATGGGGACAAATAAAATGAAACAAGATTCATCCAGGAATGGAAAAAGAGAAAGGTAAAGAAGCTATTCATCTGAAGGGAGGAGACTTCAAATCTAAGTCCATGAATTCTGCATTACACAGTCACTGAATAAATACAAATACACTTCAGGTTTTAAGACTGAAACTGAATATTTGTCTGTCCTATGCACAGAGAGTCTGAAATTAAGATTTTTTCTTCCTGGAACAATAAAACCTGAATTACTCTTTCTTGTAGATAAACAGTTTTAGCAGACATGATTTTTGAGTATATCTGATCCAACCTACCCTAAAGTAGTGTGGGGAGGGGCAGATAAAATGTTCTTGAAAAACAGAAATGGGAGAAAATGTTTGTCAAGGTAAGATAAAAATGGGGATCACACTGTGTTTTGCCAGTAAAATATTCCCAAAAGTTGGAAACACTGTTTCTAAAAGTGTGGTATCTTTTTTTCTTCTTTCTGAGTGTTAGCATTTCTGATTCAAAAACTAGTTTTCAGTTAATAGAGATGACATGCTGAATCTGAAATTTGAGCAATGAAGTGTTGAAGATTAACATGAAGATCATGCTTAACATTTTATTTTTAATTACTCTAGATGTTTATTACCATTTTTAGATCCTCTTTGTGAAGCACCTTTATGTTCCCAAAAGTACTGAGTGTACACTGCTGTACAAGGTTTTGTGAAGGGTACTGAGTTATCAAGACACTTCTTTTATGTACAGTTATGCTGAAATCTAGGCCATCTGTATCAAAGTTCTTTATCTACACTATCTTATAACACCTGTGATTTAAGTTAACTTTTTTGACTTTAAGTTAGAGTAGAGCAGAACAAGACTGCAAACAGCAAGGCAAAGTCCTCAGAAGGCAAGCAACATCCAGGTTATAGGCAGATTCTTCAGTTCCTAAGGATTTGAATATAAACTGTATATGGTAGACATAGAACCCTTCCTCTCTCATCCTGCTCAAGCTGGTGAAAGAAGCCTCCAAGTCAAAATGTCCAGGTGCTCAGCTTGGACATGAATTATCTTTAGATTCACCCATGAACACAAGCAAATCCTAAATACATTATTTGAGCTAGCTTTTAGTCAATATGCATTCCAGTGTCAATAAGATTTTCATGTAGAAGTCTTCAGTGACTGGAAAAAAGGGGGCTACTAATATTCATCTTAAAAAGGGTAATAAGGAGGCTCCTGGGAAGTACCATCCAGTCAGACTCACCTCAGTACCCAGTAAGATAATGGACCATGTCAAGGGAAGACAGGGAAATGATCAGAGATAGTCAACATGGCTTCTTCAGGAGTAAATTTTACCTAATAAATTTAGTGGCCTTCTACAATAGAGTGACTGCATCGGTGGACAAGGAAACAGCTACAAATACTTTTACCAGACTGATAAAGACCCTTTGATAAGGTTTCTCCCAATAAACCTGCCTCTAAATCAGACTCATGGATTTGATGGATAAACTAATAGTTGAATATGGAATTGGCTGGATTTCTGCATCTAAGGAGTTACAGTCAATGGCTCAATGTCCAAATGGCAACCAGCAGTGAGAGGTTTCCCATAAGAGTCTGCACCAGCACAAATATTATTTAATATATTCATCAGTGACACAGAGTATCCTGCACCTCAGCAAGTGTGCTGATAACACCAAGCTGAGTGGTGCAGTCAGCACGCTGGAGAGAAGTGATGCCATTCAAAAGGGACCTTGACTGGCTTGAGAAGTGCGTCTGTGCAAACCTCATGAAGTTCAACAAGGCCAGATGAAAACTTCTGCAGTGAAATCCTCAATATCAACACAGACTGAGACATGAATGGATTGAGAACAACCCTGAGAAGCACTAGAGGATGCTAGTGGATGAAGAGCCGAATGTGTGTGTCTGCAGCCCAGCAAGCTACCTGTGTCCTGGGCTGCATCAGAAGCAGCATGGCCAGAAAGCTGAGGGAAGCAATTTTCTCCTTGTAGAGAAGGGCCACAAAAATGGTCAGAGGATTGAAGCATCTCTTATATGAAAATAAGATGAAAGTTGAGGGTTTGTTCATCCTGGAGAAGAAAAAGCTTTAGGGAGACCTTATAGCAGCTTTCCAGTTCCTAAAGGGGCCTGTATGAAAATTGTATAGGAATTTTTTAGCAGGGCCTGTAGTGACATAACAAGAGGCAAGGGTTTATATGTGAAAGAGGGTAGATTTGGATTGCACCCAAAAATAAATTAATTAAAATTAAGGTGAGGAGACACTGGGATAGGTTGCCCAGACAAGCTGTCAATTCCACCACCACCGCAAGTGTTTGAGATCACATTGGGTCTTTGAGGTACATAATATAGTGAAAAAATGTCCCCGCCCATGGCAAAGGGGTGGAACTGAAGATCCTTTCCAGCCAAAACCATTCTATATTCTATATCATTTTTGTGAAATGGACCATTTTGATACATTTGGTCTTCATTGGGTTCAGCTTCATGACAGATCTTAAGCATCTTGATGGCTATCAAGACTAAACCTTACTTTGGACATGTGAAAAAGTTTAATTGCATCAAAGGTAATAAAAAGGAATGTAAGTATTCCTAGTATTAGGTAGTGAGTGTCACAGGGATTTTGGATCACAATGTTGGACCTAGAAAAAAAAAATGTTTAAATCCCTTACTGGATTTGGCTATTTATATCTTTATAAATTACAGGGACATAAAAATTCTCAGATAGCTTTGGTGAAAGCAGTGTGAATGTAGAACAGCACAGCCCCTGCCAGTTTGTTTCAATGCCAGAATTCCAAACTCTGAGTCCAATTCTCTGGTATTTCTTCCAGTAAAATTTCTAAACTGTGTACTTAATAATAGTTTAAAATATCTTGTAGCAATAAACATTTCTATTACAGTCCAAACACTGAAGGACTTTTTGTGATTATGGTCACACAGCAATAAAGCTTTCACCATTGCTGTCATAGAGCTCTTAAAAATATTCAAGCCAGTTACTTATCATTCAGTTCTTTGACTGGGAAACCATTAAGAAAAAAAAAAAAAAAGAAACATGAGCAGGAAGAAGGAGCTATTCCAAATGCTCTTGAATGATCTCCCTTGCTAGGGAAATGACTCTTTGGCTTCTGTGCACATGGATTGCTAATTCTTTGCAGCTTTCATTTCTATACAATGAATAATGTTTCACTGTCTTATGTGGAAATGGAAAAAAAAAGGCAAAAAGACAATTTTTTTAATAAATGTAAAAAAAAAAAAAATAGAACTTATAAAATTAGGATCTGATTAAGATTCTGCTGCAATTATTGATTTATAATTCAATATTTCTCTCCAGGTGTTGTGCATTTCTGAAAAGTCAGAAAGGGAGACAACTGGAAACACAACATATGCAAAGCTAATCAGCCACTGGTTTCCTATGTATTTTAAATGTAAATCCCTGAAGGCTCATATTTGTGTGGCAACAGAAGCCTTCACAAATAAATTACCTTGTATTAACTTTCCTATTCTTTTTTAAAAATATTTATTTCCTCTCCCAACCATTCACCCAAAAAGAAAAAAAAAGAGGAAAGGAAAATATTAATGTGTGTTGTTAAGTATATGAACAGATGATTTCACACTGCTACCACAATGTTCAGAAAATCCTACTGGTAAATACAGGCAATAGGACTCTAAGATAAATACAGAATTTGTCCAATCCATCAGGAAATTCTGATTATACTATGTTCTTCTCTCCCTTGTTGTCAGTTTCCCTTCCTTGATGCCTCTCTTCCTCCTTTCCTACATCCCTTTTGCTTTCTCTTCCTCCTTCTCTTCATTCTTCTTTGGAAGTTTTAAAGGGAAAGAAGGAAACAAAGAAAGGGACAAATCCACCTGTCGTGTCCTGGGCACCATCAGAAGAGTAGACTGCAGTTAAGGGAGGTGATTCTGCCCCTCTGCTCTGCCCTCATGAAACACCAGCTGGATTCTCTATCCAGCTCTGGGACCCCTAGCATCAAAAGGACATGGACTTGCAGGAGTGGGTCCAGAGAAGAGCCATGAAGATGATCAGAAAGCTGAAGCACATCTCTTGTGAAGATAGGCTGATAAAGCTGGGGTTATTCACCCTGGAGAATAGAAGGCTTTGGAGAGACCTTATAGCAGCCTTCTATATACCTAAATAAATAGGTATTTAGGTATATAGAATATATACCTAAATATAATACCTAAATAAATACCTAATAAGAAAAGTTTAAGATATATCTAAAATTCCTAAAAAAAAATGTTTAAGAGTGACTTTTTGTGCAGGCAGACAGTGACAGGGTAAGAGAGAATGATTTTAAGTTAAGAAAAAGGAAGCAGGTTTCTCAGAGAAATTGTGGATGCCCCAACCTCAGATGTGCTCAAGGCCAGGTGAGGCCCTGAGCAACCTGGTCTAGAAGCTGACATTCCTGTCACCGTATCTGACAATTGTTTTCTTGATGAACTTAACTGACAATTAGTTTACACCTTTTTCATATTTGACTAGTGTGATTAAACAAAATTATCATATGGTTAGCGTCTCAAGTTTTCTTCATGTTTTATATTTCAGTAAATTAAGAATGCTCATTTCACAGGAGAAAAATATTCCTACAGCCTTAGGGGTTTAATCTTATATAATACTCATAACCTTCTGCAAACATAAAACATTTTAAATTTTCTTAGAAAAAGAGGAGAGAGACACATAAGCCCTTTTAAAGACTGCATATAAAGCAAGGTAAACATAGGGATTGCTATATCCCTTCTGCAAAAAATGAACTCATTAAAAAACAGCATTTTATTAGCTATAGAAATAATTATATCTACTATATTAAATTAAAATTCTCTTTGTTAAATCATTAATTTTATTATGTATCATTGATTTTTTCCTCTTCAGAATGCCAGGGAAGAATCATGCCGTGAAAATACAGCTTCATTTATTTCAGTAAATACATGCTGTGTTCTGTGCAAATTATAAAAGATGTAAGAATACTGGCATAAACTATCAGTGAAGGAGAATGTATTATTAGCAGAATAGGAGACAAATATCTCTTTTCATTGTTGTATAGAATCTATTTTTTTCCCTAAAGAAAAAGAAAAATTTTGTTTTTCTAAGCATTTACCTACTACCATTAGTGTTAATTTCATAAATGACCCTTCTGTGCTACTGAATATTTTCCAGATGGAGTATATACACCCAGGTTGCAGCACTCCTTCATTCTAAACTCTTTACTCCAAGAAATTATAAAATCACATAATTTATCTGCCTAAAAAATATTTAAATACTAGATTATACACTTCCTCTTCTTGTCAGTGCTGCAGCAAGTTAATACGCATGTGATCAATGCTTTGCTAAGATTACAGAAATTTCTAATTGCAATGGGTGAAACTTAAATATCTCTCTGCTGAACAGTTTATAGTTCATTAACACAACATAGTTCACAATAAAAAAAAAATAAAAAAATAAAAAAGAATGTGTTGGTTGTGTTTTCCAAGCTATGTAATACTTGCTTTAATTGATGGTATACAGCAGGTGAAGTGAAACTGAAGGAACTATAAATAGCTAAATCCTATTAGGAATAAATAACGGCAGCACTTTATTACAGTTTTATCCATCCAGGGTATATAAGAAGTAAGAGGAATAGAATCAAGTATCCAAAGTGCATGTGGTATATTGAAGTAAAAAAGTCTAGAAACAGTTGACTTCTGAGGTACTGTTAGAATGAAGTCCTGGGAATGGTATGAATAGAAATGCAAGTTAAAAGGTGGGGTTTGTATTTTTTTGTTTGGTTGGTTGGTTTGGTTTTTTTAAGTGAGTGAACAGATATGGTTGTCTTTACCATTCACAACTGCTAAAAAAAGCACCAGTTATGACTGCAGTGAATTTTATGTTGGCACACATTTTCTGAAACCTTTATTTCATAGTACCTTGTTGGGAAAATTATCTGATTCTTTCCTTATGTGAAAAAACTACCCTTCAGTCTCCTTTTTGTCTTTACTTTGGTCCACTGGAAATGCATCAAATCTGTGATTGATAAATGCATACTAACATTTTGTTCTAACTCTATAGATGAGACTGACAGTAAAGGTGCTTGTTAGTGTAACTAAAACTATCATCTAACAGAATGGAAAAATTAGTTTTATACTTCCTCTTCTGTTACTGTCAGAGCACTCAGTAGCTATTTGTGTGAGTGTTTTCAAGAAACCTTTTTCTAATAGGAAGTTGAATCTTTGTATCCATAACTTCAGTAATTTTGTAATTATGAAGAATTAATTTGACAACAAGTTTTGGAAAGTAAGCGTCTATAGAAAAGGAACTCCTTCTACCAACGAAATGTGGGATTTCTAACTTTATTTAGTGGTCTGGCCTAAAAACAGGTAAACAGTGAAATCACTCTTGTCACATTTGGGAACAAAAAATCTCTTTACAAGAATCATTGGTATGTTCTAGTAGATTGTAAGATGACAATGTATATATATCCCTGTAGCGCCAATCCCACATAGCCAAAGTATTCATATGAAAATAATAGTACAAAGTATAAATAAAATAGCACAATAAAGGTATACCAAAGTCATCCTTACCAAAGGAGATCTAGTCCTTGCCTCTAAAATCCATACTAGGGGATAGAGATCAATGCCATATATACAAAATGTCTGTTTAATAGTCGTAAAACCCATAGTACCTTCCAGAACCACCTAGAAGCTGCAAAGCAGTGAAAAGTTCTAGGATGGTTTTGTTTGCTTTTAGCAGACTCTTTGCACCCTTTTAAACTAAACTGAGCAAACTGCGATGATATTATGTGTTGTCCCTGTACTTTGACTGACGGTGTTCTCCATGGAAAGTGGGAGCTTTTGTAACATGAAAGGTTGTCAGGGATGACCATCCTATTTATCCTAAGAAAAGTGAGGAAACAGATGTTAGGTCTTTAAAACATATAATTTATACTCAAAAATTAAAGGATTTTTTTCCACCTTAAAATATCCTATAACTTCCATTCTTTTATTTGGATACTTAGGCACAATGTACCCAGAAATCCTTTATTTAATTTTTTAAAAGAATATTTCTAGACTATCCCAAATTAAGTTTTTACCAATAAATGACAAAATAAAATAAAAATAAAATAACTTATTATTCACCTCTATCAGGAAAAGGAATAATAAAGACCACAAACAGTGACTAAAGATAGAAAAATAGAAATTGCTAAATTTCTGGTAGAAAAGTTATTTGTTGTTCTTTTGCCACACTGGAAATAGTCAACTAGAAGCACATTTTTTAAACATTATTTTGCTTCTGTGACCTTAACTAAACAAAATTTTTCACGTAATTTTTTTCTCCTCCATTTATTTGTTTCAGGCATAGACTAGATTTTCTCTCCATTCCGTGAGTAAGCGTGAACAGGCTGTATGAATTTCTGTCAAATTCTGTACCACTCTTGCCTTTTATTTTTGATTAGTTTCTCTGAGAATTCTATAGATCATAAAGATGCTTCTCTCATGCTTGCCTTACTTTTATGTACCTCACTCTTTAGGACCAGTCTGTGTTATGCTAGAGACTTGAAAATGAATGTTAATAAATATATTCATAGAATATCTCAAAGAAATATAAAAAAGATATTGATAAATATATTTTTTTTCTTACTGATTCTGTTTCTTTTTTTTCTTCTACTCTTCTGATAAAAGTAACATCCTTAACAAAAAATCCAATGTAGAATTCCTCTTAGGTTAGCTAATTTTATTGTTACATTTTTCTGAATTTCTGCTATGCTTTGTGGGCCATTTTAGTTATAAATCTTATAGGATACCTTAATATACAATAGCTGTCTAACTGATCATATGATGTAGTATTTTCAGACCCTTAGAGAAACTGGAGAAATTAAGCAAGTGTCTGTAAGTATGAACACTTTTTTCTAAAATTGGCTTGTTTTATTCTGCAGTGACTTGTTAGGTTAATGAAGAAGAACATTTATGAGAAGTCTTCCAGTAGTGAAATCCATTAATCACTTAAAAAAACACTGAATGTATGATCTTTTCCTTTCTTTCATGATCAGAGAAGTACCAACAGTATATTTGAAATTGTGAGAAAGTCTAATATCCTAGATCTTTGTATGCAGAATGGAGAGAAGACTCAATCAGATTACCTGATACTATTTAATTATCCTATGCACTTATTTAATTATCTAGTACTTTCTTAAAATTCAGAAATAATTTATGAAGTGACTGGTTTCTGCAGATTATGACAAATGAACCATTTCTAAGGCCAGAAGGGAATATTAAATCATTTATTCTGACTGCCTATATAGTGTAGGTCATAGAATCACTCTAATATTTATCTTCACGCTTTGCATTTGAGTTAAAAATCCCTTTCAAGAATGCACCCAGTCTTGATGATTTCAATACCAGATTTCCCTTTGGCAGTGATGAAAAATTCATTTTTTCCTTAAAATAAAGTACTTTTTGTGAATCTGCTCCACTGATTTCTATTACCTCACATTTATTTTGAGTGTTAGCTTTCTTTTATATCACTAATGTGGACAACATGATCCACTCGCTTTGGCTTTGATTGATTAACTTATATATTCTGTAAGTGAAAAGTGACTTCTTTCAGGAAGAATTATCTTGATTACAGGTTTGTTTTAAAAATACTATCTCTCCAAAACTCTAAGTAATTAATATATGATATGTTCTCAATGTATAAGTTTTTACCTATTTGATCCCAGTATTAGGGACTTGGTTTTGGCACTCTACTGTGAATTTCATACTGTTAAATATGTACTACTTCATATTTCATACTGTACATAATTTCAATACTGTTAAATTCATGAAAATAAAGTAAAAAGAACAAGATTCTCTGGTGTAGTGGAAAGAAAATGTGTGGTCCTTACCACAAACAGGGTAAAACAATGACCCTTGCTATGAATTTCACCAGTCAGAAGAGAGAAGTCTCATGAGGGAGCAGCAAGGGCAGCCTGTTCCATGAAGGGAGGTGAGATGGGAGTCAAAAATGAAACCAGATGGGTAAAGCAGTGATCTCACTGAAAGAGAATCAACAAAGAGCACTGGAAAAAAGGTTGTTCAATTACAGTCAAATGAAAACTCAAAATCTTAATTTCACCAGGGTCATAGCAACAATCCAGAATGCTGAACTCTAACCCTACCTTGGTTTGTGGCATCTTAACTCATTGAGTTAAACTCTTATTCTCAAAGCTATTTCAGCATTTGATATCTACATGATTTCTGTTTGAAAAAAATGAGGACTACTGTTTATGTGAACATAATATCCTTAAAATTTATCCAAAGCTCTCTCTTGCAGAGAGATCTTGTTCCATTTTGTAATATATCAATTGCATAATTTCATCAATAAAAAACATTAAGTCATGGCCTTGAAGAAGTGGGATGGAGTAGTTTCATTCACATGCATTAAGCTATTTCACTGGAATTTATGTACCCCAGAGAAATTTGCAGTTGTCAGAAACCCAGCTAGTGTGTGTGTTCAAGTACAGTGTAGATGAACAAGTGAGTCTTTGAGGTCTGTCTTTTCTAATTTAGCAAAGTACATGTACAATTGTACATGTACATGTACAAAAATCAGTTTGATCTACTGATGACTACACTTTTGGTCAGTGTAATGTTCAATGTAACTGTGTCTGGCAGCAGAAGATGCACTAAAGAGACAGATGAGTGCTTAATAGGAAACAACTGAGATCATCCTTTTCCAGAGTGAGTTGTAAATTCTCTAGGCTCAGTTTTGTTTCCTGACAGCAGTATGGCTAAACCATGTTTTATATATACCAATATGTCTTTATTTACAGATAAACTGAAAAACTGGTAGCATTTTTTATGAAATATACCCAGCGTGGTCAACAACAATTGATTCTACTATCTTTTCTCCATCACAACTCAATGCTGGATCCAGAACTGCTTAGTCTTAAATTAAAGTCCATTCATGAAGATTTCTAAAGTAGTGTTTTGACTAATAGTAATAAAAGATGAGTTCTTATTTAGAACTAGTACTGCATGAAAGTGCATGCTCACTACCCATCCCCACATTAAAGAGATTATACCAATATTGGTGCTTTATATTCATACAGACTTCAAGAGTTTGTTCCCTATTTCGGGTTCATAAAAAGATTAGAGTTTATTTTGGCAGTATTTCTCTCATGTGTTTTGTAAGATAATCTAAGATCAGTAGGGATTCCAAGGTAAGCACATATAATTGCTCTGGGGCAGACATTCTCTCAAGCAAGCCTTATAATGTTTAATTTCCTTGTCCTGTAGGCATGTAAGAACCAACTCCCGGTTCCTGTTTCATAAGTTACCAAATTAATTTTTCATGAGCTTTTACCAGTTTAAGATTGCAATTATCCAGGCTTCAGTTAGTGTCTTCATTGCTGTATAGGTTTTGGACCAATTTTTTTTTTTTTTTTTTTTTTAAATTTTATTTTTTTCCTTCTAGGTTGTAATAATACATAATTTCCATTCATTACTATAAAGACTAAGAAAATATTATTCTCTGCTAATCGTAACAGCTGACAGGTACTGATATGAGTTCATAACAGGTTTTAAACCAAACAAAGAGGTGAATATTTTCATTTGTTGCTTGTAAATGTAACGGGTAATGAATAGCACTCTTTATAAAAAGAATAATAACTGTTTGTGTCTATAATGATAACTCACTGCAGCTATTTTTAAATTACTTGGATTTTGTCTGCCACAGTTAAAACCAGAATTTATCTTTTTATTTCAGGAAGGTCTATGTGCCCTTTTTTGCAATATATCTTTTTCAGCATGCACCAAACACACTGCATAACTGGCATACATTTCCCTCTGTAAGGAATCACAGCAAGGAGAAAGGCATGAAATAAGGCAAGGAATAAGGCATGAAATACTGCTTTTTGAAAGGAAAAATATAGCATAAAGAGTAAAAAAAATGTTTTATTTCTCTGGTTATACATTCCAGCTCTGTTAAAAGTAAGGACAATATAAGTGTGCATCTTATGTACTTTGTGCTAAGTCAATAAGACCACAATGAAATTAAACTGATACAGAATACATTTTTAATATAGATTATGATAAAAAAAGACAGAGGTTGTTACAAACAGAAAACAAAACAATCAATTCAGTATATTTCCCTTGAAAGATGAATTTGAAATATTTACTTCTCAGGAATTCATTGTTCCAGAGCTTCTCTGTTTGATGAAATGGTTAACACATTCTGAAGATTCTTCTATCAGATTTTTCTATCTCTTTTACTATTCTTCAGCCTATCAATTTCAAACCACAGTTCAGGATTATTTAATTTTATTAGCTATTTCTATCATACAGAAAACTGCAGTGATATGGTATAGAACACAAGACACACATTTTGTTAATAGGTAAAACATATTTTTTGAATAGTTTCTTGGGAAAAATCTAAACAAGTCAACTTCTTAATGTTAGAAGTAATAAATTCATTTTAGAGCATAAGGTTGCATCTGAACTGAAGTCTCAACCTGTACAAAAATATTGTGCACTAAATTCAAAGAAACAGTAGTAAACTTATAAGTCATTTTGCAGAACTGTTGTTTTTTTTCAAATGTCAGTAGCATTTTATTATTAAAAATCAATATATTTTGAAAGAACAGCTGGAAGTATGCCTGCAGTCTGAGATTTTCTATTTCTCTAATTCTAAAAGACTAAGTTTTCAATTGTTGTCATTTTATCTGGACTTCAGAACAAATAAAAATTAATTTTACCTTCTCTTTCCTATTTTAAATTTCTTATTTAAGTGTCAGAGACACTGAACTACCTAAATAATGCTTTGCTGTTAATTTTACTTAATATGCCAAATCAGTTTAATTACAGTTTCTATAAATAATCTATGCAAAATACTTGCCTGAACAGAATGCACTTTTCCTTCTTTTTGTGGCACATTTTAATACTTAAAAGCATTAGAACAGATGTTAGGTGCCTCCTAAACTTGTTTTCAGTTTTCTTTTATTTATATGTTAATGAGAATTTAATTACTTCATGAATACTTAAACAACCTGAGGGTGCCTGATATCATTAGCTTGAACATGACAAGCACCTCAAGTGACCACATGGGAAGAATAAAATTGCTTTTAGTTCACTTGAAGACAGAAAGATGAATTCATTTCACCCCCTGCTATGTCCTACCTGCCACACAAAACTGAGTAAGCTGTGGGCACTGATTCAGTCTCACCTCAGTGTGACCAAAAGTATCTGAGGAAGGAATATGCACCAAAGTGCACAAACCATTCCTTTTCAGTTTGCTTCACTGTCCTCTGATAAACAATTGGGGAATGTTTTTTACTGTCTTATTTCTTCTTAATAGTCTTTTCAGTCGAAATTATTTTGTGTCATGTAAATTTCTGTGTTCCATTCCTGTAAAATTATGTGCAATATGCCCTACAGTGATCAGATTATCCAGGATGAAAAACAGTATGAAAAATGTTCAACTGTTTATAAGGAAAATTTCTGCAATAAAAGCATTATTTGTGGACATTGCAAAGTAATAAATGGGTCTGATTCCCACCTGTGGAAAGAATAAAGTGGGAATAAAATAATAATTAATTAAAAATTAATTCAAATAATTCCACAGAATAGGATTTTTAACAGTAGCTCTATTTTCTGTATGCTCACTATATAGTCTATAGGAACAAAATATTTCTGACACTTCTCTTACCTTATTCATATGGTCCTTCTCCTCACGACACACACAAGAAAACAGAATGGTAATAATATGAGTACTGAAAAGTTAAAACAACAATGAAAAATTCACTTTCCTTTCAGGGAGTGGAGGGATATTTTCCCAATCTGTTAATTAATATTTGAAGGAGTTTATTTAATTTTCATTTAGATCCTGCATATACTCTGTATTCAATAAATTCTACTTCTATAAATGTATAACAGAAGTGTATGTCTTAAGTAAATTCCAAAATATATTATATGATAAATTTTAACACCTTCCAGAAAGAAACATTTCATTTGTTCATTACTGTATCATATACCCATTTACATTCTTTCTTAATGATGCTGAAACAATAGCTCAGCTAGGCATGACAACAAAGTTGGGAATAAAAAAAATATTCAAGGTCCTACACTGAAAGCTTTGTCTAATCTATTTTTCTCATGGCTGGGCAGGAAATGGGGAATATCAGAGCAGCTTAGGAAAAGAAATCAGCCAACAGTGAGATGAAAGGGATGGACCACAAACACACTGTAAAAAGAATGATGATTTTACTAATAAAAGAATGCAAGTATTTTCCAAAAGTTAAACCCTTCCCTGAGGAGGTCATATTTGTCAGAGAAGCATTGAAGCATCAAGTCTGTCTCTGACCTCTCAAGCTTTATAATAATATTCTCTTTTCATTTAAGTGACTGGGAAAAAAAAAAAAAAAAAGAGATAGTATGCTAAATACAGAGATGTTTTATTTGATCATCACACATGTCCAAAATGTTTAGCTCTTGTTAATTTTTTTTTTCATTATATTGGATGTCTATTGCATAGTCATTGATATCATGTGTCCACATATCAAAGAAAAGTTTTGTTAGCTAGGTCCATTAGAAAATTTGTGTGCTTCTGTTTGCGTAGAGAAACAGTTACCAAAAAAGAGCAGGCTGCAAAAAAAAATAAACCCAAAACATGCTGAGGGATAATTTCTGAACATTTCCCAGGAACTGAATAGCTCCAGAAACTGTCAGTCCTTTTGAAGCTGCAAAAACTGACAGAGTGGCAGAAGCACCTGAATGTGTTCAAGGCCGCTAACATCTGCTTCAGCAAAATGTTCTATAGTTCTAACCACATCCAAGAGGCAACAGCTCTACATGTTGCCTCTGTAGACAGAGATTACAGATTCCCATATATATATGTCTGATAAAACATAGGACTCATATAGGTATTTTCCAACCACTTTTTAAGAAACTAGTGGCACACCTCTGTGACCCTTGGCACCTGAGTAAACTGTCGGGGTAGGGTTCTCAGATAATGATCCAAACACATTTCTGTGAGTGAGAGAGGATCTGAGCTGTGAAGCAGTCAGAGTTACAGTGTAATTTATTTCTAGAAACAACAGGAGCTCAATAAAAATAATGAAAAATTATTGTAAGATGTTCTAATAAACACTGGTTGTGATCTGTTTTCACAGTACAACCTTCAGACTTGCAAATCCTTTTGTGGCAGATAGACAGGAGCAGAAATAGCGGCCTGCTCCTGAAGGGATGGAAAGCTGTGGGCCAAGGACAGGGCCAGTGTGTACAAGGTATGTATAAGATCACTTTCAGGATTCAAGTCAGTGTACAGGCAGGGCTCTATAGGGATCAGTTCCTTATATATCCTACATAGTCAATCCAGAAGTGTCCTGGCTCTATTAAATAAATACACATTACCGTAATCCCTTTGCTCCTAGCCCCGGAAAATCTTCAGGCTAGCTCCAATCCACCCGGGGGTGGGAGGGGGATTGGCAAGGACAAAGGTAGAAGACAAGGAGACATTGTCTCTCAGTACACCCCAGAAAGAACTCTGGAGAAAAAGATACTAAGCTGGAAGTGGTGGGGACTTTTATACTGAGGGAGGGGGCGGGGAGAGTAGAATTACAGCCAATGAGGTGAAACTGAAGGGGAGGGGCAAAGCAGAAGGAACCAACACACCACAGACAGGGGGGGAGCAACTGGGTAAAACCACTTATTGTAACATAACGCAACACGGCATCACACGCTCTAACAGCACATGAAGAATCAAAATCCATAGCCTCACATAAAATAAAAATTTATTTTTTAGGATACCAGAGCATTCACTTTAATTTTTCTGTCACAGAGGTAAGTTAATTTCATAGTTCATAGGATCTCCACTCTACGGAATGTAGCTCCTCTGCACCATTTCACCTGGGGAGAAGGAATCACTCTCAGGCACAAATGTAGCCAGTATTGCTCAAACTTTAGATCATACCTTTGTTTTGCCAGGGAAGACGAAGCAATAAAAGTCAATCATAAAATATATCTTTTAGAATTAGGGTGGAAATTTAGTCTTATTAACCGAACAACTTTACATCTTTAAAAGAAAATTCAGAATAGCCAGATGAAGGAGAATTTTGCAAATTTAAACATTATTTTATTTACAAAGTGAGAAAGATTTTTTCATCACAACAGAAACAACACATTTATAAATCTCTCTCTTCTACTTACTGTGCACCACACAGTTCTCCACGAGTTATTGTTTCTATTCCCACTCTGTCTGGGTATTTAGAAAAGATCTGAAACTTCAAAGTCTTGTCCTTCTAAAGCGCAAAACCATAACACTATAGGAAAATTTATGCTAGTAGGATTTGTTTGATCAAAAGTAGTGCTAATCAATGAGAATTCTCTAACAATCAATGCAGACGAATTAGGACTTGAGGGACAAAATAGCTGCCAAAATAGAGGTTGCTGGAGTCACTTAGAGATCACAGTACTTCCCACATATTTTCAAGCTTTATTTCTGAACCACACAGGAGACCCTCAGAGAAGAGGGTGTCTGAGCAGCACTCAAACCTGTTTTGATATTGCCAGAAATCACCCTGTGACTCTTCAACTCCTGTCCAGGTAGGGCACAGCAGCCTTCCTGAAAGCTGCAGTAAGCAGCTGTACCCCAGCTAGTGGGGTGTTACATGGGGACCCACATTTCAGGTGTTTGTGTCTGGTACCACGCGTTTCTGTCACACTGACAAGGACATTAGTAGTGGGGTAGAGGTCATCAGGGATTCGTAGAAAAACAGCACTCACATCTACCCCAGGGAGAGGTGGGTTTGTTGCGTGATTTTTAAATTGGGGATTAGAAATTCTACAATGAGTTGTGGAACGGTTTTTGGGATATTGATCCTGAATGTGTAGGATGTGTAGGAAACTACACACTGAATGTGTAGTTCAGTGATTGATGATTCATTGCATATTGTTAATAAATTGATAGACTACTTCTATCCTGATTTCTTTCAAGCTGAGTGAATTGAGCTTTATTTTCCCTGCAACTTACAAGCTAAATTATTAATGATTTCCTTAATTACTAATGTAGGTATCTGATATCAGTAGAATACTTAAAATTATTTCAACTGGAAAAAGAGTTTGAGAAATAGAAAGTGTCCATTTGAAAAGAGAGACATGCATAAATCAAGAAATTAAAGCTATGAAATCTTATAAAAGGTATGTGAATCTATAAAATATGACTGCTTTAATTTTCATGTCCTATGCCATTAAGAACAAAGGGAAGGTAAATAAAAAAGCTGTTTAATTATAAAATCCTAACTATCCAGATGTTTAGCTCCTTGCAGGTGCTAGATTTGTCAGCATTTTTCTCACGTCATTAACAACTTACAATTATTTATTTTTAAAAAAATATTCTTCCCAGGGCCCTGAAATTTCACTTGAGTGACCTTGGACTTCCTCTTGCAATGTTTTTGGTACCTATATAAAACAGTAGGATTGGGTAATATTCCAAAGCCTGTGCTGATCTAGTCGATTTTCTGGTGATTTTCCTGATCCAGATAAAGTGCTCTGGTTAACTTACAATATGGGTGAAGTAACAGCAGTACTTCACTCCCTGTGTTTAAGTGTGCTAACATGGCATGGTATTTTACATATATAATCACACTATTAAAATTTCTTAGTGATATTTTTCGTTGCTTGAGGCTATGACACTCCACAGTCTGAAGTTACAAGAACATATCCTAACATCTTTGAAATCAGCAGAAAAAACATTGATTTTGCAAGGTTTGGGATGACCTATGAGGTCAGCTGAAGTAATGTCCTGCACAAATCCAAAATGCCATGATTTCAAAGACTGTAGCTCTAAATTTTAAAATTTCTGTACCTGACCCATTGTTACAAAATAGATCCTTTTGTTGCACCACTGTTCTTGTCCCTTCATGCTCCATCCTAGTACAGACAGCTTTATACACACTTCTGCTACTTGAGAATGGCTGGGGGCTGGGGTGGAGGGGTTGGGGTGGTTAGAGGGTAAGGGATGTAAGGGTGTGGGGGCAGGGAAATAAAAAAATTGATAATAATTACACTCTCTAACTACAAAATTTAGGAATTTGATTTGGTTGCTCTTTGCCAAAATTAAAATAAACAAGAAGTCAAGAAGTCATATAGGTATGAAATTCTTCTCTGTAAATTAATCACCACTAAGAGAAAATAACCTGTTTTTAAATCTATTCTGATTCCGTGAATGTTATTAAGTCCTCATTTTTTGATCATCACCTTTTTGAATAGATCATGGGCAAGTTCTCTAAGCTAAATGGTAGAGAAAAATCAGGCTTTTTACACTCATTTTTATTTCCATAACATAATTGATTTCATGTCATAATTGACGATACATTCTTCCACCTTTTAAAAGAAAAAACCTCAAACAGAACAACCATGTCAGTAGTTCTTGAAGCAAGTAACAGAATCTATGATGATTGAGTGTATTCTATTCTGTTTTTGAAATAAAAATTTGGCTTCTGCTTATGTGGAATTTATTAAAATTTTAGGAAGTATAATGGCTCTAAAAGTGGTACATGTGCATCCTCTTGAAATATTAACAGAATACAGTTGACCAGAAACACTAAGAAATGCCTTTGTCATAACTGTAATACATTTTACATGAAGCTATAATAATTAAACATTATTATATTTGTACTAGATTTTAGGTACTGATGATGTTGTTTCTGTAATATTGTGATAAAATATTGTCATTCATTTGAAATAATTTTCGAGAGACTTATGTTTTAATAACCAAAAAATATAGGTGGAGTTACGGTTTTCCCTGACATAAGAAGTGGCATTTAATTTGAAATAATCTGACTTTGAATGAAAAATTTAAAAGCTATACGTTTAGAAACTTATTTGTAATAATTTTCTTGCAAAAATGTATTGTCTGTAGCCTGACTAGATGATGTTATTTTTTATAGAACAAAACTCAAAGAAATTAAAGGAAACATAAAATAAACACCTTCAAAGAATTAAGTAAACAGCAGAAAAACCATCAGCCAAGAAGATTTCCACCTGGATGTAAAAACTTGCTTTTCTCAAAATCATATTTAGCACCAGAGGACATTAACTCACTCTAATTTCTCAGGCATACAATGATTTATGTTTCACAGGAAATCTCCGCACTTCAGAAGGTAATTCCTAATAGACAACTTGAAAAATCAGTGTTTTACTGTGCCTTATTTATTTATTTTAACAGTAGGTGTGACAAACGACTCTTAAGGGGTGTGTCATCACCGTATTTCAATGGGAAGACCCAAATAATTTATTAAGTTCAAATTTTATAAAAAAACCAGGCACTGCCTCTTATTTAGCCAGATGTTAACAATCCAAAGAATAAAAGAGGGAAAATAATTTTTCATTAAGTTTTTCTACATATGTATACATGTTGTAATCAGGTGTGTGCAGAACTAGTTCATTTAATGTGGAAAAATATCAGCAAATGAAGTACATTTATTTTAGGCTTTTTTGACAAAGTTAGTAGAGGATATTGCTTGCTGGTATATGCATAAGTTGTTTGTAAAGGCAAAAAAATATTTACAGTTCTGTTAAATACTGGGGTTTTTTTCCTCCTTGGCTGTGACATATTCATATTTAAGTTGTCTTTGCTGGCTTTCTAAATTAGAACTAAGACAGTTTTGTCTGTCAAAAATGTAATTTACTCATTTCCCGTTGGAATAAAAGATATATGCTGAATTTTAATAAAGTGGTGGGGTTTTTAAAATGTCATATTTAACCAGTTTTTCTGTTGGGTATTTGAAGTAGTGTATATATTTCAAAATGGATGGTAATTACCATCAGTGGCTAAATTCTTCATTCAAGAGACACTGCATCCAGTGATAAACATTTATCTCCAAGCATTGCTCTCTGGTACATTTTTGTGGACTGATTCATTCAGTGATTCAACAATTTCACTGTTGTCCTACAATGCTATGCTCAATTGCTATAACTATATATTAACATTCATAAATTTTGTATTATATAAATGTTTCATCCTTATGGTATGCAGCATCACTATTGACCTGTATTTTGAAGAAGAGGAATCCTTTCTACTGTTCATGCTTAATCTTTCGACTGCACTATGAATTTAATATCTGGCACTTTTAAACACACTTTCAAATGCTGTCTGGTTAGATTTTTTTTTTTTTTTAATTTCTCTCTGGCCATTAGCTAGACTCTGCTTTTAGCTTTACAGTAGTATTTCTTTGTACTCATGAGTGGAAAAGAATTATATTTGACTTAAGGCTGCAAATTGTAGTTGTGATGATCCATTAGAAAGGAAAAAATAAATAATAAAATTTAAATAATAAAAATTTATGACCACCTACAGAAAATAAATAAAAAACAAATGAAGAAAAGCAAAGGCAGTCCCTATGACTGAAAGTTGAAGGGAGTTCTGAGAAGAGATTACCTTTGCTACAAATTCCCTAAACAAATACAGGGTTTCCACAATCTCAGAATATGTAAACACAAATGATAATTAGCTGATTAAATGTTATAAGAAACATAAAAATTGTTTAATTATTTGGATTCAATGTTATGAAGAAATTTTTAACTGTGAGGGTTGTAGTGTTGGAACAGGCTGTCCAGAGGGGTGGATGCCCCATCCTTGGATGTTTCCAAGGCGAGGTTGAATGGGGTTTTGAGTATCCAGGTCTAGTGGAAGGTGCCCCTGCCCACAGCTGGGGAATTGGAACTAGATGATATTTAAAGTCCCTTACAACCCAATCCTAAGATTCTATGAAGCTATGATTTCTTTTAGCTGAATTTCTCTTTTGGTCAGCTTGAGGCCCTATAGCAGTGAAAAGTAATGATGAATGAGCTGTTCTAGGGAAGAAAAAAGATTGAAAAGCATTCAAGGAATAAAAAAGATTTCTCAGTAAATCTATTAAATAATCTATAGGATACATAGTGAAAAATGGGACAATTGCTTTGTTTGGGATTTTTTTCAACCTGCACTTTGTTTTCAATACATTGTTGATCTTTGTGTGTCTCGTGGCAGGGGTGCTAACACAGATTCTGGGCAAAAGAAGTGGTACCCATCCTGCTTTCAACATTACCTAAGTTCTCTTCATTTTCAGTGTCAAAAAATATAAATAAACTCCAAAATTAATATAAATGGCACCCTGAAATATATATCAAAACAGACACTTTTAGAAATTGAACTCTTCTCTTGGCCCCTGATGACTACAGAAGGAATTTATTTTTAAATGGTGAAACTTTCATGCCTCTAGATTCTTAACATTCAGTCCAGGGATCTGCTATTGCTACAAGCCAAGTACCCTCAAATTGGTCACTATGCAAGGTTTTACAATTTGGTTCTAGATATCTGAAATTGTAGTCAAGCTTTGAAGTCTTCATGAATAGCTGTCTCTGAAACAAATTCCTGGTGTCATGGAAAATGATTTAATGGGAAAAAAAAATTGAATCTAATTTACTCAAACCCAGAATGTCTTATTAACTACTGCTCTTCAAAAGTGCATAAATGAAAAGCAATGAGTCTAAGAATAGTACGACAGTATTTTCTAGCATGATGCTTTGGCATAGAAATGACTGCTGTTTTCACTTAAAGCAAGACATGATAAAGTAACTAATTCTGACTCCACATTTTTCATCAAGATCCTTCAGTTCAGAAATATAGGACTTCATCTTTCTTCCATGCCTTGCATTGACTTGGCTTGGCTTTTCTCCCTTTCTTCTTCCCCTCTTGTCTCTTGGGTCAGATGGAGTGTAGGTTCAGGTACTGCTTTAATACTTGTGAAAATTGCTGGTAGTATTTGCTGTTTCTTTTCTCACTGGAAAAGTATGTGATTCATGGCATTACAGATCTTGCACTTTAATGATGAAAAAAATAATATTTTGTAAGTAACTGAAAAAATACAACTACAACTTTTTAGAAGTGCTTTCTAGAAAATTCTTTGTGTGATAAGAGTGTTTTGAAGACTCCTTTAATATACAAAAACTGACAACCATTTGGAGAAAAGTTATTAGCATGGATTTGAACTCCTACTTGTCATTTTTTTAAAGTGAGACTAGTGTGATATGTATTATAATCAATTTGAAATGATCACACATCATTTCTCACCAATTTGCATTCCAATACTTTGATAGAATAACAAACTGTATCTGACATTAACAGAGACATATAAAATAAAAGAGAATTAACAACTTCTACTCTGAAGACAGAAAGTACAGTTGAGGAGCCACAAATAAAATGACAGACTGTGACATGCTAATTGCTAAGTATCTCTTTCTATTTAAGCACAAGCAATGCTAAGAGATGGTAGTTTTCAGCTGACATTTCCATTTCATGCTTTGTATTTTGCTTTCTGCTCCATCCATACATTGTTTCTACCAAGCTATAATTTTTCAGTTGGGAGCCCTAGTATGAGAGAGTAGTCTGAGAAGCAGAATAGTGTAATCCATGTATTAAAAATAAATGAAGAATTTTCTAGAGCTCAAGTTTTTCAGAAGGATTGACTTTTGGAGAATAATTATGTGTTTCATTGCTGTACCAATAAACAACATGAACTTGCTTAAGAATTTACTTTGTCCAGCACTGTGAGTGGAGGACCTACAAATCCTTTCTGCTTGGTTAGAATTGTGATCTTGCAAGTCACAACTGCAGGTAAGGTAGTCCTCATGGCCAGTCCATGCATCTGGTTTCTAGTTGAACACTTGGAAAATGTATGTTTTGTATGTGGCTGCCAGAATGACAGCTCAAATTCAACAATGACAACCAGAAAAGGACGAAGAGTAGAAGGAATGTGATGAATATGAAAATACATATTTTAAGCTGTGTCACAAAAAATATATTGTGTTTGGCTGCTGTTGCTTGAGCTAAATCCTCATTCATAGGGGTAAATAAAGATGATTTACAAGTATTCAAATTCTTCCTTCTTTGAAAGATTTCTAAACCATTTTCAAGATAATAGAAGATAATAGAGTCCTTTACTATGTAGTGGATTTGAGTTTGATTTTTACAATGGAAAAAAAAGGGGTTTTCCTAATCTGCATATTTTTTGTCAATTCAGAAATTGTAATTCATGATGTATTTTTAATGTATCCTATAGATAAAAATTGAAAAAACATTAAAATTATAGAATCAAAACTGTGTTACTGATGATAGAAAAAAATTAATATTATACTACTAATGACTGAAAAGATAAATCTTATTTACAAATGCATATACATACAGAAGGGAATTTAAAATTTATGGGAACCTGAATATTTTTTCTATATTTGATTCATGAATGTCAATATATGTATGCAGAGATAATCTAAAATGGCTTTAATCATTTAGAGTAAATATAGTTTTCACATATTGCCATTCATGTGTCTTAAAACCTGTATAATGCCCTTTGACCCTGTAACAAGGTGTCTTTCACTTCTAACATGAAGGTAATTCCAATGCCAAATGTGACCACTGTAAATGTACACTGGTAACTGCTTCTGTGCTGTTACATTATATTATTACCCTTGCCTTGCCTTCCCTTCCCTGTTACAGATGGCAGTTTCTACCATGGGTTTCTTTTAAGCCTGTCGGAGTGTAGGTGTTTAAAAATTTTGGAGAGCTTCATAGCAGCAGTACTATTCCTTGGAGTAAAAAGGAGAGAATGGGGTGCATACACATTCATATTGACCCTCAAAAATTCCAGGGCAATAAGGAGACAAAGAAAGATGTCAAATGATGATTAAGGGACACTTAAGCATACACATTAAGCATAGGCACCAATACAATGACTTATTTCAAAGAAAGGCGTATATCAAAACCATAAAGAAGCCTGCAAACGCTGGCACAGCAACTTCATGAGATTTTTTTTTTTTCATCCCAATCTCCCTCTAATGTATGTGATATAGTTATGCTACTAATATTACATTAACAGTTAATTTGAAATAAAAAAACTGAGAGCAATAGAAAGAAAAAAAATTGTCTACAGAAAATTGCAGAATTATATTTTACCCAATTTAGGATTATGTGAGCAAAGGTAGAAAGCTGCACTTAACTGACGGGTGAATACTTGTGATCATTTAATTGCTTCAAATGTCTACAAGAAATTATTTTTAATGGATGTATTTGCATTACAGAGATAAACAGGAGATACTGCTAAAGAAAATTAAGTATATTTTGACATGATGTCTGGAGTATCACTACAATAATTTTCAAGATGACACTCCATAAAAAAAGTGGTAATTATTTACATAATATTTATCAAATGTGAATTAAAGGTATAGACCTAAGAAAATATAATTTTAGACTAGCTAAATAAGAGAAACACTATAAAGTGTGTATGATGTATAGCAGAACGTTAATGGACAACAAAATTCTTCAGTGCCTTTGAAAAACTTAAAAAATTATATCTTTTGGTTTCTTAAATACTCATTGAGAAAAAATTCAGAACGACAGTCTGTCCCTGTTATTGGTTATGATCCTGCATCTGGCTTCATCTCATCAGTAATAAAAATCTAATCCCCTGAAGGAAATAACACTTCACAAATATGAAGCTGTCCAGCTCTGCAATATTAACCCTTAGCTCTCAAAATCTTTACATCTAAAATTCAATGTTTACATTTTAAATTTCTCAGCCTTTTTTTCTTTTTTTAAGGAGGAAGCAAGGCATTCTTCTTTCATTTTCATTGACAAGACAGCACTTATGATATTTTGTATGTCTACTTTGACCTTATGGACCCAGAGATAGTTTGATGATTATTTATGAAACACTGCAATAGTTAATCAATTGATCTATTGCTAATTTAACTCTTTAATGTAAACAAACCAGACTCTTTCCTGTACACTTTTTCCCAATAGTTTCTCAGGCCTTTGAAATTTAGGTTGCTAAGAGAGAAATATTTCTAGACATGACTCTGCTTCTTCTCAGTCAAAGTTGCTCTTTTCAGTCTGTTCATTATTCCAATGAGACTGTGGTTGTCTTTTGTGGGGACAAAGCAAAACCAAAACCCCAAAGCAAGTAATAAAATCAACCAGCCTTCCTCCCCCAAAGAATGCCCACCTTTTTTCTGGATGCCTAATTTGAATTATTTTTCCTTTAATATCACAGAATCTTTATCGACAATCAGGAAACATTCATTTGATTTTTGCCTAATTGTCTAAAGTTTACTTGTGCACTTACATGAAACTACCTTGTCAAATTAAACATGATCTCCATTTCAGTATATTATGATGCTTTTCCCAAGACGCAAGAAATTAGGTTTGGATAGTATCATAATCATCCTAATGCTTAATTTTAGACTTCTCTTTAAAATTCTTTTACTAATATGTACATCTCGTCTTTCTACTTTTAAGGTGTCTTATTTATACAGAAGAACTGATTGTGTCATAATAACAGTTTATACTCTATTTTTTTTCTCATTAATATTTTTTTCTTTTGTTAAATATAGATCTCTATCTTTGTTGGTTTCAATTTCTATTTTATTATTACATTTCACCAGACATCTTTTCACTGTTGTGTGGTATGTGTGGCTAATTCAGAATTGTTACTTTAGCAGTATTCATATAAATGAATACATGAATACATGTACCTATACCTGAGTAGTAAGTTCCTTATTATATTCTGGAAAAAAAATAAAAAGACAGCTTTACTCCTAAAGTATAATTTTGAGGTAAATTTCATCAGTAAATTAAATTAATTTCATTACCTATGTACAGATATGTTAATAAAAATATAATGTAATTTAAAACAACTATTTAAATGGCAAAAAAACCTTTTTTTTAATCTATCAATGATAAATAAATAATGAATAAATTCATGTCCTTCTGTTCTTTATTTGAAAAACATCACATGGTGATTTATTATTTTACACAAAAAAGAGGACCCTTAACAGTTGTTGGGCAAGTACATAATTTTATTTACAGAGAAATAAATAATTTACAAAGAAAGAGTAAATAAAGGCTATGAGAAACAGATGGAAAAAATTACTTATATGGAAGCACATTCAATGTCCAGTGACTGTGAATCTGGTAAAAAACCCAAAAGAAGTAGCACAATTAACCAGATATTCTTTACTGTACAAAGCTTTTAGCACACATTAAAAAAAATAAAATTGAAAATTAAATCTTGTAGAAAATAAGGCTTCAGAAACTATTTTGCTCATTCAACAGGCCAAACTATTTTTTATATTTATCAAATAAAATAGGCATATACTGAGCTTGAATCTGAATGTCTGCATGATGGATAAGTCCCTCTCCAACACTACAGAAAAAAACACAACATACTAGCAATGGACCTGGTAAAATGCTCATAATATAAAAATTAGCAAATAAAACATGCAAAAGTAAGCAATACAATTTTATGTTCCTATAGAGAGAATATAATCCTTGTACAAGTGTATATTTTCTTTATTTTTCATTTTCTTTGGAGTCCATAATTTGTAATCGAGTACTCTAAGCCACTGCAAAATTAAGAAAGAACAAGAAAATTCAATTATTTAGTCTTAGTGACCCAAATGTATCTAAAAACCCCAGTGGTAATAATTATTAGATAGTCACAGTACCTCTTAAAATTACACGAAGTTTCTCTTTGGAACAATTGTAATTCCCATACAATGAGCCAGAAGGAGGTAGAGAGGTGAGGGTTATAAAAATGTTGGTATCTGAGTACATGTAGGTCAGTCAAAGAATTATTTGAAGGTGTGTCTGCTCAGAGGATTGTGTCCCAAATATCCATTCTGCTTTGCATACAGGTTGCAGATTCCACTTTACAATAGAAACTGAGAAAAAACGTTATCAGCCTGAGGATTAAAACAGCTACTAGCTGCTAAATCTTCTAACTTTCTTCACTAATGAAATTCTGAGTCACTTGGTAATAAAAAGGAGTCTTTTTCCTAGGGCTCCTCAGAAGCTGGATGACATGCACAAATGCATTCTGAGCTACAGAAGGAATTGAGAGATCATCCTGATGAGATGATAGGGATCCATCTACATCCAATTAAAGTGCAGACATTTAATGTTGCATTGACAATGCGCTGTTATACATGCAGCAGCAAAATCAGGAAATATGAATAAAGACATCTGTGAGTTTGCAAGATTGGCCTTTTTTATTTTTTTTTGCTGGAAAAGCCTTAACACTTTTAAACCACATATTGTCTATGGGTTGGATCAGTGTATATGTAAGCATAGAACAAAAGTTTGTTCCAAAATAAACTGTGTGATGGCCTCTTCCACTCACTGATAGCCCTCAATAGCACCTCCAGTCTGGATTTTCCTTGCCTTTAATTGCAATATAATCTCATTTAGACAGCAAAACAAGCACAAAATACAGAAATTCAGTCGATACACAAATATAAAGAGATGGAAAATATCACCAGAAAGCAAGAAAGAAGACACAGTTAACAGTGTAGGCAAACAAGATCTCTTTTGCTTGCCATATGAAGTGTCTGTATATATGCCAGTACCAATCCAGAACATTCACAGCACTATTGTCACAGTGTAGTTTGTCCCAGTGAGCCCCACCTCTCAGGAGGCTCAGTGCTTGTGCGGACACGTGGCTCCTGGGGTATGGCCAGCATATGCCCTGCCAGACTGCATCCTGGGCACTGTAAGCGCATGTCAAGCTGCACCTGCCCAAGCAGACATAGTGTTTGCCTTCTCAACATTCATGTCTGTTCCATTCTCACTGTGTCTGTGGCGTGAGAAGCTGCCATTGAAGACTTCAGACAAATCACATTGAGGACTGTGGAAGCTGAAAATAGATTTTGATATGAGGTACTATGTGAAAAATGTAATTTATTGTATAATTTTGAAATACTTTTAAAAATCTACCAGCAAATTACCCAAAGCTACTTCAAAAGGAAAAATCAGCAACAGACAATTTTCACATACTGGCAAATATCTCAAAAGATAGATATTACAGAAGCTGAAAATATCTCCATATACGTACATAACTCTGAATATTTGTACCACAGTAAAAAAAAAAAGTGTTACTTTGTACCATCTGATTTTTTATTTCCTTGTTTTAGTACATATTTTTTCACTTCTGTGTGATTAGGATTAAGGTATTTGTGTAACTATTATACTTACATGAGCAGATATATCATTTGATCAAAAAGGTTCTATAAACACTTTCATATCTTTGTATTAAGATGGAAGTCTGAGAAGTTTTTTCTCCTAATTATTTCTTGAGGATAAAATTATTTGAGAATATTTTCAGTTGCCCATTTAAGTAAGCAAAACACAGAGTATTTCATGTTAAAAATAAGGTTTTGTACTTTTTCTTTTTTGCTGGATCCATTAGTTTCCAAGGAAATTATACCAGCAATGGCATATAACTAAATTAAAAATTAAAAAGGTTGAGTTAGCATGATTTTGAATTTTAATTGCACAATATTCTTAGTGCTTTCAAAAAAAAATATTTCACATATTCACAGAAACTTAAAGAAACGGAGAATGCTTTTCACCATGAGGGGACATTTTGCTGTAATATTTTATGAAAAGCAGTCTTATGCTGTGGTGTCTTTTTTTTAATCAGTTATAACCATAAATATCAAGATAATTATGAAGTGGGGACAAAAAACAGAAAAAAAAAAAAGGAGGACTTGAAAATTTATTATAAAAAATCCAATAACAAGTACTAGAGGGGCTCTGACTAGTGAGATTGAGGAGAGGGACAACCAGGATTGTCATGGCTTAAACCCAGCTGGTACCTAACTAGTGCCCAGCTGCTCTCTCACTCCTCTTCCCCCGGTGGGATGGTGAAGGAGAATTCAAAAAACAGATAAGACTCATGGGTTGAGATAAGGATACTTTAATAATTTAAAGAAATAGAATAATACAATTCAATATTTGTCATCATCATTATTATTATTTATTATCATTACTACTAATAATAATAAAAACAATAACAGCAATAATAATGAAAGTCAGAGAGGAATAAAACCCAGGAAAACCAAGTGATGCACAATACGAATGCCCACCACCAACACCCAGCCAGTCTCCAAGCAGGAATTGGTGGCCCGCAGCAAACTCCTCACAGTTTATAGACTGAACATGACATTCTGGTATGTAGGACCTCTTTGGCCAGTTCAGGTCAGCTTTTCTGTCCATGCTCCCCACCACAGCTTCTTTTCTGGCCCTGCTCACAGACAGAGCATGGGAACCTGAAAATTTCATTACTTAGGGTAAGCAAGACTTAGCAACAAAGAAAACATTGCTGTGTTATCAACATTATCCTCATACCGAGTCCTGAACAGCACTGTACTGACTACTAAGAAAAAAAATTAACTCTCTCCCAGTTTAAACAAGGCCAGAAGAAAATTATATCAATTTATACTTTCATTTCCTAACATGAAAACCCAAATAATTTGGTTTACATTATCAGTGCTGAAGAAGAAATAGGAAAGTCCTTGAATGTTAGTAGTCTACAGACACAAGATTAAAACAAACAGGCATGCAAACAAGCAGCAAGTCATAGAGGATTTATAGCTCTGACAGCTTTTTTGTCAACCTTAGTAAATTACTTTATCCTTTGGCTTGTAATCAAGAAACACAACTGACTGCAACCTGTGAAATATTGGAACCTGATGATATAATGCCACAATCAATGTAACTAAACAGAAGTAAAGTACAGAATAATTGATATGGGTTAACACAAACGCACACCTAGTCTTTACATAGCAGCTGATAAGATCAGAATAAGGTTCAAACTACAAAAGGTTTGTTTGAATCACATTATTCATTTTTAATTGTTTCAAATGATTTTAAATGGCTCAATTTTTGTGATGTTTTTCATCTTTCCTCCAGGTTTGAGTGCATTTAATTTTGGCAAGTGAAAAGTGAAATATTTCAATGCATTTATTTAGCCAGGTCTAAATAAAACATAATAGCTGAACAACACAATGAAATTTATGCTAACATTCTCTCTTATTTTAGGGTGATCTTCTTCAAAGCCTTGGTCATTTGAATAATTTACTTACCTTGCAATAATTGTGTAAGTTAGCAAGATTTTTACAGGTACGACACACTTCCACGCTCAACACAGTTGACATCTTACTGTCAACACAGTTTAGACATAATTATTAAACTCTTTATTCTCTCCCTCCCCCTACTCAAGGATCTAATCTCTTAAATTTAAGCAAACATATCAGATGCTACATTAAAACAAACAGGGTTTTTTTTTGATTGGTTGGTTGGGTTTTCTTGTTTTGTTTAGTGATTTTTGTTTGGGTTTTTTTTATTTTTTTTTTCTTCTTTCAAGAGACATTGAATGGCACTTTTCCTCTTCAGGTGGTAGATAAACTTTATGAAGATTGTCTCTAAAATTCCAACATAAAGCAGAAGTGAGATGCTTTAATTAAGTCTTATGGGTCTCTAATAAATTGCAGTTGCCTGTGAAAACAAAGAAAGCAATTGAAATTTTACATTGGTAGAGTTTGCATTTCATCTCTGTAAACAGAAGTCATGTGAACATAGAGACAGTTGCATGAAAAATAATAATAGATAAGCTAGTAAAAAGTACTGTATATGTTAAAAAATCAGAAGAAATGAAGAAAAACTATCTAGGCTTATGCCTTATTTTGAAACAGAAAAATTGCAGATAGATTTAGTGAAGCCATTAGTCTTCAAAAACTAATTCTAAGAGAAAGAAAGGCAACCAGTATAATTACAAATCACCACTAAATTTCATAGAAACTGTACTGTTTAGATGTTTAATGTGAAATTATTTAATATATTAAAAAGCTTTAGAAATACTTTACTCAAACTGTTAGTTGTTGTCATGGTGTAGCTTTACCTTTAAGACAGCTTAGAAAGAGAGGAAGTTAGAGCTGCTAGTGGCTGATGGGAGTTTTTCCTCCTGACCAATTATCAGTCATTTCCAAGAATTGACAGCAGATCTGACCATTAAAAAGTGAATTCAACTTGTAAACACCCCCTTAAGCAGTACAGACAGAGAGTTCTCTTGCCCTCTTTGGTTTCTGGCTTTTGACAAGGTAACAAGGTCTGTCTTGGCCTCCTTCCCCCCCCCTCCAGGCCGACAAGGCCGCAGGGAGGGCGGGGGGAGAGAAGCAGAGTCGGTCAGCCGAGCTTGGTTTTCAGTTTCTGCTGCGGGACTGAAACCTGACACTCTTGCAGCTTTCTAAAGCTTTTAATTCTTTTACTACTTGGATAAATGAACAGATTACTCCTTTTTCTCAGAAAAGACAGAGAACGAGAGAGACAATCAACATGCAAAAAAACATCATAGAACCACTAAAAACAGTGAGAGAAAGAGTTAAGTTTAAATAAGAAGGAGAGAATAAGGAGATGCGTACAGCTGAAATATCTTTTTGTAAAAGCTATGGAGATGGGTAATAGTAGCTTAAAAGACTCCTTTAATTCATGACTAGAGTATGGGAGGAATAGAGTATTCAAAGTGTGGACTTTTTTAAAAAAAGAGAGAGTGATTGTGATACTGTGAGTTGTTGGAGATGGATAGAGTGAAGATTTTTTGAAGCCTTGAAGAGCAAAGCAAAAGCTGTTTTCCAGGAAGGCTCACAGAGACAGATGAAGAAGACTTCTGCCTTTGAGTAACTCATCCTTAAAATAGTATCCCTAGACTCATTTGACCCATGCACACCTCGGAATAATGTGGAATGGGAAGAGTGAACTCTAAAAACTCCATAAGTTAGCAGAAAGAGACTTCTGTTTCTCTACAAAGAATGAAAGAAAGACTCTACCAAAAATTGAGACTGTTTTTGACCACCAAAGTTCTAAAGATTTTTTTGTCTCTTATGTTATCATGTGTACAAAAGAATAGTTAAGTAGTGAGAGATAAAAGAGTTTTCTGGAAGTTTATTCTAGTGTTCTTATTCTTGTATTTTGTTAATAAACTGTTTCTATTCCTTTTAAGTTTTAAGCCTGTTTTGCTCTTGTTCACATCCATATCTCACAGAAAGAAATAGTAATTTTTTAGTTACTGGTTTTAAACCACAACAGTTGTCCTTTCCTTCACAATATCATCAGGACACCACCAATCTCTCAGTTAATTCTTGATATTCTTTTGTAGTAATAAAATGTTGATATTTTTGAATAGTTAGCAATGTCAGGTTGCTTGCTACTGTCTGATTGCCTGTAACTATTTATAGTTCAAGCTATAATTCATATACACTTATTACTGAGTGCAGAAAGAGTTGCAAAAGGTCTAATATTTTTACAGGCTCATATTTAAATTTTATCCAGTCATGCACCTTTTTGTTTTAACTGAATTAAAATTTAAGTTTAGTAAGTAAATGCAGTTTGAAATTTAACTATGTAAAACTAAGTTTTCTGTCTCTTGCTATTTATATCTGTATCTATAAGAATGTCAATATCCATGTTAACAACTTTGTCAGTTTCATAACCTCTATATCTATCTAGTCTACTGAGGTAATCTTGTACTCAAACAGGATTGAGAACACTTTTCTATTTTCCACATGTATTTTGGAAAGAGCACATCAACTAATTATTTACAGTCAGTTTTAAGGTATTTTTTGCCTTTGATGAATGTGAATTTAAAAATGTTAGAGGTATCAAAGAACAGTTGGCAGTTTTGAACCCAAAATTTAGGAGTGAAGCTCTTGAAGAGGGATTTCTAAGGTCAATTTACATTCCTAATTTCACAGTGCATTCTCTGAAAGTGGGAAAAGACAGGACAAGTTTGTCAAGCATTGGAGATGTTGGAGTTAGTATCCCTTAAGGTGTTCAAGAAGTTATTGGACATCTGGATGTGGCACTTAATTCTATGGTCTAGTTGACAAGGCAGAGGTTGGTCAAAGGTTGGACTTGATTAATCATCTTGGAGGTCTTTTCCAGCCTAAAAGATTCTGTGAATTCTGCCAATAGATGTAAACTTTGGGATCTGTAACAACTGGTGTAACTACTAGAGCTCCATCTCCTGCATGGCTTTTAGCATCTGTCTCAGGACTACACATCCAATCTTCTGAACATATGACTTTGAATTTTGTAGAAAGTTGAATGCTCCATATTTATAACACTCTCAGGTGTGGGATGAAGTCTCAGAAACAAACATTTCCCTGTGAATCTGTTGGAGCCAAGATAGACTGCAGTAAAGCATTTAGGATTTGTGGACACTGGAAAGAAAGAAGGTCTTAATGCTGTAAATGTGGGTACCCTTGGTTCTGATTCTTGCTTCTTTGCATTCTATCTCATTTTATTCAGTTGTTACCTAAACAGCCTATGAACACAGGAAGATATTAGCCCAGATGGATGCCCTAGCATGGGATTATAAGTGTAAACAACACACAGCACTTTTTTTAGCTCAACTCCAATCTAGGTGCTTCCACAACGATAAAGATGACAATTTCCATCACGATGAATGCTACTGTTGCTAACCGTTTTATCATCATTCAAATTATTAAGATCAAGGCATTTTATCAATTTAAAAACAAAATAAATGGATTTCATTAGTGACAGAATTTTACAAATTCACTAAATTTTCTCTAAAAACTTTTTTCAAAGTAAGAGTCCAGTCACCACCCATACACTTCAAGCCACTAACAACCAACCTCCCAAGATAAAATGAAAACACGTTTCAATTTCTGTGATACAGCTAAAACAGTGTACAGAGAAATCTCCCACTTTTCTCTTTGAGGGGTCCTAGAACATGATTTCACTCTTAGAAAGATTATGTTAAAGAAAGATTTCAATGTTAAAGGCAAATTTATTTTCCAACTTCCTTCTACAATAATTTATAAGTCTGCAAACACTGAGTCCTTTTTTGCTGAAAATCAGTCACTCCCGAAAGTATTTGAGTGATGCATAATTGCGTATGAATATATATAATGTGGATATGAATATATATAATATGGATACGAATATATATATATATATAAACTGCACTAGTTTTTTTGTGCCCATTTACCCAATAAAATGCATATAACTTCTGAATCTTGTTGAGAGATAAACAGCATCTTTCCTCATGACCAATCAGGAAAGTCAAGCTTCGTTTAATTTTGACAACACCATTATTTTATGAGTATCATATAACATATACTCTTGCCCGTAATATTTTCTGTAATTAATAGAACTAATGTGTGTGATTCAAAAAGGTGATGTACTCTTCCAAAAGAGAGAAGACCATTGGTTTTAATTAATGTTTTATAGGTCAGAGACATGATTTTGGCCATGAGAAAGAGAAATAATTTCAATTTAAAACATTAGAAAGAGAAAATCAAAGAGGGGAAAAAATAACCAAACACTTAAGTGACCCAGTGATCAGTTGTGGAACCCTGAGGCTGTATTCTAATAGCTCCCTTAGTTGGCTGATATTTCTAAACTTGGGGGTAAAGTAATAAGACTTGCCACTGACAGAGAGGGATATTAAATTGTGTTTTTTAGCCTCTTCTTTGCAGTTCCATCCCTATTTTGTTCACATGGATTTTTCTCATATTTTCCATGTTAACAGGTTAAATCTGATAAATGTCATACTTATCAGATTTATTTATATTACATGATATTTCTATTCAAAAAACAGAATGATACTTTCTTTTAATTCTCTAGTTTCAAAGAATTAATTATTCCTAACTGATAAATAAACAAAATACAGCACTGAAAGCTATTAGCAACAAGAAATCCAATATAAGGCAGATTTCTGGTTGTTTACCTGGAGCAGCAAGAAATATTTAAACTTAATATTTCCATATATATTAATTCTGCTCAGGTTAAGTAGTTTTCTTGGGCTCTAGACATTAGTGTAACCATATTCTAGAATCTTTCATGCTCTTTTTCCTATAATATGTAAACTTCCATAGTAGCAAAAAATATGTGTGGAACATTTGATTTTGTTATAGAAGATAAAGGAAGAGAGCATGATTTCTGTTACAGTAACATTAAATGACAAGTCATTTTCTGGAAGCTGCTATTTTCTGCCTGGTTTTGGTGTGGAGAGTTAGGTACCCTAAAATTCAAGTCAATCCATCTTAGAGGTTGATTTTAGGATGTACTAGTCACAACTCATAGATGGCTAAATAGCCTCATATGTAAATGCAAATCATTGAAATAATCAGATGGTTTTCAGAAGCAAGTACGTTTCAGACAGGCAAATTAAGATGGACTAAATAATTTTAATAAGTACAATCAATTAAAATTTCATCAGAATGAACAATGAAAAAAAACCTCAAAAAACCACCATAACCAACCAGCAACAAAAAAAAAAAAAAAAAAAAAAAAAGAGCTATAGGCTATTTAGAAGTTTCTGGAAACAAATTATAAGCACTGCTATCTGATTCCAGTCCACCAAACTTTACTACATATACCCAGTGAGACAACTGTCCTTCTCTCTAACATACATATATTTTGCTGAGATATTGTGAATGTTAAATGTAATGGAGAATATAGCCCAGGGTGTGAAAAAGCCCAATATTTAATAACAAAAAACTCATTTAGAATGTTGAATTGATTTTCTATGAAGACTTAGTTTAATATTAAATTCTGTCTTGATCTAGTTAGACATATAATTATTTATTCAATGAAGTTTGCTAATCAAAAGTTAAGTCAATATAACTATGTAAGAATTAAATAGAATACAGTTATTTTAAAACATGGAAATTATTCAGCACTCCTGATTTCGGTTGAGCAGTAAAACCCCACAAACATACAAAAAATGGCTGCATTGGACTTGAATCTGCTACTATCCAATGTTCTGATAATGGTCTGAAGTCACAGTTTGTTTAACTGCATCTGCTAATGGTAGAAAAATGAAAGCACACAATTAATAAAGCATCTGTTGAATTCTAGTCAGTTGAACATGTTATTGCATATTGTTTTGAAATAAAGATGTTTTTAATCTTTCTGAGATGTCTTTTTGTTGGTGTGGTTTTGTTTGTTTATTTTTGGGGAAAAACCCTAAATACAAATCACCCAAAACACAGTATTTCCAGCTGTTTCTTATAAGTATACTTTCTTCTATATTTGAATCTTTCTTAAATATTATGCTTTGTATAAGCAAACACTACCATTCAGTACTGATTATAAAATATTTTCCCCTTTTTTATTCCAAACCTCATTCAGAAAATTCTGAATTTCATTTAATTTTGACCCAATGTTTTAGCTATCTGGTTACCTATTGATTTTGTATTGCGTATCAACTTTCTAGCTAATACATTCCTAAAAATAAGGAAGTAAATACTTTTTCTTGTTTCCTTCTTCATGTTCTTAATTTGCACTGAATATATATAATTACTTCTATCAACATCTTCAATAAAGTTAAAAAAATGAAGACAGAAAAAACTTTCATGGTAAGTTATATAATGTCTCGAATGCCTTCATGGGTATATACTGAAGTACAGTGAGAGAAGAATAAATGGAAACTTTTCCATTTAAAAATAGTTACAATTTAAAATTGACAGATTTTCAAGTAATGAAACTACTCAGAAATAAAATAATGACCAGTCTTCTCGTCCTCCTTCCCTCTTATATTGTTTAGCTTGCTTTGACTGGTTGTCAACATCACTGTCAAGAAAAGGCCAGAATTTTATTTTTTTTCCCCTTAACTTCTGTAATGGGAACTAAATACTCTGTGTTATCTAAACTTTTGTGCCACTACATCCTGTTACAGATGTCAGTTTTATGATCTGAAACATGTCTTTATACTCACAATGAGAGATTTGCCAGTGTCCTCAACTGTCAGTTTTAGCCTATAGAAGCTGCCAAAATACTATTTTTTCATAGAATCTTTTTTGCATTTGTTTTTGCTGTGTAGCAATAGATTTTCCACTGTAACATATTATAAGAATTGTCCTAGCAGAATTTCTGCTGATCTTAGACCACTTATTTTTCTTTCTTCTGGATCATTACAATTGAAAGAAGACAGCACTGACATTTTTAATAACTTTTTTTTTTCTTTCCTGAGAAGTGAGTGCATCTGGGAGTTGACTTTTTACTTTCTTTGAAAATCTGCAATCTATAATTTTATGAGCAGGGGATAGAACTAGGAATAAAAATAACTCCCCTTTTCAACTCCCATCAAGAACAGAAAATGGGAAATTTAATCATCTTGAACAGAGTGCTAAAACAAGATGTGGTTTGATTGAGACTCCCTAGAATCTCCTTTTTATGATATATATTAGAATTAAATTCACCTTAATTTTACAAGAGGGACATTATTTCACAAAGAGGCATGAAGCATGCTGAAATTATCTCTCTTCTGGGTCTCATCGTTTTGATCACTTTTATGATGTAAACAAAATGCTCATCTAAAATTTTTCTCTGCTGCCTAAATTTTAAAAAGACTCAAAAAGAAAACCAAACCCCAAAACCTCACAAACTTTTCACAACCATTTTTATAGTTACTAGCTGTTCAAAACCAAAACATCCAAATTCAAAGCATTTTGCTCAAAATTAGCCAAACCCCAAATTTTTGAAAATTATTTCATTAATAGCTCACTTTCAACAGCTACTTCATTACATATGTATTTTTATAGAAAATATAATATGATTACAAAAATGCAATTTATATCTCATATGCAACAGATATATTATGGATTATAATAGCAAATTAATAATACTCATCATTATCATATGGATAATTATATGTATAGCTTAGTGCATGTTCTGATTTTTTTCTTTTTTTTGTTCTTATTACACTTCTCCCACTTGTATAAACATTATTACAGTTGTGTACTTCTTTGAAAAATGTGATCACATAAATTATACAGAACTATAACAGAGTATTAACTTAGAGAAAGGAAAAAAAGCGAACATGTTCTCAGGGAATTATGCAAATATTAAAATAAATATTTATTTTCACATTTTTTGCATCTTTTGTAAATCATCCCTAATGCACAAAATCTCATAAAACATGATTATGTTATTAAAATGTGTAACATTATTAACCTGAAAAAGACATAAGAATTCCAATCTGCCTATTTCTTTCAGTCAGTGAAATCCTGTAGTGTTTCATTTTCAGTATTTACCATTTCCACCTGTGGATTCTCAGACCAAACCAATTCCTTAAGAACAGGTAAAAATGCTTTCTACGGTGTAAATATAGCAAAGTTCAACCTCATCATGGACAATTCAGTGTTCAAACATGCTTGTGCAACAGCGAGTGATGATCTCCGAGTTTTGCAGCAGAGATTCTCCTGATCATTTAATATCCAAGGCTGTCTATGACTCAAGGACTGCTAGCTTCCTGGGATTCATTTTATTTGGATTGCCACCTATCACTGCAAACTGATGATGAATATCAAATCCTTAGTGTAGTTACTTTGGAGTTCTTACCATCGTAACAGTGGAGGAGAAGGTTGCTTGTTTTGTATTGCTTTGTTTAGAAGTGATTTTTACACTTTGTTGTTTTGCTATTTAAAGCTAATCGTTCTTCCTCTGACTACATTTATGCCAAATTTGATATAGGAAAATTGCAGCTGTATCTTTTGCTTGAAAACATCTTCCAGATTTACAGAAGAACCCTTTATTCTGTGGAAATTTTATTTATTTTTTTTTTCCTCAAAAGAAAAAGTTTAAAATAGAATTCTGGGAGACTATCTTGCCTTTTTTACCAACTAAATATTCTGTCAACCTCCAATCCAACTTCATTTCCCCACATTCTTAGAAAAAGTGCTGTCTATCCTCAAAACAGTCATTAATGGATGTAACCCTTTTAAAAGAAAGGGAAATTTTTTAAAATTCAAGTTTTTGTAGTCAGTGCAGAACTGGCTTTAACTTCCAGAACTTCCTTTAACTGTTCTAGGCAATAAAATGAATGCCATTTTCCCTCTGAAGACTGTCTGCTACTATTACTATCTCAGAAGGTGAAAAGAAAAAGATCAGTGTGGGATTCATCCAAATAAACATAGATATAAATATTTAAATTAGTTATTTCAGGGTCCAGTTATAGTCAATATATAGAAATAAGGATTTAAGGGCATAGATTCTCTGACCTACTTTAGATGTCTTTGGGATCACGTACAAGAAATTTTTCTTTCTCTGTGGCATTTACAGAGGGAGCTGAGAGTGACTGGTTCACATGAAGAGGTTCATGTGGTAGACATCTATTCTTGCATCAGCAGAATCCCATTAAGAACTCCTGTTGTAAAAACAGTTCTTCTGTTAAATATTTCTTGGCTATTGAGCATTTACTGGTGCACAGACTTCATAATTGACTATACAGCTGAAGTGATACATTTTAGGAAATAGAACATTTAAAGATAACTGGAGTGAATCAGTATTTAAAACTGAAGATTTCATCTAAATGCAAAGTTATTTTATAGTTGAAACCATACGGCTGTCTTACTACCACACAACAGTATTTTCCATAAATTTAACTTTTTGTTTGTTTTTGGGGTTTTTTTTTTGGGTTTTTTTTGTTAGTTTTTTGTTTTTTCCATATGGAAGGCCATAGAAGCCTGTGCTAATATTAAGAGCGAAACACACTTAACTCTTTACATTTATACATTCATTGTACTTGTGCTCAAAACAATTGGGATATGCGGTTTCCAGGTCCCTTTTCTTCCTCTTCTTTCCTGCACGATTTCATTCACTTCTCCTGACTGCTTTCCACCAGTTCAGATACTTCTGAGAAAGGAGAGAAAAGAAAACTTATTATGTCACAACCAAGGGTTCAAAGAACATCATCACTCTTGGTACAAGAGAAGAATAGAATAAATACAGAATTTCAGAGTAAAGTCTACTTAAGCAAAAAAAATAATTAATTTAATTAAGTAGTGAAAAATTTAATGTAGATTGCAGGAAAAAATACTTTTATATTGATTATTTTGCTTTTTTAATGTCATCCTTCTTTTGGTTTTGACCTCATTGGAAACAGTGATAGACCTCTTGAATTAAAAGAGTAGAAAATGTGTTACTCTCTCTACCTTCTCTCACTGCACCTCACTGATCTTGTTTTGATGGCTCATTCCAATCCTTCTGAAGCATCTTCTTAAAATATGGGGGCTTTTTTTGTTTTGTTTTTCTTATTGGATATTTATGGTGTGAGAAAAAAGGAGGAAGAAATTTCAAGTTTATTGTCTCATACTAAATTAATTAGTTCCGGATTATACATAAGGAGAATGCTAATAATTTCTTTTAAATACAGAACATGCAATAGAAACTTAGTACTACAACTCTTAGATGCACATTTTATCAAAATACTTTTTTTGAGCAGAAAATAATGAAAGAATATAATATTAATGTATTTGTTACTTAATTTGTAACCATTTAGTTAGCTGGCAAAAATGTTTACATTTTTTGTATAAAAGTAACAAAGTTAATTAAGTTGCTATTGCTTTTAATTGTCTGAAAAGATACTGCTAGTTTATTTGTAGAAAAAGATAAAATTTAATAGATGGCTTAAACATCCTATGTCAAATTCTCAAAAGCTTTTTGTTAACTAGGGAAAATTAAATTAAACTTAAAATAAATTAGAAAAAGTAGTCTGTATGCCAGTAGTCTGTATTATTTACATCAGTTTTGCCTGATTTTGGTTTCAGATACCCATTCACTGTTTCTTTATTGTTGATGGCAACAGTGTTGGTTTTTTTTTTTTGTATTATCTTTCTCCATGTAAAATGTCATCTCCTTCAAAGTTCAAAGTTTCTCTTTACCAATTTAATAAAATCCTAATAGCAGTGATCCATGACTTTTAGGTCAGAGGATGATTGATGACTGCCTGCAGGCATAATAATGTCATTGCTTGAAATAAAAATATAATTCATCTAGTGTGAAATACAGATTGACTTTTAAAGTCTCTGAAGTGTCACATGGATGAAACATCTACTGCAAATGCTAACTGCTAATTATTATTCATGTTTTTTACTGTTAATACTCAAAGCACTTTATTACATTCCTTAATGTTGTTATTGGATACTACTGTATCCATCAGCTGAGTTCAGTCCCCACCAAGAGAGTCTTAACTTGGTAAGTTTATTTCTTATATCATCAACTTCAAAAAGCAACTTGGGGAGTTACTATTTACTGTCAGTCCACCAATAAATGTCAATATCCCAGAGCAGCAGAGGCAAGTGCCATATAACCAGTAATGATACAGTTAAACAAAAATAAATTTGATTTAGGTCAGCTCTATAGTATGCAAATAATATTCTTCTATAGTATGCAAATAAGCTATACAGTGTCTGCGTTTAGACAGATTTTACTTGATGTCTGATCTGATCATAGGTTCACATGGTTCAAAGTAGAATTATTCTACTAAAAATACCAAACCAAAACAAAAACAGAAAAACAGCATCTCTGATTAAATATAGATATCTATTTGCAAATGTATATACATGGCACATAGAAAGTAAACACAAGAAAGATGAAAAATACTTTCACAGATATTGACTAATAATTTATAAGGAGAACGAAATATGCTAATTAATTAAAAAAATCCATTTTTCAACTTATAATTCTATATGAATTTTATAAAAAGTGAATGAATTCTGAAAGGAAAATCTGCATGGGAGGAGCCAGGAAGAGAGCTTTACTACAGGAACTCATTGCAGTATATTCTCTCCACAGAAAGTGTTGCAAGGTCGCTTTCCAACTCTGTTGTAAAGAGACCTGATCTCATTTTCTCCCTTCATGTTATTTTTAGAATTTTTTAACAGAAACAAGAAATTTTTGCAACAATATTTACTTACAATATTTTTAAAATTTGATAATGCTACAAAACCAATTTTAATTACTTTAAATCACATTATTTGTGAAATGGTTTTCTACATTACAATTAAATAAATCAATAGTAACTATTAATAAGCAGAATAATTATTAATAAGCAGAAAAACCTCCTATTTACAAAAGAGATGCATAACAAAGTTTGCATTTTGAAATAAAATTTCCATACCTCCATAGCAAAGGTGCTGGGAGATATTTCTTGTATTAAGAAATATTGAATATAAGTAGGAGAAAAATACAGCAAACTATAATATACAAATATGCATTTCAATGTAGATTATTAAATTTTATGACTGCTTTTTTGTCATTATTACTGCAAAGCTAATGAGAAAATAGAAAATATTTTCAAGAAGTGTAAGAGCTTTTATAAGTTAGATGTTTGAACAAATTTAAATACTGGAAAGTAAGAAGGACTAATTCTAAGCAGGAGGGAAACCTAGTCATCTGACACTTTAACTTAATATCCACTACATTATTATTACTGTGTACACACAAGGTGAATAGCTAAGCCCTGATTAGTGGACATCTGGGACTTGGTCCATCTGCATAAGGATTGGTGAGAAATAAAGCCTGAGAAAGCATCTAGCAATATAGTTCCCCAGAACCTGTAATGACAAACCTGTACCACTTCTAGAACAGAAATTACTGCATTTAAATGATAGACAGCATTCATATAACTATTTATAGATTTTATATTCTCTCTTGGGATTCATTTTTAGACCATGCAACAGAAACAAAAATGTTTGTCTCAAATTTGACTTCAAATATTTAAACAAATTAATTTTAATCAGTAACTCAATTAATCGTATAAAACACTCACTGATAGTAAAGAATAACTATAACCAGTTTCTCTTCTCAGCAGAAATGGTGGGTTTAAAAATCAACTTTTTTACAAAACAGTAGTCTTTGTAAAAAAATCTCAAAATAGTAATTTATCAGGTGGCATAGAACCATTAATAATTTATTATTTTTTAAATAATTTTCAGGTAATACATTGCATTCAGCAGTCAAAATGTCTTGTGGCTTAGATATGAAAATCACAATCTATCCCATCTACTTACCAAAACTGTAACTTTATTCTGCATCATCCCTTATGCGCTTTCAATACATAGATTTGTGAGCTGTCTACACCTAAAAAGAATGTCACTGTTTTAAGAGTAAGTCAATATAGTAACTTGGAGACTGCATCATGTCTCTGTATCACAGTAGAATTGTGAAATCAAGAACTGGACTGGAACACAGAGAGATTTACTGTAAATATATACTGTTCACCTTTCCAAAACAATACTGTTCATCTTTCCAAAGCATTTCTAAATTTTTAAAATAAGAACACATATTTGCATGTGTGTGTGTATAGGTAAATATATATATGTGTATATATGGTACAAACCTCCTAATACAGAAATATGAAACTGATTTGCAATGGTTTATTAATGATAAACTTAACAGGAGGTATAAATATTTTTGATATATAAATATTTATTGAAATAACTGCAGTGTCCATAGAAGTACACTCCATAGTTATAATCCTCTTGGAAAATAATCGGCTGTTTATTCCAGTCATTTTTGAATTACAGCTTTTTATCAGCTCTGACATTTCTAGCATGTACCACTGGAGCCTTGATACATCCGGTATGCTGCTTCTTTTCAATGTAGTTTCAAGAAAAATAACTCCCATGCATCAGTTGAAAATTAATCAACCTGTAGCTTGTGTATTTATCAACATTGAATACACTTTCAAGACTGGAAGGTCACAAAATCTGGTTTTATGAGCTACAAATAACATTCTTGCTCTACATTTACTTTTTCAGAAAAAAAGATTTTAAAATGTCAACTCTCTCAACATGATGTTGCATAATCACTTTATTCTTGTAATCAAGCGTGCAACAACATAAAAAAAGACTTGATACAAACATAGAAATACTGTAAAGTAATGAAAAAGGGTAGTCTTCCAGTTTCAGGAATAGTAACATATTCAGGGTCACTGCTGATCAAACATTGATTTCTTCTTCTTTCATTGTTTTTCAGTCTGATGCAAATAAATTCTCCCTCAGTTACTCTGTCCAGGAAGGATGCAGCTATAAACTTGAAGCTATGTTAACACAGTTCTGTGTTTGGGTTAGTAAGTCCTGCTGAGAGTAAAAGACTGGACACTAATGCAGTTTCAGACAGGAAAAATAAGACAAAAACCCACGATTGTTAATAATCACTGTGGTTTTTAATAAATAAAAACCACAATCTTCATTCACATGCAATCTCATTAAAGAATTAGTGAAATTCTTTTTAAAATTCTTTGCTAAGTAGGTTTTATCAGTGAGAAAATTATATGGAAGTTAGATTTAGCAGTTATAAATGTCATTAAACAAATATGCATTCTTCAGACTTAATTACACATTATAATATCAAACAGTTGAAAGCCCAAGAGATAATAAAGCGTAGCTGTCACTACCAAGAGTGTAATATTATCTTAATAATTTAAAACAGATTGAATATAAGAAATGACATCCAATGCATAAGAATTTGCAAGTGGGGTAAATCATGTATCTTGCCAAATGATGAAATTACTTTTCTGAAAACATGACTAATCTATTTCTAAGAATTTCTATTCTTTGGATCAACACTTTTCTTCTGAGTAACAAAATTGTATTTAATTATTCTGAAGCATATGAATGACTCACCATTTTTTGTCCAAACATTGTCTGCCTATTTTTTAAATCTATTAGCACTTCTACAAAAATCTACATTTGTAGAAGAGAGTCCAGACAATGAAACAAAAATGTCAAGTTAATCACGATAAAATCTCCAGTATGTTTCACTCATAAGGGTCAAGTTCACCCTTAATTTTATTAAGTCTTAAGCTTTCACATCCCACCCTTTGCAAACAGCCTTAAGCACCACTTAAGTGAGTATAAACTAAATGCATGTGAATTGAACACATGAAAGAATGTCTACCCAAAACTGATCATGTTAAAGAGGAATCCAGCTCTCACTGGGAATAAACAGTAACCAATGAGAGACAAAGAGACTTTTGAAGCAAAGAAGGAAACAGCTGGAAGAGAAGTCTAATGAGAACATGAAAATACTCAACAGAGGGCAAGGGAGAAACCTTGTAGTGGAAGCAGCAGCAGTTAGACCTTGTTTGACACTAAGGACATCACAACTACAGCTTGTCTGGACACAGCAGCCTCCCTAAAAGCTGCCCTGAGCTACTGCACTCTGTCAAGTTGGGTGGCACTTCAGGGTGCAACACATGGGGACCAGCACCTCAGATGTGTGTCTTGCCTCACGGGACACTTGATGTCCAGCATGTGCACTTGAAGATCGTGGGGAGCAGTACAGGGACAGGCAAAGCTCAAACACCCATGTCTTCACCAGAAGCCATGTGTATACCTTGCATTCCCCAGGAAGGAGGCTCTTGGTAACCTACAAGGCCTTTGAAAAAGGGGATATGAATGTAAAAAGGGTGTGTGTGTGTGTTTGTGTGTGTGTTGGTGGGAGAAAACAGTCACAGTTTTGAACTATTCATAAAAAACATGCACAGGAATTTTTCAGTTTTTATTAATATTTGGTTTTGTTGATCAATTGCTGATATTTATCCTGATCATGTTGCTGATGTTAATAAATCAATGAATCACTTCAGTAATACTTGTTTTCCTAAGGAGTTCCACACTGGAAAAATTATGTCATAGAATAGATTACATCCTGCAACACTAGCTAGTGAACTATCAATACTGCTTATGTCTACAAAGAAAAAGAAAAAGGGTCATGCTACAAAGCCACACCATGTATTTTATTTTCCTTAGACAATTTTGACAGGGAAAAATAAAAGTTCTCTTTAAAAATAAGTACATACTATATAATCCAAGCTTATCACCTTAAATTTGATATATTTAATATCAACAGAGCTTTCTACAAATGTGTCTATGTAAAATCTGAAGAACAAGAACAAGTTTTGGGCAATTTGCCAACCTTCAGCAATGAACACATAATTATAGCATCCCATAGTCTACCAGTTGACTTAATTGGCTCTTAATTGACATAGGGTTTGCCAAAAAAAGAGATTTATATTCGCAGATCATTAGACCAAGGATGTTAAACATTGTACTGCATGACTCATTATGGCTTGTGCTGTTAGTGTAAGAGAAAGCTAAACAGGAAGGGCTGCTGAGACTGATGTATTCAGGTCGTTCAGGAAACCAGAGACATACCCTGTGTCACCATGGAATTACACAGTTTCTAGAGAACCACTTTTCTACCTCTGAGTTGCTTCCAGAAATATTCCCAGCCTCAACTTTTGAGATATAATAATTTCTAAATAAATTTCCGACCTTATATTTTCATTTACCAACATGACTTTAGGAAAGACGGCCATCTTTTCTCTGAACGTACTGAGAATTTTATAATAAAAGTCAGTTTTTCAGAAGGACCTGGTACCTAAAGTACTTAGTTCTTTCCAAAATCAAAGTTTGAATGTACAAACAATGCAGACTAAAATGTGAAATGTATTTTCAATGTAATAAAAAAAATCTTTCACATGGAAACTTTTTATGGAATGCAATAAAGCACAGTGATTTGGTGAAAATAATTCCCTTAGGAAATCCTTCAGATCTCTTTCAAAAAAGTCAGTGTCCAGAATATGAGACAAATATTTTAAAACTGATTAAATATTTGAAAATATTGACATATTAAAAAAAGTAGTGATTTTTTTTCTTTCATTTCACCCTCCAATTCTCCAAACAGAAATCTGAATTTGTGTACATATGCTCAGATATACACTCATATTTGTGAAGAAATGGAGTTGCTCTTCTTTCTCCTTTCTTACTGTCTTCTGCTTTTTTTCTGTTCCTTTTGTCTTTGGGAAATAGTTTCTTTTCCCCAGTCTCAGTGATTACTAGGGAAGGGCTCCTTTTTTCAATTGAGGGTCTATTTTAGCAATACATTTAAATATTGCTCTGCAATAGCATTCCCCCTCCCTCACAAACAAGCAAAGTGAATTTGTCAAGGGTTGCTTGCAGCTTAGGGGGAAAGGAGAATCACATACGGCAGCCAACCTACTGCAGTGTCTCTGAGAAATTGATCTTGTTCTGCTGTGTCAGAGTAAGACTTTGATGATAATGACATTTTCAGCTGCAGACAAAATCCTTTTTAATTTATTTGAAGGGGAAGAGGCTGAAATGATTTTCTATTTCAGGATGTGCTTTACAGCTTGATTTATTTTTTAGGACTAACTCCCAGTTCAGGGGCAGGTGGGGAGTTCCTCCTGACAAGACCCTGAAAGAAAAGGTAGTTTTCCAAGGAGTTGGAGTTTTTTAATTATTCATTGAAAGCTTTTCCTTAAAGATCACATCCTTGAGTCTCTTACATGAGAATTAAATTAGGGGGATAAAAGAAATGTTGTAGATTGAACTACTAGAAAAACTTTAGGAAGCTGTGAGATATAGATGAGGCAGAAGGGAATAGAATCCATTTAAAACCTGCAAATTATTTTAATATCTCCTGTGCCTCTCCTATGTTGGTGATGTCATAATGTTCAGTTCCATGCCAGCCTGACCATGAACTTTTCCATTTCCCTACTAATTTTTCACATGCATTTTCGCTATTTTCATACAGGCAGCTGTATGCTGTCTTAGTAGAGGATTTCTGGAATGCCCTAAGGTCCAAAGCCATCTCTAGATACTTGATCCTGTTTCAAAGCATCAGCTAATTTTTCCCTCACATTAAAAAGTGCTTCAATTTCTAAAATTACTGGTATGCCACCTCAATTAATTCAGAATAGAAAATTTTGTCAGTGCAATAATTGAAAGAACTAGATGATTTATCTTGCAAAAAGCTTCTGTCAGTTTCATGAAAACCTGGGAGTTTTGAGAGGTGAATCTCTTTCTGATTCTCTAGACAGCCGTTCCTGTGCAATTATTATTTTCAGGGTTTAAAAGTGACAGTAAAAAGGTTTTATATGCTTAAATGTATCTTTATAAATCCTTTATTCTGACATCAGCACTCCAGCTCTGCACATGCAATTTGCCCACAGATGACTGGTGAGAAATAGTTTAAAGACATTTTTTACAGAGATTTACAAATTAAAAAAAAAATAAACATAGAGGGACAACAAATAATAAAAGTGTTTTGCAAGGAATTAAAACCAATTCTGTAACAATTTATTGCAGTCCTTGTGTCCAGGACAACCTAGGGCTTCTGTAGGAGCAGCTGTCACTAAAGGCACTTTCCCTCTTTAGTTCACCTTGTGTGAAGGCAAAGGAGAGTTTGTACAGTCAGCTTCCTCTGCATTATATTTGTACTTCTAGTGTAGCCAGATAATTCCAAAAAAGTCTATCTACCTAAGCAGCACATCACCCAGCCAATGTTTGAAGTCTGTGTGATATCAATGACCTTTTCATTCCTCAAGTATCTCTTCAGTCCTAGTGACTAGTGGGGATCAGGTATGGCAAAACAAACTGCATTGTCTCACACTGTGGCCCAGTTTCAGAGGGGATTTGTGTGATGGAAAGTAAAAGATATCTCAAAAGCAATAAAGTTTAATCTGAATCAACAAACTGCTAGTCTATGCACACTAGCTGCTTAGCTATTATTGTTCAGATATTTTTGTTCATCATTTGAGGAACAAGTCAATAATAAATGATATTCATGGAAATGGAAATTTTCTCACTGAAGGAATGGGTACGGTCAAGTAACAAAATTTTGTTCTTTGAAATTTGTCTGCAAAAATTGTATGGATTTTGTTCCTTGTTCAGAGATAAGGCTTGGAAGTTTACTCTGGCATTTTGAGGTTATTTATGATTGGATGAAAATAATGAATGCACGAAGATTGGTTTAATGTATTTATGTAAACAACAGTGCCACAAAAATACAATTTCAGGTTTAAACAGGTTTAATACAGGTTTAAACTGTATATTTTCATAGAGACACAGAGTTCTGCTTTATGTCTTTTCATGCATGCATCTGTGCAGACATAGATATGTGGTTACAAATATATAGAAATATAGATATAAAATAGATACAGACACAGATATAGATAAATATATCTTCTTAAGGATATAAAGAAAAAAACTCACATGCAGAGGTTTCTCAGGTGTGAGAAGTGCAGCAGTGCCTTTCTTCTTCTTCTTCTTCTTCTCCTGTCATAAAACAGAAATAGGCACCATCCCTAGAAAGAATCATGAGAGGAAAATTACAAATAGATGGCTAACTCATTGTTAATGTTTATCTATGGCAATTACACTCTAAAGGGAAAAAAGTTAAGTAATTTCATATACATATCAGAGGGACAGGGCTTATAATAGGACATTGCCTTTCAGATAAAAAAGCCCTGAACCCAGCAGCAATAACAACAAAACAAAAGCAACCAACCAAAAAAAAAAAACAAAAAACAAAGACAAAAACAAAAACAAAAAAAACCCATCACTCACACACAACCAAAAAAAGTCCCACAACTTGGAGTAAGGTGCAAAGTACCCAAAAGCACTGAAATTAAACATCAGTGACCATCAGAGATCACTTTTACAACAAAGATGTTGACAGATTCCCTAACACTAATAAGATTTCTCTGTATATAAGTTTTAGTAACCGCTACTTGAAAAATATTCAATATACTTGCTCCACTTTGACTTGTGTACTTTAGCTCATAAGGTCACAGCAACCCTCTTATCAGCCAACAGCAGAGCTGCAGCAGTAATAGGAGATGTCATCTTAGATTAATGCAAGTGAAAATTGCCTGCAATTTTTTATACTTCTGTCTTTTGTGTGCACTTTAAAGTTTCATTTTTATCTCAGAAAATCCTTGGTCACACCATTCCTGATACTTCAGGAGAATACTTGAATGCACCATTAGAAATTATGATGGTCTTCAGTAATAATTATTTTTCTAGAATTTGTGAGAAATCAAAGGAGAATGTGACCCTGGAATTACATGTGGATCAGTGTAAATATATAGGATTCTGCCTAAATTTACTCTCAAAATACGCTTCATTATATTTCAGTTTCATTGTTTATCTTAGACATTGACTCCCTTGACAAAGTATCAGCCAAAAAATATGGATGTCTACTACTCTAACCAAAGAGCAATCAGAAATTTTTTGATATCCTGATCATTCATAGAGTAGATAATTTTGAATTACGCATGATGCTGCTATATTTTTTTTTGGTGCAGTGAATATCATATCTTTGCATTGTTAACAATTTGTATTCTGGTGTCAAAAAAAACCCCAAGTTTATTTTACCAACTTCATTTGATTACATAGACAGCAAGAATCCCAATAGATGAGGCTTATGTATGGACACATACGAATAGAGTAAAAATGATGGAATTTATTTCACACTAACTCTTTTGGAAGAAAAAAAGACATGTAGAAGGAAGTAGAAGAAAGTATAAAAAAAGTGGGTTTTTTTTCTCAATATTTTAAAACAAATTATCTCTCTAGAGCAATTTTTTTTTTCATCTTCAGTACTAAGAATTGAATTAAAGTGAAGAGATCTTTTTGAAGTTCAAAAAATGCTGTTGTGTCCCCTCTGTCTCTGGTAAATAAAAAGTTATAGTGAAAAATCTTTAACACAGAAAAAACCAAAAGAAACCACATTAAAATCTACGTTATGACCTTGATTTAACTCAAGTTTGAGGAGGTGCTCTTCTTCTCTGATTAAAAACTTTTTTCCATATAAAAAGATCATTATTTTCAGAAAGTTAACATTTTTTCATATTGTTAAGGGTGAAATGTAAAATAAAATATGTTCAGAAGCATGCCTGAGACATGCCTGTTTCAAACCAAAAAGTGTGCACAGCAATCACAACCAACACTTTTGTCCACATCACATCTCATAAAAAGGAACTTTGTGTACAACTGTGGAGGACAACTGTATCGAGCCTAATATATTCTGAAGGCAACATTGGAGGCAATGACAATTTAGCATGGGAGCTGCTATTAGATTGCATATATTATTCATATTTTTAGCGTAATTCTCATACAGAGAGCACGAACCGTAAAAAAGAGATAGACAATGTGAAGAGTACCATAGTAAGCAAGTACAAATTTTTTGATGCAATCACAGTGTCATAGAAATACTAGACTTCATTCAAATTACATACATATAGATATATTTAAAGAAAGTATTTTTGCAATTTTAAAGAGAAATTATCTATAAGAAGGAAAAGGAGAGACAAGAAATGCAAGTGTCTTCTGTTTGTGTTAAGAAAGAAAGTTGATATCTCCAAATAGAAAAGTTATTAAGGAACATATTTTAATGTTCATAGAGTCATATCTAAAACTTTGAAATTTATTTATATTATTTATATACCACAACAAAAACAGGTTATATCTTCATCAAGATATTAACTGACGAAAAGATCTGGGTAGATCCCTATCAAAGTTCTGGCTTGCACAAAATTCTGGCATATTTGAGACCCTTGTAATCTTCCATGTAGAAAATGTAGAAATGTAACAATACTGCTTAGCATTTGTTACCACCAAAAAAAAAAAAAAAAAAGTCTACTCTCCAGTAAAATCCAGAATCTACTATAAAAGAAATACAGAAAAAGAAATTTAAAATATATGCTGAGTTTGATCTTCCTGGGCAACATCTGAGATAGTATCGATAGAATTAAGAACAAATTAAAGTAGATCCAGCTTAAACATTTGAACAGAGATGATATAAAGTTCTCCCAGATATTTCAGGAGACTAGCTTACTGAGAAGATCCCAGTAAATAACTAAGAAAAAATGAGGTTTTTTCCATGCTATTACTTCAGATTTTGGTGAGAGCAAAATAGGATACAGTGAAGAGACCACCTAAAAGTGGCTGGATTTATACTCACATCTTAACATGTGTGTAAATAGACTAATAAATAAAAAAAATCTCAGTTTAATACAGAAATATTTACCCACCAAAAAATATTTAAAATCAGAATCCTTAAACAAAACACATCATAACAGAAATCTTGTCTCAAATTACAATAATAACAAAGACTTAAATTTTTCTGTTTTTTGTTGTGATAGAGTTAATTTTATTCATGTAGTTCCTATGATTTTCTTTTGTATCTGTGACCGAAACAGTGGTAAAAACATGGGAATGTTTTAGCTGTTTCTGAAGAGTGCTTACAGAGTGGCAAGGCTTTGCTTGCTTCCCTGCACTGTCACACCAGCGAGGACTACAACAGATACACAGGAGGCTGAAAAGGGACACAGCCAGGACAGCTGACCTCAACTGACCAAAGGGATGTCCCTTGGCATATGATGTGGTGCCCAGCAATAGAAGCTGTGGGAGGAAAGAGGAAGGAAGGTCACTTGGAGTGATGGCATTTTTCTTCCCAAGTTATCATTATGCATGATGAGGGTCTGCTTTCCTGGAGATGGCTGAACACCTCTCTGGTTACTATCTTTCCTAACATTTTAGTAACACAAGACTCCACAGAAAGGTATTAGGGAAACTTTTAGAGTGATTGCTAACATGGAATTTTTTTTTTTTCTATTAAAAAAGAGTATAAAATTCTCTAAATATGTCATTAGCTGGCTTACATGGCATAGGGAAAGTCTGGGAAGACCCTTTAAAGTAAGAGGAGGCCATGCACAGTACATTTGTCTTAGAAAAATAAAACACCTCTAGCTGAAGTTTATGCTCTGCATGTGAGAGAGATAGCATTTAACTTCCAAACTACCATCAATTTAATAAAATTACATAAAGATTATATTCTGCATTATAATTTTAATTTTACATATTTTCATGAATGGTACAGACCAATGTTCTGAGGATAGTATGCTCTGAGTATAGTAAAGAAAACTGTAAGAAGAAGCATTACTGGACAACAAAGAACCATCAGAGAGACCTTTTAAAATTATTCTAATATTAAGAACAAGTTATTGTCTCTTGATTGTAATTTGCACCTTCTCAGACAAAAAGCTAATCACCAGCTAATTGCTAATCCATAAAATCACACATCATTAGTTCCAGTATTAATGGAACTGCTGAGTTAAAAAATGTATGCTTACTTCTAGCAAGAAATAAAGATGCATTAGTGTAAGATAATGTTAATATTTTTTATTTTACTATCTTTTTTAATTAAATGCCTTTAATTTTCCAGTTAGTCAACTGGCACACAGAAAAAGTTAATTTTTAAGATTAGATGAATCACAAAATTCTACCTGTTTTGCAATAGCAATGTGTTTATAAAGTCGTATTCTTCTGTTAAACTAAAACGTTAAAATGCATTTTGTTTTGAGAGGGCAATTTTTGGCTTGTCAGTGTGAAACACATACAGGAAATTTTAGATGTGTAACTGTCTGGAAAAACCTTTCCAGTTTTTTCCTATTTTCCATTTACTTGTGTTCTGCTTATTATTAACCCTGTTATTAGTGAGTGAGAGCTTGTATAGTAATGAACCTACCAGACCTTTTCTGTGTGTACATTTTTTCAGTGCATTATGCTTTTCAAAGACTTAGCAGGTTTGCATATCAAAGCTTTTCCTTGCAGACCCCTAAGGGACTCATCTCTCCACAGTAACACTAGACCCTACAGTATAATGCTTGACTTATTTTTCTATCAACTGTTGTTCTATACCTACACAGTCTTTTCTATTTGTTACTGTCTAGAGGATACAGCACTGACCCTGCCTGCTCAATGTGCAGGGACTCATGCCTGCAAGCACTTAGGCTTTATAAGACTTATCCCTGTGCCTTTACTTGTCATATCAACAGCTTCATCTGCAGAAATACATTCTGACTGAGTAAGCCTGAGGTAGACAATGCTTAATTCTCCATTACAAAATCTTCCAGGAAGAAGGGAGAGATTCAGCTGCAGGGCATCCATCCTGTCAGCACCCTTTTATCCTAACACACCATTTACTCTGTTACTGGTTTTAAGCTGGCCTTATTCAGTCTGATTATCATGTTAGAGCCTTGTCCTGGCTCACTGTACACAAAATATTTTTTACTTTCTGAGACTCTAGGTATTTATCTTGTACCTCCTCATTGTACCTTTGTCACCTATGAACAAATGGAGTTCAGAAGATATCCAATACTTGATTTAAATGTTAAAAATTCAAAATCTGAGCTAGTTTTATACTGGGAAGGAAAACAAGCAAACCAAGGAGAAGGAGCTAATAATAATAATAATAATAAATATATGGTTTCTAGATTTTACTCTCCCATCACTGACAGGATGGATCCACACATTGTATTGATATGCAACATATTACATATAACAGATTTCTGTGCAATGGATCATGAAGATCACATAACATTTACCGTTTTCCTCCTCATACTTTTAATCCACCAAGGCTTCTGGCACCATATAGTAACCTTTAATGCACAGAAAAAAGTGATCACAGGCTACAGAATCAATATCCAGCACACAGAAATAAGGAGAGATTAAGGTCATTAACACCCTATAATTTATGAAACATACCCCAAATTTTATGAAATTTAAGGGTTTCATGGAATACTTGTGAGAGAAATCCCTTTCTCAAAACTTCATAAGAATTCAGATTGTATCCAGTTGAAGATGAGGGTGTTTACAAAGTTTTGTAAAACATAGTTGAGGTTTCAAAAGAAGAAATAGCGGAAGAAATACATCAAATAGAAAGTCAGTAAATGTTTGTAACATTACAGTGATTTAAAAATTTCAGATTTGAATTTCTATTTCTCTGGTTTTTATTCAATCACTTCATTCAATGATCAATTTTATTCTTCTGATATTCATAGAAATATAATTCTCTTGAGTCTATTGGCTCCTTTTTTCCATCTTTAAAGCAATGTACAAAAGCATGTGATTATATATATATATATATGTATATGTATAACACATTTATATATGTTATATAGATATATATCTATCTCAGTAGAGAACAAATTTTCAAGTTACATTTTCTTTTTAAAATTATAGGATATTGAAGGCTATTTAAACCAGTTAATGGAATGAAAAAAATGGTCTCGGAGGGTAATCCTTATGTCATTCTGGCTACATCTATTAATCAGCTATTGAGAAATTGATAACTTGGTTAAGATATATAGATCTGGCCTCTTGCTTCTTCAAAGGTATAAAAGAAAATATAAAGAAAAAAATATTTAATTCTGAATTGATTTTTAAGTTTATTGTGTGACTAGTACCATTTTACAGTATTGGAAAAAATATCAATACAAGGCTTTACACTCTTCCCCAGGCCTAGTTCACCAATGTTCTTATGCTATCAAGGGTTAATGGTTGTTTGACTGTTTGAGGAAGGCATTGAGAATATCCTCATAAAGAGATTGCATGATTAGGTCTTTACAACCAGCAGACCTGTAAATTAGCACTGCAAATAGGCTTTGTGCAGACAGCATCATTCAGTAGAGATGTGATCCTGAATACACAAGCATGCTTTGGGCATTATTGTGAAACTGAGTTTCCTAGAAGTTAAAGTCCCTATATCCAACAGAAACAACAGCCTTGAAGTGTCCTTTCCTATTTTATTTCTCACTTTTTTTAGACTCTGCTGATCAATAATATCTAATGATGATTAGTGTCTAGTGACTAGCAAATCCCACTAGGTGATTCTACAAATCACAATATGAACTAGTGGAAAGTATTTAAGCAGGCTAAAGTACAGAAGTAACAAAAGAAAATATTCCTGTAATGAAAAATAGAATTACTGTGAAGTCTTCTTGAGAGATAAAGTAGATTAGTGTTGGTGGTTTTTTTTTATTATCAATTAAATAAATAAATCCAGAAATGTATATACTTGGATTATTCAATATTAAGTAATTCTGTAGAGTGAGACTATTCATTGAAGTGGGAGAACAGAACACTAATGGGTAAGCTGATATAGCAAGCAAAAAATAAATTGATGCAAACATCACTGAAACACAGTTGTGCTAATAATTTGGGTAGTTGTTTAGGGTTTTCCAACAGGCGCACAGCATATTTTCTCCCACCGTCATAGTCATCGTGTTTGGTTAACCAAAGGTGGAGAATTGTTTCTTACAGGGAAAGGTCATTCCATGGAATTTCAGAAATAAAGTGAATCTATTCTCAAGAACAATGTTGATGTCTTATTACAAAGAGAGAGAAAAATATGTTGTTTCATTTGTAGCTTTTGTGTGTCAGAAAGATTTAATTTGCAGAATGAAAAAAATAATATTGCAGAATAAGATTGAGTTAAAATTGGGAAAAAATGTAATGATCATGAGAAAATCCATCTACATTATAAAAAAGAGTTTGATGGGAATGAGTTTGGCTTTTTTTAGAAATGCAGCTATGATTTTAAAATTTTGTTTTCTCATTAAAGTACAATTAGAACTGTAAGTCAATATTGTTGGATCTCCATGTTTATTTGAAGTGGGTGTCCTATGTGTTTAATTACAGCCTGGTTTGTGTTCACAAACCATTCAAATTAGCAATACATTTTCTCAACAGAGAAGAAAAACCCTGAAAGTAGTACTAGAAAGAAGGTGATCCTGATAATTCATACTCAAAATATTTTATTATCTTCCAGTGTTTTAATAAAAGAATTATTAATCAAAAATTATCATATCTTTTATTTTTTCACTCTACCTATAATATTCAGGGATGTAGTAAAGACAATTTCTATTCTTTGTTGTTAAATTAAAATTTTAGTATTAGTTTTAAGTAACTGGGTATTCATTTCTGCCTTTATAGTATCAGTAGTATTCAGATCTGTACTGCAGAAAACACTATTAACATAAGCCTTTCAGTTGGGGCTTATGACAGACAGGCAAAATATTTAGTCTGGATGTTTGTTTTCCATTTTATTGTCAAGATTTAGTTAACATCAGACTTTAAAGATTACTATTAGGGTGTCTAGCTAGTGAAAATTCAAACAAATAAACAAAATGCCAATGACCATGCAGTGATCAGAGACACAGTGACAAAGCGGGGAACCCAGATAACCAAAATCAACTGCTCCTAAGACCATCAAAGATGAATAAGTTCTAATGCCTGGATATATCCATAGCATCATTTAATTTCTGAAATATGCAAAGTCTCATTGACCTAATAGAATTTTGTGCTATGTACAACTGGTTTACCTTATGGCTGCTGCTCATTATGTTTTGTAGCTCATGCTACTTTTAAAATTTTAATTATTTCTTTTTTAAGCAGACAATTTAACTTTTAGGCATTCAAAATATAATCTTTTTATTTCCTGAAAATCTAAAAGCCAAAATAGAATTATTAGCAGTTAAATATATGTCAACTTTTTAGAAGTAACAATTGTAAGAATTTGTAAGAATATAGACCAGATCAATTGTCAGGAGATAGGTTTCTGAAACAATCATTATTGTATTTATATTCTAAGGAAAGCATTCTTCTTAGTAAATATTTTATTGGTATTCATATCAATTTAATACACAGGTGTGAAAAAATGTCTTTTTAAAATTAGATACTTGTCCTTCTATTTGTGACTAAGATTGTTTCAACAGTACTTATCAGAAGAGAGACAAGTATTTGTCAGTGATTTTTAAAAACACTTCAGCTGAATCATAATATTGTTATTTGAGTACCTTTTGTCAATGAACTGTGTGTCTGAATGGGACTTTCCTTCATGTTTCAGCATTAGTACACCCATCTAGTAAGTGTTCATAAAAAAAGGCAGTTTTTTAAGATTGGACAAGAACTTATTCTTTGCCAAAATATCTAAAGGATTAGCCCACCTTTACCCAAAGAGTATCAAGTAGATATCTCTCTCATGTAAAGAACTATATCACAAAAATAAAGGGTATCTCAGATGAGGGAACTCCATGCATTCTCTTCAAACTAGCATCTTATGCAGGCAAGAAAGAAAATATGTAAGGTTGAATGAAGAAAGCAAATGTGTAAGGAAACTCTCATGATCATTCAGGTGCAGTATAAGGTTCTGGAAGCTTCTTGACTACTAATTGGCAGCAGCTTAGAGACTTTATCATTGAGATGGTTCTGTAATGTTTCTGTTCCACACACTTTCCCCACAGCATTAGTTCCCACCTACTGCAGAGGGTGATGAACAGTGGATTAGTTGATGGGACCCAATGTATAGTTTTCCTCCTAGAATAATTTTTAAGTTGCTTATGTTAGAGAAGAGAAAGTTGTAGTTCCTATCACTGTTCCCTGGGTATCTTCTGTTTATATCCAGTGGTAGCCTGACTGTAAAATGTGCATCTGTTTCTTGAGACTAGAGTAGCTCAAACCAGGCAACTAGAGACATCTGTATTTTAAACCATGCACTATTGATTTTAGATACCTTCTGGAATTAGTTAGGGATTCAGAAGAGAGGAATCGAATCACTACCTGAAACCACTCCACCCTTATGGTTTTCTGATCCACAGTGTTAGGTAATATTTGAATTTTATTACCCTTGCCAATGTTCTAGCTCAAACTTTTACAAAATCTGGGAAAAAATTCACTTCCATGTGAGAGAAAATAAGGTGCAGACTGACTTACTGAGAGTGGACAAAACACATTTAGAATATTGTATTCAAACTTGAACATATCACAAAAGTGTGTTACACTACTAGCTTGGATGAAATATATTTGTCTCTCTCAAAGACTGGCCTAAAGTACCTATAGGGATTTTGGTGCCATTTTCATACAAGGGACAGAGATGAGAAATTGCTGTTCATATGCCTTGAGAAACATCCTGTGTTTAGACACATCCAGTAAATCTTACACCAAATATTTTACTATGGGTGCAAGGACATATAAAAGGCAAGAGCTTAATATTAATCTAATTTGAACAGCAATTACCTAATTCAAACAAAGCAATTATTGTTATTAGTGGAGTTATAAAAGTGTAAATTATCTAATTATTACAGAAAAGCATGGTTAACAGAGATAAGACTGCTGTACTAAACATTTTGGTATGCATCGCTTTTCTTTGGCATTATATTCACTCATCTATGCCTTCTCTTAAGGTTCATAACTCCTTTCTCCCTCAGGCAAGGATAGGGAGGATTTTACTGAGCTATTGGTGTTCTGATTTCTTTGCCCTGACGAGTAACTCCAGATAGTCAGGATGGTGAAAAAAAAAAAAAAAAAAAAAAAAGAGCGAGAAAAGAAAAAAATATTCCTGGCAGTTCACCTAGCCATAAACCACATATACCACTACTTTTGTAGCCATTCTGGCACAGACCTTAGGATACTGATTGGTAACTATGGATACTAGCTTTGGAGCAGGCTGCAGGCCCCATGGCCTCTCAGTCCTGCCTGAGAAGCTGGCCTGAGAATTCATAGGAGGATTTCAAAACAATGCTCAGAAACAGAAAACAACTGCCAGGTGCTGTTTGTCTGTCCTCTTGTTTTCCTTGCAGGAGAAAGTCAGGGGGTAGTGAACCCCGCTGACCAATGATGGTGATGTGGTGATTTACTGACCAATAAGAGTTTCCTTTCTGTACTTTCCACGAACTAATCTATATAACAAGCCTAGAGCAATAAACTAGAGGATTTCTCCTGTTCTGACTCCCTTGAGAGTCTGTGTCGTTCTTTCCCGCCGTTCCCAATTAGAACGACAGGTAACCTACCATCTCATCTGAGAAAAGCTGTTACTAATATCTGAGGTCCCAGAGATATATAGTTTGGAAGGGTGAATAGAACAACAAAGAAAAATACATCATTTTTGTAATAATAATGAGGGCGTCTTTGTCTTTCTTTATTAATTTGAGTGTTAACATTACTGCAACTGGCCTAATAAAAACTGTTATGTGTATTAATTACAGCTGTAAAACAATTCCTCCTAATCCAAACACAAACCTGTATTACATAAGGGGCTGGTGTCTATTATTCAGTGGCTGCATATGCTTGCTAGACCTCTTACCAAACAGTATTTACAGGGATAACCTCTCTGTATTCCTCACAGGCTACCTGTCCTTGCTTCTACCTTGGTGGGCTTCCTCTGTGTGTTTGACTTGTCCAGGTGATCCTAGTTCATCCATGCAGGCCTCCTGGAACTTTCTTTCCCAAATTACCCTTCACTGGGCTGCATTGCTGCTGATGTTGGAGAAAGTGATAGTTGATTATCAACCAGCTTTCTTTGTTCCCTCCTCCCTCCAGGGCTTTACTGCACAGTACTGTACCAAGCAGGTCCCTGAAGAGCCCAAAGTCTGTTTTCCCAAATTCCCAGGTACTGAGCTTCCTGCAGACCATCCTCACTGCCCTGAGGATATCAAACTCCATTGTTTCATGGTCACTACAGACAAACTTTCTCTTGGGCTTCACATTCCTCACCAGGTTTTCCTTTCTGGTAAGAATAAGGTCCAGCATAGCATCTCTCCTCACCAGCTCCTCTTCACTTGGAGAAATGATAGATTATGCTAGAGTCATGGACTGGCTTGTTTTTAAAGGGATTTTTAAGGATCTTCTAGTCCCAACCCTACTGCTCTGGGCAGGGACATCTTCCACTAAACCAGATTGCTCAAAGTCCCATTCAGCCTGGCCCTTAAACACTTTCAGGGATGGGGTATCCACAACTTACATCAGGGAAAAGTTCATTTGACTAAGAAAAATAATTGCAATGCTAATGAGAAAGTTCCATTGCTATATGGGGAAATGATAACATAAGTTAACAGTTGATAATTTTTTCCCTTACCATTCTGAACACATTGCAATATTCACTGAATATAGCAAGGTTAAATTAACTGGCTTATCAGCTGCCAATCTACTGCTCTTGTTTAGCCAAGTTATTTTCACAGTTCTATAGATGCTCATTCTCTAAAAAAGCCTCAAAAATCTTGAATTTTTTACTTACAGATTGGAGGGTGTTAAGTTTACCTTCAAATCAAAAATGTTTGTAACTCAGTCTTGTCATTTTGTGTCAGATTGGCTGCTATGCTGAAAAAGTACTCTTTGGTTCAAATGGGTCTGGAAAAGACAGAAAACATTTGCCTGATTTGAGCTTTTTATCCTCTTTTCTTGGCAGCAGCCTTTTTCTCATAGTTTATTTAATGTCAAATCAGGGAATAGAAGATTTCCTGGATACCGGAAAATACTTTGATTAAGCCAAAAATATTGCAAATGGACAGAGGATTATATACTAACGTTGGATGTAGAAAGTGATTCAGAGTCACTGATGAGCAACAGATGTAATGTTTGACTCAGAATAAGCAAAATTTAGTGGACATGGAAAAATAATGGAGGTAACTCCAAGGCTAAATCTAGGAAGGAGCCCATGTATATTATCCAGACAAAACAGTACTCACCTCTATTGTCAACACTGCAAGTGTCAAGCCATTTGCTGAGATTTTAAAAATTTCACTTAAAAATTTTGTATCATCCCTTTAGGTATAAGGATAACTCATCCAATGATACAGCTGGAATTAGTAATAAGGTTTGGGTGTTTTTTTGGTTGTTTTCCCTATTCCTCACCCAGTAGTGTTGTATGCACTCAAAAGGTAAACAAGCCTTTGTTGGAAAGGCTAACCCCTTTGGCTTTTCTTTGTGTATGGCCTAGGAAATGATGCTATGCATGAAAAATACACATTCAGATTATGAGGCCTTGTTTGGTCTTCTCTGAACAGCAGTTTGCTGCATTTCACTGGCAGATTTTTCTGTCAATCATTCATGTAGGTCATAGACACACCAAACAATGTAGCTTGGAAGGGATCTCCAGAGGTAATATTGACTAGGCTTCTGCTCAGACCAGGGGATTTTGAAACTCTACAATGATGGAGACTACACAGGCAACCTGTTCCAGTGTTTGGCCATTTTCATGACAAAATTTAATTTCCTTATGCTGAGTTGAAATGTTGCATATTGCAACTCATATTGCAGTTCATATTGCGACTCATCGTTTACCCCTGCTCCCAGTTTACGAAGCTCTGCCATTATAGACAGCAGTGTCTCCTCAGCTCATTCTTCTCACCATTGAACAGGCCCTGCTATCTCAGCTTCTCCTGATATGTCATGTGTTCCAGCTTCCTGAACAGCTGTGTGTCCCTTGATGGACTTGTTCCAGTATATCCAGTCTCTCTGTTATATAGGAGCCCAAAACATGATTCAGTATTCCAAGTGCAGTCCCTAATTTTACGGGCAATTTCAGAAAATCAGAGGATTTTCTGATTCCACTCAGGAAACTCCAAATCTGTCTGATTTTGTTACTCAAAACTCCAAGAAGAGGGAATTAGAATAAGAAAGAGAGTAAGATAAAAAAGATACAGAAAAGGATAAATTTAGCTACCGCTCTTGAGCTCCAGCATGTCTCAGCTGATATAACATCCAGGGAAAGGTAGGGTCATGACATATGTTTGCCTTGTGCTTCAGTTTAAATACCCTTTGGCTCTCCTGGGTCATTCCTCCAGGTGGGATTTCCTGTCTGGTGGCTGCTCAGGAGCTGGGTTAGGGGCTCCAGTGGAAGGTGTGGAGCATTGCCCTCACTGTGCCAGGGATCTGCAGCCACTGCAGGGTGGGATACAGGCCAGAAGTGGGGTGGGCAGAACAGGGTTTTGCCTCACCAGAGCAAGGCCTGACCTGTCCCTTCTACCACACATACCCCTCCGAAATGTTAGGGAGTAGCAATCCTTCTGGTCTCTCACACTGAGATAGCTGTGTTTTGCTCAGGCAAAACAAGGGCAGACAACAAATACCACCATCCTTCTTTGGTCCTGCCATGTGGATGGTCTGGACGTCAGGTTTCAAGACAAAGAAGGCAAAAGAGAAAGAGAGAAGAAATAAAAGAGAGCCAGAGAAAGGAGAGGGAGGGGGCCTACTCCACCCTCTTTATAGTTTACTTGCTGCATGCCACTAGACTTCACACTGTTTTGTTTACATATGCACAGCCAGTTCTTCCCCAGGAAGTGAGTAGGGGGGGAAGAGTCACAAGGTGGAGCAGGAAGTTGGCTTGAAACTGCACAGACCCACCTCTGTAAGACCCTTTCCTTTGACCACGTACTTCCAATCATAACAGCAAGAATCTTTGACACAAAACATCCTTAGGTTTTATCCTCTACAGAAGGCTCCAATTAGGTCACCTCAAAGCCATCTCTTTTCTAGGCTGAAAAAACCCAATTCTCATTTCCTCCCAGGAGAGGTGCTCCATCCTTCTAATTTCTTGGTGTCCCTCTTCTGTACTCACCCCAACAGGTCCATGACCACCTTTTACTGGGAATCCTGTAGCTGGATACAGTTACTTGTCCAACAGGATGACAAGGATTTTTTTCTGTGAGAGAAATTTGTATTTACCTTTGCTGGAGTTAATGAAGTTTTTCCAGCTCAATTTTCCAGCTTATTGATGTCCTTTCACATAGTAGCTCTCCTGTTCAGTGTGCCAGTTTCTCCTCTCAATTTTTTATCTTCCATAAATTCACAGAGGATAGAATATATCCACTCTATTGCATCACTCAGGTCATTAAGGAACATATAAACTCTATTGGCCTCAGTATAGATCCTTGAGGGATACTAACTGACAGCCTGGTGGATTTTGTGCTACTGGTCACTACTAATTCAGCCTGACAGTCCAGCTAATTTTCTACCTACCTTATCATGTACTTATCCAGTCCATCTCTTGTCAATTTGGCTTTAAGGAGTATATGTCAAAGACCTTGCTAAAGACAGTTCAGAGGGCCAAGAGCACTTTTTGCACAACCTTTTCTGTAGATATAAGCAATTAACTTTTTAGTTAACTGTTAGATAAAACAAATGCCACAGGAATTGTGTTAGTTAAAAACAGCTACATTTAATGGCAAGTAGTGATCAGTGAATCCAAATGAAAATGGTTTCACACCCGATTGAAATATCAGAGAAAGAGAGTCTGGCACACACCTAAGGTCTTTTCCTGGTCTGAAAAACTCCAGCAGAAGGACTCTTCTGATCTTGATACAAACACTAGCTGTTGGCTATCAGAAGGTGCTGTGCTGGTGCAATAGTCTCAAGTATTCATCCTTATTTGCTAGAAAACATGAAACATAAAACATATTTTAAATGCCTAGGCTTTTCAGGAGGGACAAATCATACTAGGCAATAATAATTTAATGATTGCTAACAATTTATCTTAATTTACCAGTTCCTGGAGAGATAACTTGGATATATATGACCTCCTAGTGTAAGAACAAAGAACAGAAGAAATATTCATGGCACACAGAGGTGCAAGGAGTTCAAAGCTTGTTTTTTGTTTCATCAGAAGATTCAAGAATTTTCTTTTAAATGTGTATTTGAACAGAACATAAATGAAGATTTTTTCTATGTAGCAGCTGAGAAGCACTATTTGTATTTGATAACAAATAAATTAATAAACAAATAAATTAATAAGCAAATAACCTGTCACCCATCACCTTTTTAAATCTTGTACTTGGAAAGATAGCCAAATCTCAGAAATATTGCAATGGTAGCCATATATATGTAAAAAAATATAAAGTGAGAAAATTCTGTAAAATTCTGGGATATAATTATCACTTATCCACTTACTTTTCACTTTATTTTCAAGTAAATTGTCTGATAATGCTTACCGCCCTTTTTCAGCTAGCATCTAATAATTTCTCTTTGCCTTATTGGAAAATTATTGCTTCTTACCCACACAATGATGACAACAAGTCTTCTAACCACTGCAGAAAGGAACAAAAAATGACATAAAGCATCATTGATAATATTTATATGGGTTCTGTTTTCAATTGTGTTTCTTAGAAGTATGTTATAGGGAAGGATGGAGTACCGAGTCTTATGAATATTTAGCATAGTTCAGGGAAAATAAATTATGTCAAGTCTGAGATGCTGCCAACAAGAAAGTGTAAAGTAGTGCCATGGAAGTTAAGGGCAATTCTAGTCCTTAGGTATGGCTTCATAGATAGCATCTGGAGATCCTGCTTTTCCTGTTCTGTTCCAAAAGAATCAGTTCTTTGAGACAAAGTCAGAAGGGGATTAACTCTGTAACTTTTCTGAGGAAGACACCCTAGGGAAGAAGGAACTCTTGAGTATTTGGTGTTTCCTGCTGATTCCCTTGCTGCTGCACAAGTTATAGCCTAGTGCTTCCATAAAGCCCTCTACAAGGATTGGCTTTTTTTTCTTCAGATTTGCCAAGTATGACTAATAGAGCAATGCATTTACATGTACTTAGCCCACAGGGGTTTGAGGATTAATCCCTTATAAAGATATCTGGTCCTCAAGTGTAAAGAAAATTATTCTAGCAGGAAGAAGCAATTTCCCCTCAAGGTGAAACAAAGACTACAACTAGGAAAAGATTTAGGAGTAAAGAAAAACAACAATTTTGTATCGAGTCTGGTCCTGCCAAATGGGATGACATGGAAGATATTTAAAGGGTGTTCATCTCTTGAAAGCCTGTTTGTTTCTCTTCCAGGGATATGATTTGGCATGATGATAAATATCTGTAGTCCCATATGTAGTCCTGTTTGAGGAAAACATATTGATAGCAAGCCTATGAAATTAGCATGAGGATGGTTAAAAAGGTTAGTTATACATAAAACCGTATATTTTTTTCATGTTATCAAAATATGAAGTGCTTTTAAGAAAAAAATCATCTGTATGTATTAGGAGTTAATAATGTTATGTAAAAGATGTCATTCAGATCCATCTCCAAAAGTCATGCTACAGCTTCATTCTAATTAGTTCATTACAAAGTATGTCCAAATGCAGCAACTGGGATTAATTGTTAAACTGCTCTCTATAGCATTAAAATGACTTTTGAGTATCAGGGAAAGGCAGAAAAAAAAAAATTTGTTTCAAAGATCAAGTTAGTTGTCCAAGATTAGAATTTTGATGCATTGCCAGGTTTGAAATACCAACATAAAAACAAAAGTGCTTGGAAAACTTCATACTATTTGGTATTATGAATGTTCATAACTGGAAAATGAGCACTTCTTTTTCCCTAAGGACATTTGCAATTCAGGAAACAGACTTTTGGATGTTTAATCATCCTAAAAAGATTGATTTATCAGGTATGATGTAAACCTGACTAATTCAGTTGGATTCTGTGATGTGTTGCCAGCCTTGCTTATTATATAATATTTCAGCAGTTGGGATACTCACCCAGAAGTAAACAAATTCATGTGACTTCTTTCATTCTAATTTGATTTGAAATAACAGTTTCATCATCCTACAAATACTCACCTTCTGACTCTAATACACATTCTGTCCCTGACCAGAATTGTGAGCCACTGTATAGATACTGCAAACTCAGACTATTAGATGCCAGAATGAGACTTGATAGAGCTGCAATCTGACATACAGGCTGACATACATCTTTCATCTAAGGAGGATGGAATCAGCACCATCCTTGATGCTTTTAATCAATGACTTTGTATTATAAGATATTTAAACAGAGCAAAAAACTAAATCTCAGACACAGGGACCTGGATCCAAAGTTATAGAGTTAGTCATCCATGCTGTGGCCTTTGTTCTGGATCTGTGGATCCTGCACATCTGGAGTCCGACTCAGTTTGAGCTAGATGAGAGGTAAAATCAATATATCTGGAAGACATAGGAAGATACAGGAAGATATAGGTGCTTTGTAAACAAGGAAATCTTGTTTTGACCTCATATAAGCTGTAATTCAGCAGGTAATTAGATGACTGCTTAGTTTAATCACGTAAATATTGTTATGTTGTTGTCATCCATGAAAGCATTCACTTGTTTATAAGTAGGTACATGGTACTATTATTGAATGAAACCTTTATCTGACTAGTTCATTTGCATGCATTTCAATTAAATAAGTCCTCCTTTTCTAGCTTTTTTTTTTCAATAGAAAACTTGACAAGATCTTCATTACTTTCTAATTGCCAAAACTGCTGTTGACTATTTTGTCTCTTACTGACAAGCTGATTTAAAGTAATTCAGCAATTTAAAACCTTCATTAATTTCATCATTTTCCCATTTAGTAATTGGACTAATCTCAGTACTATGGTCTCATCAGAATCTGTTGTAGCAAATCTGATTTTCTCTAACCTTCTGACTACATTAATTCCCTCCCCATTTTGGCTACTTTCCACTCTCTGAGGTATCAATTTCTGTACAGGTATTCTTGTCTTAGGGTATCACTTCTTTTTTACCCTTAAGTACTCAAATAGTGGTTTTGAACTCCTGCTGCAATGTAAAAATCTCATTTTTAAAATGTCTGTCTACATGAAGATTGGAAAGATGACCTGGCTGGAGTCAGCTGAGACTGGCTGTCACAGAGTCTGTCTTAAAAAACCCTACTGCTAACAAATGGGCACCTGCATGAAGAACTGCTTTAAGTTCTCCAACTTGTCCACTTCCTCAGTTGTCTGTTTAGCTGCACAGTATAAGAATTAAGACTAAGGTCAGCACTAAGGTCAGACCTCATTTGTGCTGATATATTTCAAATACAACAGTAGCTAAGAACATTGGGAAATAATGTTTAAAAATAACTGTTTGGCTGTTAGTTTTGGATGAGTTAAATCTGTACTGTGAAACATAAGCAGCTGAAATAATGAAGTACAGTGAGAGTAAAATGCTCTAGGGTAGATACTTAGAGATGAAAAAAATCTTGACAGAAAAGCTCTGTTTTCCTCAGCCTTCAATAACGTTTTTTTGTCTTCCTCTTTTTTCTCTTTACCCAGTGTCAAAGATAACACTCCTGCCAAATCTAACTGCTGCCTCTTTGGATTGTAATTTCTGTCAGCAGACAACCCATTTTAAAATCATCTACATATCTGATAATTGCTGCATCAAGAAAACATAGTACATGAAAATAGAACAGGACTTCAGGACTGTAACTCTTTAGGGGTCCTGAATCTCTGACTATATAAATAAAAACATTCATACAGCCAACCATATGAATTTTAATTCTCAATACATTACCATTAAAAGCTTTAATGTGAATTGAATTTATATTGATGTTATTTTCAGACTTCCACAGAAATAAGGTACTTGATCGAAATGCATTATGAGAAGAGTATAAAGTTGCTTAGTGCTTTGTGTTTTACCAGAGACTGATCTGTGTTGTTGGTCTGGTTTTGTGTTGCTGAAGCTGGAGGTTTAACTGTTGCCTTCATTCAGGAGGGGTGGAAGAGCCCCATGATGCATGTGTGATATCACACTGCAGAATATCAAGGGTTTGCCACCCAAACATATAAATAAACAGCTACTCCTCTGCTTATGTGTATGCATTAAAAATACAAGACTCACGGTGGAAGGAGACAGACAAAGCTGCATGGCCACACATACTGGTGGATACAGGCTGCTAAAGTGACCACTAGCAAAGTCTTTGCTGAAAGACTCTCTGGGTTAAGTGAAGAGTGAGAACGGAAATCATCAGCTGATTTATTTCTTTCGGGTTCAGGAAAACTATGTTTATTGTTTTTACATCATTAGTAAACAAGCAACTTCTTTATTTCTAATTTTTCTGTGAGCTGCTGTGATTCTGAGCTAGAGAAGGCCACTCAGGTAAAAGAAAAAGGCAGGGAGGGGAGGGGGAAGGGAGTGTATAAATAAATCCTAAAGGAGAATTAAATATTTAAGTATTTTGAATCCAGATTCTGTTTCATTTAAATACATTATTTCCTAAGTTATCTCTTGTATTTTTATGCCAAATTCATAACTCAGCCAAAATGAATATAATAAAATGAGCTCATAGTAATTTCTACCAAAAAACTTACAATATAAGAAAATCCTTCTGATTTTTCTTAGATTAAATTTGAATGTGCTACATTTTCTTCTTTGTTAAGCAGAAATTTTCTTCCTCATTTCCAATATGAACCTTTTTGTAAACTTTGTGAATTACCATGAGTCTGTTGGACAGCATCTGGACCATGAGAAGTCCATCAGCATGTTGCTAGGTGGTGTGATAGAAAAATAAAAGATTTATGTCTGGGACAGTACTCAAAGGAGACACGGTTCCTATCTCACGATTACTTCTGCAACTAATTAATTTCCTTTTTACTTTTTATAATAACAAAATGTTATTTACAGATCTTACCTTAAATGGAAATTAAATTGGAAAGTAATATTGATTACTTACCTGTGAATTTCCTGAATGGGAGCAAAAGCATCTATTTCTCTCTGGCCTCTTTAATTATGATGTTCAAACTCCAGTGAAACAATTTTCCTTGTTGATATGTGAGGTTTTTTGTTCCCAAAGTAAAATATATCTTTCAGAAATTATTAAGAAGCACTATTGTTTTCAGAAGATAACATTATGTCTGTTTTTGAGGCATATGTGTCACATTTTGATATATCTTGTCAGGTTTAATCAATCCTGTTGATATATGTGAGACATGATCCAATTTCACATGATCAGAATTGCTTCATTTGACATACCACCATGTGACATTGAAGGTCAAATTGCAAGCAATAAAAAACAAAAAAAAACATTGTACTGTATTAAAATATTTTAGAAGAACAAAAGTAACTTTTGAAAGACAGGTTCTTAGATTTGAAATACTTGCAATTTAACTATTTGCTGTATTTTGATGGCCAAATCAGATTTCCTGGTATTATGAATTCAAACTGTAGAGTAACTCAGCACACAGATGGAACCTCAATACTCTTTGTGTTGACAATTCATTTGTAAAGACATAGAACAATCTGAAATGGAGAATGAGGAGGTTTTTGCCCTTTTGTTAGTGAAGGCTGGGTAGATAGAGTAATGAAGTGTACAACCCTTTGGAATGCAAAGGTGTTCTCTGCCATTACATATATGTTTCTTATGAAAAAGGTGGACTAAAAGACAAAAAGTTGATTTATTCTGAATTCTACAAATAAGCCCTAGCCAAACAAAAAAACTCAGGCATCTTATGGGGCACTGATAAGGGTGGGTATTTATTTATTAATTTACCCAGTTGATATCTGAATTTTGGAAAAACAAGCAAGCAAAAAAACAAACTGGGATGTAGCAGATTTTGCTTCGAATGTATGTGAATTCACTTGAATTTGTGTGAATGATTTCCTTTGAATGAATTTGCATTCACTATCCTCCATCTGTAGCAAAATTTACAACTTCCCTTCCAAGTGTGACATGTGCTGAGCTAAAATTTTTATCATAAAAAGTTTCTGGAATACTCAGGGTTTCAAATTTGTGCTGAATAAAATTTGTTGATATGGTTGCAAGAAGTTCCTTATCAGAAGATTCCATAGTTGCTGCTGGAACATAACAATGCACTTCTAAGAAACCTGGATAATTCAGTTTCCTTGAACTATACCTCATTACTTTTTCTTTTATATGTTTATTTGCAATAGAAATGTAGAAATTAAGAAATCAGAAATGAGTTCCAGCCTAAAAAATAATCGTCTGGTGCTCTCTGATGTTGGAGCAGAGAATAACTGCAGCCTTTGAAGGATCCCTATGCAAGCAGACAGATATTCCTTAGAGAGCTGCACTCCTTGGAAACCCCATGCCAGAGCACAGGAGATGTGTGAGAAGGATCGACAAAGAACCCCCATAATTACTGACCATAACCTCACATCTTCAACATTTCCTGTTTACAGAGAGTAAATCTGATCCAGGAAAGTAAGGGAAGGAAAACTGTTGTTTGTCTGTGTTTTTTTCCACTACCCAAATGAGTAATTAAATTTTATTCTTATTGCAAATAAATGAAGTTATTTTTACAAGTTCAGTCTCTGTCGCCTGTGATGGTAACTGGTAAGTGACCTCCCTGTTTTTATCTTGAACCACGACCTTTCTCATCCTATTCTCTCCCTCATCCCACTAGGGAGGAAAAGCAAGTGAGCAGCTAGGTGTGTGCTAGGGCTAACTCAACACAGATACACAAACATTTTTTTGTTTACATGTGGCATATGACGAAGTAGGGGTAAATGGTAATTCTTTTTTAGTGGCAGAGGTTTTGTGGATAAGAAATTAAAAAGAAAGGGGGCAATAGGATCATACTGTGATAGTTGCACACTTGCAAGGTTAAGCATTAATTCAAGGAAAAAAGTGATTAAACACTTGTATAAAACCATATTAAGTGTAATGGAGGTTTATGTCTGGAAAAAGTAAAAAAATATCACTGAAGAAAGGCACTCTCTAACTTTTGAATTGTGAAAATTAGTTTCATAACTTTCTCTTTGTCCATGCTTCTTTTTGTAGGCCCAGGATTCATTGCATGAGGATTTTAATCTTATATTATAAATATTATATTACACTATATGTATCATATTATATTAATTATTTTAATTGTATTATAGATATTGTATTATAATATCTATGTAGTACTTAGATAAATACATATAAACAGTAAAATATATAATAACAATAATAAGACTGCAGATATTAAACAAATCTTACATCATATAAAGCTGGTTTATTCAGCAAGGAATGCATTTGGATGCTAACCTTTAAAATCTTTAGGATAATAGAGATTGTCATATTTAAAGAATATAGAAAAATACGGCTATGATTTGTACTTTGGGAATAATTAAATCTCCTTCTGTTAAAGGCTTGTTGAGAATATGAGGTTTTATCTTTGTCTCTTGCTGGCTGAGGTCACTTCTGCAACCTGATGACAATGTTTTTACCAATATCATCTGAAACAAATTGAGGTCAGTGTACATTTTCTCACTGCCTTGCTCTTAGATTTCTTCCATGAACTGGAGAAGGTTTCAATTTACTGAAGCACTGAAGTAGGTAAGATCCAATCAAAGTAAAAGCAGAATCAATAAATGCTAACCTCAGATGGCTAAATAGTAGTGACATCAGACAGGGGAAAAAGTTGTTTGCAGATCCAAAATTCTATTGTTCTCCATGAAGCTGTATGTTTTTATACTGCTTGTTTACTGAGATGTATTTAACATGTTTGAAAAACAACAAGATGGATTTTTATCTAGGCTAGGAATGCACCTACAAGTTTTTGCAAACATTCAGAAAATACAGACAATCCATGGAAGGCAGCTAGATATCCAAATTCTGCTTAGTACTGTAATATATTTCCCACTTCTTTATCTCCTAAGACATAGTGATTGTTGTAAATAAATTATACATTTTTAAATACTGTAAATATGCATAAAATATTCAGAAAACAAGTTGTGTACTGAACTGGCTACACAAATAATAATTTGTAAAAAAATAATTTTAAGTTTAAAGGATTAAGTTATCTCTGCTATTGTGTTTTTTTGGTATTAAAATATTCAGAAAAAAATTAAATATTTTCATGTCAGCATTATAATATAGAAAATATGATTTAAGAGGAAAAAGCATCATTTGTAGTTACAGAATGGTTATGGGCTTATACATACTTTTAAGTTTGCTTTTAAAACAAACACAATTTTATTTTTTGCTGAATATCAGTTAAACTGCATTATGCACAGTATAGCTCTGTTGTGTCAGCACTCACTCTTTTCTCACTCATCAGAAATTTTTGTAAATCAGCATTAGCTGTGTTTCCCTGTTCTAGCTCCATGAATTATATATATATATATATATATGTTTTTTGTTTTTTTTTCAAAGGTTCTATTGCGTTTTATGGCCAGGTTTTGGTATCAGGGGGCTACAAGGGAGACTTCTGTAAGAGGCTAGTAGAAGCTTCACCATGTCCAGCAGAGGCAATGCCAACCAGCTCCAAGATGCACATGATGTTGGCTTGTCAGGAATGATGGTAATGCCTCTGTGATAATACATTTAAGAAGAAGAAAAAAAGGTCATTGTGCAGTTGTAGTTATGGCCAGAGAAGAGCAGGTGGAGAACATGAAAGAGCAATTCTGCAGACACTGAGGTCAGTGGAAAAGGAGGGGGAGGAGGCACTCCAGGCACTGGTGCTGGGATCCCCCTGCAGCCCGTGGTGCAGACCATGGTGAAGAAGCTGTGCCCCTGCAGCCCATGGAGGACCATGAGGATGCAGAGATCCACCCACAGCCTGTGGAGAAGACCCACACTGGAGCAGGTGGATGCCTGAGAGGAGTCAGTGAACCCATGGGAGGTCTGTGCTGAAGCAGATTCCTGCAGACCTATGGACAGAAGAGCCCGTGCTGGAAGAGGTTTTCTGCTAGGACCTGTGATCCTGTGGGGGACCCATGTTAGAGCAGCCTGTCCTTGAGGGACTGCATCCTGTGGAAGAGTGACCCACATTGCAGCAGTTTAAGGACTGTTGTTCATGGGATGATCTCACACTGGGGAAGTTAATGGAAAGCTGTCTCTCATGGGAGGGACCCCCATGGTGCAGGGGAAGGACTTTTCTCCCCCAAGCAGCATCAGGAACAACTTGTGATGAATTGACAGTTACCCCCATTCCCTGCCTCCCTGCACCTCTGCAGGGAGGAGGCAGAGCTGGGAAGGAGGGAGTGATAGGGAACAGGTATTCTTAAGGTCTTCTTTACTTCTCATTATCCTGCTCTGATTTTTGTAGCAATATATTTAATTAATAGCTCTAATTCAAATCTGTATTGCCCATGACAGTATTTGGTGAGTGATATACATTAGATGTCCATATCCCATCAATGATATTGAAATATTTATCCATGAAGATTTGTAACAGAAGCAAAGGAGTGAATATTTGCTTTCCTTTTCTTCTTGAAATCTAGGAAAATTATGAAACTAATCTTCATGCACTATTTATATATTTATATCTTATAATGTAATTCAGGTGTATTTCTTAATAAATTTGTCATATCCTATAGCTCGAGGCATTTGAAATATTTTTCCAATTCTTTATTAATGTACAATAAAAAAAAGTCACGTAAGTAGTAGGCTGGATGTTATTGTGAAAGGTCACTCAGGTCTCCTTTACTGAAGAAGGATAAAACATTACTTGACTATAAATATAGTGACAGATAAATATCTATTCAGTTCTTCAAAAGTGTATTCTATAATCACAGTTCACTGCTTTTATTATAGGTAAAATTTCTCTTTATATTTAACATAAACCTCTTCTTTTGCCAACAGAACGAGGACATCTGGTTTTTATCCTTTCCATGGCAGTCTTTTTTGTCTGTTAAATAAAACAAAACCATTGTCTTTGACCTTTCCTCCTTAGCTATGTTTTCAGCTTTTCATGCTATTCTTGCTTGCTGTCTTCTACTTTGACTATACTTTTCTTTCTAAGTGGGTCAAGATAAGACTGAAACTTAGGACAGAAAAATCATATTGCTTCCTAGATGACATTTTCCTTTTTCATACAGAGAATCACTTTTTCTCCATCACCAATGGTTAATTTATAGATTCCTGTGAACCTCTATCTTTTAAGCAGTAATGTCTCTTAACCGTAGTCTGTATGTTTTTTAGTGAATTTTACAAAACTGAACTCTACTACTGTACTACTGCTATGCACTCTTATTCTGGCTGATTTCAAATCATCTTTGTTTTGCAGACTTTAAAACCCAGTCTGTTTGCAAGCCCTCTAATTGATTTAGTCAGATTTGTTGATGTCATCAGCAAATTTTAGAATATGCTTTGTATTCACTGGTTAATTCAATAAAAGTTAACCAGTAATAAAAATAATATGATTATTAATAAATATTGAGCAAAACAGTGACCAGACAAGAAACCTCACATACTATCCAATCAAAAAGTTGACATCTATTCATTCAGTGATATTTTCAATCTGTTTTTTATCTATCCCTGAAAATTTAATCTCATTATAATTCTCTGCTTTAATTTTAGGAATGTTGTCTTAGACACTTCCAAAACTTTAAAAAAGAAATAAATAATTATTTCACTGTTTCAGTGTTATCTTCTAAGCTAGTTATTCTATCAAAGAACATTTGATAATTATGTCCCAATTTGTTAATGAGATCCAAACTCTGTATCATTGCATACTGAAAATCAATTATTGATATAAAAACACTTCAGGTAAAGACTTATGTATTCACAGTAATAATTCTTGGTTCATACTATGTACCTTTGTCATGTCAGGGGCAGTTAAATATTGATAACTTCCAAGAACAGACTAAAGGCTTAATTTTGCAAGCAAAGACCAGGCAGCTAGATTAGTGATCCACTTTTATATGCTAAATTTCTATTTTTTTTTTCCTTCTTTAAGATTTTTTTTTTTTTTTCTTTCTGTAAGCTACTAACAGTTAGTGTTTTAGGGTTTTGGTTTTTTTCCCCAAAGCCATTTCAGCTGCTAATATATTCAGGGGTGTGCAATAAGCACTGAATACCTTTGTGGCTTGATTTGAGCTGCATGGTTTTAGTCTTCAAGGTTAAAAGGGACAGTCACATTATCTGTTTATATTATGTGACATTAAGCATACAATAGAAGTACTACATCCCACAAGCATAAAGACTTCTGTAAACTCAGGATCCTATTATTTTTATATAAGTCATATTTGGCACAAAAGACCATTTTAAAGACTTGTTAAAATCAAAATCATAGAATCCCATTCACATCTGCATTTATATATATAAAAAGATGTGATGTAGTCAAATCAGAAATGGTATTTTTTGTTGTTGAAAAACATAATTTCCTCTTTAAAGAGATGAAAACTATGGTGTCCCCAGTGTTGAAAAAGTATAGATAAAATTTTAGTCAAAAAGAGATAAATGTCCTTGTCTCAGGTATAAAAACGTTATAGATTATCACGGGTTTTGTTCTGTTTTGTGATGTTTTTAAAATATATTTCCTTGACAGTAGATAGTTTGTTTAAACATAAAACTTCTAAGAATAAAATATTTTCAGATATTGAAATACCTTGTGGAAGTAAAGCAGACAGTGTTCAGGCAGATTGTGCTCTGTTTCAAGTGGATGGGCAGGGAGGGAAGATTTTGCAAGCATATGTATATTTCTGCACTCATAAAGCCATTAGTGTCTCCCATTCTCTTTGCTGCAATTGTACTATAGAATGTGCAGCAAGCATGGCACGACAAGAATACCTGAGGGCATAATCATTGTTATATCCAGGGTTTCTGTTCAGTGAGAAGGACTGCATCTGAGCTGCAAAATTGGTAAGTGAGAGGAGGCTTTGTGGAATGTAAACAATCAAACATAAAGCTAGTCAAAGGGCATTATTGGGAAGATGGGTATGCTTGATCAAGATTTAGCACAACTTATTTTTTGTCACTGAGCAATTCATCAAGCATGAACAATTTTTTTTCTTTACAATGGAACCATAAATGCACAGTCATAAAAAGAAGGAGATGATGCACTATAGTTGAGATATCAGCTAAGGCTTTTTGCTGTTCTATTCGTTTTTTCTACAGAATTTTATAATAAAAATTCACCCCTGGATTAAACCCTCGAAGCAGTGGCACCTTATTACAGTATAATTAAAAGCAATCAGTTAATTTCTGCATGATTGATGCCATATATTTTCTCTGCAATATCTCAGTGGCAAATATAATGTCTATTAAATGTCTAATCTGAAAAAAGCAAATTCTAAAGCATAAAAACAGAACTTACAAGGATTGGAGATGTATAGTAATTATGGCATCTGCATATCTACATTTGTGAGTATAATATTCTAGATTTTAGCCAAAATTGCACCTACTATGTCTATCTATAGGTGAAAAAAGATTGAAGAAACTCCAAATGTAATTATAATGACAATAGTATTGCACTCCCTTTTGTGGCTGGCAAGATATTCTGCTGTGCACTGACCTTGACAGCCCAGGGATTGCCTCCTGAACTCCTTCTGCTCCAAGACAAACTTCTTTTTAAATGGTAAATCCAAGGAGCACTGAAATTCCCATCTGCTAATATGACTCTTTTCCCAAGTAGCTCTCTTCGTGATTTAAACGTACTACTATTTGAAAAAAAAGTTACTTTATTTTATCTACTAAGAGCCACTTCTGCCTAATGAAATGAGTAGCTCTTTCCTCCCTAAGAGGAAAACAACTTAGAGGTTTATTCTTTATGACTAGAGGTCTGGACAATCACTAACCCTGTAAGGTTTAACAAGGGCAAGTACTGGATTCTGCATCTGGGATGGGGCAATCCTATATATAGGATGGGGAATGAGAGACTGATGAGGAGTACCACAGAAAGGGACCTGGGAGACACAATCAATAGCAAGGTCCATATTAGGCAGCAGTACCCTGGAATCCAAAAGAGCCAGCAGTGTCCTGGGGAACATCAGGCACAGCGTTTGCAGCTGTAGATGGATGTGATTGACCTGCTCTGCTCTGCACTGATGCAGCCTCACCTTGAATCCTGTGTACAGTTTTGGGTATCAAATTATAAGAACAATATAAAGCTGTTAGAGTGTGTCCAAAGGAGACAAAATGGTCAAGGACCTAGAGGGGAAGCTATACAAGGAGCAGCTGAAGTCACTTGGATTGTACAGCCTGGGCAAAATGAGAGATCAAGGGGAGACCTCATCTACAGCTTCCTCACGAGGTGAAGCAGAGGGGCAGACACTGATCTCTTCTCTCTGGTGACCAGTGATATGGACCCCAGGGAATGGCCTGAAGTTGTGTCAGGAGAGGTTTAGGCTGGATATTAGGAAGAGGTTCTTCAACCAGAGGGTGGCTGGGCATTGGAACAAGCTCCCCAAGGAAGCGGTCACAGCATCAAGCCTGGCAGAGTTCAAGAAGATGTTGGAGAATGTGCTCAGATGGATGGTGTCATTTTTGGGGTGGTCCTGTGCAGTGCCAGAAGCTGGCCTCAAGGATCCTTGTGGCTACCTTCCACCCCAGGAAATTCTATGATTCTTCCTCTTAGTATCAGATACATTCAAAGACTTTCCCAGCCATTCACTACACTGCATTCCTTTATGTTAACTGTTGAAAAACTACAAGTAACTATTTTCTCTAATTCACATAGGGAATTCACCCATTCATCATTTTTAGAACATGAGGGTGACCACACTGCACCAGATTAGATTTTTTTCTCCTAAAATGGCCATAAACAGATACCTAAGGAATGGTCAAAACAGAGCAAACATATGCTATTTCTTCCTAACACTTTCCCAGTGTCTTCTTAATGCAGCCTGGCAGGCACCTAGCTTTCATTGTTGCAGAAGCACACTGCTGACTTCTGTTTTACTTGTTGTCTCAAAAAAATGATTTGTCTCTTTTCTGTCTTGGCAGTCAGCTTCCAGCCTGTACTGTTAAACGGTGTTATTTTGTCCAATGTACAGGGCTATTGAAATCGAAGTTATTTTTGTCCACCCATTTCTTTAGTCAGTGGAAAACCTTTTCAATGTCAGATAATCCTTCAATGAAAAAGCTGTCCTCCATCCAGGGAACATGCTGAAAGTGTATTTTCCCTCATCATGCAGACCACTAATGAGGATGTTGAATAATATCGACCTCAGTATCAACTCTGAGGAGTAACTCAGGCTGACGTATAATATCTGGCTAAAGCTGGGTTTTGAACTGCTGACTATTGTTCTTTCAGCATGGCAATTTAGTCAATTTTTCACCTAGCTTGTCATTCTATGTATCCAGACCATTTTTTTCCAATACAGATACAAGAAGTTGTGCTATGGGACACCATGTAAAAGATCTTGGTAACAATAGGGCAGTGACTCCTCTTCCCTTGCCCGCCAAGCTGATCTTCATGTTAGAGAAGGAAATTATTTTGGTGAGGCCTCAGTCCACCCTCAGTAAATGGCTGTTAGTTGTTCTCTTGTCCTACATGTGCCTTAATGTGGTTCCCAATCTTCACTTCAAGGTCTGCACCTCCCTGAATCTCTCCTTCTTGCTCATCTTGAAGGTGAGTGCGACCTTTGCTTTATTTTTGAGTCACCTGAAACTTTGCCTGACCATCTCAGTCTTTCAAAGATGATGAAACATGGATGGTTTTGATGGGTTTGCATCATCATCAGCCAGTTCTTCAATCATCTTTGAACGATCTCATTCTTGTGTTACTAATATAAGTGTAAATTTTGAGGAACTAATCCAATGTTAGAATTTACTAATGAAATTCTCAAAGACAGAACATATCTAGATTTTGACACAGAATTGTTTCTTTGCTTGTTTTTCTCCTGGAATCTGGTTTCATAAAAGCTTACTAGTGTTTTGATTCACATTTTGAATCACTTTCTTAAACAAGTATTTTAGAAGAAATAAAAACAGAAGGAAAGGAAAATTATTCTTTTTTATCTTTCTGACTTCAAAGATGAAGTCAGGTTTCATATAAGTTGAATCAAATCTTAAGCAGTAATGTTGATAAATAATACTCCATTTATGCTGTCTTTGTATCTGTATAAAGAAAAAAAGGGTAAGCAAAGGGTTATGATTTGTCTTTTGCTTTTTACATGTTGTAAAGTAGAAATCAAATATTCTTTAAATAAATATCTTTGGAAGAAAAATTGCACACAAAAAAATCAAAACCATTTAGTTGTACTTCTGATTTTACAATACAGAAGAGAATAAGACAAGCTCTTGGGAATTGTTCTTGAAAGAAATATTTTAATTTGTACATGTAAAAGAAGACAGTAAAATAATTAAGGAATTGAATAATACAAGAGTCAATACTGTGCCAACTTTTTATAAGCAATTAGTCACTTTCAGCATATATATATATAGCAGTATTGTTACACATTAATAATTTATATGTATAGGTAAATGTTCTCTATATATTCTATATACTCTATTCACACTTTCCTTATCTTTGTAATGTCCTGCTATTGGATAATACTGAAAATTAAAAAACCCATGAACTAATTAATTCCTCTGCTTGATGTGGAGATGTACCCAAGAAGGGAACATTCTTCTAAGATAAAGAAGTAACTAAGTTATGACAAATATAAAAGTATTGCTTGTCTTTACATAAATAGGTACATTGAGGGAACAAGAAAAATATTTCACAGCTGTCTTGAACTAATCTGTGCACTTCTGTCGAAAGGGAATGTCCCAGCACATTCTTTCTACCGCTTTCTTTTGAACATGCATCAACCTTGACATAACTTCTGTAATGCTGACTGCAGCAGTGCTTCAGACAAACTTACTGGGCTGCTGATATTTATTAGTTAGAGAGTTAAAAACTTGTTGTGGTGGGAGTATTTAGAAGAGTGACAATTTAAGGCAGTTTTAAACTAAAATCTAATCCAATTAAATAAACATTTTATTAAATTCAGTTATTAAAAAAAGTTTTGGTTTTAATTGTTCATTTTACATTGTTGATCCTGATCACCACATATTTAAGGCTGTTCACCCTTATTCCCTAAGGCTTACAGTAGTTGTGAATTTAGAGTGCTAGGGAGCTCAAATTGTACAGCTATCATTGATGGCTGTAGTCCTTGGTGGCTCTATGTAACCCATATCAGAGTAGTTGGATGTAAGAACTCTGGGAAAAATAAAAATACTTCATTGAAATGAGTTTAACTTCTTTCTTTGTTGATTCACTTCACTTATGTCTAACAGGTCACTCGTGTCCCCTTCTAGTAAGTGAGGCGTCTCATCTGCTACTGATCCAGCTTATTTTTGTTGTTTCCAGTTATGTCTCTTGTATATGCAGGAGGATGCACTGCCTGTTTGATGCTCTACTTCCCTTGTCATTTTTTTCTTCTATCACTTGGATTCCTCATGGTAGAGCTGACCCATTCTTTCTTTACCGCTGGAACTGTCCCATTGCTCAAACATTTATTTAAAATAATTTCTGTCTTGTTATGCAATCACAGTTTTACAAAATATTTCTATATTATGGCTAGTTACACAGTTTCAACATTTGTGTTCAGTTTGCAATATTGCATGCTGATTATTGCATTCTCTGTTTATAATTGTCACAAGACTCTCTTTACCTACAGGAAAAAAAACAAAGAAAAAAAGAAGAAAAAAAGAAAGAAATTGTCAGTACATAAAAGTTTTACTGAATTTTCTTTCCCACTATGTTGCTAAATGAAAAATCTGTGTAACGATTGATTTTTTTATTTTTGTGAAAGATTTTATCTATTTGCTTGATGGTCACTTTACAACTCAGTAAAGTAAATGCAATAAAATAAAATTTTTAAACTTCTTCAGTTGGATTTATTTTTCAATGAGTAGAAAATGTTTAATCTTATGAAGTATGATCTTTGTTGTGCCAGTAAAAACATTTAAGGGCCAAGGATTTTAAAAAATGAGACATGTCACTCAGCAGCTTGGCTGAAAATTTAGTTGGGAATTGGCTCTTAATTTGCAATGTTCAGCCGTTACAACATGACTATAACCAGTGTCTAAAAGATCCCAATTCTACCATAATGTAATCATTTTCAAGTCTTCCCTGTCTTTATTCTAACAAATTTGCAATCTATTCCTTTTTAAATAATATTTTCCTGTTCTATCATCTATAATTTGATTTTTTCCCATGTATTTCAGAATTCTACCCACATTAACTTAACATACACATAAAGAGCAATTAATGGTTTTCTGCTCAATTATTTTTACAACATATACAGAGAACATTAGCATGATTTAGTCTACAGTGTGCACCTGTATTAATGCAGGCTTTCTTACACTGCAGCATTTTCCCTTATTTTCATATAATAAAATTTACTGGGTAATATCTAGTCTTAGCAAGACAACACTCTACTGTTCTTAGTAACTGCGTACTCAGAAATCATTACTCAAAATATTTGTCATTTATCCTTTTTCATTAGATTAATTAAATGATCATATAACTTACAGTTGCATAAGCTTAAAGCATGATTTTGCTTACCATATTTGCATCCAGTTATGAGATGAAGTCCTGGAAAGCAAGTTCACAGGTTTTGTTTTTGGATATAGGCACACCAGAATATTTTTGGTTTGCATTTTGAAGTGCAGTCACATCACAGACCTAGTGCTGTGTGGTCATCTGGGCATGGTTGAAATGTGCTGATTTCAGTTACCTACCCTGAATAATGCTGTGAATCTCTAGGGAATGTACTATTGTCTGCTTGTGAAAAACAAACAAAACAACAATTTCCTCACCTAGTTTTTTTGAACTGGTTGCACTCAAGGGTTTTCTATTATATGCTTAATTGAAAAACATTACTTCAAATTTATTTGCAAATAATTTTGACTGTTCACACTCGTCTTTGGCACTGTTAGCATTCAAATAGGTTGACAACCTTTGGCTGTCCCTAGAATAATACTTTATGTGCATTTAGACCAGAATATTTTAAAAGAAATTTCTTTATGAATAAACATGATGGAAGTTTAGAGCAATAAATACTTATTTCTAGGCTGATCTTGATTTTACAGATGATTATGAGCTTACTCAGTGTTACTTTTCTTATTTGCCACCACATAGATGACAAAACAATAAATCACTTACTATGCCATCCATAAGTTTTGTCCATAAACAGAAAAAATAATGAAACCCATCACCACAATAAAAAAGCAGTAAACAGTGCTTTCCACTCCCCCATGCAAGCATCATTGTCTGTGGTCAGGTACCTGAATATATTAATATTCTGCCACTGGTTTTTCTCTCTGAGTGAAATGCCTGTCAAATGAGCAGAGGGACAGTTAGTTATGGTCTCTTAACCAGCTGGAAGTTGATTTCATTTGAATGTCTGTAGAGAATGATAAAGAACAGTCCTTCCTTTTCTCTATCATGTCTATTCAGTTTAGATTGATTTGTATTTTCTCAGGCTTTCCATAATTTTGTTTTTTTCTAAGATAGAAAAGCCATCTTTTTGTAATAAGCTTATTTTTTTTCAGTAATAGATACAGTTCCCCAAAGTGACCTGCATAAGCAAGTATAAAACATGAATAGCCGTCAAACAGGAAAAAAGAAATTTAATTGGATGACTCCATTAACACTTTCCTTTCTGACACTCTCATAGAAAACATACCATGAATATGTGTAGACATGGCTTATTTAAAGAGATAATATAGATAGTATGAGATACTGGATCACTTTGTTTAAATTACCAGGAAAGGAGATTGAATTACATTTAAAGTACTAAGAAAGGACATGTAATATTTCTACATATAATACAGAGAAGAGATTCGAATGTAAGACATGTAAGATATGCCAATTAAAACCATTTTTATACATTGTTAATTTTGAAAGAATTCTGTGTGAATTAAACTATAATGCTGAGAAAAATTTCCTAGATAAAATTATAGAAAAAATGCAGAATTTACTGTATGTTATATACCAGCAGACTTATTTAGGAACAACTTTCTCCAACATGGAGAAAATAGTCAAGTGTCAATTTTATGTCTGAGGTATCAATTAAATACTGACATAGATTTATAATTTTGAGAGTTATATATAAGAGTAAGTATTAAAATTAGTAGAACATATTGTTCATATCTTTGTACTTGAATTGTCATAGAGAAATACTTCTTTGTCTTTTTGGATTTACTGATTTTCTTTTGTACAGGGACATATCTTATGTTCTTGACATCAATAATATTTTTCACAATATCCAACTACCTTTTTTTATATTGGTTCTATTCCCTGGAAAATATTCAGTATCTCATGTTGCTTTATTGACCATGCATATAATGACAATAAATGTTCTATCCCAAAAGGATTTTAATTGTGTTTTCATTAAATCAGCTGGACCAGTAAGAAAGCATGCATTCTTACAGCATTTCTCTTTTAATGACCAACGTGTCTAGAAAAATAGTTGACACAAGTTAAAAGTATATTTCCTATCAAATTTATTGCATTTTTGTAAAACGGGTGTGTCAAGATAAAATTGCACTTCAGATCTGGTATTAAGAAGCATTCAAATATAAGACAAAGAATTAGTTGCTGAGCTAAAGATTCTTATGTCAGATAAAGAGTAAATAAAACACAGTGTCATTGTTTAAAGTATCCAGCACAGCTGAAACTCTTTTTGAAAAATAAAGTTACCTGTAAGTAGATATAAATTTAAATTTATGTTTGTTATGTAGGAATTGTTATAGGTGGATTGAAATTTTGGTGTTTGGTAGAAAATAATTTGGAATAGAAAAAGAAAATATGACAACACCAGAAGGCCAATTTCACCTGAATACATGGAATGAGAAGGAAAACAGAAACATATATTGACATGAAAAAAACCAAACCACAAAACCCACAAATAAACAGGTTGTTTTTTAAGCTGCTAAGTACTGTTGCCTTTTGAATAAACTATTTGACAGTCTTTTATAAATTGTTAACATGCTGGGTAATAGATACATTGTAGTATTCATGTATGCATAGATATAGTAGCAGTATGAGCTACTGCTTGAAGTCCTCTATTGTAATTTCTTGGATTCATAAAAGGACAGTGAATATGATAAATAATACCTAGCCTAGATATCAAAGAAAAATGTTGCTTGAATTTTGGAGGAGAAGGGTTTTTCTCCCTGTAGTCTATCATTTATATCAGTCTCTGTAGAGTTTAGATGTATCTATCTACTGTAGAGTAAGGGATGTCCTGTAGCTCTTTGGGATTGTTACTAGCAAGTTAGGCCTATAACTTAAATCCTCTTGTTTCTCCAGTCAAACGACATCACTAAAAGAATCATAATACTCTACAGAATTTATGGAAGAATTTTGTTCTTTTGGTAGGTTTTTCAATTACTCAACTGGACAACCATTTATTTTTGAAGCGTCCCACAGGGACAACATACTAGCCATAATGGACCATCATTCAGATCTGCCACAGTGCACTATGAAGCTCCTTAAACCTGGGACACAGCCATGGTGCCTCTGGTGGGCAAGAATTAGAGGATGAACCCTACTAAAGCCTACTAAAACTACTCTCTGGGCAGTACAAGGAACTGCTGCTTGAATAATATAAATTTGTTTTGCTCTGCTGCTCAGATCCTAAGCAGGTTACCTCTGCAACACTCACCACCTTTGTAAGCCATGCTACAAATGCAAATAAACCATGCAGAGCACATTAGAGGTTAGGAAACAGCTAGTTTCCACCTTTTATTTTTCATTGCTGGAACACATGTGGAAAGTAGAGAAGCACTGGAAATCACTGGAATTTAATAAGGCAGATTAGCCATTATTTCAGCACTTAGGATACAGTGCACAGAAAGGACAGATCAGAAATATATTATCCTCTGTCATCTCATGTCATCTTAGGGTGCTTAGTTAAGGCCCTATACAAAAATGAACAAATATAAATATATATATATATACGCTAGCTATAGATGCATAACATGATCAAAAAATATTTAGCTTATAGGAAAGAGCTGGAGGTTAAACTGCCATAGACAGAGTTATAGCAAAAAACTCCTCTCTCCCATTATCCTGTTTCTCTCTAATAAGGCTGTGGGAGGTGCTGTCATGAAATCAGCTGTGTGTCCCTGGTTTCTTAGAGCAGTGATCCCCAGTGCAGGTTAAAGACTGGAAACTCTCTTATCTCACATGAACTCCTGTAATTCCTAAAGGGTCAGACACCAGACAAGATTACCTAAAGCATGATACACTTCATCTCTGCCTTTTTCTACTCATTTTTGCACACTATGTAACTGCAGGTATGACTGCAGCCAAATCTCCTAATTTGAGGACCTAATAATTTTTTTTAAATAACTTTAGCTCACAGGAGTGCACAAAAGTATCTCTAATATACTAGGTACATGTGCTGAATAAATCCAAAAGCTAAACATCAGATACCTAGGAGGCATTCTAAAATACCTTAATAAATTCAGCACCTAGGTCAAAAAAGATGAAATATAACTAGAGTCTTAGCCTGTACATACTTTTGTATATGCAACTGTCAAATTAATGCAAGAAAACCTGGAAGTACATGCATACCTGGGGTATGATGAGAAGAAGGCAAGATTTTAAACAAAACCATGCTAAATTATTTGAGATTAATAATTATACATAATTGGTTACTATTAGGTGGGAAAAAAGGGCACTTGGAAGAGGCATTATGAATTGTGCTCTTAGTCTTGAACTCCAGAATTACTCTTTCAAATCTACATAGGTCACACATAAAACACTGTTTCCCAGTAAATATTTACAACAATCCTCACAGTAAATCAATTAAGGTTTGCTCAGTTTGGGATGTATTGTGATTCTGACTGCCATGTTTTCATGGGAAAGTGTGCAATACTCTAATCCATCCAATAGCAGGGCTAGTGACTTCCCTTTTCAATTACTGTATGCTAATATTTAAATTTATATTTTACTTAAAAATAAAGAGAAAATCACAAAAGGTGATACAACTTATTTTCCTATGAATTATGTGAGACATTTTTAGGAGGTTTTATTACTCTTTTTTTAATAACTCTTTTTGTCTTAGCAGCGTTTTTGGAACAAGACAGAGTTTTTATTGCATGAAACTGTAGGTGTGAGTTGAATATCCTGGGGCATGGTATGAGAAAATGTAGTTTTTTGAAGTTAGGAGTCCTCAGGGATAGTTCTGGAAGACAGTATAAAATGGAGGAAACTGAATCTGGTGTGGTTTCATCTATAACTTTTTTTTTTAGAAGTAGCTTCAGGAGTAAATACCAGAAAAATACCCAGAAACTGCCCTAGCAAGAGCTAAATGGAATTGTTCAAAAGAGAAACAGGGGTTAAGCTAATGGAATGATAGCAAACATCTCTGTTTTTGAATTATACTCACTTCCTGACCATTCCTAATTTCCAAATAAACTGAGATTGTACAAAAAGGGAAAAGTGAAAAATATTGTCTGAAGTACACAAGGCAGAGGAAAAAGGGAACTAGATCAGTCTGGATGAGCACCAAATACTCATCAGCATGAGGAAACCATACTGTGTGGGTATGGAAGAAAGGGAAGAAAAGTGAAACTAGACTGGACTTGAAAGACATAATTGTAGCTAAAAGCACAGAAGTGAAAAAGAATATCAGATTTGATTTAAATGGGGAAACAAGTTCAAATGCAATAATTAGTTGAAAAAGCAGAAAGAATGATGGAAGTTTCAGTAGTTTATGGACTAGGGGGTCTGATATATGTTGCTGTCTGGAGCAGGACTGATGAATCTACCTAAGGCAAGAGACACTGATGTTGGCTGAAAAAACACTTCCTGAAAACAAATTACCATTTAAATCAGTTTATCCATTTGGTGGCATAAGAAGTACATCTCAGGTGCTGCAGAAACTGTCACCTTCAGTCAAACCTAAGGTGATAGCCTTATCTCCTGATCTCTGAATGACTAAGCACTGATTTTTTTCCTGTCCCTCTGTTTCCATTTTCCTTTCTTTACCCGTTTCAGACCATCCCTCAGAAAAGTAATATCTAGTAAAATGACAATCAATTGGCTGCAATTTAATTTAGACAGCAAGCTACACTTGTGTTACTACAGTTTTCTAATTAAAGTTTTAAATTTTGAAGATTTCATTGTCCTTTATTGTCATTAAAAAACATGATCATGAACAGAGTCTTCAGAATTAGTAAATTAAGGGGATTTCACTTTTAAGGTAATAAATATATTAATTGATTGAGATTCTAGTCCTACATAAAAAGGCAGAAATAATCTGTGTATAAGTAAATTCCTTGACCTAGTACGTAGGCACTCGCACTTGAGTGTATCATCTATTTTGGAAAACGAGATGTAACCCAATTTAAAATAATTTTGCAAGCAGGGGTGTTTTCTTTTTTTTTTAATCTGGTTTGTACATGAGCATAAGATCAAAACAGATACAAGGAAGACACTATATTTCTGAGTGGAAGCCTGATTTTTTCGAAGAAAAAAGATAATCTTTAAAATAATACAGGCACAATGCCTTTATACTTTGCAAAAACTCAAAAAAAGAGAGCATTTTGATTGTATGTTCAAAAAAGTGAAATGCCTTATAAAATAGAGAAGACATGAAATATTAATGCTTTGTTGCCTTTTTGTCAAAACATCCAATTATTAATGTCTTGCTTTCGAATTCTGCAGAGAAAATGTGATGTATTCTTACTCTTTTTCCTGAAGTGTAGGCTTAAAACTGCGTACAATAAATTACAAAAAAAACCCAAAAAAAACCAAAAAAAAAACAAAGATAAAAAATTTATACTATGTTTTAATCATACAGTGGCATGCAATTTACAGTAAGATGTTAGACATATAAAATGTCTGGCAAAACTATGGAATTTTTGAAGGAGAATTCATTGACACATGTAAAAAAAATGTGCCATATAACATGAAATATATATAACTAGACCTGTAAAAAGCTAGACATAATAAAAAAACTAAGCATAATCTGGATTCAGTAAGGACAATGAACAGAAACCAGTATGAAGATATTGATAGATTGACTTTTTCTGGTACCAAATAGACACATTCCCTTTATATTTCAGATTGTTCTTTAATCATTCAATAATTAGTATTGAATGACTACTGAAGTATTAGCTATAGGTAATCCTGTATTCACATGAGAGAGGAAGTGAAGGTCCAGGGCAGTGGAAATAAATGAGGAAAATTTTCTCTACTGCCTAACATTGAAACAAAATTCTTTAACTTTAAAGACAATTGTGTTTCTAAGCTATTCATCTGGACCTAGAAGTTATGGCACAGGATAAATGGGACAAACATATACTTCTGAATAGGCAGTTTTAAGTCACTGCAGATACACTGCAACATCAGGCCTCTGTGACTGGGAATTTGAATGAATTCTTATCTCTTTGTGGTGCATTCTGGTACATTAATCATGTGCATTACAAGTAGACATCAGTTTAGAGAAATCCACTTAGAGAAAGTCTCATACATTTTAGTCCAAGCCTAAATTCTACATCTGGGACCATAATTTCTAGGAACTGTAATGTTTCTAGACTTTGCTTCAGGTCTTGATTTGTCCCTGTATTTAAGCTGAAATTTAAGTGTAGATTTTAGGTGATTACCACAGCAGGCATAGAGGAAAAAAATGAGTTTGCTAAAATTCTTATTATGGACCCAAGAGTATCAATGTAGGAGAAAGTGAGCAAATGAATATCCATATTTGTCCAGTCTCTACCTGCCACAGTAATTCTCTGTCACTGTAATTCAGTGACTAATGGCAGCAAATCAGCTTAGAAAGTTTCTTTTCCTAGTATGGTCAGTGTAGTGCATTAAAAATATTATGAAATATATAAGCAGTTGAGCCACATGTTTTCTTTCTGTTACCTATTGAAGTCTATTTTTCTACAGAATAAAATAATTATATTTTTCTCCCAAATACACCTACAAAATACATTATGACACAAAAGATTCTCTATAGTTTTTAGAGGAAATAAAGCATGACATTGGTGCCATGATTTCTGAACGCATGCAACAACTTTTGAGACAGTTTTTTTAAGAAAAGAAAGAAAACTTTCTTCACAATACACACACCCACATACTGAGAGAGATTTATTTTAAAACTCAGGCTGAAATGTTAAGGATATTTTAGGATCTGTCCTGTGAAGACCTAATGGCTTTTCCTCACTGATTATAACACAATGAGACATGTTCCACTCAGACGTTGGAAAAAGTCAAAATTTACATGTCTTCATTATTCATCTACACTGAAGAACATATACTAAAAGGCAGCAGCAAGAAAGCAAGGTTTTCTGCAATTTTCATAGTAACGTGCTATACCTGTCATACTTTTGCAAGCTCACTCTGCCTCAGAATATGTTCAGAGTCATCTATCTTCAAATTCTTGAAGTGTATTTTGCTTCTGTGTGTCATATCCTGAAATACATTTTCAAATATTACACAGAATATGTAATTTGGTGCTTGAATTTGTGAGCCCCGGTTTGTAACCCAAGGAACACTACCAGAAGGCAGAGATATAATGGATTTGTTTGGTACGTTACAGGAAGACTCAGTGCATTAAGATGACTGATAGCAGAACTTAATAATTTGAAAATGCACTCCTCTGAAAACAGTGCAGAAATACTGTTGGGTTTTTTTTTGCTGTTTCTTGTGTCTGTGGCAAATTCTTGTGCTGGATTTACAAATGAATTTTATTTTCAAACTTGTAGTTCTGGAAAACTAGACTGGTTGGTTGGTTGGTTGGTTAGTGGGGGTTTTATTTGGTTGCTTGGTTAGGTATTTTTTTAAATTACTCCACCTCCATCCAAAACTGGATGGCAGGTAAACCTCATCCTGAAACCCCTCTAACTGTGGTACTAGTGATAGCCACAGTCCGCTCCGTTGTCTTGCTCAGACGTAGCTAATAGGAATTTATTAAGATATTCTATGATGATGGATAAACTGAAACTAGAGATCCTGTAGCTTATATGATCTTGGGAGCGATAGTTTTATGGGGTTGATGCATGAGATGCCATCATTGCATTGACTTTATCAATTAAAATTAATTGGAGAGTAGAATTTAGCCTTCCTTCCTTAGCCATCCATGAAATTATTTTACAGCAGATAAAGATTATTTTTGTTATAAATTATTTTCCTCTATAGCTCACTGCAAGATTTTCTTAATTCTTTCTCTGTGATAAAACTTAAGGACATCGGAAATTTTCAGTACTGTCCCAGCAAGCTTCCTCATTCAAATGACAAATTGTAAACATTTGTCAGTTTAGGATATTTTGCTAATAAATAGTAGGACACATATAAATGCATTCAGATGACACATTTCAACTCAAAGGGTCCCAAATTACTCTGTGCTTTATCCTTATCTCATACTTACTAATGCAGTTAAAAAAGAGCCATTGGCTATTTCATTGAAATAAACAGTGTTACATCAATAAAAACCTAGTGCAAGCATAGATCTTTAATTTATAGTGATAAAGTAAAGCTTCTAAACTTACTACTATTTTCTCTGCTGAAACATTATAAAGCACTTTTCATCAGACCAAAAAAAACAGTAGGTGACAAAGACTAAATTCAAAAGATTAATATTTGTCTGAGAAAGTTAGTTCCTCAAGTTGCATGAAAATAGGGTCCTGAAAGAGTTTGAGGAATCATATGATTCATGTTTCAAAATGTGTTTGCCCTTCATCTGTCACATCTATTAATTTTTATATTACTTCAGCTGATTGCTAAATACTAAGCAGGAATTCTATTTTTTTATAAAATGAGAAACTACTATAAAATCCAGAAACATTGCATTTAATTAATGCACCGCATCCACAACATCTACAAAAGGTAAATTTATTTTACAGTTATTTGTACCTTTTATTAACTGAAAATACATTAGAAGTTGTAGAAATGTAGTATTGATACATATCCAATCTAAGGAAAACAGGTTATATATTGCTTACCAGGTCATTTTGCTGAAGAAATTGACATTTATAAATGATGGAATTTGGCTTCTATAGCCTAACTTGTAGCTGGGATTTATAAGAAGCAAACAAAACTAACAAGTTATTTTAGTGTCAAAATTGAGTTTCAATAGTCACCAAAAGACGTAGGAAAACCATTAGTTATAAAGTTGAGGGAGTCCATGCTTCACTTGCCAGATTCTTTACTAAGAAGTGTTTTTTCCTCAAAAATGCATATGCAATTACTGTGTTTATGAACATTTCTAAATTTCTAAGGCATGAGCAATCTTTTTCTTGCTTTATAATTTTCATAATTGCAGCAGGTGCCCTTAAATCCTCTGAAATGTGAATCATGTTACAATCTGTCACATCACATATTTGAAAATGAGTTCAATCAGACTGATATGACACAACACGACATGATACATAAGGTTAGAAATGTGGAGATTTTAAACGGTTCTACATTATTCCTTTAAAGAAAACATACCTGACATTATTTTAATTACTTTTCAATAAGTTGAACATCTTAAAATTTTAAGTAGTGTTTACAGCATACTCTGTACTTGAAAATTTGTAAAATTGAAAAAAAAAAATTGCCAGTGGTTGTAATACTTGGTAACTAACATTTTTTTTAATTTAATTATCAATATTATCTAACTGATAACAAAACAATTTTTGCCACCATTTACAATTCAGTATTCTCCTTAATCCTACAGACATGGCCTTTGTTTTTACATATTAAAACTAATATTTTTATTGGAAGAATAGCTGGTTTCCCTCCACTTCCTTAAAACACCTGAGCTATCTCTTCTCTTATATTAGCAAGACCATACTTTGAAAATCCTTAAATCTGGAAAATAAATGAACAAAACTAACCACCAAACAAACATCCTAACACAGCTACAAGTTGACAGCACCTGCAGAATTATATAAATAAAGTGGAAAAAAATATATACTAGCATGAAGGCAAGTAGCTCCCTTGCTCTGTACTCAGTACTACATTTTCAATGAAATCAGCCTGAGTCATAATAGACATAGGGATGTGGGTATCCCACTCCTTGTTGGGCTGACTCATGAAGAAAGAAATCATTTACTGTGGTAACATACTCTTTAATGAGACAGTTTACCACATATTTTAGCAGTTTTACTCATTACTATTCTAGCTGTCTTTCATGTCACTGTCATATGTGTAATGTCCGGCTTACTAACTTATTAAAAAAACCCTTATGTGCATTTTTGTCAGAGAAATATCTTGTCTGTGGATTCCATTCGTTCCTCTCCACCTACCTTTCCCCTTTTCCCTATTTGCTTACCCAGGAAATTGCAGATTAGTTTGTTTTCCTATTGAGTTAAAACTTCATAAACTTAGCAGCAGCTGCCTGAGAGAAAACTCAGAACCACCTGCAGGAGAGGAGTCTGTTATGGAGGAAACCATCAAAAGCAGCCTCACTTGCTTTATTCATACACTCAGATAGAGCCTCTTGACAATAATGTCTTGGTTGGTAAATTGCCTTTCCTTGTGAAATGTGTAGCAAACTCTTCTGCTTCTACTGCTGTTTACCCCTTGTGGTTTTGGAGCATAATTGGACTTTCTGTACTCACATTGCAGGGGGTTTTGAGCAATCCTATTAACAAAAATTAGATCACTCATGTGAGAAGGTGATAATGTGCCAAAAAGGCATCTTATTTTTGCCTTCTATTGGAATATTACTATCTCTCAACGTGGCAGAACACATTTTTACGTGAAGTTTCTAATGTTTAATTGTAATGTGCATTTATAGTTGTCACCTTAATTAGTTTCAGATATGAGAAAAATAAACAGAGAACAGTTTTTTTTCTGGCTTGTTCTGAAACTGCCCTCCCACTGAGACAGCAAGTGGCAATGTTTCCTGCTGACCATCTGAAGAAAGCAAGCAAAGTAGCTGGAAGGAATTTGTACTTGAGCGGAAAAAGAGCAGCTAAATTTCCATCTTGAGAGTGATATCTGAGTTTCAGGTCTAGCCTATCTTATTAAAGGTAGAAATTCAAAGCTAGGCTTCTGGAGAGGACACTGAAGAGGATTACCTAGCTTGTGATTTAGAAGGGATTACTTGAAGCACAGATGAACGAAATGAAGTGTTGAATGGGACAGTAGATATACTTATTATCCGCCTAAGTAGCTGTTTCTTTTTAAATTTGATTTAGAAAAAATGTAAATCTACACTGATTTCCTAACATACATCTGACTTTGTGTATGAGAAAACACATTTTATATCTTTTAATATGTAAAAGTTGGGCATAAATGTTATTTTCAAAGGAAAAGATGTTCAAACCAAGATAAATATAGTCAGTACATGTACCGTAAAGTAATGTTTGTTATTCAAATATGGTTATATTGAAAAATTTATAAACCTATCTGTAGATGTTATAGTTCACATGGAGATCAAGTAACTGTTAGGTCAGAAATAGAAAGTGGAAATATCCTAAAAACTTATGTTCTCTTTTAATGTTCCTTGTAATGAATGTAACACTGATATTTAGTAGAGACTTAATTTAGATTTAGACAGTAGCAGATGATGAGAAATAGAGGTACCAAGGTAAAAAAAACTGGCACAAAAAAATCAGCAAAGAAAGGGACAGTTTTCTTTTACAATTTGAAAACAAAAGTATGTTTCAAATGAAAATTAATACATTTCCGTTAACACATGTTCTGCAAGAAGTGTGCAGAGTTTAATATGCTGAAACTCTAAAAGAGATCTAATTCTTGAATTCATAGACTTGTGACACTTTATTTAGCACCAGAAAAATACTAAAGATGAACCAAAGAGAAGTGGAAAAATTATAAATCGTCTAAAACAAAATAACATGGTTTCACAAAGAAAATTCATATGCTTGTATATGCCTGTGTATGTATTTGTTGAAGTAAGTAGAAGGAATGATGAATACTCTGTTTTTTGAATATTTACTGATTTGTTTATTATGGTAAAGAGAGTGTGGATTAAGAAGGAAAATCCATGAACAGATTATTATGTAAGAGAATTTTTCAAGTGTAAGCAGCCCTATTAACAGAAATATGAGGTTTGCCAGACACAAGGATATTTATTCTTAGATAGATGCTGGCGAATAGTCCTTTGACAATTATTTAGAATTAAAATTTATTTTCCGCTTTCAAAGCTTTTGCTGTGGCTGGATCCCAAACAATATCTGTTTGTATAGCCTGAGCACAAATCTTCTATTAACACATAATGTGTTAATGTAATAATGTAAGTATATTAATTTGTGAACAAAGAGAGGATTTAACCAAAATTTTCAGTTTTGTAGACCAAAAAACATCTTGAAAATTCTTTGTGGATAATTTAAAAGAATAGGATTCCAATGGGATTATTAAAATGTTCATTATCTTCTGTTTATCCTTAAGCCTTAAGCTGTGGAACTGGAGCCTCCAGTTTCCTGATTTTACAGCTATGATTGCAGAGAATCTCCCACATATCCTTTCCTTGTTGGTGTACTCTACTTTGCACTTTATATAACAAAGAAGCTTAGAAGACATAGGACTAGCATTTGAACAGGAAAAATGTATTCTTTCCCTTGAGTTCCACCTCATTTCCAATCCCAGACCAAAGACAATAAATTTTAGGTAGTCCTGCAAGGAGCAGGGACTTGGACTTAATGATCCTTATGGGTTATTTCCAACCCAAATGATTTTCTCATTCTGTAAGAAAAATCATACTTCAGGGGGAAAAAATTTTCATGGGGTAGAGCTGGCTGCAGTTTTATACATTCTCTGGACTTCATTGTAGTTAATTGACATTGACATAAAGTTCATCATTGTCTTTAGGAGACAAGAACATACAGTAATAATAGATCAAAATATGGAATTTTCAAATAGACACACAGAACAAATAGCTTTTTATAACCCTGAAAAATTCAGTAACTTATATAAGTGTTAACAACAGAAGATAGTGAAACCTAATACCCAATATCTATGTTGGAACAAGGTGAAACTTCCTTGCCTGCATCCTTCCACATTCATTACTCTTAAACCTTTGTTTACTCATATTTTCTTTGATAATTTGTGGCTTCCTTTCAGAGTAATTTCTAACTTCCTTTCTGATTGTTTCAGGCAAGGAGCAAGACTGTATGAGATTTTGACTAAAAAAAAAAATGAACATCTGTGCTCCATATACCTACACAGATTAATCAGTTAGACTGACAATTCTATTGGAAAATCAATAGAGAGAAAATAAGAAAAAAATTCAAAGGTTGTCAAGCAAATGGTTTGTGGAGGCAGAAACTTCAGAAAAACAGCCCAATTTATGACTGCTAGCCTATCTGAGTGAAGTACAATATCATCAATTACAAGTATATCTTACAAATCTTTCTTGACCAGTCATGCATTTCTTCCCATTCTGTGCTCTGCATATTTTAAAATTATCAAACAAATAATGATTAGCAATGATCACAGGTCAAAGTATGAATTAGGCCTATATGCAGCCATTTCAGATCCTGAAAGTCAATCATATCTATCACTAAAGCAATTAATATCTGTAATAAATAGTCAATCTAATAATTTAACATGACCTGACCTTGACAGGCTGCAGAACTGGGCAGAGAGCAATCATAAACTTCAACAATGGGAAATTATTGTAATACTCTGAATAAAATATAAGAAAGTAAACTGATGTTATCACCACCCACATGAGCCTTTCCATATGTCATAGCAATTTTGAAAGACACTCATAATATTTAAGTAACATAAAATATGCTAAACAATATCTATTAATATTGCTGTCTTACTCAAATATAACTTCACATGTTTAGTTATTTAAAAAAAAAAAAAACAACAACTTTATAATAGACCTTTTCTAGTTTCTATATAAATTCTTTTTCTTTATATTTGTTTCTTTATATAGAAACAGCCTCTGAACTTTCAGCTAAATCAGGCACATTGTATTTCTGCTTTTCACCCTCTTGGAACTAAGAATGGACAAATATGATTTGTGGAATGTCGTGAATACAATGTATAGAATTGGGAGAGATACTAATCATCTTCACTAAGACTGAAATAATCTAGAAAAACTCAGCATTCTAAAGACTCTACAAGAACTGAAAGTCGTGAATAACTATCATTTAACATGAAAAATGCAAAAAAGGCTTTCAGAACAGAAAGCTGATGCTTATTTTCTTAGCTTTCCATGGTTTCAAATTCTTATGCTACATTTCCAACATGGAAATACTAGTTTGAGCAGGCTAGTTTCAGTTCTTTCCTTCTAAGTGAGTATATTGATAATCCTATGCAAGACATAAATCTTGACCCCAAAACACTAACTGAAATAATTTATGATTATTTTGATCTGTCTTAAAATATAATTGCTTTATAACTTGACAGGAATTCAGTAGTAGAAAGCAAGGGAATTTCTTGTTTATTGTGGAGGAGGAGGGTTGTTTCTTTTTGGTTTTGTTTGTTTATTTCAGGCAGGTTAAGGTAGTCATCCAAAATCTTCTGTTCAATAGAAAAATAATTCATATAGGCTATCTTAACACTTTTTAAGTCACATGAATCATTGGGAAAGTAGATCCTTCACCATTAGCAGGTGAGGACAAACACTGAACTGTTAGGTGAGATGAATTTCACCTTATAAACTAAGTATTAAGTAGTCTTTTTTTTTTAAATGATTTTTATGTTTTTGTCCTACAAAATTCTAAAGACGTTCACAATTACATGCATCATTTATTATTAAATTCACTGAAAGGGAGAAAGTTGTAGCATAAAAATAAAAAAAGTTTTACTCAAAATATTTTGTAATTTGGATTATTTAGACTTGAACTACAAACCAAACTATGCAGTAATAAAAACTATCAGGTATTCTGCAGCTTTGTTTAAATGTAGTCTCAATGAGCATTTTTGCAACAGTTTCTGACATCAGAATATCTAATCACTACTATTTATAGGACTTATATCATCAACAAAACAAAAATACAGCATATCTTGCTTAGAACACATATTTTTAAAGTAAAAATGAAATCTAGAAATAAAATTTATTGTATAAAGATTTATATAATATTCATTATTTCTGTTTACCTAATTTCAATGTGTGATATGAGCATATAAATTTTTACTGAGAGAAGAAATTATTTACTATCATGAGCAGAAACAACGAATTCATTTGGACTGCTTGGTTGAAAAATGGACACATATTGAAGGTCTGAAATCTTACTGTCACAGTATATTATTCCATATTTCAATCTTTGCATTTTGTTAACTTCTCACGTATTTCTTATTTTAAAAACTCCCTTTACATCCAACAGTTTTTAGTGCTATTCTTTAAATTGTCAAGTGTATAAGCTCAAATCACTTGTCCTTTAATATTCTGATTTGCACATTATTTAATGTTCCACTTTAATGCTTTTGAAACAAAGCTTTATTTAACCATATGTATTAATATGTGAATTATGTATTAATAAGTGAATATGAATTTGTGTGGTCAGTTTTGCTGCCCTTACTTTCCACAGATAAACAGATTGCTATTGCATAGGATCTGACATGAACTGAAGTGAAGGAAAACACATTAAGGGAGAGAAGAGATCTGATTAAAATAGATAGATGTCACATTCAATATTTAGAATTTTATTTCAAAAACACATTCTGAATTTTCATCACAGAGCTGCAGTAGTTTGTCAAGTTTACTTGATGATACCTGAACTTTGTACTTGACTAAACCAAAACAAAATTATCTCCTGTAATACCTGGTGTGTGCAAGGACTAACCTCAAAATTGCTTCTGTGAATATCTAATTTTAAGGGGAGTAATTGAGGTTTAAAATAAGCTAATATTGTACAGAAACAACTAAAGTTCAGAGCTCAATAGAATATTCTAAGTAAAGTCTAATCAAGACCATAGCAACAGATCATTTATTATTAAACTGTAGCTTTATCAGAAATCCAAAAAGTATAGTATCATAAGTTTGCTTAATACAGAAATATGACTGAAAAACTTCTGTTAAAAATCCAACTCATCATGTACTGAGATGTATTCACTACTAAAAAATGAAATAGGTATTGGCAATGATACACAAATCAAAATCCAACAATTGACACGAGGCTTGATAAAAAATGTGACCTTTGGTATTCTTGCTATTTTTTCTGTCATACTGAAACATAATAAAGAAGATTTAAAGAGATGTATTAAATTGTCAATATTAATTAGCATGATTAATCACAAAAGTGCATTTTCCAGATTTGTTTGCCAGGCAAGAATTAATAGCAGCTAACTGATGTTAAGCATTCACCATAAATGATGATACATATCTTTAAAGTATTGAATTTAGAAATCTAACTTTGGATAAAACATTTCTAGAAAAGAAAATAAGCAACTAAGTTGTGATATCTGATAGATCAAAAAAAAAAAAAAGAATCCCACCGAAAGCCACCAACAACCAAACCCACCAGATTTTCAGTTGTTGATTAACAGCATTTGCACCATTCCCTTACAAGCAAGTTTGCTCTGCCAAGGAAACAAAAAGAATGTTCATAATCAGGGCACATGCTTTACCTTTTCTTCAGGTAATTACCTCCAAGCGCATAAGTTGATGCCATACTAGATCTTGTTAGTTGTACACCTGATAATACACTGACCCAATCAGTGCTCGATATCCAATTATTTCCTCTGTGATTTCAAAATAATCAAATTAAGTCATTCAGTAAAATTTAAAGAAAAATAAAAATCTAGATGTTTAGTGTCTTAAACCCTGCAAGAGATTTGTGTTTTGTTTTCTGTTGATCTCTTCCAAGTTTTTCAATAAAAAATGTATCTGAAGCTAATCTTCTTATCTCATGATTGATCAAATTTGATCTTTGAACAAACTCTATGGTTCATGTTGCTCTCCAGTCACTCCGGAAGACAGTAACTACAAAAAATAATTGCCACCAGTTTTGAAGTATGACACTTTTTCATTTCTTTGAAGGTGATTTGTCCATACATAGAGAAAAGTCCATATAGGAGTACTTGACATTTTTTCTCTCTGCAACAGAACAAGGTTGTACAATTTCATTACCTTACTTCTTCATAGTCTTTCTCTCAGTTAAATAAATGAAGTTTTTATGAATCTATATAACACTATCTTATAAATAGCACAGCTTACATTGTTTGGCTATATCCTATTCCCTGTTACTAGTAGTCCAATTTACATGTCTGTTACAAATATTTCATGTTTTTAAATCTGTAAGATTAATTTCTTTCTTCACGTCAGTGTAAATACTTTCTTTTCTGGATATTATCTTGTACATAAGGAGCCTGACATTTCTGCCACAAAGTATTTAGCATCTGTCTGCATAGAAATTCCTTTTATAACAAATTACCTTCTGGTTTATCTTAATATGTCTACTCAAACTTTTGCTCTCTCCTCCCTGGTTTAAAGAAGTTGAATATATAAATGCCAAATTCATTATTTGTTTCCTCTTTGGAGACTACAGATAACTATGTTTAACATTGATCCTTAAGATGGAGAAGGATTTTTTACTTTTCCCATTGATGAAAGCTAGTGACTATATTCCCTGTTCCTTCTCTCTTTTCTTATCAAATAAAATATTTAACTACTAGATGACTGTTTAATTATTGGAATAACTTAGATGAAAAGACCATCTATTTGAAAATGTAAGTTGTCCACATTTATTCTGTTATACAGATTAGCTTAAGACATTCTAAAACAATAAGTAACTCATTAGACTATTTGGGAGAGTAAGCTCCAATAATATTTTTTAATAAGTAATAAGTTATCACCATTTTGTGTTTTAACCTGTCATGATAATATATTAGATATTTCAAAAAATTACAAAAACAAACAAAACAACCAATCAAAACAAAATTTTAAACTTTCCATTCTTTGGATGCAGTGGCTTGTTTCTGTTATTTCATACTTTATTGGGGAGTAAACAGAGACTGGGTCATGTGAAAAATAAACATAGTCAAGTCATTGTTATTATGCTCAGTTTCAATAAAATGCCATATAGTCACCTCAATATTTTAGAAATACTATTGTATCAGTAATTGATACTTAGTAATGTACATTTGCAGATTTTTACATTTGCAGGTTTACAATATTTGATCCCTGACAGACACAAATATGTTTTTCAGAAATCATGTTACAGGTCTTTCATCTGCTCAGCACTGCACAAGTCAATAATACAGGTTTTATTGTAATATTTGAGTGCTAAAGCACTAATGAAGAACAGAGTTATTACTGAAAGAGCAATGAAATAATTTTCAATTTTTAAGTTGTACTAGTCATTATTGTATGTTGTAGGTAATTCACTCTGGGGGGAGGGAAAACCCAAAATAAACCAGAAAATTCTTGCACATTTGTATTTCTGAATTAAGAGATATTTAATGGTATGTGTCTATGCTAGGATAAATTTTCCAAAGTCACAGCTAAGGATGCATCAAGAGACAAGAAAAGTTTATGAAAATCAGATAGTAAATGTGCATTTTTCTTCAGCTGGGAAGAAGCTTAAATTTGAATCAGTGGAGAAAGAGACTTTGTGCAGAAGGGAGTACCATAGACTCAAACATTCATATCGCCAATATGATCTGTTAACTTTCACAACACAGTGGGTATTAAAAAGACAGAAGAGTGAAAGAAACAAGTGCACAGACAGATGGAAGTCATTTGACTTAATGTACTGTTGGAAAGATTTCAGAAGCTAAGAACAGTAATAGGAGGGAGACTCGAGGAGAGGAGACTCGAGGAGAGGAGAGGAGAGGAGACTCGAGGAGAGGAGAGGAGACTCGAGGAGAGGAGAGGAGACTCGAGGAGAGGAGAGGAGAGGAGACTGGAGGAGAGGAGAGGAGAGGAGAGGAGAGGAGAGGAGAGGAGAGGAGAGGAGAGGAGAGGAGAGGAGAGGAGAGGAGAGGAGAGGAGAGGAGAGGAGAGGAGAGGAGAGGAGAGGAGAGGAGAGGAGAGGAGAGGAGAGGAGAGGAGAGGAGAGGAGAGGAGAGGAGAGGAGAGGAGAGGAGAGGAGAGGAGAGGAGAGGAGAGGAGAGGAGAGGAGAGGAGAGGAGAGGAGAGGAGAGGAGAGGAGAGGAGAGGAGAGGAGAGGAGAGGAGAGGAGAGGAGAGGAGAGGAGAGGAGAGGAGAGGAGAGGAGACTGAACTTTTTAAAAACATGTCTTCTAGGAAAGATGACATTGCAGAAACAGCTGGATCAACTCTGTCTTTATTTAGTTAAGTGCTGGCAGATAATGTCTTATGTTGATATAAATAACTTCATATAGTGATACAAATATTGTTAATCAGAGCATTAACTTTCAGAAAGACATTGAAGGTGAAGAAGGAAGGACAAATAGTACTTGGCTTATCCTGAGTACATCTCAAAATTAAATTTGCCTTCTTGATAATTATAGAAAAGGGATGGTCAAAATCAGTGGTTGCTGATTTCAGGACACTATTTGGAATGTAGCAAGGACTAGATCTGTTCTCATGAATGTCAAAAGGATTTTGCAATTAACTTCACAGCATGATAAGGCCCTGGGTCTTTAAAAATAGAGTTGTGGTATAACTCACAAAGTTCTCAGTAGTTTTGATTTTTAATTTTTTTTCTATCACATTTTGTATAAGAAAGACACAGGCTAATGCTTCAGCTACATATTTTTTTAAAAGCTAGGTATTTGAAAGTATTTCATTCTCTACTTTTTTCCAACACCAATTATTCTGCAATCTGTAGTGTGCTATTTTTCTTACTTTCATTTTTCTGACAGTTTCAGTTATAGTTCTAAAGAAACGCAGCAAGACTGAGATTGAAAAATTTCTGTTATTTTATTGGGTAACTGTTTTATTCAAGCAGAAAAATATGAAAGGCAAAAGTGTGTCTTAAATGTCAGCTGGAAATAAACTGTATTTGTTCTGCATGTATATCTGCCTTGAGAGAAGCAGCATAAAAGGAGGAAACTTCAGGAAAAATATCACTTTTGATTAAAGAGATTGTATTATCTTGAGTTTATGTAAATTGATAATCAAAATGTACACTCTCTTAATACAATATGATACATTATAGATATATACAGCCTGAACTTTTGATATTACCTTAATGTTTCAGTAGTTACTCTAATAACTTTGCAATATGCAGCACATTAGGACATTTACTTTTTTATGTAGCTTACAAAATACTTTAACTATGACTGATACAAGTTGATTAAGTATAAGAATGGTTTTGAAAGAAACAAACACCCTTGTTCAGTATTTGCTTAATAGCAAATTAGCAAAGCTTTGAGTTCTAAAATGCAACCAGCTGGGTTAACAAATTATTGTGCTACAGAAACACAAAAAAGGATAACCCAGAAAGAGCATCTATTATGGGTTTTTTTTAACACTGCCATTGTTTCTGAAATGATTGTGAACTATATTGCCTCTAGACATCACTGCCCCAAATATAGGGAAGTCAGACCAAGCAAGTTTTAGCCACGGTACATTTAAACATATCGGTCATTATTTTGTAAAGACTAGTTAACTTAATGCTAAAAATATGTACTTCACTGCAACTGATAACACTGAAGAGAATTAACTGATTTATCTGAAAAGCAACTGAATAGTTAAATGGAAAATGAAACTGGGAAAAAAAAAACGAAACAACAAAACAACAAACCCAGCCCTAAAATCCCCAAATCCCTTTACAAACCTTACCACAGCATATATTACCCATTATTTAATAATTATTAAACCTATTTGCTATTGAAACAGGGAAGACTGAAGAGTGACAATAAATCCATATCTACTATTTCCAGCAGTCAATTTAAAAATTTAAGCTACTGAATGACAGTAGTGCAGAGCAGATTGAAATGTAAGACAAAATATCTGAGTCCTTTTCTATCTGAAGGGCAAAGTCAAACCAGTTACTTTTTTCAGGGCTAAAAATACTGTTCAGAAGGAAGGAAGTTCTGTTACTCTTCCTTTTTCTAGGTGTTTATGTGTGTGTGTGGTTTGGGGGATGGGGTTTTTTTCTTTCAAGGAAATGACTATGGATACTTTAAGCAATATTCAGGGTATTCAGAGGATTCCTAGCCTAGCAGGTTCTTTAGTTTGTAAGGTTAACTAGTAAGTTATAGATAAGTCCTTCATTAATAATTTCAATCAGTGTATTGTTGGAAAATTCCCTTGAATATCAAATTTCTGGCTTTTCTTAGATGCTAAAGCATTTATGCTGCTCTGTGATTTTAAGAGGAGTTGTATGAGCAGTAAGCTATCATGTAACATGAATGAGAATATTGATATCTAACATCTTGCAACTTCTAGGATATACATAAAATTTACCTTTTCTTTTAACCTATTTAACAGAATCCTCCTTAAGTGTCTTCTCTAACATATTGACCTATTACTAGGTCAAAACAAAACATTTTCCCAAAAACTTTTTTCCCCAAATCTTATTGAAGTCAGCAGAACTTGGACTGTACTGAGTTAGGACCAGATTTAATAAACTTTACAAAACTGCTAGTCTGGCCTGGATCCTGCAATGATTTCTGACCTTCTGTTCAGTCTAACCACATATTTTTTGGTTCAAATCAGAGGTTCACCATCACATTAAAAAACCAATGAGGCATTTCATTTTTCCAATAAAATAATTGTGAATCTATGCCAGAACAAGCACGATATGTAGAAAAAAAATTACAAATTTAGACAGAAAATTACAGGAAACAAGACTAGTTGAAATGTAATCTTTGTTATTATTAATTGGAAATAATTCTCTGACAAGTATTAAGGTTATTAAAAGGTGAATTTTTGTACCATTATTTACAAGAAGAATAAAACAAATGTTCAAGCAAACTTTTAAATAAGCACAGGAATCTAAATATTTAACCATTAATATTAAATAATAATTATCAATAATATAATTAATACATAATATTATATTTAATATTATTTATATATTATAGAATTTATATTATATGTTATAATTATACATACTAGAATAATTATATAATAATAATTAATATTAAATGTTAATCCATTTAATAAGCCCGTTAACTGAAAGCATTAAACTACACAAAAAATTCTTTATTTACATATATTTTGTATTTCATGAGCTATAAATAAGCTAGTCTCCCTCTGAAGTGCACTGTTCATAACATGTTTAAGCCAGATTAATCTTGAGAAATAGTGGTTCTCAATTTTATATTGATGATACTGGTTTTTGCTACCTTATTGTTTCTTTTTTCTGAAAATTTTAAAATAGAAGAAGTTCTTTCAAGGCAACTTAGCTTGAATAAATGAATAAAAAAAAAGTGAAAATTTGCTTCAGACAGATTTAGAGATATAGTGTTGAAAGACTGAAAGATTATCCTTCCCACTTAATCCCTTCTGTGGGCTTCCACTAGAAGTGACAAGGCTTTAAAGCCCCCTCTTCAGAGGAATAGGAACAGTCTTCCTCTCTGAATGGGAGGAAGAAGCAAGTAAGGAACATCATGTGAAAGTACAAACCACCAGAAAACACCACACAAAAACTCATTAAGTGAAAGGGTAGTTCATCCAATTAAATAAGGACAATCTGCTACGTACATAAAAGACAAAGGAGAATATAGAACAGAGAAAGCAAGTGTGAGAATATCAGGAATTTTGACAGATGTGCTGTCCTGAGTGTGATAAAGTCTCAAGTGGCCCTTTCACAGTAATGATGGTCACAGCTTCATCAGTCTCAGACCTACTGAATGGCTTGTGTGTCTGACTGACTTCAAGACAGAAATGTCTACAAGATGGACAGCCATGAAATGTCCCATCAAAATCTTAAAATAGCAGTGTATAAATAATGAATGAATTAACTAGAAGCTAGTATTAGGCTTTGCATACCCTGAAGTTTAGGTACAAGAATGCATCACTTTCATTAAATGCACACTCAGATATTTTCTTAGGAAAGGTAACTTTGTGACGAGGATCCTATTGTTTAACTGTGCTCTACAACTCAAAGGAAACATAGAGAAATTGACTGCTTATTATTTTTAACACTGACAGTCATTTTAATAACTTTCCAAATAAAATTAAAAATTGCACTCCAGATTTCTTGCATACCATCCATTCATAAAATGAATGACATTAGCTTTTTCACCACAGGCTAGCATGTGCCTTTTATCACAATGAATTTGTCACTCTGTGACTGAAACCTCATTAAAAGTATTCACATTCTATATTTCCAGAAACACAAGTTTGATTCAGTATCAACATGACATGAATATAACCTATGTTAATTGCTTAAGATGTAGGATATAAAATTTAATTTTTTTATAATGTAGCAAAAATCCAGAAAAATAGCCAAGGTTCCTCACGGTATCCATTGCATTTATCTAAATTAACCATAAAGGAATTTTTACATATATTAATTCTATATCCTTTGAAGATTAGATATGGTGACTTGATCTTGTATAACTTTGAGGACCCTAGTATGTATATGATAACTTTATTATTTATGGTTTTACTCCAAAGATAGGAACATAGAAATTGGGGCAGGGAGGTCTAGAGGAGGTTGTTGATTTAAAAGGACACAGTTGTTCCCAAATCCCTTTTTTGAAGCATTGTCATGCAGTTCTCTCTCACCTCCTCTTTCTAATTCTTATTCAAAACTCCATGCATATTTTTGTCCAAAGACCAGACACACCTGTCACTTCTAATTAAATTTCAATAACTCAAGCTGAGTATTTGTGAATTTGATTTAATTGTGTTAGCACTGTTTTCAATAAATACAGACAAAAGCCTTCTACTTTTAACTGCAAGAAATGTCTACCAAAAGTATCTTGGAGGAAAAAGAGAAAGTTTTTTTTCCCCTGGAATTATACTGTCAAAATGAAACACAAGATTATTTTGTATTTAGGTTGTGTGGCCACACTGCAAAGCAGCTTTATTTCTTAGAAACTAGCCCTGCATTCCCTAACACACTAGGTAATACTCAATAAAAGGAATAACAGGTACCTGCCAGTTTTCCAGAACAGAAATATATAGAATATGCAGTTCTTCAAAGCTGTGCTGAAGTATTTTTTTAGTATATTCTGAGACACATAAGGTCTGGTTTCCAGGGTATATATTTGGTCACTGAAGATCATACAAAACATTGTGTAGTCTGTATCATATGGCTTTGAATCTGATTTCTAAGAAAGAAAGGTAAGATATAAGGAAAATGAAATATTATTTTCTACATTGTTTTACATCTTTTTTAAAATACATTTTAGATCTCACATTATAGTAATCATATTCCTGACTAGAAAAAAGTATTTAACTGCTTCAACTCCATGAAATTCCACAGCTGGAAAATCTGAAAGGAAAATTTAAACAAATGTTATATACAATAGTCTGACACTGTTAAAATCAATGGGACAGTGACAAAATTTCAGTGAATTGCAATATTTTGAAAAAATTTACTACTGACTTCAGTTGTGATCTTAAATTCCAGTAGATGGATATATTTAGCAGCACCAAGGCTAATACTAAAATTCCTACTGGTTAAGCAATGACAGAGATAGTCTGGTCTCATCATCTCAACCTCAACAGCTTTCTTAAATATATATATTTTTTTCCTTTGTCTTCAAGATGGGCTTTAAATATTGTTTGAGACTGTGAGACAAGTTATGTTTGGTCTTGCTTATGTATGGTCTTGCTTATGTTTTTCCTTAACTGGAAGAGGACATCTCCTGGGGCCTCAGAGCAGTCCCTCTTATCCCTTTCTCTGTGCTGCAATTTCAGTCTGCAAAGAAAAATTTTGTCCATATGAGTGAAGAGCAGAAAATTGGTAACATTCAGAAAACAGTTAAAGAACTAAGAAAAGTCTTTAGCTAACTGCTTTATCTTTATCTGATTGAATAAATTAATGTATTTAAATCTCAGAGATTATAAATGGTTTACAAATAGTCTCCAAATACATCTGACAGATCACATACAGATATATATGGCTACATTGTACCTAGTCATGAAAACCTGACTATATTGTGGTCTCCCAAGACATGATTCATCTATAATGAGTGGTTACCTGCTTTTAGACAGATAAACTCAGTATAAAAGTTATGGATTTTTCTGTGCTGTTTATTAAAGGAGTGTAAGATGACTTATAAATGAAGACATTTTAAGCTCAGGTGAGGTTAATTTCTCCTTAAAAGTCTCAGTTCAGTTACCCAGAAGTAGCTGTTAAATACCTTTTTAAATGTCACAGTATCTCTTCCTTGACCCACAGCTGGTGTTACAGAACAATCCAGATCTTCCATAAATTCTATGTCATGGCTGATAAGTCTATGTGAATATCTTGAATACCCTGAGGTATCATAAATGGCACTACATACCCTATGTTTGGACAGCTGAAATTAGCCTTAAATGGTGATTGCTAAATTTTTTTGAATCCATTAAAGAAGTTTCAGTAAGCATTAGCAACACACATTTTATTTGGAAGATGAAGACAGCTCAGCTGGGTATATCAAACTACAAATAGCCTCATAATAGCCTGGTCAGCTACCTGTCAATCATAACAGAAAGGTAGAACCAGAATTATATGTTATTTGCATTTATTCTATTTCGTTAATTACATAAATGAGATGGAAAGATTGCCTGAAACAAATAGATGCAATTGCAAAACCTTGTTCATAGTGGATATGATAGAACCTCTGACTAAATCAAAGAAACACGTAATCCATTGTTCTTCAGAGTCATGTGGAGAGTGATGGAAGTGTAAGTAACAAATCAAACCACTCAGACATCCTTATAGAAACACACCAGCTCTTATAAGATCTCTCATATATATATAAAAAGAAAAAAAAATAAAAATCCTCAACTCAGGAATATCTGTGTTCAGCCTTTTGTCTACTGCTGCTCCCATGGAGCACCTTTGAGAAGAATTTGGCTGTCTTCACTATTCTAGTCTTCGCCAAAAAAATAGCTCTAGACAATTGCAAGATCTCCCCTTAACCTTCTGTTTCTAGAACTTTAAAAGGTAAGTTTTCGCGGTATAGGAAATTTTAAATTAATTAAAATTTCCCGTGGTTACTGTTTTAGTAGGTTCAAGAACTGCATGACAATTGTCATAGAGTGTTGCTCTGCATGTAGTTTGAGGTGTTCTGATGAGCCTGGAGCAGTATAGAGATTCCTTGGCTCACCACCTTTGGCTGAAAAGCTCAGCAGCTGGGTAACAAAGTGAAAATATGCATTCAGACTGTTAACCTAATTGGTATGCCTTAGTTGGTGTGCAGTGTAAATTCCAAGTGTGGAAAACAACTATAATATATTCATCTTCATCTAGATAACAGAATGGCAAAATTCAAGGTTTAGTTGATTTCTCTTAACTGTAGCAATATACAATTAAAGTCACTAAATATGAAGTAGTAACTTTCATTTACTCATATAAGTGGTAAAAACTACCTACATTAACAGGCAAGTTCATCTAAATAGGAAAAAAATATTGAAGAGCAAAATCATTTATTCTGGAATTTTTGTCTCGGTTTATTTAATGGGACTATAAATAACTTACGGAATACAATGACTCTCCTGGAACTGGATTTTTAGGATAAACCAGGTAGATCTGAATACATTAAACTTAAAAAGGAAATCAAACACACTGTGCAAGAAAGAAAACACTGGCATTTCTCAGCTTTCTTTCTTTGTGACATTGGTGAAGATTGTGATTTATAACTGAAACAATTCATCAAGTCCATAGTGAGATTCTGCAGGACTGAACAATTCCTTTTTATACAGACACTTTAAAAAATAATTATATCTTCTGATATTGATATATATCAGAAAAAATAAGGTATTGGTATTTACTTCTCTTGTGTTATCCTTGTAAGTTATTAAACCATCTAAACATGCACTAAGATTGATTTTCTGAAAATCTGTTTATTGTTTGTGTACAAATAAATAGATATATCTCTGTCCACCTACCTGCAGGGGTTATAATTATATTTTTCTTTTTTATTATTTTGACCTTGAATCAATGCCAAAGCTATATGTATATCTGTGTTGCCTCTCACTCCCCTCAAAAACTTCCTTGTTTAATCACTATTACATCTATACTGGGTGTGTGGTTTGAATAAGGACCTTGCAAACTATTTGCAAACTTTCAGCTAATTTTCAAGTGGAAAAAAAATGGGTCATGATACTTCGATTTTACAGTTTCAGTTCTGAAGGGTTTTTGGGTTTGTTTTTTTTTTGTTTTATTCCTGCCTCAAGTTCAATAGACACAAAACTGACTAATGTCTTCTTCCAGTCTTAATAAGGCATTTTATCTGAGAATAAATGTTGTGTTAATTTAGTTTTCTAAACCTAAAATGAGTGTTTGATCTAAAGTATGTAGAAATAGTTGGAACTTTTTGAAATTATTGGAAATCTTACCATTGGTAACAATAGCTTTTGGATTATGGATTGAGAAGCCTAAACAGGTTCACTTTCAAGAGTTCTGTGTGTCTGCAGGTTATCAATGATGTCAGGGGATTAAATGGAAAATAAATGACAAATCTTGTCTAAATATAACAAATAAAAGAAATAATAAGACAAAGTACATCCAAAAGGGAGACCATGTTGATGGATTTTGGGACATCTTATTATTTTTTTGGTTTTCTGTCATTTGAAGTTAGTTGTACACCTTTGTTCTCCATTTCCCTGAGCATCCTATAAACTGCTGAAAATCATGATATTGAAGAACAAACTAGAAAGTACAGATCTGTGTAGCAACCACTGAGGATGTCAATTCTTTTCCTAAAAACACAAAAAAAAAATTTAAAAAATACAAAAAAAAAAAAAAAGCTGCATATATAGAAGTAAAATAAAGAAAATACAGCCTTGTATATGTACACTTCATGGTACAAGCTGTAGACACCCTCATGTGTAGGACCTTACCCAAATAGTAGGTTTGGCAGCTAAAATATATTTCCCCGCACAGATATTAATTCTATTGAAACACAGAAAATCTTAATTAGAATAATTGGAATCACTTTCATTGTATTATGGTTTCGCTGCCTTTATTAGAAAAACATGCTATAAGTAATAAATTTTGTTCCTCAGTAAACTAGACGAAACTTCCACTACATAAGGAAGACAAAAGAAAAGGAAAGTGAAAGAAATTAGCTGTGGTCCAGAAATTACATCTGCAGAGAAAAAGACACAACAGAGAAAAAGAGTTTCTGGTTTATTGAGGTATTCAGAACTTAGTCAAAGCCAAGCTTGACTCAGTGTGTCAGAATCACTAATTGATGCATCTGATAAAGAAGACTAAATTAAAAGATTTTTAGGATGGTAAGGAAATGAAGTATTACTAGATGAAGGATCAGGCAGGAGAGCGACTTGGTCTTCATCATTATTTAATGTCTCATACAACCCCAAAAACTGGGAGAACATTTACTGAATATTCACTGAAGACAAAAAGGAGGGAGGCACTGTCACTTCAGAATAATGAGGTAGAATGTGGAGGTTTACAGAGCACCCTGAAATACAGAAATGCATAAAGCAGGTTAGTTTTCAAAGAAGAAGGGAGGAAATGGCTAGTAGAGCGTGGGGGTATTTAGGTCTACAGTTTGAGCTGTGTAAGCAGGATGACACTGTCAAAATATGCTGCTTTCACTCTGTTTTTGAGGCAGAGAGATAACCTCTGCCTGTGAACCTTATTTTTAAGGTCTATTTATAAATGAACTGAAAATAAGTATAATGCATTATCTGCCACTGTTTCTGCTAGGTCAGATGTGATTCTAAGTAAATGATGAGGATCAGACTGGAAAGTCTTGGCAGAACACAGAGTTATGAGGTGCCTAAAAAACAATTTCTACCTGTGGTCTGGATACAAATTCTCATGTATCATATATTACTGCAAGATATACATTTAGGCTTTATTTAAGCGGATAATATTCTTCTAACTCTAGATGCCATTAGCAACAGGACATAAGGGTGTGATCTGCTGATTTACTGACTGACAAGGATCAGGTGATGCTATGGCACAATGCTGAATGGAATGTGTGAAAGACAGGCAGGATGCTGATTGGCCTTGTGGCTAGAATTCTGTGAGGAGACTCGAGGACACTCGAGGAGAGGAGACTCGAGGAGAGGAGACTCGAGGAGACTCGAGGAGACTCGAGGAGACTCGAGGAGAGGAGAGGAGACTCGAGGAGAGGAGAGGAGAGGAAAGGAAAGGAGAGGAGAGGAGAGATCTAAATGTAGGTATCTATATGTGGACTACATATCCCATAATTGACGATAAGGTTGTAGGGATAAACTCTAGCGAACATATGAAGTTGTATAGATTTAGGGTCCCCTTTACAGTCTGCAGACACTGATTAATTAAATAAAGCCCCTAATCATCGTAGGAAATGGAGTTGGATAACAAATCAATTCAATGAATGAAGATAAATAAGGTTAACATTAATATTCATAGTCAACATTGCATGTTGTGACTTCAGTAACTATAATGACTTCAGTAACTATAACTATAAATAACTATAATAAAACTATAATATAACCACACTCCTGACAATCATTTGAGAGTTTTTGTGGGATTCAGTTGCTTACACATTGCAATATTTTAGAGTGTTTAAGACATTTATATAATAGGTCTGGCCCATGTGACACAGAGGCTGCAAGAGACCATGCCCTTCTGGAGAGGCATGTATCTGTCAGCATCTGGTAGGGTTGGCTAAGTGAAGATGCTACTCTGTGTGTGTAGCAATTGCAAACTGTAAGCCAGAGTCACAGGCTAAGTAGCATGATCTGGAAGCTATCAATGGTGATACCACTGTTTTGGGTACAGACACTAGAGAAACAGGAGTCTGATAGTCAGTTACTGTGGTGACCACAGGTCTAAACCAAGTACTGTAGGGATTTGCATCTGAGAATCTGCTACTTGGGGCACTATAGATCTGGACCAGCTGGTAGATATGCCATTCTGTGGTTCTGCATGAAATGAAAAGAGATATGAGTACTTTAATTTGAAGGGTATGTCCAGGTGCCAGTGGCTGGTGAGATTGGGTGTCTGAGGCTATCTACTGACCAGTTACTGTTGCAATTCATATTTTGCTTGTACATGCTTACATAAGTTCCACTAGCAGACTTCACTCCTGATCATCTAGGGACAAGGAACAGGACAGAGCCGTCAGTGCCACTCACATTCATGTGAGTGCTGTTGGTAATGGTGTGGGAGCTTCTAAGGTAATGTCTTCTTCCTGTGTGTCCCCCAATGTGTATGTCCACTGTGCCTATTCTATGTTAGAACACTTGCTGTATTGTAAAATATTAGACTCTTAAATAATAAATGTTTAGATTGTTTAAATGTTGGATTGAAATGCCTAAGCAAACCTAAGAGTATAATAATTTACATAAAAAGGTCTGAAGTTAATCACTCAGCCCTTAAAAATATTTAGATATATAAAAATATATCCAAGTATCACTTTATTTTGTTCATAGTTTCAGATTCCTGGTTTCTCTTACTTTCTAGAGAGAGGCAACAGTAACTATATAGTGGTTTAAATCCACTGTGTAACGACTTTCTTGCCTACCCTAAAAAATATGACCAAAGAAATCAAATATTTCTGATGGTGAGATAAAAAATGTTTTAATTAAATTAGAATCATAGAATCCTGGAATTTATCAAGTTGGAAGGGAACTATAAATCTTGAGTCCAAATCTCTGTTCCTTGCAGGACTACCTAAATCTAAATTCTATGACTAAGAGCATTGTCCAGATGCTCTTTGAACTCTTACTGGTTTGGGATTCTGTCTGTGCATTGTAATATTTGTTTTTCTTTACTGTCAAAATGGATATTCAACATACCAATAAGTGATTTCATTAATTATCTATTTAGCAATCTGCTGTAATGTTTCATGTTTCCTTGTAAATTCACTCATTTTATGAGTGACACCACTTCAGCTCACTCATTAATGTGTCAGGGTAATAATGTAATATCTTTTTATTTTCTGGAAAAAAAATATGAATATTACTGTGATATATGGAAAAAGATACTCCTACTTCATTACTTGTGAAATACCTATTTAATGTGTCTTATTCTGACTGTGCCATAGAATCATGAAGTGTGCTGAGTTTCAAAGGGACCCATCAGGATCATTGAGTCAAACTTCTGGCCCTGTGCAGGACATCCTAGAACCACACCATGTGCCATTAAATATATAAAATCACCATTTTAAAAATTTTTCTCTATGTTTTACTACATAACTCTTCAGTTACTGGCTACTCCATTTATCACATACTTTACTCTTCACCTCTTTCTTCAGCAGGATCTGCTATTAGTCTTATCAGTGTCTGATACTGCCTGCTGTATTCCAATCCTGTGGAATACATGGTTTCTATAAATTGAACCCTATTAAATATTACTCACTTCAACCTGAGCAATGTGGAATTACAGTAACCATCCTCAGAGTCCACAGCCCATAAAAAATTGTATGGAGTTACTTCATATTGAAATATCGTACTGGAATTTATATTTCTGTATAAGTTTTCTTTCATTTCACTATATGTGTTGTACACATTCCTCCAGTAAGTATGTAATTGTTAAATACATTATTTTCATTAAGGCGATAGTAACAATGAGAAAGAATTTGATCTTGTCTAAATCGTCACCTGAATCTCTACCATAGTATGTACCATAGTATGACACAGAATTCAATTTTATGGAAAAACAGCATATTCAGTAAAAATGGATTCAAATAATATGACTTCAGATATCACCTAATATAAAAACAGTTGAATATTTGTGTGGACAGATCTACACATCACTATCACTGAACAGCAGATATTTGAAAGAACCTCTGGATATTGTCTTATGCAAAAGCATACTCAGGTGGGGTCACCTGGAGCCAGTTGCCCACAACTGCCAAGATTTCTTTTGAATACATCTAAGGAGGAAGGCTCTACATCATCCATGGGCAGCTTGTGCCCGTGCTCAGTCACCCTTGCAGAAAAGAGAGATGGACAGGCTGGATAGATACGCTGATCACCCAATGGTGTGAGACTCAGTAAGGCAAAGTGCCAGGTCCTGCTGCACTGATGAGACTACACCTCAAATCTTACATTCAGTTTTGAGCCTCCTCTCTATAAGAAAGTCATTGAGGTGCTGAAGAGGACTACAGAACTGGTGAAGGGTCTAGCATACTGGTCTTATGAGGAGCAGCTTATGAGGGAGATTTTTTTTTCAGACTGGAGTAAAGGAAGCTTAGGAAATTTTTCTGCCCCAAAAGACTTGTCAAGATTGGAATAGGCTGCCTAGGGAAGCAGTCAAGTCAGCATCTCTGGAGCCATTAAAAGAAGTATAGTTGAATCGTGCTTACTGGCAAGGTTTAGCTATGGGTTTAGCAGTGACAGGTTTGTGGTTGGACTCAATGACCTTAAAGGTTTTTTGCAACTGAAATTATCCCATCATTCTATAATTAATACTAACCTCCATAGAAAAGGAGAAGGGCTAGCTGGTAAAAAAACATAGATCTTTGTTCCTGTCTCTTCTATTACTGACTTATCCAAGAACTAATAATATATTAAGTCTTCCTCAGATCAGGACATCACTCATGGATGGTTTACATTCTGATTGTCACATAAAGCTTTGCTGGGACAGTGACATGAGACATAATCCAGTCTGGTTTGTAGGTAGCTCCTCTACATTTTTATGTTACTTTATAGTGCAAATCTCTTTTTGGCTCTAATATTTTATTGTCTTCTGGACTTAAAAGCAGAAAACCATTTTCTGAAATGTTATTAAGTAGATCTTGTCAAAAATTTTTGTCAGGAACGTTTTTTTAACAGAAAAGTATTCTTCGGCTATCAAAAAAGACTATGTATGTATTATTTTTGAAAAAAAAAAAAAAAAGAAAAGAAAACCATAAATTTTATACATTTACCTAGGACACTATTGGATTGCTTAATGTGTGATTACCAAAACATGGTAGAATAAAGAAAAAATTTGAACATTTGGTAGTAACTAGTCTCAACTCTTATATTTGCCACAAGAATCAATAGTCCTTATAATGACAGAACTATAACAAAAGCAAGCATTAATTAAGTCAGTGATAAGAAAACTTTATTTTTCACAATAAAAATCTGGCATGCAACAGATTTATTTTTATAAAAAGCATGTAAATCTCATATTAAGCTACAATGATGAGCAAATTGCACTTGAATATTAGGACTTAAAGCAAATAAGTACAATTATAAAACATTTTGTGCAATGAAGAAAAAGAGCAATTTAATGGTATTGCCATACACTCCATGTTTTCTGCTTGTCTGAGAACTGAATATATTACACACCATTTGGAGAAGAAGAGGAAACCACGAACAAATGACAATATTTCACTCTGGTGACAGGTTTCCCTAATTCTCTGCTGGAAATACATTCATAATATGTTGTTTTATTCTTTTAATGAGAATTTTAATACTTAATTTTTAGCTTATATGCCTGAGTCATGGCATGGGGAGAGGGTGTTTGCTTGTTGATTGAGGTTTTTTTTTACCTTTTCATGCCAAAATGATTTATTTGTTTGCTTCCTTGTTTGTGTAATTAAACTGTAATTAATTACTGTTAGAAAACTAAAGAGCAACTGTAGCAAAAGAGGATATCAAAGTAGGTGATAGCTTAAGGAGTAATCAATGAATTCAAAATGCATGGCAATTTCCCATTCAGGCTGTGTTATTTTCACAGCCTCACTGTTCTGCTAGAACAAGCAGTAAGTTAAATGTTGGGTCAGAAACTAGCAAAAATATTGCTACTGGATGAGGCTTTGGGGATATATTAATATTATTTTTGTTTCTTCTACTTACAGAAATGTAAAAGGTATAAAACTTGAAGGTAGGAGGCAATTCGCCTGACACAAGTAGATTGTGTTACGGCTTAGGTGGCTGCTTGGATATCTAACTTATGCTGTTTTCTTCTCATTTTCTGTATTGTCTGGAGAGAAATAGGCACCTCAGGAGGCCCTTCATTCTCCCTAAATTAGACGCCTACCTTAAAATAGACTAAATTGTTCACTGGTGGTGTATTGACTGCAGAAAGAATTGTGGTTGATTAGCTGTGTGCAGACACCTGAAGATTTAACTTATTTCTATTTTTAAAATCTAATGCTTCTTGCAGACTTTTAGAAGGGATGTCAATGATAAGACTGCAACACTTCACTTTTCAACAGCTAAAAACCAGGTGTGTTAAATCTTGGCATATTCTTGATCCATTTTACTAAACCTCAAGTTCAAGCTTAAGCTAGGTGATGAAGTATGTCAGATCTTTCTCTGAAATCATTGTTTTCCTTTATATTCAAAATATTCTTGATTCTGTTTGAATTTACAATACATCAAATAGCTTCCCTCTTTTTCAAGAGCTTTCACTCAGAAAATTCAGATACGAATTTGAGGAGATAGTTAAGGGATGTCAAGAGCAGTCACCTTCTCTGGTTGCTCCATCCTGGAATCTGTTCTGGTGTGCTGCTGGAACTCAGTCTGGTGCACACACACACAATGCACATGTGTCAGCATGCAGATGTACACACACAAACACACAGACACACACACACACACAAACCATGTGTGGCACTGACAGGCTCAGACAAAGCTCTGCCCCCAGCAGCCCCCACGTTTGGACTCACACCAGACAGAGGCAGAGATGGACATGTCCCCTCCTCCTCTTCGGCTGGCAGAGGCAGAAGGCTGCAAACGCAGTGTACACATAAATAGTCAAACTCAAAATAACTGTCTCACCTGCTCTCCATCAGATTGTTTGACATGTCTTAATTCTGATAATGTTACATTCATCCCCAGAACGTCAAGACTAGTCTGCAGATTCTAGTGTACATGTAAAATAGTAAAAAATTAATGACTTGACCACCAAAATATATGTAATTTTTTTTCTAAGAAAAAAAATATAAAAGAAAGATTTTATATTTTTTGTAGCAACATTAATGATCTATTTGTATTCACTTAAAAAAAAAAATCCTATTAAATTTTAGGGCAAGTTCTTTGACATAAGCTTTGGTGAGGACAATCTTCTCAAATAAAATATTTGTCACACTCAAAAACAGATATCAGAATGCAGTACAAAAAAAAAAAGGCTGAAATTGCTATTTAATTTTAAAGAATTTAATAAATTAACAGGCTTCAGAAAAGAATCAAAACAAAGAAACCTCCCCCCCCAAAACAAACTAACAGAACCCCAAATCAAGCCAAAATAAACAAAGAAATAAACAAAACAAATCCCCAGAAAACTCTTCAATACCAAGGATTCATGGGATTCATTACTGAAAGACAAATAATGCAAAAGACTGCAGGCAAAGTGTTTTGTTATTATTGAAATATCTCAAATTACATAGTGTTTCAAATTAGGTAAAGTCTTGAAGTGAGGGGTTTTGCAGACTAAAGCAAACTGTCAAGATTCCTATACGGTGATATATACCTTGTAATCACAGGCCTCTCTGGTAGCAGGAGAATACATTCAGTGTAATAAGAAATAGTCAGCTGTTTTAAGATTAAAGTGAAAATGAAAGATAAGAGTGTATTTGAAAATTGTAACTCAGTCTTACAGATATATATAGTATGGTTCTTTCGTATTTGAAGATTCAATGAAACTTACTGAATTTACATATATTGAAAGCAGTTCTGTGTATAGAAGCCTTTATATGTCATTTTAAAGGAAGACATGGAAAGGAAAAGCTGAGGGAATAGGGATGCAACACTGCATTTACTTTTTTTCAGTGATAGCATTAGTCTTCAGGTAAAAATGACCCAGAAGTCAGCAATAAAAATTTTATGTTGTATTTTGTCATCTTTCAGGATATAAGATGCACATTACTAAAAAAACAAGACAAAAACAAAATAAAACAAACACATACAAGGAATTAGAAGAAAAGCCAAAAATACACCTTTAAATTACACAAATGTGTATAGATAAGTATACAGATAGTAGTTTTGTTTGTCTCTTTTGTATGAACAGAAAAAATGACTGTTGTATAGTCCATGTTGACATTCCAAGGCTTTGGGTGTACCATATATCATCTCTGTTTGCTATATGCTGTAAGATATCTTCCTGCACTTATTAAATCAAATGTTACTGTCTGAACTATTGGCACACTTATTCCCTAGACTTCTGTTGTTCTTTTTGATTGTTTTTTGGTTTTTTTTGATTGATAACTGACATTCCCCTTCTACTTCAATTGGAGCTTATTGTTACATTTTGTTTGAACTTTCCAGTAAGGTCAGTCAAGGAGCAATAAAATTGAAAATTATCATTTCTCTAGAATAATTTCAGAAACATGTTCCATGGAGCTTTGTCTTCCCACAAGCTCATGAATTTTTATTTTTATGGTTTTTCCAATGCCCAGAAGCATTGCTGGATGATATTTGGAAACAATAACACTAAAATAACCTGGACATATTTACTGTCTCTAAAATTTTCCTGGAACAGAGAAGTAGAATATACAAGCAAAGATAAGGTGATACTGATGGTCATCTTGGCATCCTCAGTTGTGAAGATGGTTTTTATTTGTTTTGTACTACTTTTATTTTGACATCCTCCTTTTAAAGTTTCTCTTCCTAAGGGCCTTAAGATTTACCTAATAAAATTATTTTGCTTATCTTAAACACAAGAAAAACTGTAGTAGGTACTATTTTTTGCCATTTCCCCTCATACACAGAAGCCATTGTACACCTTTCTTCATCTTACCTAGTATACCATAGTGATCAGTAATCTGAATAATGATATGTCAGAATTAATGACTGATTATTCTAAGTATCTCTACATTTACTATAAACTCTATACTATATTCCTAAGTCATTTTGAGTACCATTTATTTCATCTATCTTCAAAAGCATAAAGTTAAATGGCTGGTTTAATTATGTTTTCTATTTTTTTTTCATGCTCGGAACACAATTTGTTTCTATAAGGGAAGAGATTAAATCCTATGAAAAGTTGAAAATATGTGAAAATAATTTTGGCCACAACTGTAATGGAAATATAGTACAATAAAACTTTGTTTGGTTGCAAAAAAAGATTCCTTGTATTGCTGTAATTGTTTTATGAAATGTCTTGCAATTCCACAAAGCCCCTCAGGTTTAATACCTAATTCTGAACAGGAGTTCTCTCACAAGACTCAGAGGAAATAATTTACACTACTTTAGCGCCAATGTTGCTGTTGGGTTCCCTGTCTCACATATGCATTTTGAATATAATTAAAAAGAAGCAGTTTCTGTGGCTGCATTAGTTTGAAAGCCCCACAAAAACAAACTGGGGATTGAAGTCAGCTATATTCTTGGTAAGTTCTAGGGATCACAGAGGACAGACTTTCCTCAGATCCCTTAACAATGTTTTTTTCCTACACCTTAATAATTATAGAGTAGGAAAAAAACATTTAGATAGACAGAAAAATGGTGCTGAGGACAAGTAAATCATGCTGGTTTAAAGAAATACTGAATGTATCAAAATCATCTAGAAATATATTGTATTTCTCTTATGACTTAACAATATGATAGAGGGAGACCCTACATGACATAAAACTCTCAGGTATCTGCATAAATATTGAAGAAGATTTGAAAAGCCTGGGCATGAGTTATTTTATGTAGTCCTAAGCACTCCAAAAGAAAAAAAGTGTGGTCTGCAATTTTATTTTTATTCCCTGACACTGAAGCAGTTTAAGGCTATTACTGCAGTTAACAGTATTGTGATTCAATTAGTGAGAGATGCCTCTGTATTAAGCTGCAAATGAGACCGTAGCTGAAGTCAATAACTTGGATTTTATTTATCATCACTCATGGATCCAGTTGATCCCATTAGCCCTTCTTCACCCTGGGCTTCTTAGTGGTGGAGGTTCCAGGACAGGGACCAGGACAGTTCTCAAGTCATTCTTCTAAGGGGTGACACCTTCATTCAGTCTAAGTCCCGGGTATCTGCAGAGTGGTCACAGATGCCATTCCCAAAATTTGGGGTGGTATGTCTATGAGCAGGTCCTTCCTTTCCCACAGTTTGCCATGTGGCAATTTTTATCTGGATGCATAACTCAGGATGTGCTAACCAGATCTCATCCCCGCCAAGCCTGGAATTAAAACATTCCTGTAACAAAGTCCTCAATTCTGTGCTTATCTCAACTTCCCACTGTGGTGGCTTGTCTTGCCACAGTTCCTTCTGTGGACCTGACACTGTTTGAGACAGGCAGCTGTTCTTTTAATTCCTTACAAATGATCAAGCCAGCAATGATGGTCTCTGTTAGGTTGGTGTTATGTACTGTTATTCATGGGCTGCCTTAATAAAACCAAACTTATTAAAAAAAACCAGAACAACAAAAAAGATGCTAAACAAAAAAGAGCTAAGGAAAATCAACCTCTGTTAGGAAAACAGAGAACTGATGGGGATTTTAATTTGATTTAAATACATTTGGAATTATTTGGGCTTGACCTACCAAAAAAAAAAAATTTTTGAAAGTCAAAAGCTTATCCCCTTCAAAATACATTAACTTATTGCTAAAAAATTATTTTCCTACAGGAAATATATTTTCTTGACAGCATAGGGAGAGAGATGGACACCTTTTCTTGCTGTTGTGTAAGGATGTAAAAGTGGTTCTGCTGAAGAAACATTATTTGGGGTGAAACATAAGGAATTGTTCCTACTTTTGAATGTGGTAGTTTATGACAATGAATGGGGCTTTGTAGGACAGGTTTCCTAGGAATTAACATCTTGGAGATTGTTACTAGAGTGCAGCAGATCACATCTATTACCTTATTTCCCATATCTACAGGATGAGCATGATCACCATCTATAAAGCTGGAACATTTATCTACATGGAGTAACTGACAGTAGCTGAGAGGTTTCACTTAGAAAATTAACATTAATGGTTCTTGGTAAGTCCTATCTTACTTTTGTTTCTAAATGTATTTGTAAATCTCCAGAGGGTACTTAAAAAACTTAAAAGAGTTTTGTGAAAGATAAATTGAAGATTCTGTCATTGTTGTCATTGTTTTGACAGCCTAAATCAAATATAGCTTTGAATGTTAATGGCAAACACTACCAATTCTTAAAATGATCCCATAGAGAATATGATTAAATTGACTTTTTAAAGTTTCTCTTAGATTTTGATTATATAAAGATGGAAAAAGTTAAGAAAAATGAATGGAATTCAAACTCCTTTTTTTTTTTTTTTTTTTTTTACTACACTTTTTGAGTCCTTGCATTCTAGTGGGGAGAAATGATGTAAGCTATGTTTTGGGGATTTTTTTAATAAATTGAGAAGAACATTTTAAAGAGAGTATGGAAGGAAAAACATTAATCATTTTAAGTTTGTGAGTAAATGACAAGGAATAAAAATATCTAAATTAACTTGAACTTTTCTTTTGGTTTTACAGGTAAAAAGAAATTTTATGTTTTACAAAAACAGGAACAAGAAACTGGGTTAAACTTTCCAGAAAACATGCTACATTCACTGAAATATCTGGGAAAGTGTCATGTAATGCAGTTTGTGTCACTCAAATAATTTAGCAACATCATACTTGCACAAGACATGGATACAGGGATCATCGGCCGTACCAGAGTCTCACAGGAGTCTGGAGATCTATAGAAGAAACATCTGCCTCTCAGTCAATTACTTTAGGGGACCTTAATATTCAACAAAGAGAAACAAAATTTTCAGTCATTATTCTTGCAATCTGCTTTAGATATAAGTTAGTTTAATACATACAAGCTGGTATCAATAGTATCTTAAGTTGGTATAAAAGTATAATTCTCTGTATTGGCCATAAAGGAAATCTGACTAAGATATCATAGGTGTCTATACTTTAGATCCAATGTGGATTGTTTGGATAATCCATGTGCTGTATCTCGCTGAGATTCACAATCTGTCTTCCCTCTGTCTTAGATCCTGTCCCTCAAAACTGATTCCAAGGTCAGCTTTTTAAGGAACTAGGTCCCTTCACAGCATCACAAACACTCTGTGAATTATCAGCTCTGAGTTTATGAGAAGATAAAAAAATTGCAACCAGGCTAGTAAGTGAGAGGGGTATGCCAGACTCATAAATACACATACTGTGATCTTCACAGCAAGACCTAAAAATCCAGGCTTTCTTTAATTACAAAATGAGAAAGTCTGGAGCTGTTATGCTGTGATTTTTAGGCACCAGATGTCCTGGAAATGGAAAAAGACTTTAGAAGCAAGAAAGTTTAAAATTAATTTTGAACAAAAAGAAAGTATATACTCAGACATGGCTTATTAATTCACATAGGCTCACCATTCCGAGGTTTCAAAATACAATCTTAGTTTTGGACTTATAGTTATTCACATAATCAAACAATGTTGCAGTCTTATTTGCTGTTAGTGCAGCTTTTTATTTAAAGCATCTGAACGTAAATGAAAAATTAGCTATTGATTTCCCTGCATTTAAGATCAGAGTGTTTGAGCTGTATTTTTACATGAAATTTTCATATTCATTTTACATTGTAGGCACTGAGGAATAAGCAAACAGAAATAATCGAAGTAAAAATATTATATTGTTCTTTTTCCATGGACCCCACAGGATACTTTTCTCTTTAGCTTTGCAGTTTGAACTCCTGTTCCCAAAGTATACAGTATATAATTTTTTTTCTACTTTGGGGGACTAGAAAATATAATGTTGTTATTCCCTACTTGAGTCATATTATTGATCTGATGAAGAAGGCCCTCAGGACTTGTCTGGCATGTCTGAGTCTTAGCTGCTAGTTTTAACTATTATAGCAATTGTCTGGGAGAAGGTGACTATTGCCTGGCTTGGCTTGGCTTAACTATGACAAAAGAAATCCCAGTAAAATAACACAAACAACAAAACAAGCAAAACAAACTAACCAGACAACCACTCCTCTGAAACAAACAAAAACCAAATAAAAACCCCAGCATTATCCCTTTATAGTATTTTGGCAAGTTATTGTGCTGTTATAAATAACAGCTAAGTAACACAAACTAACAAATTATTGACCGAAACCAAGACAAAAAAAATGTTTAAGAAAACAGTCATACAAAACCTCATAAAAAGAGCCCCAAGTGGACCCAAAATAGGTAAACTTCCACTATAAGCGTCATATGCTTCCTGGCAAAAACCTAATGAAGCTGATGACTCCTTTGTACCTATCCCTATACTTCGGGAGGAATGGACCTGAAGGTGCTGTGACAGAGGTACACCAGTAATGAGCCTAATCTCTGGAAAAACTGGTTAATATTAGGAAGCCCATATCTTCCTTGTGTCAATGATTTATGAATATTACTCTCATTGTAATTAGACCAATAATAGCTGTTTCTTGTGTTTTAATTAGACTGTTAAGACTTTAATTAGACTAACAATAAATGATGGAATAAATTTTCCCATTTAAAAAAAAAATAATAACTGTTTCAACAAATTTGCAATTATCCCATCGAAATCTCAAGGAAACCCCAGTCTTCACTTAGGATATCTGTACTTAGTATTAATTTTCATGGTTGTTCAATCATCTTACTTGAGGAAAGATATATTGATATTCCTTTGCTCTACTAAATTATACAGTTGTCATTAAACATTTGAGGTTTTTCCCTTGTAAAAAAAATTGATGTTTATTCTCCTTTTCTAAAGAATATACTGCTGCATGAGCATTTTGGAAGAGCACAAAAGTTACATTTAGGCTAGTAAATTAAATATGTCTAGGGCTGTTGTTTGCTGTTGAGGCCAGCTGGCATAGAACAGCTTGCGTTCATATTATTAAATTCTCTTACTCTCCAAACAGCATGGCCACATTCTAATTAAGAATCCTCCTTCTTCTACAGTATCTCCCAGAACACACTTGGAAGTAATTCTGAAAAGTGTTTCTTGGTGTATTGGGTTTGTATGGGAAGGTTTTGATGTGGGTGGGGGGGCTACAGGGGTGGCTTCTGTGAGAAGCTGCCAGAAGATTTCTCCATGTTCAACAGAGCCAATGCCAGCCAGCACCAAGATGGACCCACCACTGGCCAAGGCTGACTCCATCACTGACGGTGGTAACACCTTTGGGATATCAGAGTTACGAAAGAGGAAAAGTTACTGTGTAAAGAGCAAACAACAGCCTGAGAGAGGAGTGAGAATTCATGAGAGAAACAGCTCTGCAGGCACCCAGGTCAGTTGAGAAATAGGAGGTGGAGGATTTGATCCATGTGCTAGAGCTGAGGTTCCCCTGCAGCACATGGTGAAGCCCCTGGTGAAATAGGTTCTCCTCCTGCAGCCTGTGGACGTCCAAGTGCAGAGATCCATCTGCAGCCTGTGAAGGATCCAGCACTGGAGCAGGTGGATGCCCAAGGGAGTCTGTGATCCCATGGGAAGCCTGTACTGGAGAATGTTCCTGGCAGGACCTGGGACCCCATGGAGGGAGAAGGCCATGCTGGAACAGGTTCGCTGGCAAAACTTTTGACCCCATGGAGACTCATGCTGGAAAAGTCTGTTCCTAAGGGACTGTGCCTCATGGAAATTTGTGAAGAACTGCAGCTTACGGGAAAGATTCATGTTGGAGACATTGGTGGAGGATGGTCTCCTGTGGCAGGGATCCCACATTCCTGCAGCCCAGGATGTAGTTCATGGCAAGGCACTAATTAGCGAGTGATCTCTCCCTGTCCTTGTCTCAACCCACAAGTCTTTCACTGCAATTTTTCTCCTTTATTGAGTTGAGGAGGAGGAGCTTTATTGCATCTGGTGTCCAGCCATGCTGAGTCCCTCACCCTTACTCCAGGCCAAACTATGCCAGGGACTATCCTTACAATTGAACATTACAGAGAATTGGTTTCTAGTGACTGGGAAATGATAATACAGATTTAGTTTATACATTTGATCTACCTATATATACATATGCATTTCTTTCATTGTATATTTAAATATTGTCCCATCATAATAAATGAACATTTCTTAGTCATGTATGTAATTATCTGTTTAGCATGGTAGAAAAGTATGTTTATAATTATTTACTTTATATTTATGCATTTCAATGACAGACAACTAAGACACAGAGGGTAAAAAATAAAGATCTAGTTATATTGCAAGACTACATCTACTTACCTGTTTGAACTGGATCCAGAGAACAGCTCTGACTTATACATGGTTTTAATTGTATTATATATATTACATAAAAATTAACAATTTCTCATGTGTTTTTGTTTGAAGAGCCTTAAATAGAAGCATTAAATCGCTTTTTCTTTTGAACAATTAGTAAGACCACACAGAATAACTTACAGAATAACTCAAATTTATGGAAATTACACTCCCTCACATCAACTTGACTTCACCACTTCTGGAAATGTGAAGAATTTTACAAATTTTGACACTCTTAGAGTTCAACAAATATGTCAAAATATTGATAAATTGCTCTGGATTAAAATACATTTGCAAAATAATAGAGGTGAGAGAAACAAAAAACATTTTCTTAGCAGATGCTGTTTCAAAAAAAAAAAAGAATTAACTTCACATAAATTATTTGTCAAAATCTTCTGTGAAATGGAAATAGTGAGGAAATTTCATTTCAGAATTATTTGCTTCAAATGTTATATTTCCACAATGAAAGTGAGATATTGTTTGAATACAAGGCATGGCAGAATTTCAAACAAAAATTAAGTGTGCGGCTATTAGCTTCCAGATTATAAAGGGCTAAATTCCTAGACCTACATAAAACACAGCATGGTTTTTGTAGCTGCACCTGTTTTTATTGCAAATTTTTTACTTCCAGTGGATTAGTATCAGTATGTGGATTTATTGGCTCATACCATACGCGTGTTCATATGAAGTTCGACTTATGGTGAAGCATTCAGGCATGTCATTGACTTAAATAAGGCATGTTGACAAGCATTAAGCTATTTTCTGAGCAGGAGTAGGAGTATACACATTCCTAAAACTGAGAACTCACTCAAGTGTGTTGTATGAAGTCTTAATAGAGGACAGTACAATTTGCTGACTCATCAGTATCATTACAGAAATATTCTGAATATTTTAAATGCTTTATTCAGATGTTAATTAGTTCTGTCCCTGATCTGCTTGCTGGAGTTTATAGACTGAGGTTTCATTTCAGCATATTTACCCTGCTTTGGCTAAGGAAATGAAAAACTTTGAAATCTTTAAATCTGAATAATCTTTAAATGAATAATCACCATCCTTTTTGTATGTGGATGGTGTGTTCACACTGTCAAACAGTTGTCTGTCTTGCCTATATTTCTCTGCTTGAAAAGAATAATTTTTCTTCTCTGACACTTGAAATTGTAAAAAATGTTTTCTATTCACATTGCCTTGTAGCTGGCTGTATTGTAGAATTGATCTCAGAATCTTCTCATCAAATCTGTTCCCTCTCCTGTTAACCTCTCAGAGGAGAGATGCTCGCTGTAAATGTATCGCTCACAGAGCTGAGGAGTCGCTTTGACTCTCCCACTATTGCTCTCTGGTGTTAAACATTAGCAAAAGAAACCAGAACAATTTTCTAAAGAGACAAGCTTTTCAAAGAAGCACAACTTATTCACAATGTCATATTTCCTCTTTTTCACAGGGACAAATTGCTCAGGAACTGAAAAGTCTAAATTCAAATCTGGTGCAATGACAATTTGGTTTCTCATCCATTAGTGTTTTCCTGGTCACTAGCCTATTTATCCAGGCCTCCAGTTTTCATATTGATTGATTTTTCTCTGGAGAAATTTGGAGGCAAACAAACTTTTTGTGTTTCTCCTTCGTATTTACGGTGTTGACAGATGCTTTTCATGTTTGCATCTCTGGGTGTATGTGAACTCACAACTGAGCTGTGCCTGAACCTGGTTTTATCTTATTCCTCTTCAGGTGCCCTGATTCTTTGAGATGGAAACAAAGAAATCCTGGCCTATAAGAAGTTGTCATTCTAGTAAATTCCTCTTTGAATGTCTGAAGACCAGTACTGCAGGCAACAATGTGATACATCTGCCCCATAACTGGGACACAGCTAGGATCTGTTCTTAGCAGGGATGACTGAGCACACAGCAGAGCAAATGCCCTATAATGCAAGCATAGCTAGTCATTGCCTAAATATCAGAGCTGGCATAAAAAATGGCAACTGTAAAACCTAACACAATAAATAAAGGATGCAGTTGTTTCAACAGATCATTTAGTTGTTAGGGTCTGGTTTGGTTTATCTTTTTTTTTTTTTGGGGGGGGGTGAGAGGGGCAGGGGCAGGGACAGGGGAGTGTTGTTTCTGAGTGAAACACAGATAAGTCATTTTAGAGTCCCATTTCTGTAAAAGTGAATAAGGAGCTTTATGATTTTCTGATCGGATGAAAGACACCCAGTGCTTCTATGCAAAGCAAAGTCCTTGAAGGTACATTCAGCACAGGCAGCTACTTAGAGAAAAACAAGAAGAAATGTGGAAAAAAGAGAACCTCAAAGAAACAGTCCTCTGGGCTTGGTGATTTGCTCAAGGTTTCAGAAGAATGACCTGGTAACTGACTTCAGGCATAAAGATCCTAACCGGAGTAGTTGTGTACAATTGTTTTTATTTTTAAAGAACTGACAAATTATTTATCTTCAGAAAACACAACCAGTAATTATACTGTTTCTCATTTTTTATATGATAGCCTACCAGCTGGAAGAATTGTTTGGGAAGTGGATTACATCAATTCAGTTTGCTTTACCTTGAGTTAGGCTAATCAAAATTGCCCTTTTTAGGAGATTGTTTCAATAGCTTAATTATTTCTTGGGATTTTTTTTCCTCCTTTTTGGCACTGTGTTATAGTGTAAAAGTAGTTCAAGAGTCTTTGGGTCATAGGAGAGGGAGGGGGGGATGAAGGATGGTGGAGGAAAGAGAGAAAGGAAGGGGAAGGGGAAGGGGAAGGGGAAGGGGAAGGGGAAGGGGAAGGGGAAGGGGAAGGGGAAGGGGAAGGGGAAGGGGAAGGGGAAGGGGAAGGGGAAGGGGAAGGGGAAGGGGAAGGGGAAGTGAGGGAGGAAGGAAAAGATTCTGGTAAAAATATCAGGCAGATGACAAAGACATTCCCCTGAAAAAGTTCCTATGGGTTTTGGTGAGTAATAATATCTAGCCTCTTGCTTATTTTAAAATAAAGAGAAGTGCAGTAATTTAATCTTAATTAATCAGCCAAATCAGGGGTTTATTCTCATAGACCAAAGAGAAATTGCTGTCTGCTTTTGAATTTACTCTTTCAAATCATTATAGCTGCCTAGAGGTTTGTTGTGTTCCATTCTGTCATACATTTTCTGGGTACCCAATACAGTCTCAAGTAGCTTGATTAAGAGCAGACTTAATGACAAAACAGTGCAGGATTTTATGGCAACAGCATTAACCAAAGCAGAATGGAGCAGTTGGCCTCAAGCCATAAGGGTTTATCTCTAAAAGATAGGAAAGAGCAGCTGGATACAGCCTTAAAAGGGTCAAAGTGCACTAAGTTATTTGTTAATGAAAGCGAAGAAATTTTCTCTAGCTGTATTGACAGCACAGTTAGGAAAGGAAAAAGAGACAGATTTTAACAGAAAATGATTGTTGAGGTAAAGAAAGAATTTTAACTGAAAATTCTTCTTAATTTTTGAAAAACAGAAGCTGGTGGAACAAAGGAAAATCCTAACCTGCTCATAAACAAGTGCACTTCTAAACAGAACTTTTTTTATGTAGGTGGATACAGATGAATATGTTTCGTCTAAAACAAATTTGTCTTGCCTGAGTTGTTCCATGATAATATATTATAGCACACAATTATATCTGTTACTCTTTGCCTGTATTCTTATATGATAATATTAAATAGTAATTTAAGAATAGATATGTGTTATTGTAGCTTTTTTCATGATCTGGTAAAAATTAGCAACATAATGTATTTTTCAAATAAAATATTGATTATTGCATATGGTATGAGAACAAGAGTGTTCACTGAATGAAGTGTTGTAGGGAAAGAAAACTATGGCAAGAATACATACCAAAGCTTTCAAATCAAACAGATCTTGACTGTAGCTAGAATAAGGGATCTTTGGAAATCAGAAGAAATTACAAAAATCTGGTAATCTCCTTGAGTATAATTTAGATAATTAGATATTTTATCAAAATAATAATTTATCAAAATATGGAATATTTGAAGGGCAAAAAATAAATGAAAAACTATTTTCATCCTTGCAGGTAAAAGTATTCTCATATAATTTGAGAGACAATCAGATTTAGAGGCCATTAATCCATGATTCATTCCATTGTAGGTTCACTTCTCCATAGGTCCAACCCTTCCCCTTTGTGAGAGAATGGTTTGTTATTGAATGTTTCTAAACCCAGTAAGAAATGCTACGCCTTAACAACTACCTTGCAAGAAATTTTTGAAAAATTTGCAGGAAAAAATTAGAAGATGTCAATTAAAATAGACATCAAACCTTTAAGAAAGTACTTTAGATGGAATCAAATTCCTGGTCATCTAAATGCAGCTCAGCTTTTTTCCTTCTTCTCCTTTCATCAACAAACTTAACAGCTGAGGCCTCATCCACGACACAAAATTGACAGATAAAGGACTCAGATGCCAAGGTCTAGAATGAATTTTTTAGCAGCAACATCTGTGTCTGTTGCAAAGCCCTTGGCTGATTTCTTGGCTGGCTGCTTGGCTGCCTCTGTTCTGTCTGTGACTCTAGTGCTGGCTATGCTAATGGCCATGTAATGGCCCCTGGTGCCCTCTTGGGGAATTAAACTGCTGATAAACTTGCTGGCTTGCCTTGTCTCTGGGATCTTTTTTTAGCTTTGAGTGACCTGCTGCTGGAGGGGTTTGTTCCTTACTTGAGAAGAAGGCCCTTGAACAAATGCTCACAAGTTCAGCGTATGCAAGGCCAATTGATGCTGCCAAAGGAATATTTTGGAGTCTGCTTTAAAGTCACATTCTTTTTAGATATAACATGGCCTTAAGCCACAGGAAATACTAAAGATATCAGAAGCAAAAAACAATTTCAGAGACCAGAGACAAGAGACTGTGGATTCATCATTCGTTTTAATGTGTTATGAATTTCAGAATAGAGGGCTCATTGTCCTGCAGAACATATTCCTAAGTTTGTCCCATGAAGAGCTGTTTCCTAAATGGGTGGTTGGATTATCAGAAATCAGGACAAGTAAATATTTACTGGTAAAAATACATGCTTATGCTTTTGTTATTAATGCAAAATCTCTTTAAATAGATGCTAAGTCACAAAGGATGTTTCCCTGTATTTAAGCTTAAGTGTCCTATGAACATTCTTCATTCTCTGCCTGTAGCTACTCAGACTGGCTTCACCATGGACTCACAATGAGTATTCAACTGAATTTTAGTCAAAATACTAACATTCAGTTTCTGCAGACTTACTTTTCAAATTCATTCTAGAAGATGAATAATAAAGACAGAGTGATGCTCATCGCCTAGGAGAAATCCTGCTCTCTTTATACACAAAAATACAGTAACCCCTCAGGACATGATTGTTCAATTCCCTCGAGCTTTTTTATGCATTTGGGTGATAGAAAATGCCTGAAAATATAGCAAACGCTGCCAGCAGGGAATATTAGGGCATAAGGAGTAGGTCAATGGAATGGCTGAGAAAAGGGTGTGTGACTAAAAGTCTCAAGCTATTGGAAACAGAATGAAACAGCCATGTATGCACAGCTCAAATTTTCTCCAAGATTGGAGAAGCAGGATTTTGGCCTCAGAGTAAAGCTGCTTCCATAGAGAAAAAAAATAATTATATAAAAGAAGAATCAACTCTAAAATTTCCAAGGGATTCTTTAAAGTGAGGGGAAAAAAAATCTGAGAAGATACTTTCTGTAAAGCAGAAAAACAGAACAAAAAAACAGATAAGAGTATCCAATTCTAATATCTAGTACCTAATGTATATAATGCCAGACAAAGATGAGATTGACTCAAGACTGGAGCATTTAACTCTTAGATGTCCTCTCACCTAGGTTAGGTAACTGAGATACAGGCTAACATTATGTACTAAATGCAAGGCAAGACTGATGTGTCTAAGAATAAGATTCACAGATATCAATGACAGGCAGATAGCTGTTATATAGTTATCAGTTATACTAAGTGCTCAGATGTGAAGTGTTGTGCTGGAACCCTTCCAGAGAGTTAGGTTTTCAACCAGGATTAGAGAGAAATAATGCACTGTTCAGAATGACAGTCATATTCCAGATATAATTGCTAAAGACAAGTAAAATTCTTCCTTTCAGGAAGAATAAAAGGAAGGAAATATGTTACGAAGCACTATTGACCATTGATATCCCAAAACACCTACTTACTAAACTTCAAAATCCCTCTGATACTTCTTGAAACAGACTTCCACTTATTTAAATATTGTATGGAAATTGAGATACTGTTAGTACATAAGACTGAAAGAGAATAATTTCACAATATTGTATATTCATTGGTTATGACTCTATGCCAAGACCTAAGAAATCCAAATATGTGATCTGAGTCAAGCAAAGTATGAGTTTGTGTCTATAATGAGACTCCTAGTTACTCAGATTTTGTACTCTCAGAGAAAACACAGTAAACACTTTCATTCTTTTTTTGTATCCCACCAGGTCTATACTGACAATGACTGGCAATGAATATGACTAACTTCATGTTCGCTGGTGACACATTAATGCCATAACTGGAAAAATAAAAACAAATGAACAATGAGTATTCTATTTTCTGAATATTCCTTGATAATTTTCTGCTCACATCAACGTTGCTAATAAATGAAAGAAGTCGGATAAATTATCTGTAACTTTGTCCCTTACTTGACCTGTAGTTTAACATTATTAACAGTAATGTCATTCATCAATAGCTGTATGGACTGGCAAGAACATATGGACTGTCCATTCAGGAAAGATTTTTCTTAACATTGTTATAGATAAGAAGATACCTTAGTGCATATTTCTTTAAACCAATTGATATTTGTCCAGAAGGACAAATAGGAGAAATGTCTCCTGGCATGCTAGGAAGTATGCTTTAAGCAACAATTGTGCATTCATAAATTAGTTTCACATTTTCAAAATTTTAGATTTGGAAGTTTAGATTTGATATATCGGTAAGTTTCCCCCAGCCTTGTTAATTTGCATGATTGTGTTGTTTAACATTCTATTTATACTACTGCCACTTAGAAAACAGTTGACTCTTACAACATCTGATGCTGTAGTTTTCTGAGGTGAGCACAGTGCTGTACCACAGCAAGGTCCTAGGGCAACAGTATAAGTTAATAACTTATAAATAAAATAACTGACATGATGATGATGAATGCTTGTAAAATCAAGGATCAAGTTTAAAAATCCAAAACAACAAAATAACAGTATGAATAAATATATGTTTATTTTAATAGTAAAAGGGAGGACAATTATTATTACTATTAATGACTGAGCCAAGGAAAGCATTAAGTAACTGAGGCTTTTCCTCACCCTTTGTTGTATCCGATAAAGGATGGAGATTCTACTTATCTCCCCTTTTGTTGTTTATGCGTTTATATAAACGCTTTTATCGTATTGTTCAGCAGCAGTGGATTAAGTTCTAGCTGAGTCTTGGCTTATGATGTTCTCCCTGCATATCCCCACAACATCCTTGTAGTCCTCTTAAATTGCCTGTCTCTTCTTACAAAGGCATGAACTATTTTTTTTTTTCCCGAGTTTCAACCAAAAATTTCCCTGCAGCCAGACCTGTCTTCTCCACCAGCTTATCTTTCAGCACAGGAGGATGGCCCACCTGTATGTCTTCAACATTCTCTTCTTGAAAAATAGCCATCCTTCCTGGACTCCTTTGCTTTTCAAGGATTTCCTCCCAAGGGACACTGTCAACCAGGCACTCTTTCCAGCTGACAAAGAGGCAAGCAGTGAGAGCTAGACTTAATATGACTAAGGTCAAGCAGTATCATATCAGTAGAAGATTGGGAGTTTAAAAGAAATAAACAACAATCATAATTTCATGGGTCCCTGCTTATTGTTGTATCTACTGATGTTGCCATACTGTACACTGACTACTGATGCACCCTTTATAATGGAGCTGTACTTTGAGACCAATTTCCCACATTTTCATGGTGAGAAATTGAGCACAAATATTTTTAAGACATACAGGAATTACATGCTAAAATCTAACTTATTTTTAATCATTAGCTTATGAATCTTTAAGCAAAAAATTCTAAGAATAATCATGGATATTACTTTATTGTCTTCATTTATTGTCACTTCATTAAATGTGAACAACAGCTCTTGTTTAAGCTCAGGTTCAGCCTTCCTCGTCATGTCAGCCTTGCAAGTTCCAGAGTTATTGTATTTTAAGTGAAATTTAAAGTGGAGCAAATGAAAATTTTTGGCGCTGCTCATCCCTACATATTATTAGCTTCTTGCCTACCTCTGCAGCATGTTCATGTGGATAATAATAAGCAGCCCAAACTATGTCTTCCTTTATGCAGTTTGGTTGGGTAATATGATGCCAAGCTACAATGGTCCTTTAGCTAGTAGTGGCTTTGTGTAAAGTTTTCTGCAAGGGCAGACCAGGACCACTCTTTTTCCTGGCCTTGATTCCTAGACAAGTTCCCAGTAACAAAAGCAAGACAAACAAAGAAACCCAAACAAAAAGACTCAAATGTGCTGGTGCCATATTTTGCACATGATGTACTTTTCAAGATTATTAAAAGAGATCTAAAACTGAAACTCCCTATTTGAATAAGATAGTCTAGTTTTGAACTATTTTTGTGTTTTAAAATGGACAAAGCAACCAGCCCCACACAACTGCTTGTTCACTCCCCCACCATTGGAATGGGAAAGAGAATCAGAAGAGCAAAAGTGAGAAAACTCATGGGTTGAGATAAAGACAGTCTAATACATAAAGTAAAACCCATGCACTCAAGCAAAACAAAACAAAAAATTCATCTCTTCCAGCTGCAACCAGGTGTTCAGCCATCTCCAGGGCAGCAGGGCTCCATAAAATTTAAGAGTGACTTGGGATGGTGAACACCGTCACTCCAAACATCCCCTGCTTCCTCCTTCCTCCTCCCCACCCTGCCTCCGCTTTACACACTGAATATGATATCACAGGATATGGAATATCCCTTTAGTCAGCTGGGGCAGTTTTCTGTGTATGCTTCCAAATTCCCATATAATCCAAATTCCCTTATCAATCTGGCACAAGTTGAAGCACAAAAAGACTTGTCTCTGTGTGATCACAGCTCAGCAATAACAAAAACATCTCTATATTATCAACCCTGTGCTCAGCACAAATCCAAAACACATCCCCATAACAGCCACTGGGAAGAAAATTAACCATCCCAGCCAAAAGCAGCACAGCTCTATGAGAATGTTCTTCATTGTACTGTCAGTAATGTAATTTGGAGACTCTCTGCTAGAGGTCCCAGAGTGTAAGACATTTGAAACAGATATCTTTGTATTTTATTATCTCTGATTCACTGACTATGCAGCAGAGTATTTATTTATGGTAATCTTTAATGTCTAAGTTAATAGAAACTTTGAGTATATTCATGAAGTACTGTTTCAGCATAGCAATGCTACTATCTGCAACAGAAATGGTACTTTTGACAAAATTTTCTAACTTGGGGTTGGTAGAAGAACAAAAAGTTAATAATCATTGTTGTGAATGATTACTTAAAGGTGTGTGTTTATAAAGTTTACTGCACTAGAAAAATAATTTATTGCCATGTTAACAACTTGATATGCTGAAGCTAGCATTTAAATCATGGATATTGTTTCTGCTTTTCCCTACTTGTGTGTAATGTTTTCTGAAGAATTGCAATTGAAAGATAAGCAATTAGAATTTTTAACTTTTATTCACAATTTATAGCTTGAGTCCTTCAAGAACCCGAGTCCCTTACCCAGAGGGTAGTGATTGATGGCTCAGGGCCCCAATGGACATCAGTGACAAGTAGTGTCCCTCAGGGTTCTAGACTGGAATCTTTAACTGAAAACTTCATTAATGACACAGATGAAGGAATTGAGTGCATCCTCAGCAAATCTGCTGTTGACATCAAGCTGAGTGGTGCTGTTGACACACCTTAAAAGTGAGGTGTCATCCAGAGGGATTTGGGCAAGCTCGAGAAGTGGGTGCATGGTCATATCCTGAAGTTTGATAAGACCAAGTGCAAGGTGCTGCACCTGTGTCACAGCAGCCCCTGGTATCAACACAGGCTGGGGGATGAACAGATCAAAAGCAGCCCTGCTGAGAAGGACTTGGGGGGTGAGACCCAGCAATGTGCACTCACAGCCCAGAAAGCCTATTGTATTCTGGCAGAATATCCTGTATGCAAAGCAGTGTTGCCAGCAGGGTAAGGGAGGGGATTTTGCCCCTTTGCTCTCCTCCTGGGAGACCTCACCTGGAGTGCAGCATCCAGTTCTGTCACTAGAAGAATATTGAACTGTTGGAGGAAGTCCAGAGGAGGCTGCCAAGATGATTAGAGGAATGGAGCATATCCCCTATGAGGAAAGGATAAGAGAATTTGCATTTTCAGCCTGGAAAAGAGAAGGCTTAGACCTGACCTAATTGTGGCCTTCCAGTGCCTGAAGGGAGCAAGAAGAAAGATAGAGAGGGACTTTTTTTCAAGACCACATAGTAACAGGATGTTAATGGAATAATGGATTCAAAATAAAAGAGAATAGGTTTACATCAGATATTAGGAAACAATTATTATCTGCAAGGGTAGTGAGGTACTGGAACAGGTTGCCCAGAGAAGCTGTGAATGTCTAGTACCTAGAGGATGGCCAGGATGGATGGACCTTTGAGCAACCTGGTCTAGTGAAAACTGTCCCTGGCCACTGCAGTTGGGTTAGAACTAGATTATTTTTAAGGTCCCTTCCAACCTAAACAATTATATTTTTCTATGAAATGCATTTTCATAGGAATGTAGTAAAAAACCATACTTTTCATTTCCTTATTCAGTACCCAAGTGGTATGGTGTTCAGTTACCTAGCAATTTTTGCAAAATATTTTATATCCATTAAAAATTTTTCACTTCTGGACACTAATCAAATGTTGCTTCAAAGACTGAATTATCTATTTTCTTGTGAGTTTTTCCTCTGGGGAATGTGAGTATAAAATAAACGTTAATTAGTTTATTTTTGCAGCATCCCTGAGAGGTAGAGTGATACTATTTTACAGGTAATTAATGGACACATTGAGACCTCAAAAAAAAAAAAAAAAAGTTTTTAATCTTTCTTTGTGAAATATTACCTTTGAACTATTTGGGTTAAGCTCTAGTCCTACCCTTTCCACAAATCATGTCACTGAGCTCTCAAGTCAGACAGTAAAAACTTTGGGAGATACATTTACTGACCTTATGTGACCAACCACATAATAGATTGCACTGTCAAGAGTTGTCAGCAGATCCAAGGAGTTCAGGGAGAGCCTTACCTTACAAGCAGCATTTGTGATCCCACACCTGAAGTTCTGGATCCATGTTTGGATCACCAGTATAAGACATATTGATACACAGAGTGTGCAAAGCAGCAGCCACTGAGACAGGGCACTAGAGTACATGCTACAAGTACAAGTAGAATCAGTGTGTGGTCGGTTCTAGAAAATAACTCTAAAGGGAGATCTTACTGTTATTTTCAGCTATCCATGGAAATTGTATAGAACAGATGGAGCCAGACCATTTCCTGTCAGAACACATCAGAGAAGTGGGAGAAATCATGCTGAAAATGGAGAACTCTGGTAACATGATATAGTTGTCTCTTTTGTACTGACATTCCACAAGAAAATAAACTGTTTTAACTAAAAATTACTATCCTGTTGTTGATTATTTCCAGAAGTAAACTTCTCTGTGGGGAACTGCGTGAATGGACTGTAGAGTCTGCAGATGATAGGACTTCTTTTATAGTGAGAAAGGCAACTCCACTTAATATCAGTAAATGCTGATTTTGATGACAAATATATCCTTTTAGGTAGCAATACTGTACAAGACAAGACAATATAATGCAATGCAATACTCTTACTTTAGCAGAACAGTGTTCTGTTAAAACACTTTTGTACTGAATCCTATAGATCCTCCAGCTGCACTTCCTTGAGGAAAAGCAATTGCTTTGCCCAGCCTTGCTTTTGCCCCAGTTGTTCCTCACTACTCTGAGTTAGAGCTGCCCATTAAGCTCCTTGTTTAAGGTCCTTTTGACCTTTTGTCAGGAGAAACAAGCTGAAGTTAATTTAAGCAGTTTAAACAGCAAGCATTTGACAACTGAAATGAAATTGTTTAGGGAGCTACCACACAGCTAAGAAATCAGAAAGGTGATGAGTGATCTCAGGGACTAGAGCTGAGTTGCCTGGGAAGGAAAGGAAAATAACAAGCTTCTTCCATTCACACATCTGCTGCTGGACCAGTCTTACTTCTTTGATACTCTGCCTCCTTATTCATTCTAGAATTTCCAGTGGGGATTTGCTCTCATTTGTGAGCTGTGAGATGTGTGGAAGATATTCAGTAAAGGTAATAAAGGTGTACCAAAAATAAAGGTGTACCAAAAATCAAGTCCAGCGAAATCTTACAGTGAGAGCTTTATGACATAATGTCAAGACTCTTGAAAGCTTCCATTATCTCAGTAGCTATATCTAGAACAAAAATTCTTGCTGTAAAAAAGCTGGTCTCTCATAATGGAAATAACATAAAAGAATGATTATATGTAATTAGCTTGGCTTCAAAAGAGTTATTTGCCATTGTTGTCATAGATTCTATTTATTATTAATACTGCAGAATGAAATTTATGGTACTGTATTAGAAAGAGAAAGCAAGGCTCATGGAGCATGGAGAAAAATGCTTGTCTGCTAACCTTCTCATATCCATCTTCTTGACCTAAGTGTCATATCAAGAAAATCATTCTCAGGTATTATAAGTGTGCAAATTTCCTTTCTTGTAAGATAAATTCAAATAGGTTGCTTAGATCTGAACCCTTATCTACTTTTATTCTATAGCTGGATAGTTAATATAGATAATATGATTTTGAAGAAATCAGCTTTTATAGGTTGTGGGAATCATTTGGATGGCATCACAGATTTTTGATGCCAGTCCTGAAAAATATTATTTCAAAGGCAGCATCTGGCTTCTTGGCACATCTATCCTTTAGTTTTTCAGTGCCTCTAGGTTCTGTTGTATGGTTGATCACATTTGAATTCTAATTTTGCTTCCTAACTTCTTGGAATAAAATAGATTTTTGACATTTTGTGGAATGTATGTGTAAGCATCTATATAGTGAACAACCTGTACTTCTGCAAAGTATTATTAGTTCTCTTCATCAATAAGTCAGTCATATATCTGCGTCCATACTTATATAAATATCTGCACACATGGAAAAATGCATACATAATTAGTTATAAGGGGAACTTACTTTCCCACCTGTTCAAACCATAATCATGTATGCAAAACTGAAGTCAACAGGGATTACTTTTATTTCTTTGCCCTTACCAAAATGAATATTTTTTGCAACTAATCACAGTAGTTTCCCAAATACTTTAACATCTACAGAAAAAAAACCATTTTATTTTATGGTAAAGCCCAAATTTTGCTCATATTCATCTGAATAATTTTTTATGTTTCAATTTTTTTTTATGCTCAGCCTTCTTGCTTCTTTACGTTCATTTTGCTGATCTGTTTGCAAAAAATAAAATTGACACCGGTGAATTTTTTCTTTTGCCATTATCTCATTATGGCCAAACTGATCCCTTTCTCTATCCTTGTTTTCTTCACCACTACTCTGTTCTCATTCCCATGATCTCATATTTTTCCTTCCTGCATTAGATTTCTCACTGCTCTTTATCCACCTTGACCCTCATGATCACTACCACTTCAACTGTTCTGGTTTGTTTAGTCCAAAGCCTGAGCAAGGGATCCATGTACCTAAGGAAGATAAAAGCTGTGTCAAAGTGATATTCAGTCCGCTTCACCAAATCCTTAATATTTCTGTTTTCTTTGAATATCAGAGAACCATGTATCAGCATGGTAGTGCCTAAGACATCTAGGACAACTAAGGCTGGTGGTAGGCATTTTATTCCCTAATTTGCAGAAGCTTGAAATAGTAGGTTTATGGGAACCTACATGGAATTTATTTTCTTAATTATTTCTTTGAGATATATGTCTTTAAGAATTTAGTTTCCATCCTGAAATCAGAAAAAACACTTCAGCTTGGGGGTCAACGTATGTTGTTCTATCAATTGTCTTTGAAGGAATCTAGAAAGGGTGGCATTTTTTAATAAGGGGACATGTCTTGTTCAGTCACCCAGTTTTCCAATTTCCACAGGGCATTTTAGATTCATTCTAAAATCCAGTACTTGACATAGAAACCCAGTCGGAATTCTGTCTCCTTCCAGGGAACGTAAATGGGTTTTAATGGTATTTTGGTACTGTATTTCAGAGCACTGACTTTAAGGGATTAACTTTGTTACTTCATAATTGGCAGAACTGGGACAGTTAGCTAAAACCCAGGCAAACACTGTTCATTTTATCAACAAGGGCTCTGTCATTGATATAATGTGTTATAGATTATATATGACAATTTTACATCTGCTAAACATCTATTCACAACAGACTTTTTTTTTTTCACTTTTATGTTAGAACTAGTGGAAAATTATTCTGAACTACAATTATCTCCTTTATGATGCCATATACAAATACATGTATCAATTAGCACATTATTAGTTGGAAAGATTTTTTTGATACAATCCCCTAGAAAAAGAAGCAAAACAGTCTTCAGACATACTTGTAGTATTAAAAGAAGTTTGATGCAGAACATTCTATTTTTCTTACTTTTTTCCTTTTTAATTTTACCCTAGATATTTTCCTGATGAATTTAGCTAGTCTAGTAATTTTTGTTTAGTTAACTCTTATTAATTTTATTTGCTCCAGAAAACAGGCTTAGAGTAAATGTGTTAGACCTCTGAATTCATTCAGGTTGAAGTAGTTTAAGCCACTCTGGTCAAGAGTGGTTTAAATGACATGCTGGCTGTTATGGAATTCACACTGATGTCAAATCAGCTCTGCTAAATGATAAACAACTTGCAGCTAGTCTGCAGGGAACTCTCTGAACAGTAAAATATAATCACGATGAGACTTAATTTATTTGTCATAAAAATTACTGTCAACTCCAACTAGGGAAAAGTGTTTTGTCTGGAAAGTTAAGCAAGAAATGTTTTCTGGAAAAACACCAAGAAAATTTCTTATTCCTTCAGCTATGTTCTGGATGGCAAAAATTCCCTATTTCCAAGGACACAATATTTATTAAAAATATTGATACATTTTATATAAAAAAATGTAACTCTTATTAAGGTTTTATATCTCTCTTTTTAACTGGCAGGCAAATCAAGGCCTAGAAAAGTTAACTGAAGTATTAACAGCCAGAGAGAGCTCTTGAGAGACCACAAATACACAGTATATTTGTAGAATCTTAGGTACATTTCCTAAAGTGTATGCACTGTTAAATATATTATAACAAAATCTGGTCGCCTCTGATGTCATGTAGCTCCTCAGCCTATATTATGCTTCAATATCGAAATGGAGATACTGAAAGTACTGATTCAGAATGACAGCAATACACATATTTATGAGACTCAAAGGTGGTGGCTGCTGAAATGTTTGCTTTCTGATAATATTTCTTTTCACTACATACTTGAGTTCTACCCAGGTCTCCCTTTAGGGAAAAAATCAAGAATCCCAACTGTTATTTTTTTCCCTTTCTATGTTGTGCTAGAAGAAAATATATTTTACTAAATAAACCATAACTACTCTTAAGGCAAAAATTGAACTCTGACAGCTTTAACTCATCTAACAGTCTGGTGATTTGGACTCCTTCTTTGGTAAGGGTTTGTATCTTTGATCTCATCAGCATCTGGGTCTTCCCCTGTCCCTGGTTATTGTACCATCTGCCAAGTTATTGATTGACCGTAATCAGACAGTGATTGTCCTGGTTTCATCTGGGATAGAATTAATTTCTTCTTGGTGGCTGTTACAGTGCAGTGTTTTGGATTCAGAATGAGGATGGTGTTGATATCACACTGATATTTTGGTTTTTTGCTAAATCTTGTTAATCCTAATCAAGGTTTTTTACCACTTCTCATGCTCTGCCAGTGAGAAGAAACAAAAGAAACTGGGAGGGAGTACAGCTGGGAAAGGTGACCCAAATTGACCACAGGGATTCTCCACATCACAGAATGTCATGCCCAGTACATGACCTGGAGGGATTAACCCAGCAGGGTGGCTGATCTGGGCTTGGTAAGTGGTGTCTGACACTAGTCAGCAGGTGGTGACCAACTGTATTGTTCATCACTTATTTAGGTGTTTTTCCCTTCCCTTCTTCTCCTTTATTTTTATTATTTTAATTTTCTTTGTTTTCAATTATTAAACTGTTCTCATCTCAACCCACAAGTTTTACTTTTGATTCTTCTCCCCTTTCCACAGGGAAGGGGGGAATAATGAGCCAGCAGCTGTGTGGTACTTAGTTGCCAGCTGGGCTTAAATCGTGACAGTGATTGAATAGATCTCACTGTTATAGTTCAACCTGATTGTCAGCTGTAGTCTTCAGTGAAGCCACTCACTCATGTCCCAGGGTGTCTAAATTTTCCATCTTCTACCTCCTTGTCAGGATAGGGCACTCTTCCCCAGACAATGTGTTTAAGTTTAGTGCAAGCACCCCAGCAGAACACTCTTCAGTCTTGTTATAGATTTGATTGTAAAAAAACTCAAAATAAAATAAAGAATGAAACATTTATTGCAGACTATCTTATGTTAATCAATATACATGAATCTTCTATTGGAGCAGAAAGCATTTTCTCCAGAGTATAGAAAAAACCCACTACATTTTCTCATATCAAATCAGGGTCCTAATACAAGGAAAAATATCATAATCTCAAACAAAGGTAAGATGTTGACTGAATAATTTTGTCACTGTCCAAAGAACTTCTGTTTTCATTTGCATCACAATTACACCTAGTTCTTGCTTTATTGTGTTCTGGACATTGAAAAGCCAAAGTAGTAACTGAGGTTTCTTTGAGGTAGTACAGGTAATACAAGAATAACACCTTATAGTACCTACCTGTTTTCTGAAATCTGAACTAAAATGTCACCATGAAAAAACACCGAGTTTCTATGTCAGCTCAAAGCAAGAGGAGTGTTCATGTTTGTCATACTTGAGTTTAACTTGAACATATGAACAACAAAGCAGCTACCAAAATCTCTTTCTATATTTTATCTTGCCAACTCAGTGTGGGAAAAAACAGTTTATTAATAGAAAAAATTATTATTCGGAGTTATATAGAGTGGTTTTTGGTTTTTTTTCCCAAAAAAGCTGTGTGTTTTTCATATGAAACTACAAATTTGTCTCAATAAACTAATATTGCATGTGGAAACAACAGAATGTCGCCTATGTTATATATTATTAGGAGACATTTAAAGTGCAGACTGACAAAGCAAATGTTTTCTGAATCGAGAAAAAAAGACAAGGTTTTCTCTATCACATTTTATAGGCATTGCATAAATCATAATTTATTTCTTTTAGATAATTGTTCCTAGAAATTTGTAAACTTATGACAGATGTGCTGATGAAAAATTATGCCCATCATAGAAAATTTGGAAAGAATCCTAGGCTGCCCAATTATGCAAAAGTTATAGCTCATGTAAGGGACACCTACTGTTTTAAAGAGAAAAGTGGGAATTAAAATTTTCCACAAAGGAAGTTCTGTCTGGAAGATTTAGTGGAGCTGGGACTTGAACAAAAGATGTTCAGTCAGGGTTTTTTGTTTTGTTTTTTTCTTTTATGACACATATTTTGTCAAAGCAATTAATATTAAGTGCTGGAGCGGTTTGAATCCAAGCATAGGCATTTTATTCACACTCTTTGCTTAATGTATGCTATAAAAAGAAGAAACATACCAAAAAAATTGGCATATGGCCAAATGTTTGGTTTTTATTTTCTTCCTGAAGGGAATTTTTTTAATAATACTCTGGGTTTGTGCTGTAAATATTCATATTTGTATATTCATTTAATTACCTAGTTAATGTAAGGTATAAAATGCAAATCACTTATGAATAAGTGTTTTTATTGCATGTCAAAATTATCCATACCATCAAAGGCCAAAAGAACTGTTTATGCACACTTAATTTAACCCAGGCCACTACCCACACATTTTATTTTCAAGCTTAAGTCTGGAGCCATATATAATTTGGAAGTTTCATTTTATGAAATGATTCCTTCCTGATTTCAGACATGTGTTCTATCTGGGAAGAAAAAAAAATAAATAAATAGGTAAAAGTAACAACACCTAAAATTATTTTTTCACTAGAGAAAATTCAGGGGAAAAAAAAAAGAAGAGGGGAAAAACACCCAAGTAAGCACTACTGCAACTCTTATTCCCCAACAGAGATTTACTTCAAGGAGAATAAGCAGATTTCCTTCTCATGACCTGTAGGAAGAGAATCGTTCAGGAAGTGAAATATGTGTGTTCTGCTATACAGCCATTGAGGAACTGAATGTATACTCTGTCTACAATGGTAGAATTACACATGGTTTTCTGCTAATTCCCTTAAGATTCTCTGTTGGCCAAGATATGCTTGAGACTAGGAAAAGACTAATGGTGGCTGTTAATTGTTCATTAGGGGGAAAAAAAAATCAAGTCCAACCATAACTATATAAAGAGGTCTTGAGTTATCTGGATCTTTAAAATAATATCTACAGTGTCTTTGGTTGTAAAATATTAAGAAAAATTCAAAGGAAACCTTCTAAAGTCCAAAGTTATTGCAGAGATGTAGGATGGCAAAGTAAAGCATCTATCCACAAATGCATGTGCTGCTGGAATTACAAGACATGTTGATGCCATGCCTTAAAATGAAATCAAGTGAGAAAGTTAGGAGATAACAAGCAATGCTATTTAGCATCAAAATATGGTAACATGATATATATAAACTTAGTATCTATTTTTTCACTACTATCATACTTGAAACATAATCAATTTATTTAACGAGAGGTGTTGGTGATCTGGGTGTTTTTAAAGAAGCTTTGAAAGATTCAGACCCACCCTGTGTGTCTGATTATATTCTAATCAACTAATTATTTAAAAAAGGGAATTGTTTAGGTATAAAAGATCAAAAAGAAAAAAAAAAAAGTGAGGAAGGAAAGACAGCTTGAATGCTATGTCCCAATCCAACTCTCCTTCAAAAATGTCAATTGTTTTTGACTACAAAAACAATTTACAGTCAAATTGTTTGACTGCAAGCCTGGAGCCTGGAGAAAATGAGGTACTGATCATAACTATCAAGAACAATGTGTGAAAACATTCTAACAAGTTCAGTTTTTGAGATTAATATTGGCCACTGGCTAGCTCAGTGTATAGTCTAGGGCTTTTCTTACTTGCAAGTGAATTATTATATTATATTATATTATATTATAGTATAGTATAGTATAGTATAGTATAGTATAGCATAATATAGTATAGTATATAATTTTATTATAATATAGCATATTATATAATTATACTATAATATATTTTATTATATAATATATTATAATATTTTGTAGTGTACTATACTAATTATATATATACAAATAAATAAATAAATACTAGTTATATTATTATTGCAAATTTATACTATGTAATCTATTTAATGAGTGATTTATTGTAACTTTTTTTTAAAAAAATAGCATGTTATTTTTTATTATATACTTCATTGCCAATAGTGCATAAGAGTCTCTGGATAAATTCCTTCATTTCCTTCAGAATGATCTGCATTCTAAATATCTGTGTACTGGAGTAGCACAAAGACACAAACTCAGTATTCTGTATTTATTTCAATAGTCTAAATGCATTCTAACTACAGAAGTATCATAAAGATTATACAAAATTTATTTTGCTTGAAAATGTTTACGTTTAAAGTTCTTAATAGCAGACACTGCTCCTCTAATCATGATATTCCATGTGATTTATTTGTGTTAATATTTTGTTACCAGTTAAGCTACTTAAAAAATTATTTTATGAATTAATACAGTAGTAATTTTACTTGAATTTTCTCTATTTCTTTCAATGCACCACAAAAATTTCCAAGTAATGAAATAACGTTTTAAAAATATAATTTACATTGTAGACTATCTAAAAGGGACAGGTAATTTATCTACATGAAAAGTGAGATAAAGAAGTGACATTTTATCAGCACTTTTTATGAATATTAGAGATATAGAAAGACATATTTTGAGAGAGAAGGCATATTAGTGAAATAAAGGGAGAAAGAGAGAGGAAGAGACAAAGTCATAGCAGAAATTCTGTGGTACAGGATACAGTTAGGGGTATACTCACAGTTACATTGCAATTTGATAGTTATTTCCGAAGGTAGAATTGAGTTTATACATACCCATTTAAGCATGTGTATATAAAATTTAGTGGTTTCTAGTATTCAGTAAACTCCTAGCCATTTCAGTGAGACATGGAACAGTTTAACATCTCTGTACAACAGTGTGTGTAATATTGAAAATTAAGAAAAATGATTAAATATTGAATAATTTTCCACCCAATCTGTGGACCGTTAGGTGTGCTATGCATCCTTTGACATCCTTGATATCCATTGAGACAATAAGAGTTGAGTTATGAGCACCTTTCTAATGCTTCCTAATCAAGAACCAGAGAAAATGGAGATCCAGCCCACAAGGATCATTGAGTCTCCTTGCCCTGCACAGGACCACCCTCAAGAATCACACCATGTGCACAGTTCAGTAAATGTATGGAACCCAGACTTAACTGTATTACCCAGTTCTGAGCAGATTTGAACTTGGATTTTGGAAAAGCAGAAAAATATTCTATCTATTAATAGATGTAATATAATAATATGGGTTACTTTCAGCTTCTTCATTTGAAGCTCTTCTAAATAGAATAGAACACACATTGAAATACATGTTTTTGTATTTTAATTCTTACAATGCACACCTAAAAGGAATGTGGCCATATCTCTCCTGAATTCTTTTCTTCAAGGACAGTTTCTGTGTTAAAGGCTGGGGGTTTAATTTTTTTTTGTCCTTGTTTTTGTTGCTTTGTGGTGTTTTCAGTTTGTTTGGTTTTTGGGGGGGTTTTAACAAAGAAGGTATAATGTAAAGAGTTGAAGGCACATTTGGGATGTTTACACTTTAGTTTATGTTCCAATAAATATGAAAATATTGATGCAAACCTGAATAGCTTCTGCAAGAAAAGACTGGGAGAACTTCACTCAGAATACCACAGAGCTCAGTATTTGACTATAGAGTGATAATAAAGGAAATAAAATCAACCATCTAGAATCCTTATCTTGTTGCAGAAAAATAATTCATCTTATGAAATTTAAAAGGGATTGTGCAATGCCTTCAGTAAGAGAGAAAGATATAATCTACTTTAAGTGCTTCAGGATAAGATTAACTTTGAAATGCCAAATATAAAATATATTTAAGGCAGACCTCCCTAGATGTTCTCCTTGGCCTTTATAATGTTATCACATCACTGTTACTTTCTTCATCATACTGGTTTCTTAAAACTGTATTGCAAGATACTTGAAGTTTTATAGTGACAAACCATCCTCCTAAGAGTTAGGCATTGCAATGGAAACTTCATCTATGTGAAAATACCCAGAATAAGACAACACATATATGTTTTCTTTATTTATTAACCATCATTATGTATATTCAGCTTAATATGTATGTAGTTGATTCTATTAAATGGAAACATAGAATATCTGAAGTTAGAAGAAACCCATATGAATCATAAACTCAAACTCCCTGCTACTCCCAGGACTACCTAAAAACAACAGTATGACTACAAGCATCATTGAGATGCTCTTTGAATTCTGACAGGCTTGGTGCTGTGACCACTTCCCTGGAAAGCCAGTTGCAGTGAATGATGTCACTTTGTGAAGACCATTTTCTAATGTCTAGCCTGAAAGTTTCTGATGTTCCATTTCATTGTGTCCTAAGTTCCATAAGGATCTGATATGTTACTGCTATTCATCATTTGAAAATCACTTACGTTTGAAAAAATTAGAGAGATATTTATTCCTGTTTCATTATTACACTAACAGAAGTCAGTGGTGATGTGAATGGTAACAGTTAGCCATTCAAAAATGCTGTGCTGGAAATTAAGCTACTCTTGACATGAGTAGCACTGATGTGATTATTGTAGTCTGAGTCAAGCTCTCCTCAAGGTTGCTTTGAGTTGCTCATATCTGAAAGCCTTAACTTTAATTTCAGAGAAATCATGAAACTGGAGATGAGAACATGAAAGTAATGGGCATATTATTTATCTGGCTCTATCTTCCCTTCCTACCTTCCTTATATTTTTTTCTCTTATTCATCTTATACTTTTGAAAGTCATTCTCAAAACAACCACTGACTTCAACAACAAGCATGAGTACATTAAGAGCAACAAAAGACAGAATCTTTCTATGCCTGCCCTGTGGACCTTCCTCTTCTCAGTTTATAACAAAAGTATATTATACTTCTAAGGAGAGACAAAGAAAGAACAAAACAGAAATCAATTGGTTTTCAAAATCTGAATGACCTAGAAAATTTTAAGACACACTTCAAGAACACATATGGATATTTATTATATTTCCAAAAGCTATATCACAAGATGATAGTTAATTTTTTTTAATGATTACAAATATGCTTAAAGTCATGTTATTTTTGGAAACTCTAGAAAACCATATGAATAAATTTTCTCTTAGCTTAAATATGTAAGCTGTTTACAGTGAAAGAAGTAGAATAAAAATTATCTGAAATAAAGCTGAAAACATTAGAAGGAGGATTTTAAATTTTTAATTCTTCATCTTCAAAGTTATAATAATTCTTTGGCAAATCCTTTTGATGCTTGATGTGTTTTCTTCTGTCTGCATTATAATATTATAGATATGCTTTTATAGAAATGGTGTATTCATAATAGTCCTCTCTTGTATTATTTGTCTAGCAAGGAAATTTATAGTCATAGTCTTCTTATATGGTGCAGTCTTAGAATTTATCTTTGCAATTCATGCTTAGTAATTTACAATTAACTCCAGGGTGCTATTTAGGAAGATGACCAGTTGCAAATGCTCCCGCACATGGAGAATGTATCATATTACTCAGTGAATTAAATGTAGTGAAATATTTGATTACATTGATTTGTAAATTACATTTACATTGTAAAAGTGTAGACCACCTTATCTATGCCAACAGGTTTTCAGAAAGGATGTGCCTTGCCAATATTTTCACAGTGGTGGTGCTTGGAGAATTCCTGTCCTTAAGAACATTCAGAAAAGTGATCACCAATGCAAGAGGTTGTATTAAATCAGTATCATTCAAGGCTATGTAATTTCTTCTCATATATCACATTGTTTTGACAACATTGTCATAAATCATAGTAATTCTACTAAGATGAAGGAAACAGTGACAATAAGTATCATGAAAAAACATGGACTTGTCTTACAATTTCAGCAGCTATTTTGAAATTGTTAATTAAGTTTTGTCCTAACTTTCTTGGCTTAAATAATTAGTACAATAATTCACGTTCTTTTAGTCATCTATTCCACATTCCATCCCATTGTTAAATTACTATTATTTCTAGATATAGACTTTGTTCCTCTTCCACCTCTCCATATTTTAATTTGGCAGTTTAATGTTTGGTAATTTTTAAAATTTGCGCTTCTCCTGTGGACATTCAAAATACTGTTAAGAAGATAAGAACCTCGCAACTATGCCTGTTAAACAAATTGAAGGTGATAGATCTTTCCTTAACTAGTTTTGCATGGCTAAAAAGAAACATAAGTATGTCAGAAAAATCATTCAGCTGAGACAGCAGCTCTCAATTTATTCAGTCTTTGCAATGTTATTTAGATTCACAGAATCATAGAATGGTTAGAGTTGAAAGGGACCTTAAAGTTCCAACCAGACTGCCATGTACAGGGGTGCCAATCACTAGATTAGGTTGCTCAGGACCTCATTCAACCTGGCCTTGAACACTCCCAAGGATGGGGAATCCACAGCCTCTCTGAGCAAGGAATACTTCTAATTGAAGCCTGTTCTCTTTCAGTTTATAACCATTGCCCCTTGCCCTCTCAACATTTACCAATATTTAAAAAAACCCTTTCCCATCAAAGGTCATCTTAGTCTAACCCTCCTACAATAAGCTGCTTCATCTTCAACTAGATTAGGTAGCTCAAAAACAAACAGGGGTTCTTGGAACCTCACAGTTGAATAACAATAGTAATAGTAACAGTATTATAGTAGTAGTAACAACAGCAGGATAAAAAACTGAATGCAAACGTTGAGTCAATTTATAGTTTTATTATGGCTGGATTTTAGTACAAGTGAATTTCAATAACAATTACATTGGTGCTAAATGAGCCTTTCTAATCAATGCTAATGCTGCTCAGTTAATGTTTAAGTCCATCCTAAATTGTTCTGGCTAGAGCACACACATTAGAATATTCAGGTAAGTACAGGTATGTGTGTGTACTAGCAAGAAATCGCTCATATTCTGTTAACCAGAAGGAATCTTCAACACTGTTCCTTCATGGCATCTCCCTCATTATCAGTTATTGGGTGTGTGTGCAAAATAATAATGCTGTAGCATTGTAAACAAAAAAAGCAACATGAGAGTTACTAAAAGAGAATAAATTATCTTTTTTTTGTTGGTTTTTTTTTTCTGTAATAGCTGTCAGTGATATTCCTCTGTGTATTTTGCAACAAGTGACAGAAGTATCTATAGTAATGATTCACTATAAGTAGAGGTAAACATCCTGCTAGTTTAGGAATTGCAATAGGGATACACACAGATTAGGGGACGGGATTATAAATTTATGTAGTTTACGCAAAAATTATTTTTGACCAGCTTTTTTTAATTCTTCTCAGGACAAGTTAAGGCATGAAAGACATTACTGCATTAGAATGAACAAAATTGCAGCTTCCATCCTCTTTTTCCTGACATACATCCAAGAATACTACGTTTAAAAGCCTTTAAAACTCGAGCCAGGAACAGGAGTGAGCTCCTGTGACTCACCCTACAGACATGCTTAGTTCAGGTTCAGGCTAAAGAGTTCAAGTGTTTTCTGTGATGTAGAATTTCACTTCACAGATGAACACAGATGTCTCTCCTGATTAGCATGCCCTATTCTCTTGAAAAAACATTGTACAGAAAGTCTATAATATAAAAGACACACTTAGAATATGAATTAAAAATTGATTTAGGTGGGTAGAAACATGTAACTACATTCAAATAACAGTTGTTTTTACCATTTCTAAAGGCTGTGATCATTTGGTTTCTGTGAGATAATGCCTAAACTCCAATCCATGCTTGGTGATTTAGCATTTCAAACCTGATTGAGACAACTCCCTGACATCTAAATAACTTCTTTGAAAAACTCTACTATCTTTCCTTGTTTTATCAAAAGTCCAACCCAACCACATGTTTCTGAGATTAAAATAAATTTTGTTCTTAACAAAAAAATAAAAATAAAATAAAAAAAAATCCAGTTTATTTCTGGGAAAATTTATCTGCAAAATGAATGAAGATATATCACTCTAGGAAAAGAAAAACAAATGTGAACTGAAGGAAATTAAAAATGAAATGCAGAAAAAGGGTTCAATTTTACACTTCAGTTAAACTGTAGGAATATATTTGGGAAATGTGATAACAAAGACATCTTTCAACATTATGCATATGGCAATATCATTGCTTTGAAAATCAAGAAAATACTGCCAATCTAGTATTTCTACTCAAGACAGAATTGTTGCTGAGAATATCAGATTCACATAACATGTTCCCTGCAGCATGTATTGATAAGAACTTGAAATTCTGAAATTCTAAATGGCATGACATTTTCTCCCAATCCAGTAATTTTCTTTTTACAAAGTTTATATCTTTCAGTGAACTCCAGCTGTAGAGCTGCAGCATTATAAAGCCATGCTAAAAAAAATATGGGTAGTTACACCAAAGATAGAACTGGCTTGTCTAAAAACACTAGATATGCTTAAAAAATGGGCACAATAAATTTCAGAAAATAATTTAGATTTTTTTTTTTTTTTTTAAGAAACAAACTGACTACCTCAGTGAATATAGGAGTTATTTTGCCTTTCTCTAGATCAATCTTCCCTGTTTGCTTGAATTTCAATAGAATGGTATCAATACTTGGTAATATTTCTACTTATCCATGAATTTTTTTCATTGAATATAATAGAATCATTGAATGGTTTGGGCAGAGAGGTTCCAACCACCTGACATGGGCAGGGACATCTTTCACTAGAGCAGATTGTTCAGAGCTTCCTCCAGCCTGCCCCTGAGCACCTCCAGGGATGGGGTATCCACAGTTACTCTGGGCAACCTTTTCCAATGCCTCACCATCCTCAGAGAAAAGCACTTCCTGTGAGAAAAGAGGCATATTTTAGATAAAGAGGTAGATAACTATTCTTTCACATCAGCTTCATATCTGCTTTTAATTTGCTGTCTTTTTTTTCTTTTCTTACTTCATTATATTAGTCTCCCTATCCTTACTTTAATAATCTCTCTGAATTGTTTTATTCCTGACTTGGCTTTATAATTTCTTCATTTCTCTGCATTCCAGGTTTTCTTTGAAAATGTTGGAATTGTTCAAAAATTGGTGGAATCAGTTCTTTACTTTTCTATAACAGATCTGCTTGCTAAATACAAACATAATTATTATTCTGGAAAATGTTAGATCTTCAGTTCTACTTCTATGTCTAACAAAACAGATTTCATTAAAAAGCATACTTTATAAAGAATCAAGTATTAGCCAATCTTAGTTTAGATCCTTAAACAGTATAGCAGATTAGTTCGCTGCTTCTCCTTTTTTATTGCTTTACCACAACCACATAAATACAGACTCTGATTTCCTGGTTGATTGGGGTTACTTTCATTAAGAAAAAAGTCTAGCCATTATTTTGTAAAGAAAATTTTCTCCTAAACAATAACAAAGAAGAAGAACCTAAAACATTTCTCACTAAGGCATTTTTTGATGGTTGTATAATTTTAATTCCTGAAGAAATCTATTTTCTTGGACCTAAAAGAATTTTATTGCAAGTTTTGTAAAAGCTGAATGCAAATTTAATTTATTTTTTTTATTTTTTAAGTCAAAAGTAGGGAAGAATCTTTTAAAAAGTTGATTAAAGGCTTGAGAAACAATTGATCTTTTTCACTGCTTTTTATTTGTTTGTTTCAAATATCTATGGTCGTGGATTATCAATAAGGGAAGAAGGGTCTTATTTCTTGCAAGTGAAAAGTAAATTTGTGCTTAATGCCATTTCAGATGTGTCAGTTCAAGGTCACTAATAAAGTGTTCTCCAGCAGTACACTTTTTAATGTTCTAGCACAACTTCTATTGAGTGCTAATGTATAGTCTGTGTACGGGTGTTTACCTGTATGTTACACCTTACTGAGAAATTTGTCCCCACAAATTTTCAAGACAGAAATTTTAGTGGTGCATTTTGCAATATTACTCTTACTTACTATTAATTAGATCTTCCAGCTTTGTAGAAAAATATTTTAATCCAGTGAAAGAGGCATGCAGATATTTTTCTTAGGAGGTAAATACAAGTTGTAGTGCCGTTCCTTGTATTGTAATAAAAGTAGACTCAATGGGTTATATTCATCATGATTGGGTTGCCAATGCTTGAAGTGAGCTACTTTTTTGCATTGTTCAGAATAACTTTATACTGTATTGCAATGCTCACTTACTAGAGTTCTGAATCAGCACCTTCTGAACTCTTCCATTTGACAATAGATAAAATGTAGCATCTGGGGCAAGCAATGTGTGTAAAGCAGCCCCAGTTTAAGAATATGATAGGAAATATCTGTCCAACCAGCTAAGCCTTTGACTGCACTAGTAATTTATCAGGTTTGAAATTCTGTTGCTCTTCAGACATGATATGTCTGAGTTGACCTCCTTTTTCATGAGTGAGTTAAAAGTTTCTCTGTTGAACTTCTCGTGGCTTCTTCAAACAAACAAAAAGGCCTGACCTTCTGCTGAAAGTGGCATATTACTTGTCAGTCCAATATCAAAGCACTTATCAAAAGCTTCTGCCAGAGACAGAAAATAATTTTGTAGAAATATCTGCAATCCTTTCATCTTACCAATGTGAATTTAGATGGGCCTCAGGCTCCCAGAACATTTTGAGAAATGGATTGTATGAGCTGTTCTATAAGTGAAGTATGTAAATGGCTGGCTGTCCTTCTGGTAACCTTGAGAAATAAGTAGCAAACTGAATACACACAGCTGCCATTTCTTCTCCCACCAAAGCTTGTAATAAATGTCATGTTTCAGCCAGTATATAGCAATAAAAAGTGCTGTTTCAGCATGTGGCCACTGAGTCTGAAATTGTACAGGGTGCAGGAAAGACTGTTTTTCAAATAGTGTGTACATTTGATTTTCTTACCCTCAACCATAAAAAATGTTTAAGCACAATGTTGAGTAAAATGAGTTCATTGTTCAATGGTAATTTTCAGGCTTTGGGTTTCAATATTGGTGAGGTGCACAAAATAAGAGATAAAGAGCAACATTTTCAGGGTTGTTCTGGTAATTCTTTTTAGTTTATAATGCATTATATGTCCAACAGTGCTGAAGTTAGGATCTCATAGTTGACTCATGTCAACTATGCAAGAGCTAAAAAAAGTAAGTTTGGTCAGAGAGTCTGCAGTTAAACAAGAGTATGAAATTACTACTTCAAATGTTTCATTCCAATTAAAACCTCTACCAGTAATAAAAAATAAGCTATTAAAAGGATTTGAATAACAGGAAATAAAAATTTTTGCTAAATAAAATTGTAAGAAGAAAAGTAACATTCATTGCCCATAAACTATGTAAAAATTATTTCTTTATCTTATCCTTGTTTTTTGAATAAAAATAATATTCATTTACTATTTCACAGCTATGAGTGCCCTCTTGATCTGACTAGTTGTGTCATTCTTAAGAAAAAATCAACTTTGCTTAATCCTGAAAAAGCTTAGTAGCTCCTGCACTTTTGAGTATCCTTAATACTCACTGAAACAGAAATAAATCATAATGTCAATGTTCAGCACCTGTCTGGAAAATGCCTATAAATATTAAGACTTCATATTAGAAGCCTTGTATTCTGAAATTTATATATGGTGTGGATAAATTAAAAGGTGTCTTTATCAGCAGATAGATTGAATACTTCATCAATAGAAGAACAATCAAGAAACACATTTGAAAACTCTGAAAGAAGCAGGAGCTAAAGCAGTGAATGAAAGAAAACGGTATGCAGGAAAATATTCTCCCTGTGAAAGGAGGCTGTTAAGGAGAAAGTTTAATGCTCTGAAAAAATTTTTGTTGAGATTAACAAAAATGACTGGTACTGGTAGTCATGAGATTTCTCTTTCAGAAGAATGAAGATACTGTGAAAAAGGTTCAGAAAAGTGAGGTCAGAGTCTGTGGACTCAATATCAGTCTTCTTTTTGTTGAACTTCTCATTTCAGGAAAGGTACGAACCAACTGAAAAAACATCAAAAGAGATTAATGGGCAACATTAATTTTACCTTTTACCTGTGGCTAAATGATTTGATAAGTCTATAGAATGTGAGGAAAGGATGACAATTTGAAAGTAGTTTTCAGTTATGTAAAAGATTTTAAAGAGGTAGGGTCTATTTTGTTCTCTGTTCCACAAGGGAAAAGAATAGGACGTAGTACGTTAAAACATGACGAGGTAAGACATTATTTATAATAATAATAATAATAATGTGTAGAACTGCAAGAACTTTCAGAAAGGAAGGTATTGGATATATTTTAGAAGAAAATGAATGCAAACATCAAGCTAGAATAGCTGTGAAGCAGATTGCCTGTGAAAATTGTAAAGTCTACTATCACTGGAACAGAAAGAAAGTGAATGTTTTCTGAGACAGAATCTGAAGCAGATGACCTTCCAGAATCACTTGTAAATGTTTTTATCAGTTTAGAAGTTTTCTCCTGGTAACAGAAAGATAAAGTACTACAAATCGTACATAGATTTCAGTGGTTTTGTCCTCTAACCCAGCATAGTAGAGTGCTCTTAGTAATCAAAACAAATCTAAACTCTTGACAAGAAAATGAGAAAAAATTATCCTTGAAATGCTTCAAGTGATTTAACTTTCAATAAGTTTTTTTGTAGACAATAGGTGTATGTTAGTCTGCTCTTAACTTCTTTTCAATTATGGGGTCAAAGCAAGAAAAAAGCATTCTTTTACCTTTTCACTGTAGGAATTCAATATAACAACTAAATAGTCAGTAATCATGAGGGCTCATTGTGAGAGACAGAAAACATAACAAGTGTTCATTACAATTGTCTTGAAGTAATCTTTGTTGCTGAAAAACTTTATATAAGTACTAAAGAAGGAAATGTGTGTGAGGCTGAACTCTCAATTTTTTGTCTTTTAAAGGACAAAAGCAGTCAAGTCCATTTAGGGAATACAGAGTAAGAGTACTTTCCCCATTCCCCCACTTCCCAATTTGGGAAAATTTAATCTTGCTTCTTTCAATGAAATTAGAAAAAAAATAAAGGAAAAAAACAGCTTTATTGTATTAATAGCATCCTGAAAATGAAGAAAAAATTACATTCTTTTTTTCATGAGCAAAATCAAGACTATAAAGCTGTGGTCTCATCTGGATTTCGAGTAATCCTTTATTGCCTATTTGGAAAAGCTCTGTTTTACTGTGCTGGTTCTATCTAGCCCAGTCTAATAGCAGACGCTTCTCAATAATCTACCCAGAATCTGTCAGAGAAGTTCAGGACTTGGAAGTGTAATATTCAACGTCAGACTTCAAAATCAGTTCTTCTTCAATGCACTATGAGAGATAGGCAAAATTTTAAAATTTTGCTTAGGGACATTTGAAGCCAGTTGATGGCATATGAATTGAAATAGGTAATGAAAATACCAGGGCTTAAAAATTAGGAGGAATAGAAAATTATTGGGAAAAAAAGACATGATAATAATCAGAAAGGGCCAGATGAACATGCCAAAGTCTTCAAAAGTAGAAAGATAATCAGGAAAAAATTGGGAAATAAGTCTCCATTCATTGTCAAGAATACATTATCTCTGTTGAAAACAGAAGGCAAGCATTTCCCCACATTTACATGAAGTTCCTCTGCCTGTAGGAGTAGTAGTAGTAGTAGTAGTAGTAGTAGTAGTAGTAGTAGTAGTAGTAGTAGTAGTAGCAGTGAAAATATACTGAAATGGAATATATGAGAATACGTAATACAAATAATAATCATATTACAACTCCAAAGCAAAGCCATTTACTTTAAAAAATTGTCTACTATATCAAGTATCTAATAATGAGAGGCAATTTTGGGGTTGAAAATGCCATTGTATTTCTTGAATTTGCAGTCCTTTTATTGAGAGGTTAACAGTTTAGCCTTTTTTTTTTACACACTATCAGATGTCCAAAACCCAAATGTTTTAATATTTAATTACCCTTTGTCATCACACAGTAGAGAGGGCAGGAGGAAGGTGAGGTTATTAAAGCAATAAGCATCTGTAGGAGTGAGAATCAGGAAAATATTACACTGGAGAATCCTGAAACAAGATTAAGAAACTAAAATGGCTGATAAATTCACTCTGATTTGGAAAAAAAGACCTTCCCTGAAACCTTAGTTGATAACAAAAAAAAGGGATCTAAGGGTATTCTATATCCTTTTGTATTTTTTATGTAAAAATGTAACTAATTTATGGCTATTATTAGTATTATTTTAACAAATGACATTTTGTAACTGAAAAATTATGCAATGAAAGGTCTCAGAATATTGAATCTGCTCTACTTAGTCCACTTAACTGTTTGTATCTTTCTTTTTTTTCAGTTTTCCAGAGCTCAGATAGGGTTGAAAAAGTCTGAGTAAAACAAAGGCATAATTAATTATTTTCAGAAATTTCATACTATTCCATAATCAATTCTGTCATCTTCTTAATAGAATTTTTTATGTGTGTGTGTATGTGTGTGTGTGTGTGTGTGTGTAATAACTGTTTGCTAAAGCATCTTATTTTAATTGCAGCAGTTTAAAATATCACCTGGTTTTGATTATTATCAAAGTAGCAATTTGAGGATCCAATAAAATGGAAATTAACACAATACTATAGCTACTTTATATATGTGAATGCAATTTTTATTTGCTTTATAAAATAATTTTGGATGTCACAGTAATGACACTAATTTAATAATATTGATTCAAGGTCCACATATCAAGGCAATCTCAAGCACCAAGGCTGTCTGGGAGAAGAATGGATTGAGAGCAGCTCTAAGGAAAAAGACTGAGGATGGTTGATTGACAAGAAGTTCAAGATAGCCCAGCAATGCAGACTTACAGACCAAAACTTCAACTTTATCCTGAGCTGCATCAAAAGAAGTGTGGTCAGCAGGGCAAGGGAGGTGAGACTGCCCCTCTACTTTGCTCTGGAGAGACCATACCCGGAGAGCTGAATCCGCTTCTGGCTACAACACAAGGACATCAACCTGTTGGAACAAGTCCAGGGGAGGGCCACAAACGTGATCAGAGGGATGGAGAAATTCTCCTAGGAGAGCTGGGCTAAGACTTGGGCTATTCAGCCTGGAGAAGTCTTCCAGAAAAGCAGCTGCCTTCCAGTACCTAAACAGGGCCTACAAAAAGCCTGGAGGTGGACTTTTGACAGGGGTGTGTAGTGGCAAGACAAGGGGGAATAATTTTAAACTTATTAAATATTTAAATTTAGATATTAGGAAGAAATTCTTTTGGTGAGAGTGTTGAGGTATGAAAACAGGGCCCAAAGAAACTGTGCCCCATCTCTGGAAGTATTCAGGGATAGGTTGGATGGGGCTTTGATCAACCTGCTCTCATGAAAGGTGCCTCTGTCCATGGCATGGAGTTTGGAGCTAGATGATCTTAAAGTTCCATTCCAATCCAGCCCCTTCTGTGATGATATTATTACATTATACAATATGTAGAATTATGTATTATTAAAATTACTTTACAGTTATAATAAATGGTCCACTGTGTCCATCTGTACTGATGTCAAGGCTTGAAAAAAATGAGATTTTTCTTTTTTTTTCCTGTTTTGCTTTCCTTGAATAATCAAAAAATTATTTAGAAACAAGCAATAAAATAGCTTTCGATAAACATATTTGACTTAAAGTTACGTTACCTAAAGTGGTGAAAGACTTGCGCCACAAGTTATTCCCTTAGTAGGAGGTAATGTCTTCCTCCCACTGAAGTCAATAGTATCTTTATTATTCCTTTCAGGTACAGCAGGAATTCTTTTATAGTCTTGTAGAGCTTTGCCAAGTCCTATGACATGAATATTATGTCAACAGCCAGACAATTTTTTAAATTTTTTTTTTAATTTTCTCTTTGAAGAAAGACCTTGCTTTTTTTTTTCTTCCAGGACAGAAACTTATTTCCTTGGATATGACAGATCTTAATCCAAATATTTTGCACATGGCAAAATGCAATAGAGGAATTAAATCACTTCAACCTTGGAAATCACTTACAACTTTTGAAAGTGATAAAGTCAATGCTAAACTCACTGTATTATCTTAATGAATTTCTGGCACAACTTTATCTAGCTCACAAAATCATATTGCATGATTTACTTTTCAATAAAGAGGTGTCCACTTCCAAAACAATTTTTACTCTTTTTTCTCTTTTCTGTATATGACTTTTTTAGGGGAAAAAAAAAAATTCCTTACACATGTTTTTATAGAGTTGAGGGGAAATGCCTTCTTAAACTAGGTCTCTGAAGACAAAACCAACAAAAATCCAAAAGCTACTTCAGTTTATCAGAGTTTATTTAATCTTCAGCCTTATTATCTCAAATTCACATTGGCTAATGGAAACAGAGACAATAAAAAATTACTCAAGTGTATGTGATGGGTTGAAGAGAAGAGTGGAGATGGCAGAGGAAAAAAAATGGTAAACAAATTGGTTTTTTATTTTTCATCTACATATTCTGTAAATAATGAGATGGACAAAGACAAAATCTCCTCATCCATCTTTACCATTATTTCAGGTATATCCCATAGATTTTGTTGCACGTGTCATGTCTTGATAACTACTCATTGATTAGTTCTTGTAGTTGGTTCTTTGAAGCAGTGACATTTTTAATTTCTAAATTACATTACTATTTTATTATTTTAGATAGGTTTTTTAAAAATAATTATTTTCTCTTTTCTTTGACTAAGTGACAAGAGGATGTTGTTTGTGCAACTGTGTGCCCCCATGAGTTTGTTCTAATGTCTAGCATTCACTCAAAAAAAATATTACTCTAAATTTCCTTTTTCTTCCTACTGTAGACCTCAAGTATATGGAGACTTCATTTCTCTAGGTACTGCATACTGATTATCATTGCCTATTATAAATAGTAGTCATTTTTACACCAAAGAGACCAAAAATGTCTTTTTCATTTTCTTGTCTATTTTTTAAATCTCAGCAAAGAGTCACATTATGCTTTTTATCATTATTATTTCCAAGAGACTGCTAGATATGATTCTATAATGATTGCTACTATTTAGTGCTTTAACTGCAGCTACTGCAACTCTAGCCACCAGTCTCTCTGGATTACTCAAGACTAAATGACTTAGGACTGTTTCACTTCCCTTGAGCTATTTTAGCAAATAGCTAAAGGGGTTGAGAAAATAGCTCAAGGGGTTGAAAAATGTCTTCTCAGAACTCTCTTATATTCTGACATTTAGTCAGTTTGAATTTGAATAAGTGTCATTACTTATTTAAAGATAATATGTATTTCTAGAAAACTAATCACAGAGGATTTTAATATTTTTTTTTTAAACTGATGTTGAAGAAAATAGCCCAGATATAGATAAACTGCAGTAGATTTGCCACAGCAGTGTACATACAAACAAATTAAAAACTGAAGGGCATCACTGTATTATCATAAGTTGTGGGAATACTGGACAGTGTTCACTGATGCATGGAAGGAAGCCACTGTTGCACAGGAACCAAGAGGAAAGAAATAGAAACTTTTCAAGAGCAATTCAGAAAATTTGTATGTTAGAAAGTATTTCTTTGGGTTTCACCTGTTTGATTCAAGGCATATTCACACATATAAATTTATATTTGTTCTGCTGAATCATAGACATTTTACTGAATACACCTACTAACATCATGCAGTTTCTTTAGATGACAGAAGCAGATAAGCATCCCAAGAACTATTCAGATGCCACATGGTCACAGCTTAATATCTGCTTGAAACACTGACCAAATTATTGAGTCCCTGTAGATCCACCTGGCTTGAATTCATTAGATAATTGTAGAGTACGGTGGAAGAAAAAACTGAATGCTTATGGGGAGGTCTACTGCAAAGCACTGTCAGTCAGGTGTGTACTGTCTGTGCTGCACTAGTGCCTTAGATATGTGTAGGGGAAATAAAAGATCAGGAGAAAAACAGAACACAGATGAGCTGCTAACAACTTTAATTCTTTGTAACACAGCTGTGGAGGGAGACCACTGAGTAACAGGAATCTCAGTAGCTGTTTCTAAGAGGCTTTTAAGATGCGGAGAAAATCAAATTAGTTGGCCTGGAGTGATGTGATTAATGAGGTCCTCTGCATCTAACCATCTAACTTAGAAAAGCAGTTTGCAATGAAGAAGTAGCAGCAGCAGTGCCTGATCATGGGGAATGTCCTGTATGGGCATCCTACACCCTGTAGATATGGGTGGAAGCCCATGGTGGAACTTCAGCTTTACCTGTCATGGAGTTGTCTAAGAAGAACAATGTTTTTTTGTTCCTGTGGATGCTGGACCACTGAATTTCAGAATTTCTAATCAGTGGACAAGGAGGCAAAGAGAAATTTGATTTTCACAGCGGATATGACATAAATTTAGGAAAGCACTGTTCCAATAGGAAGAAGAATTCCTATCCCTCCTGTGTGACTTGGTGGTTTCTTTAAAAACAGTATTTATAAATGCTCATTAAAAATTGGAAGCTGTTCTCCCCTGTACTGTCACTTCATGCCCTTGCTAAATGTCCCTCTCCAGTTCCCTTATAGGCCTCATTTAGGTACAGGGAGCATGCTATAAGTTCTTCCCAGGACCCTCCTTTTCTCCAGTTTCATGAGATCTGATGGCTGGATGGGTAGTGTTCTCTTTTGTCTGGCTCTTCTTTAGATAGAAAGTGAGTACCTTCCTTAAATTCTTGTAATCTTAAATTCCTTTCATTCTTTTCATTTAAATTCCTTTCAGTGTCCAGGTTTTTCTCATACAATTTATCTGAATCTCTTAGTTAGCCATTCCCAGGCTGTCCAACTTTAATTTTTCTCTACTTAATTAAAAACAAACAAACAAACAAATAAACAAGCAAACAAAACCCACCCCCCAAAAAAACCCCAAACTAAGCCGAACAAAAAAACCCCAACCAACCAACAACTGAAAAATCTCTAATTTGCTGGGCAGGTCTTAGTCTCACAATTTCTGGGTTTTTTCTTCCTTGCTTTGGCCATTTCTCATTTAGCCAGTGTCATAGACCTCTCAATAGGTTGTTTCCAGAGTTGTCTAATACAAAATAATTCAGCTGTAGATGTGAATGGGAAAAAAAGGCCTCATTCGAAGTGGGTCTCCCTCTATGCTTAGCAGTGCTAAGTTAGTTAAAATTTCCCCTTTCAAATGAGATATTCTATTTTTCAATATTTCTTCAAATACTTGACAGTCAGCCTGAGTGGGGTGTGTCTTATGAAAGATCCTATTCTTCCCTCTCTGCCTCACTTTCTTTCTTTCTTTTTTTCTCTTTCCCACCCCTTCCCCACTTTTATTACTTGTTCTCGTAGGACCAGAACAAAAATTTCAACCGACTCCAGCCAGCTCTACTATTTCTTCACCTCCCTAAAGCTGGTTCTTATGTTTTGCAATTTGACATGTTCAAAAGTCTGTAATCATCTTATTACATGAAAAGAATTTTTGCAAGTAATAATTACCATCTACTTCCAGTCATAGATATCTGGCACCCTTTACAAATACCTTTTTCTTCTATAAAAGGCATTAAAATATGTTCCAAAGGCAAAAGTTTAAGGGTTAGTAGCATCTTAATATGCATTAGAAGAATTATTTTCTTATCCTGACCATATTCTTAAATTTCTAAAGAAATTTAAAAATTATTTAAATATTATTAATTATATTATTAATATATTTTTTGGTGTCCTTCTGGCAGACTTTTTGACTTCCTAAATTCTACTTTAAGTGTATTGTTGATTATCTACATGTATACATAATTTTCTCTCTTGATTACTAATCATAATCTTAAGTGTGCTGAGCTCCACAGAACTCATAATAAAAAACTTGTCAGATGGAATCCACATTAGGAACACGAATTTCTTCCTATCAAATGATACATGTTACATGGAGAGGAAGAAAGATCCATGCAGAATTATGATTAAAAACTTTAAATCATTTTCTCTGTCTCTCTTGATAACTAGCTTTGCAATTTACTGTCTGTCTTGGTTATGTTCCCAGCAGGTTATTAACAATTAATTAGCAATACATCTCAAATGTTCTCTGTGCTACTGTGCTAATTGCATGGCACCAGGATGGGACTCCACTTGGTAAATAAACTGTAGCCATAACCAAAGAATTAAATTGCTTCTAGATGAGGCACATACACAGCTTACATATATTTTTCATGCTATATTCCAGTCTTAGATGTACTGGTAGGAGACATAAAGGCTATGAGCTTTGGATGAAACTATTCAACTGTTCCACAACATATAGAAAATTGAATTATTTTGCTTGTGTCATACTCCTCTCATCATTTCCCTGAAGTTTTTATTTTCTCCCTTTCATTTTTATTCTAGTAGGAATCTTGTTCTTTACATTAAAAAAGAAACTAGGAAGTGATCTCCCAAACAACTGCTGGATGATTAAAGGAATAAAACTATAGATTCTGAGCAGGATCAAATGAAGACACCAAAAGTAAAGCAACCAGATGTTTTTCATACACTACATAAAAATATAAATAAATTTTATAAATAGTTGTTCAATAATAAAAGCTACATTGCAACACACTCCCAAAAAATAACGTTTAAATTAGAAGACGTATTACAGGAACAAAATAGCACAAGAGAATAGACTTTCTCTTTTTTCCTGTTAAATTATCATCACCCTTTCTTCTATAACTTTTAAGTTATTTAAAACCTCTTAATCTTCAACCAGACCAGTTTTCATTTCTGATGTAACAAGAATAGCAGAAATAGATGCAAATGGTGCAGAATTAGATATATGCAACCAATGCTTAAATTGATTCCACAAGTGGATTTGTATATATATCTCTTCTGTTAAGGTCATCCAGCTACAATAAATAGGATCAGTTTAAATAATTAATTACCTCATTATAAAATATTGAATTTATTTTTTCATTTATCATACATTTAATGCACTGTATTTTTTCTTATGATATGTATTCATTGGTCATCTTCAATTCATGTTTTGTCTCCTATATATTGAATTCACTTGTATTTATTTAGTTAGAATCATTATCAAACCCTTCCTATTTTTAAATAATAAAAATGAGAGATTGAAAGAAAAGAAAAAATTCTTGGATATGAATGCTGGTATCCCAAACCAAGTTGAACTGTGTTAACTTGCATGTGTCTTAAAAAAAAAAAAAATCCAGAACATCCCAAATAAATAAAAAGCTACTCACAACAAAACCTTGTAAATACTAAATACATGAAGTTTCAGAAAAAATTGACATCTGACACTTTAACATGAGAAAGCACACAGATGACTCTTGTGACTCTTGTAGCAGCTTACTCTTCTGTTGATCTGTTTTTTGTATTTAAAATCAAGTGTAATTAGTGACCTTTTTTATTAATGAAAAATGTTAATTTCTATACTTGTGCCTCAGGCCATTGACTTTCACGCTAAGTCTGTTCTTCTGGAAACATTATAGGCTTTCTGCCCAAAGCACACAAAAGAAGATCGACAACTTCAAATACATTTAAAAGTCAGCACTCTAATATGTCCAGGAAAATAGAATCTATCACTGAAGTGTTTTAAAAACCCTATGGCGCTTGGGTATCTTCGTACGTGACTTTCTAAAGATTAATAACACTCAAAGTATAACAAATTCTTGGCAGTCATGAAACCAGCTATTGAAAAGATTTTTCTAAATTTCTAATTTTTTTTCCAGTAATTTCTACTTTATCATAATTCTCTGCACAAATAAAGCTGCTTAATTGTTACAAGGCTTTTGAGAATAGGATTTACGCTTCATTTTCACATCCTAGTCTCATGAGAAGCCCATGGAAGTTCAATTTCAATATAATTTGAATAAATTTATGAGGTAATATCCTGGCTCCTCTGACTTCAAAGAAGACAGGATTTCACCTGCAGCCCTCTCAGCAGTTTAATATTGTCCAGTGTTTTTTTTGTTTTTTCTGGCAGTAACATAACACATTTATCCAGACCCTGTAAACAGAGCACAGAAATCTTAAAGAAAGCTATCATTTTGGCAACTCCTTGAAGCTGTTTTTTCTATAGAAAGCAACCATATAACAAGGCTTCCACATTAACATCTTCCAGAGTCAACATCCTAATATAGCCTCCAAAGCAGCCATGGGTAAATTCTATTTCTTCCCTGTAGATCTTCTTTATTTTTTTTGGTATCTTTCAAAAACCTTATTTTACTTACTCTAGTAAAATTACATGCTTAGTAAATTCATCATACCATTGCAATTAACCATGTAAGTAATTATACTGGATGAAATTATTAAAAGAATATTGGAAGTTGCCCACTGATCAGGTTCTAAAACTCAAAATGTGTACTTTGATTAAATGGAACTAACCTTTGATCTCCAAGGTAGATTGAGATGACACTGAAAACCCATGGTCTGTTAAAAGTGTTGTTCATATTTTGCTTAACTTATGTAGAAACTGAAACCTTGTTTTTAGCTTATAGTGTATGATTTAATACTGGTCAACTTCCACCTCTCAAAAATAGTTCCCATACATGAATGAGACCATGACAGAATAGAGAGGATACAATTCTAAATTTGTGGTATTCAGTATATTAAACAAGATGACGGAATTCATTATACCTGGACTTAAAAATAATAAATAAGCTTAGATTTCTATGTATCTACTACTGTATAAATATACTTCTAGTATGTTTAGAAGAGAAATTAGAAAACAAAGAAAATATTGATTTGAATTAGAAGCAAATTTCCCTCATATACTATTTACAGAAATAGTAAGGGGGGGGGGGGGCTGTGTTAATAATTATGGATGAAAGGAGAATCCTTCTGGTATTCTGTAAAAAGGTTATCATCTGCAAATTTTCTAACAGCATTAGTGAAAAAAGTTCTCATCTGTCTGTTTCATCTTTGATCTTTTTCTGAAGGGATAAAACAATACTTTCTTAAGGCTGAACACATCAGCAAAATCTTTTTCTGGTTTTTGGAGCTGGTTTAAATTTCCTCTGTAAGTTGTTATCTAAAAAATTGTAACAGTCCAAATAATTTATGATACATTTATAATTCTGCTTAGAAGAAGGCAAGGATGAAACAAAACAATTATTATATGTTTTCCTAAGGGTATTTTTGCAGCTTGATTATAGCAAAGGGAAAGGAATGTCTGAAGCCTTTATTTCTTTGTTAAATGTGTCACCTACTCCTCACGAACATTTAGTGGGTCACAAAGTTTAATTTATTATATTTTTATATAAATATATGAATTTATATCCACCTCCAGACAGCAAATTTAATAAGCCAATAGGTGACCACGCATAGTAGCACCTTTTCATTTTAAAGGAAACAAAATTTACTTTTAACTAGTTCTAGCAATGCTGTTTTTCTGCATTCACTTCTCATTTTAATTAAAGAAAATATTTTCACAAGGTCTGGCAGTAACAGCAGCATTCTCTTCTGCTAACAGAAGGATAAAAAGTGTTGGCACTTAATTCCACTCCTCTTAGTTCTATAGATTTCCAACACTGTAAAATGGTTTTATGAATACAGGTTGATCCAAAATAGTAGTCCAAATGTTAAACTTCATTCAGTAACATAGACCCAAATAGTACTGTCATATGAGACCCTTTACCTTGTCGGACACATCAACACAGAATGGAAAAATGAGATGCAAATCCATGAGGACTGTGCATATCATACACCGATAGGTTAGCAGAGTAAATGTCATGATCTGACTATATCAAAAAATAAAACATGTATTTAGCAGCCTTTTAGGTGCAATAGAATGATGTCCTTGTTCCACAGCCAGTCTGGTCTTTAGTCACCTGTGGACAGGTGAATTGGATTCTGTATACTGCCTGACTTTCAGTCTTCACCCCAGAAGAGCACAGGTGTTTAGCTGCCTGCTAGGTTAAATTGCAACACTACCCAATAACATGTTTTTCCTTCATATTTTTAAATTCATGGTGATCAGTACAACTTGCTGAGGAGTGGAAGGAAGAAAATATCACTGTTATCTTGAGGCAGGACAGGAAGAAGGATCTGGGGAACTAAATGACAGTGAGCCTCACCTCAGTACCTAGGAAAGAGATGCAGCAAATCACTGTGGAAGCCATTACTAAATAAGAAAAGGAAAAAGTGGTTGTGTGGCATGGATTTTTGAAATGGGAATGATGTTTATCAAACCAATAGCTTTCTACAATTAGATGAGTGATGTGGATGAGACAACAATAAAGGTTGTTTTTGCTAACGTCAGCAACACCTTTGAAACTTTCTCCTGTGAAATCTTCACAGACTAGCTGATAAAATATGTACTACACAAATGCACAGTGAAGTGGACTGAAAACCACACGAGCTTCCAAGCTCAGAAAATTGTGATCAGCCATGTAAAGATCAGCCATGTAAAGATGAAACCTAGTCACCAATGTTGTAGGCCAGGTACTGCTACTGGCTTCAGTACTTTTAGTATTTTATTTACACTGTGAAGTCACAATGAGTTTTTTGTATAAAAACAATTATTGTAAAATGAAGAAATGTTATGTAAGGAATTTTGATAATGTTATTATAAAAATGTGTATTCTTCAAATTCTACTTATCACTCCTGAAAATGGTCAGACGTCATTAAAATGATTTTCAAAATGAACTATTTACACACTTAGCATTTACTATTTAAAAAATCATGCCAAGCAACTTAATGCATAAGTATCAGCTGATTCAGATGGTGGAAAATTCACATCATACCAGGTATTTGAGAAAACTTGCTGCATTTTTTCTGTATGTTAAGTTCTGTACAATGGTCTGTCTGCAGAAGACAATCATGTTTTAGTTATGGTTAAAATCCCAGTGTAAGAAAGTGAATACTAATATTCTTCTGCATTGCACCAATGTTCTCGGGTTTTTAAAATTACTTTTGTTCAATAATTCAAATATGAGATCTCATCCCTTTAGTTTTTTGAATATGTATTACGTTGACTCTGAAACTGAACAGTGTTACACCTAAAAGCCAAAGCATAAACTTCTTAGTTTTTGACATCTTCATGAGCACAACTGTTTTCATAGCAGAGAGGGAAAAAAAAGTTTTTTATGAGTAGAAAAGACAGATTTTGTTTTATTTCTTTCTGACTATCATGGGAAAAGCAGTGAATGGACTGAGGTTTATGACACAGTTTCCTAATCATATATTCCTCTAAGGATATAGGGATATAGATATAAGCCTTTTTGAAGTCAAATCCCAATGGAAAAGTATGTCAGAGGATATTAGAAACAGCTGGCTATTGTTCATACTTGATTTTGAAAATAAAATCAAAACTCAACAAAACCACACAAATACAGTAAATTTAAAAGTCAGACAATTTTTTTTTCATCCGGATATATATTTTTTTTTTTTTTTTATGGAAGGTATATGTATTTTGACACAAGGGAAGGGAAGGTGCGGGAAGGGAAGGTGCGGGAAGGTGCGGGAAGGTGCGGGAAGGTGCGGGAAGGGAAGGTGCGGGAAGGTGCGGGAAGGTGCGGGAAGGTGCGGGAAGGTGCGGGAAGGTGCGGGAAGGGAAGGGAAGGGAAGGTGCGGGAAGGTGCGGGAAGGTGCGGGAAGGTGCGGGAAGGGAAGGTGCGGGAAGGTGCGGGAAGGGAAGGTGCGGGAAGGTGCGGGAAGGGAAGGTGCGGGAAGGGAAGGTGCGGGAAGGGAAGGTGCGGGAAGGTGCGGGAAGGGAAGGTGCGGGAAGGGAAGGTGCGGGAAGGGAAGGTGCGGGAAGGTGCGGGAAGGTGCGGGAAGGTGCGGGAAGGTGCGGGAAGGTGCGGGAAGGTGCGGGAAGGTGCGGGAAGGGAAGGGAAGGGAAGGGAAGGGAAGGGAAGGGAAGGGAAGGGAAGGGAAGGGAAGGGAAGGGAAGGGAAGGGAAGGGAAGGGAAGGGAAGGGAAGGGAAGGGAAGGGAAGGGAAGGGAAGGGAAGGGAAGGGAAGGGAAGGGAAGGGAAGGGAAGGGAAGGGAAGGGAAGGGAACATAAGACGTATAGATGAGAATGTAGAACTGATCAATGCAGCCCTTATATTTCAGTTCATTGTATAATCATATTTAGGCTTGTTATTTAAACTACTGAACAATTAAAGAACTTAAGAATTCATAAAATAAATAAGAAAAAAGCAAAAAAAAAACCAACAAAGAGGTCATGTTGCTATTAGTAGCACAGTATTTCTCTTTACTGTATCAATAATGTGCATGAATGAGTGCTGTTATTAGGTGAGTTCATCTGTAGTATAAAAAGAGAATTTTCTGATATGTTGTCTTATGGGAAAAATTAAGCAGAACTTGAATCACATTTTTGCCTGGCATATGGCAGCAAAAGTACTGTGATATCATTTAATGAATTAGATTTCCAAATAAGATTACAGATTCTTTAACCTATTAATTGTCGGTTAAGTAGAAAGGGGACATATGTAGTGAGTTCCAAATCATTCTCCCAGAACAGCAAAATGCAAGCTGCCATGTAAATATTTTTGCCAGCAGCTTAATACCAACGAATTTTATTATTTTTCAAGGTCAGAAAAACATTTTCTGGATATGATCATATAATATATTTTTTCCTTTCCTTCTGCACCTGAAAATTATTCCTTTTCATCAAGATTACCTATATATTAATTCTAAACAATCTAAAAAATTCTAAACAATTCTAAAAATTCTAAACAATTAAAAAAATCTAACTGTTCATTGCATTTTCTATGTAATTTGATCGATTTTTTTAAGGTCAAGCACAACAGTGTTTTCAGAGGGGAATAAAATGTTAGAAAATCAGCATGAAATGTCAAATGTAATTTTAGGAATCAGTCTCTCTGCTCAAAATTTATATATGATTTATATTTAATGTTTTAGTCTGTAATTCCTAGCTTCTAGATGCTTAATGTCCTTGAAATTAGAGCATATCGCACATGTTACGTCTTTGAGATCAGTGGAGAAAGATAAATGAGGCTCCTACTCCTTGACTGGAATTATAAAATTCTGTTTTGTTTAAACTGTTTTGTGTCTAAAATGAAGAATGTAGTCATCTGTTAATTTTCACTCAGTGGCAAATAAAACCTGAGCATTGAAACACAGAGTTAACAGATAGATATACAATAGAATTACAGAACCATAGAATAGTTTGGGGTGAAAGGACCATTTAAAAGTCAACTTTTCCAACCTCCCTGAAATCAGCAGTGACATCTTCCACTTGATCAAGTTGCTCAGAGCTATTTATCCTATGACTTTGAATATTTCCAAGGATAGGACATCCACAAGTTCTCTGCACAACCTGTTCCAGTTTCTCACCATAATTATGAAAAAGCTCTTCCTCATATCTAAACAAAATTGAGCCACTTTTAGTTTAAAACCATCTCCTCTTGCCCTATTGCAACAGGTCCTGCTACATCCCATCTTTGTCCCCATCTTTCTTATAAAAACTCTTTAAGTACCAAAAGGCCTCAGTGAGTTCTCCCTGGAGCTTTCTCTTCTCCAGGGTGAACAACCACTACTGTTTCAGCCTTTACACCTAGAAGAATTGCTACCAGTCATCTTCAGGCACTTCCTCTGGACCCACTCTAACAGTCCTTCTAATGTTGAGGTTCACAGGGCTGCATGTGACACTCTATGTGGGTCTCATGAAAATGAAGTAGAGGGGCAGAGTCACCTCTATCAGTCTGATGGCCATTCTTCTTTTGATACAGCCAAGAATACAGTTGGTTTTCTGGACTGCAAGTGCACATGGCCAGTGCATGTCCAGGCTTTCAATGACCAGTACCCTCAAGCCATTCTTGGCAGGGCGCTCAATCCATTCATCGCCCAACCTGAATTGGTACCTGGGGTTTCCCTGAATCAGGTGTAGAACTTTGCAGTTGACCTTGTTGAACCTCATGATGTTCCCATGAACTTGCTCCTCAAGCTTTTTAGGGTCCCTCTGGATGACATCCCTTCTTTCCAGTGTGTCAACTTCACCACACAGCTTGGTGTACTCTACAAACTTGCTGAGAGTGCACTTAATCCCTTTGTTATTGATGAAAACATTAAACAGTATTGATCTCCATATGGACCCCTGAGGAGTACAACTTGTCACCAATCTCCATCAGAACAAAGCTGGAAATTTATTTTGTACACAATTTTCAAAAATCACAGAATAGCCAAAGTTGGAAGGGACTTTTAAAAGAGACCGGTCCCACCACCCTTCTCAAGGAGGGCTGACTAAAGCTTGCTGCCTAGGATTGTTTCCTGACACTGTTCAAATACCTTGATAGAAGAAGAATCCACAACCCAGACAACCTGGGCTGTGACACTTACAGTGAAATGGTGTTTCATGATATTCATATGTATCTTTCTTTGTTTCAGATTGCACCTATTACCGCTTGTCCTGTCAGTGGTCGCTACTGGAAAGAGCCTGACTCTGTGCTCTACAAACCTTTTCTTCAGGTATTTATGTACACTGAAAATAATTCACCTGAACAATCTCTTTTCTGTGCTAAACAGTCACAGTTCTCTCAGGCTTTCCTTATAGGAGAGATGTTCCAATCAATTCATCATCCTTGTGACTCTGGTGTTTCACCTGTACTAAGGAGCCAAAAACTGGTCACAGAAATCCAGCTGTGACCTTTTTAGGGGTCAGTAGAGGGGAAGGATCACCTACCTTGACCTGCTGGCCTCACTGTTCCTAACGAAGCCCACTAACCTAGGTTGCAATGGCACCATGCATGGCTGGCACATGTTCAACTTACTGTCCACCAGTACTGCCATGCTTCTTCCAGCCAAGCTGCTCTCCAGCAGGACTGTCCCCTGCATATACTGTGCTGAAGTTGCTCTTCCCCATATGCAAGACTTTGTACTTCCAGGGTACACTATACCATGAACATAGCCTCCTAATTTGTGATTCTAGGATATTTGAATCATAAACAAAAATGACAAGTATGAGTGAATATGTAAAGGATCCTCTGCCTCTCCTTCAGCAGTAACTGAAAGCAAGATGAAATACCACTGAACACTTCTAATTACTCTAGACACTTTGTGCAACCAAGATCAAGTCTGGGTTCAGATCCAGAATGTAGACGTGCAGATTTTAGCATCTATATTTAAAAGTTAGTATGTGAAAGATGTTTTTAAATTCTCGTTGTATTCAAGGGGTGTCTATCTGTGAATTCAGTTGCTTAAGCATAGGAACTGGAGGAGCGTTATATGACTTAGTGCATTCCATCTGGCCCTCAGGTGCTTTCCAAAACAGTATGTTTGCTGTTAATCCTGCATCATACCTGCCATAAATATGTGCATATTTCAAGCACTTAAGAAGTTTATGTTTAGGCCATTGATACCCTCTTTATGTATACACCGTGTATAATAGGAATTTAGACACTTGGCTTGCCTGTTAAACTTATATTAGGCTTAATTTGACATGACCAAAGTATAATTAATGTGCTAATGAAGGTGATGTGTTAATGAGACTTAGTATGAATTAGTGCATGAACTTTTCAGTGCAGTCTTTGGAGGCTATTTAGAAGAGGGAAGGTTGCTGAGATTATGAATTTATTCTAGACTCCATAGACAAAACCCCTAAACTAAAATATTCTATATGTCTAGTTCAGCAAAGTGTTTAAGAAATGCTACAAAAAAATTATATCTATAAATTGGCTGAAATATTAAAAATGTAGTTGTTCTCCCACCCAGCTTGATGTGTAAGTTCGTGAAGCTGAATGTAAGTGCATCAAATTAAAGCATCCTGTGTGCTCAAGTGACTTTTCTTCACAAAATTGCACATTCAAACATTGGAGGTTGGCTTTCAGCCCCCTTTGAAATTCTGGTTGACTGAATTTCACATTCTGAGTTGTCTTACTTCTGCTGTTTAATAAAACATATGGACACATTGTTCCACAAGATAAATTCTGGTTTACAACTGAATCCCCAAGAAATATTGTTTAAAAGTGTCTGGGGGAGAGTAAAATGAGACAGTAGCTGGATGAGTGACGGGAGTTCACCACTTGTCTCTTTTTACTTGAGGATCTTTTATCATCCCACCACAGCAGGATTACAAATGTTTTTGTTCTTTTCACAGGGTCTTTTATTTTTCTATCTTCTTTTACTGCCTTTACATTACAACACTAGATGGCTAAGGAAAAATAAAAAAAATCTAGAAACATCCCAGTAGGAAAGATCAGTGAGTACTACTCCCAGTCAGTATGGATATCTTAAAGTACATGGTTTGTTCATAGCAACTAACCATTCCCAAAGGTGCGGCTTGACTGTGTGGAGGAACTACCCCTTTGAGACACATGAGTTTTACAGTCACACTGCTGGCCCAAGTGTTTTTACCTGTCTAAGGAATGGAGAGGAGATCAGAGTAAAGTGCTGAAGGTTTTGTCCTCCAATACTTAGAAAGTTCAGATCACCAAGTTAGAAGGCACCCACAAAGATCATTGAGCCCAGCTCTTTAGTGAGTCCCTGTCAATCTACTGGCCAAGTACAGCAGTTAAATGATCATTAGAGTGGCATTGCCTGTTAAAGGATGGAAGGCTCCATGTTTCAGCTGCATCAAAGAGTCTGTCTCCTATGAACAGCTAAAAATCCCATGCAATCTAAGATTCATACAGTGAATTCAGACCTACTTCCATCTTGATGTGTATGATATATGGTGTTGAGGACATTGTCTGATTTGCAAAGTCTGACTCTATCAAGACATTAGTCCACTGGTAAATAAATTGGTCTCTAGCACAATTACACCATCTTTTTGAACACTCAGTTCTCATTCCCTAGTCTCACCACAGACTGTTTTTCTTTAAGAAAGAGAAATGTGTGTTTAAACTAAGATGGTACCATGTGTTGAGAGGGCAACCTTGGAGCATACATTCCTGCCAAAAAAAAGTCAGCAGAATTTTTCACTTCTGGTGGCAGGGGAAAGAATACATCTGATCCTCCACATTGTAGTGGAAAGCAATAGTCAGGCTGAACTCTTTGCTCATTGCTTGAAGGAAAAAAAGACAATTGTTCATCTTTTCAGGCTTTTGTTACAGTACATTCCCTAGATATTCAAAGGAAAGAAACATATGGAAGAACCCATGAGACAAGATTGCTTGATTTTTGATATCATTATTGAACACCAATATTTTTTATTTCACCTCATGACCAACAATCTAAAAATAACCAAATTATTTAATGTGTGTATTTTTCTCCTCCTTTTAAGACTCTTGTTCTTCCAAGGATTTTTTCCTGTCTTTGCCTCTAAGGTTGAGAGACAAGATATGCCTGTGGTTCTTTTACAAATAGCAAAAAATCATTGATTACAATTGCAATAACACAATCTTACACTGAAAAGTAGTACGATTTAATATTCAGTACATTAGTTTAATTTTTCAATGTCTTGAATTGAAAGAAAAAAAAAATATCCCAAACCACAAAACAAACAGAAAATCAAAATAATGTTATGTCTTTGTCACTTTCCTATGCTTTTCTCTCAAGTGAAGGGTGAAAATTTACTGTCTCAGCAATCACAAAATCACAAAATGGCTGAGATTGGAAGGAATCTTTGACTATAAACCTGGTCCAACTGTCCTACTCAAAGAGCCACCTAGAGCTGGTAGCCTAGGACCGTGTCCAGGCACCTTGTAAATATCTTCCATGATGGAGACTCCACAACCTAGCTGAACAACCCACATTCAGTTGCTCTCACAGTGAAAAAGTGTTTCCTGATGATCAAATGAATCCTTCTCTATTTCAGGTTGTGCCCATTGCCTCACCTATCTACGTATTTTTCATCCTGTCCTAACTTAGGTAAGGGTATGCCTTTTCACCACTTGTGAATGTATATATTATGTACTTTGTACTATTCCTTTCTGGAATGTTATATAATGCAATTTCAAGCTAACTGGGTCAATAAGTAGACATTCCTTAAAAGTATAGTTTTAGTGAAAATTAATTTGTTTATAACTATTTGTATGTGGAAACTCACTGAACGTCACTAATGCTTTTGTCTTAAAATGCTAAGTGGTGAGAAAGTAAGCATGCCTCATAACTGTATGAATTGACATTATTTTTTCTCTGCTTCAGCAAACTCCTAGGCAGATAAAATGGACTTCACTATTCTTCTGAATTCTTGCTAAGTAGACTTCAGTGATATTTGACCCATTACATTGTTGCTACCTGTGACATGAAAGATTATATTTCTTCTTCTACTGGAAAACAATTGGAGTTTTTGCTCTTAATTTCAATAAGGCCTACACAGAAGCAGAAATTCTAGCTGGAAACTTCTAACATGTATTTCTGTTATTCACTCAAAAACAGAGATCAGTGAGAACATAAACTTCCATAAGGCAAAGAACATCAGAAGAGTTTTCCTAATTAAGTTTCAAAGAGAGTTTCCATTATAAGATATTGATGTTAACTAAATTTGAATCATTAAAAAATGTCAAATTTGGGGTGAAGGTGTTGGTAATTACAGGTTGATAATGTATTATAGATAATATATAAATATATTTATTATAATAAATGGTATTCTGAAAAAAAAGAACTGTTGTCAGGAAAGGTTATAGATTTTTTTATTCCTTTGTGTGTACTCAACTATGCACCATTTTTATAAGATATATATATATATATTCCTCCAATAGCATTTATTTCCTATGCATATACAAGAAGAGATCTGTGGGTCTCTGGCATCCCTTGTGAGCATCTTTGCTCTAAAGGAACTCTAATGAGCTATCTACTGAATCAGTAAATCTGATTGTTCATGCAAAATGGATTGTTCATGCAAATTGATTACGGTAAAGAAGTTACTTCTATTTCTGCTGTATGAATGACAGCAGATATAAAAGGATAATACTAAATACTCCATCCAAGAAACTAGGGTACAATCTTACTGCAATTGCGGTTGAGAACAATGTAAAATATAACTTTACCACCTTCCTGAATATTAAGTTATCTGATATTTTTCATTATTCCAATCTTATGTTTTTGGAAGAAATATAATAGATTTTTCTGTATAATTTGTTATGCATATGCAAACTGGTATTAAAAATTTAATAATCAAGGCTAACATATGCTTACATTTCTACCACTGACAATGAATTTCATAATCAAATAATCAAAATGAGCTCTCTTTTTGCAAGATTTGTTGGCAGGATCTTCAAATGCAACATGATCCAAAACCAATATGCCAAACTGATGTCAAATATATGTAAGCTGTTCACATTGTGAGGGTCGCAGTAAGAATATATCTACTTTTCAGACAACAACTGGAGGAAATTCAAAGTGAAGTAATACAGTGATTGTCACTCTGATGTAAGAGAGAAAAATAGAAGCACAAAATGCAGAGAATTCATGCGGTTACTTTCTTAATAATAAATATACTTTTCTCTCCATAGATTCTAAAGGAAACTGAGAATACTGAGCACATTGTGAAATAAAGCTAGCCTCATTCCCTAACAGTCTACATTTCTACATCATGTTCTAGTTTGGATAAAGCTATGATAACCAAAATATTTTCATGATAAGTGCTAGCTGATATATATTTCTGTAAGTCAGCTGAAAAATTGCATAGAGTACCTTGAATATGAGTTTAAACTAGTAACGTAATTATTTAGGGTCATAAATATTTTTGGATATTTGAAGTTTAGGACTCCAAAACAGTCTTCATCCATGATATATACAGTCACTATTCTGTAAGCAAAGAAAGAAAACAGATTCAGGGAAGGAAAATGTGAATGGCTCAATTGTTCCAATTGGTTTCCTTTATAAATGTCAGAGAACTTGCAAAAAAACATAGAAATATTTTTATGCATAGTCAAGATTTTCACTTTTTAACATTTTAACAATTTTAAAATTGTTTTCCTGTTGACTGAAGGGCATTTTTGAACCAATGCTTATCAGCAACTTTCTTGTCAAACTCTTATTTACTTTGCAGTGTGCTTATATAGCACTCAGAGATTTTCTTATTCACTGAGAACTTATAGTGAGTTTTGATACTGATCTATTTCCTATTATCAAAAAAGTGTGCAATTATGGATGTTTCAACAGTATGCTTAGATTCATTCTACAATTAAGAGGCTTAAGAATAAGTTGTTTATTCAACATCTGTGTTTGACGCCCCAGATGTCATAGTTAAATGGCAAACAAATGAATTCTGTCTTCAGAGAAAATTGAAAGGTTCTAGTTAGGAATATCCCTAGAGACTATTTTGAAAACTTCTTGAAGTTTGTTGAAAATGGCTTGATTTTTATGGGTGGAACATCCTGCTTATTGTCATTTGGACTACAGACAGAGTCCTGTTGCACCTGCAGCAAGTGAAGAACTCTAAGAGTTAAACATTAGGCTGGATTGAACCCAGGCATAAGCACACTGATAAACCATGACTGGATAAGCACTGTATAGGCCCAATGATCCTGTGCTAAAAAATAGCCCTGGCCTACTGTTAAGCACAAAAGACTACTTCACCACAGGAGATATGCCATGAAGTTTAAGCATAGGGTAATGGCAAAGGCCCTGAAAATATAGGCACAGGTTGAAAACAGGACCTGGAATGATGAACAGGGGCCCAAGAACTGGGAAAAGATTGATTTTACAGAGAGAAAAGAAGTATCTAAGAAATTAGAGTAGAAAGTTGTGACATCTGGTGGGCTGGGAAAGTAATATTTCAACCTCTGCACAGCGTGTAGTCTTGAGGGCAGAGCTACAGGCTGGGAGCTGAAGAGATTCAAAAAGTCATATAAAAAGAGATCACAGTATGACAGACTGCTTGGGATTGGAAAGGCCATTGGAAGATTATCTGGTCCTAAGCCCCTGCTAAAGTAGATTCACCTAGAGTGAGCTGCACAGGATCACATCCAGATGTGTTTTGAATATCTCCAGAGAAAGGGATTCCCCAGCCTCTCTAAGCCTGTTGCAGTGCTCTGCACCCTTGGAAGTAAGGACTTTTTCCCACATACTCAGGCAGAACTTCCTGCAGTTTAGTTTGTGAGTTTGGGTCTAGTAAAAAAAAAAAGATGATTTTGAATTTGGCTCCACTTTACTTGCACCAATAGTTCTGTTGCTTGGTCACTTCAGTGGCTAACAACAATCAAGGGTCACAATTGATGCTAACTTTCAGACTTCAGCTCCATGGTACTCTAAGCTCTCAACTAGTCTAGGTTAAAATTTTTGGAGATTTTCTACTTTGAGCAAATGACATGGAATAGGAAGCATGACCTGCAAAAAGTAACAGTTAACATAAATTATAAAGATCTTGTGAATTTTTGGCTTAGAGGTTGAAACTGAATTGATTTATCAGTTTTGTAAATCTTTTAGCTATCAACTTCAGTTATAAACACTGATTTTTTTCTTGGAAACTAATGAAAAATCTTTTTTTTTTTTCCTAATTTATGCAGTTTTAAATATAATTTCTTGTATCATATATTTTCATGATAAGAAACTGTTGCACTCAAAATCTTTTTATGGGAAATAGGGATCACACTTTAAAATATATGTAAAATATGTTCCTAGTATGTTGCAGTGTGTTTCTTGTTAATCGTATGTTCGGTTATTACCTAAGTGGATGGTTTGGTCCAAATGAAACCCTCCCACCCCACGCTGTCAATCTACCCTGAGTCTCCTGTCAATCCTATCTTAGGCCCACCACATGCTTGGAATTCCACTTTGGAAATCCCCTAAATTTCAATGCTTGATTAGTCCATGTGACCCAATTTCCCCTCCCACCTCCCTCATTGGATGATGATTTTGTGAACCCTGCCTTTTACCCTCCCCAGGATATCTCTGATTAGCTGATGCTTTGTACCCTCCCTTTGAACCGCCTCCCTATTTCAGCTGCTGCACGCTTGTATTTTCTGTCTTTTGCCCCCAACATTCCCCAGAGCAATAAATCCTCTATTATCCCATGTAAAAGACCTCCCTCTCATCCTTGTCTCCTCAGAGCGCAGATTGGCAGCCAAAAAGCCATAGAGGAAGTGCTCTAGTCACACCTCGGGTCATCCTGCTCCTGGGGTGTGACCCACTCCTGTCGCAGGCCGAAGTGATAGAGCCAGATCAGCTCCAGCAAGATGCGATAGCATCCAGCAAGATGTGTCTACCTACTTTCCCTGATGTTATGCTCATGCTCCCAATACCTTTCCTTTTATATATACCTCTATATCTATATCTATATCTATATCTATATCTATATCTATATCTATATCTATATCTATATCTATATCTACCTTCACAGAGATGTTGTGTTTGTTGTGTTCCAATGAGCTTTGCATTGAAAAATTATTGCTTGCATCAATTAATGCAATGATAGATGTTTTGAAATGGGAGGCAATTGGTTAATTAGTGTTGTTCCAGATTGCAATGTGACCATCAGCTGGCTTTGTGAGAGCATAAATATACTCTATACTGCTTCCACAAGGCCCATGTGGATATTTCACATGCTAGCAGGCACCTTACATGAAGCTGTATGACTCTGTTAGGCACTTGTTCTGGGAGGAAGATTTACACGCAGAAAAAAGCACCTCAATCTAAAGGTTTGCACATGGCTAAACAAGAAAACTAGGTTGGTAAGTTTTCAGTAGCTGCTGTCCCAAAACGGGCTCATGTACAGAATACTGTATCAGTAGCTCTAAAAAAGTCAAGTTTTCATCTTTCAGAAACAAATGAGAGAAACTGTATTTGATTTATAGCTTGTGATTAATCACGACTGGTTTTGAGTCCTGGACTTTGTGCTTAGACACAAAGAAAGTAATTATTTAACAGAGTATTTTTCTTTACCCCTCCATCTTGTTGGGATTCACACTTGGGGGCTTCAGTTACATACCTGTGCTCTTTCTCTATTAAGATGTCACACATCTGACTGAAGGGAAGGATGCAACTAAGTGTGTAATCAATGAATATAAAGTATTCATTTGACTGTGGCAGGAATCTTTGACATCAGGTTTATCCGACAGACGCTTGTCAAATTGACTTCTACTATTTGTTTGTTTGTTTGTTTGTTTGTTGTTAGTTTGTTTTTCTGAAATACAGATATCACACACTGGGAAAGGTGAGGGGAAGAACTGAGAAGGGGAAGGGGAAGCTGTGGAGGGGAGAGAAGGAGAAAAGAAACAATATAGCACAGGGGAATGAGAATGAACAGACTCCAGGGTGTCGATAAATGTCAGGAAGGTAACAGTCAAACTTTAATTCCCAGGAGAGGCCTAACATATTAATTCTTTGACTTTTCATGCAATGACTGTGATGGGGAAAGTAGCCTTGTAGTCTACATTTAGTTGTAAGTGAGCTTTTTTTTCTCTCACGTCACCCTCACCCCTATGTGTATCCATGGGCAAGGTTTTGTTAGGCTCTTCAAAAAATTAACAAAATTTCTGTATGTTCATCAAGCATCTGCAGAAAATGTCAACTGAGATGTCACTCTTAGTCACCTCTCCTCTGATTCTGAGATCCTCAAACTCAGCCAATTGGTTGCCAATCCCACAAAAGATCTTCATAATTTGAACTGATGTTTTAGAATTATGGATCAGGTGGAGCTTGTCTCTCCCCATCATTCCTACATCTTCAAAGAGGTCTTTAGGAACACAAATGCTAAATCCCTGCTGATCACATGACCTGTGTAACCAAGAACTGACCTGTAGAATCCACCTCCTCTTTCCTATGTCTTGGTCTTTCACCAACAAGATGGAGAAGAAACCTCTTGGACCACCACACCCACCTTCATTTTTATTCCCAGAGCTAAATAGCTGCTTTGGTCACACCAGAAGTCTCTGCCAGCATTGCTTCCTACCTTGGTAAGATGAAGTGACTGATAATAGGAAGGGTTAGATGAACAATAGCTGGCTCTTTGCAACATTCCTGTTCTGAGAACACCAGCAAAGCAGCAAATCTCTAGAGCTGAAATGCAGGTTGTCAGATGCTGTTTTCTCCAACTAATTTCAGTGTCCAGTTCTCATCTAACTCATACCTTCTCAGACATAATTTCTTCCCCCATCTTTGGGACCAGGTCACAGGACATATGGAGATGCATGCCGACAAGAGTAGAAGTTGGCTTTTTTTCCTGTTGACAAAAATAGTAATATTCTAAATTTTCTCTGTCTCAAGAATTTCTATCTGATGCTTAATTTGGTCTTCCACTTTTATATGCAATTAGGAGTTCAAATCTTCATCTCTGCAAGGCCTCTGTGAGACTCCTTTCAATCCTTTCATCTTGTGTGGTGCTGTTCAGCCTGATATTTAAATCTTTTTATATATTTTCCATTATTTTTACAGACAAATAACGGTAGCTTGGAGCAGCAAAAGTTATCAGCAAAATGTACAGTAAAAGTAAATTAGATGGTATAAGCCAGAATCTATGAGATGAGAAAATTGAAGCATTATAATACAGGGTTCAATATATTTCTTGTCAGTTGCAACAGGTTGAATAAATCTGCAATTAATGAACTGATCTTGCTTCATCCTACCATTACAGGGAGATACAAGTAAGACTCTCAACCCATCATGCTATAGATGAGATCACTTAATTAATTCAAAATATTAACATAAATAATACATTTAGAAGAGATGATCGCCACAAATGTCAGGTTTGTATGCAATTTCACAAAATAATCAACTTCACAGGCAAAAATTATAGAGATTCAATTAACATCATGCTACTCAACAGGTGTGGTAAACCTTCAAAAACTATATAATATTCAGTAACATTTACATAAAGATCATCATTGCCATTCTAAACTCTGTCAGATTAAAACCCAAGCTCTTGATAGTTCACAAATCTTGCAGGGAAGAACAAATAACAGAAAAAAAATGGAGATGTCTTTCGAATCTAAATCTGAGTTAATTAACTTTGACTCACTTCTCAATTTTCTCAGGCTATGGAAATAGTGCTGTGACATTGTTCATCTCACATAGTTTAATAATTTATTTCTGGACAAGACAAATTACACCACAACTTATTTCTCTGTATTTACAGTAAAAAAACTATCTGCACTTCAAATTTGTCTCATCTGGTTTTGTCCAATTAAAAGTGAAATATCTGGTAAAGTATAGTGTTCTGAACTCTCTGTTGTATTATTCTTGATCCAGAGTTTGATTATTTGTGTCTGTTCTATTCTAGGATTGGATGAATCACCGTGATTATATCTATGTTTTTTTATACATGGATGAAATCTAAGCAATATATCTAGAATAAGTCCCCCAAAACTAAGGATAAGAATCCTTTTGTCTAATTATCTTTTATCATTGTAAGAGTGACCGAGCACTCACACAGGTTGCCTGGGAAGGTTGTGGAGTTCATTCCATGCAGATATTTAAAAGTTATATGGCTACAGTTCTGGGCAATCAGTTCTAGGTGTTCCAGCTTGTGCATTCTGGTATGTTGTACCTGTTGTACTGACTGTTCTACACTAAGATCTATCAGCTTTGGAGCAATCCCTTGCAAAGAATAATAGTATGGACTCTTTGCGAATAGGAAAGATACCTGCTTTTCACCAAAAGAATACACTAAAATAACGGATGCAGGTAGTCGCTTCTTACTGTGAACAAGTTACAGCATGAGTAATTCAAATAATTAAGATTGAGATTTATAAAAGGGTTTAAATTATTACATCTGATATATATATATATATCAGATATATAGATATATAGATATATAGATATATATGCCATATGATATGCATATGCCAGTATGATACCACACATTCCAGTAAATAAAAATTTAGATCCTTAAATATCTGTTCAACAGTGACATAATTTTAAAGATGTGTCGGGTCTCTAGACTTGACCAGTAAATTGTCTAGATCCCTTGATAATCCTTAAAAAAATATATAAATTCTCTTTCCTGTCTCTTTCGTGTTTTGATTCAATGGCCAGAGCTCTCGGCCCAGTATTTCAGTATCCCAATTTCAGTTCTTTCTAAAAAAGTGTTTCACATATGATTGATATCTCCACCCTCTGAAAGTGCTGCATCTTGTAAGAAGCAATTAAAAGGCTGACAATATAAGTCTGATTCTGCTGTTGGTTTTTCATGGCAGTTACTTGGTAAGGTGAGAAAAGAACTGTAATTACAGCTCCAGCGAGAATGTATCAAAAAATCTTTACAGATATTTTTATGACCAATCCAGACCTCAGCTTTGATATTTTGGATTTTAGAAGAAAGGTGACTGAAATTTGAGTAGTACAAATTTCAGTATTGTTAGTACTGAAATGTTGAAATAATTTTCAGATAATCTACCCTTAGCTTGCTTCTTGTAACTTGAGTAGCTATGAGTACGCCCAAATGTTTACTAAGCAGGCTTGGTGCATAAAAATTCCTTTATAAGGAATAAGAGGAAATGAAGAGATCCGCCCTTAGCCCCCCGAAGTAATCCAGGCTAGCTCTGTCGAATGGAGGGGTCAGGGAGGTCCTTCACGACCAAGAAAAGACCAAAAAGTGCTGCTTCTCCCTCCGGGTAACGGAGAATGTTTATTCTGGCTGGCTTCCAGGGGGAGAAGAGGCCGGATTTCTCCTTCCCGGACTTTTTCAAACCTCGGGAGAGGGGCGGGGGATATAACACCAACCAATGGGATAACGCTTCAGGGACAGGGAGGGGAGGGGAAAAACACGTCACAGAGAAACAAAGTAACTCCCAGAAATATGCACCACCACAAGGAAAGGCAATAGTTCCAGAGAAGCACGCAGAAAATATAAAATTAAATTCTTTAACAGCCCGTGAATGAGGTTATTTCTCTCTCCAATAATGGAGAAGTTTATGAAGACCAGTTGCACAAGAAAAATTCTGTCTTGTATACATACACAAGGTTGTTTCCCAAGTAATTTGAAAATTAGGCAAATACCTAATGAATTTGTAATGGTAAATGGAAATACTAGCAAGCTATATAGTTATGAACATTTTTAAACATCAGCAGCACAATGGTTTTATCTCAGTCAATTTAAAAAAATAAATTGTCTTCTCCTGTCATTCTTCCCTCTTCCTTTCCTCTTCTTCCTTTGGTCATTACATCATTCAAGAAAATTGTATAGATGCCTCCTAAAAATAACCTGGATTACAATTTCCCAAGCATCATTTCAATAGCAAAGCTATGTCTAATGAAATAGGTATAGCGTTAATGGTTTCATGGCAAATAGAAGTGTAGACAGAATAAATACATTCAAAATCAGATATTTCTCCTTGTTAAACAGCAACACAATAGTATAAGCTCTGATACACTGGGGGAGGAGGAAATCCCAGGGAAATAATTGTTTCTTTTATATGCATCTAATTGTTAAATAGTAAAATATCAAAACCAACTTTAGACTGACATTTTTTCTTTTTATTTTATAAAATGTGCTTATTTGATGTGGCAACCTTTTTTGATAATTACTCATTATTGATGAAGACCAAAATAAGTCTTCAAGAGAAGTCATATATAATTTATAACTACATATGTTTCAGCAGCTGCCAGTATTATGCTGCTATACATGTTTCTTATTTGCAACATTCTTTATTTCTCTCTGAGACAATCTTTTCCCCTCAAATCTTTGCAGGTAGTACAAAAGAAAATTTTAAATTGCTTAGGAAATCAGATGAATCACATGAAGTCATGTTTTACATAGGAAACAATACTTTATGCAGAAAAATAGCTGATTCTATTTTAAGATTGTGAAATGGACATGATAAAAAAATTCTCAGCTTTATGACCTCTATGGAAAGCAGAATATATTTGAAGTATTTTTCCACTGAGCTCATAGGTCAATAACTAGGTAAAAAGGGCTAAATTAATACAAATTGTGCAATCAAAAATTAAGAAAGTATAGCCACTGAAGATTTATATGCTTAATTTAATTTTTTCTTTCTGCAGATATTGACATGCAAACAGTGTTTACTGTTACTGTAATGAAAAATATCAATATTGTAATATTTTTTTCCCACAGAAATAGTTTAAATATGCCATTTTCAAACTATGAAAACATTATCTGTAATAAATAACTATACTATTTATAAATCAAAATGAAAACTTGCATTGAAGAAACATGATTAAAAACAGAGACTTCCTAACAATAGAGAACAATTTTTAAATGTCCTTGTGAAAAGATCTGATAAGCTATGACTGTATAACTTTTTCCTTACATTCAGGATATGCTATTGTTACTATTCCTGATTACAATAATATTCTAAACCTCAAAATCTCACTGTGCTTATGAATAATTGTAATGGGAAATGTGAAATAGCTTAAAGCTGAATTAATTATGGTTTTTAGATCTGCATGCTAAGGATATGTCCATATAAGTATGTAGTTAAAAGAATAAGAAAGTTGAAAAATGAATCATTATGGTGACTACAAAATGTGAGAATAAAGGTTACACCTGCAAATATAATTCAACCCCCAGGCAGATAAACATTATTCAATGTGGCATAATAATACCATTAGAAGCTGTTTTTTGCTATAGGACAGACAACATTTATTTTTATTTCCTAACTTTTTGATTGCTTTGTAACTCTAATACTCAACAATTTATCATTTTTTGCACCAAAGAGAAAAAAATCATAGTACAGAAAAATAATAATCATCTCCTGAAGTCATTGGCAGGCTCAGGATCTTTACAAGAATTTCAGTTCACTTATCATATGAATTAATTGAGTGAAAAATAGCACTAAGGTGGCTGTTAACATCTCCATTAGCCTAGCTTTACAGAAAGATGGAGACATTTGGAGTTGTGAGACACTATGATAGGTATTTGTTTAAATTAAAAAGGAATATTGCATTCAGGAAGGACAGTTTTCAACTAAAACTCTGGAGAGAAGTTTGTCTGATGTAAGACTTCTACAGTCCTTATTATTGTCATCTGACTTTCTTCTGGCACTACTTTTTTATGCTCAGTGTCTGTTCCTGTTTTTTTTTTTCCCTTGCCAGTCTAACAATCCCATGCTTTGTCAATTCACTTCCTGGGTTTCACTACATATTTACTATCTACTGCCATTGCCTAATTTGTACTGTACCTGACCATCCTCTTCCACAATCAACTCCTCTCTCTACTAAATTTTCCATTTCCCCTCTATGTTAATATCCCTCTCTGGCATTTTTTTTTTCCTGATCTTTCCTACCACATAAGCCCACACATCTCCAATTCATATACAAAAATCCTTATTAATTAATAAGAATACTTTTTCTTTTAATCAATAATCTTTTCAGCTATTAATCTTAAAAAACTATAAACTTAAAAAAATTCTACTAAAACAAAAGAATGGTAAATGTAAAAAAGAAACCAGCATGACTGTACTTCAAATATGCAGAAGATCTTTTCCTCAGATTTTATTAGAAAAAAAAAAAATAAAAATGCAGACACTGTTATATCATTAGGCAAATATCCAGGATGGGGGTTTAAGTTTAAATGGTTTAATACTGGCAAAATCAAGAGCAAGTGAAAGTATTATTTCCCTAAAAGAAAATAAGGCTGGTAATAAGGAAAATAAGATGTCTACACTTCCTATAATGGAAGATCATCGCTTTGCAATGAAATTAATTTTGTTTAGAATTAAGGAACTATTGGCAGGCTAAAATTGCAAAGTATATCTGAAGATTATCTAATCCTTCGTGTTAAAAGCAGGGTTAATTTCAAAGATAGGTCACATTGCTCATGTCTGGTCTGGATGAGTTATGAAAATATCAAAGTTTGGAGATCTCACAGCCCTTCTGGGCAACCACCTCCAATGTTCAGCTTCATTCAAGGCCAATAATTTTGTTCTCAAAGTCAACCACAATTTCATTTATTTAGTTGTTTCAAGTATCCTTCTAGATGTTTCTCAGGAGAAACTCTTGTCATACAGCCCTGATTTGTCTAGATGAGACCTATAAGTTGATCCCCTCCTTTTTCTTTTTATTTTTCAGACACAGCTCCTTTAGTAATTTTATCACATTCTCTAGTTTGTCAACATCTGTCTTATACTAAGGCATCAAATATGGGATATCACTTTCCTATCACATTTTTCCAGCCTCATAAGTACCAGAAGGAAGGGTATTCCACTTTCCCTGGTATAATGGCTATACAACGTCCTTGCAAAAGTGGCCCAGTATGCAGATGACTGTCATCACTGCAAATGCACAGTGCACTTTTTTAGATTACAGAGTTCACAGGATTCTGCTTAAATTACACTAAAACTTATATAAATATTCACATTAAGTCTTCTTGAATTACAGTTTTTAAAATGCATTTCATTCAAGAGCTTTGGTCAATTTTCTCATATATAAAAAATTATTTTCACAGTTTAAATATTATGAATTAGGACAACTCAGCACTTTAAAAAATCAATTAATAAATAGTATATGCTATTTCCAGCTACTTTTAGTAAAATCTGCAGTTTCAGGTACATGAAATAGGGAGTTTAGAACATGCAGGTGTTTGCTATCTGAAAGCAGTGCTCCCAGGCTGGAACCTACATGGAACAGGCTATAGGTTCACTGTTTTTCACAAACACTGCTGTACTGCAGATATCACTGCAGCCTGTCAGGGTTTAACCTCAGCAGACAGCTCAGCTCCATATGGCTGCTCAATCACTCCTCCACAGTGAGGTGGAGAGAGAATTGAGAGGCTAAAAGTGATAAAAAAGGAAGTTGAGATAAAGACAGTTTAATAGGTAAGGCAAAAGCTGCACACACAAGCAAAGTAAAGCAAGAAATTCATTCACCACTTCCCACTGGCAAACAGGTGAGCAGCCATCTCCAGGAAAATAGGGCTCCATCAGGCATAACAGTGACTTGGGAATACAAATGCTATCAGTCCAAATATCCTCCCTGTCCTTCTTCTTTCCCCAGATTTATATGCTGAGCAGGACACCATATGGTGTGGGATATCCTTTTGATTAGCTGGGATCAGCTGTCGTGGTTGTGTCCCCTCCCAAATTCTTGTGTGCTCCCAGCCTCATAGCTAGTGGGGTGGGGTAGGGAGCCAGAAAGGCCTTGAGGCTGTGTAAGCATTGCTCAGCAGTAACTAAAACTTTTATGTGTTATCAATACTCTTTTACTCACAAATCAAAAGGACAGTAATTAACACAGAGGTTCTATGAAGATAATAAATTCTGTTCCAGTCAAAACCAGTGAAGGAACACAAACTGAAATCCAGAGAAGGCATGGGTAAGAGTCATCCTCTATTTTATCGTCATAAATAAACATTTCTTACCTTGTCTATCCTTCTGTCTTTCAATATGAACTTTATCATAGATGAGGAATTAATTGTCAGGCATGATTATGATGTCATATCTGAGCACTAAGAATATTTTGAATCTCCCTCGGCTTACAGAATAAATGTCTGCTCCTCTTTTTGAATAAAAATAAAAATGTAGGGAAAGCTCTGGCTAGCTCTGTAACAGATGCTGTTGTTGATCCTGATCCAGTTGTTGGCACTGCCTTCCCTCCCCACTGTTACCACAACAAGAGGAAAAAAAGAAAAGTTTAATTTAGCTCTTAACCTTCAGCCCCTCTGAGGAATGTGTCATCATTTCCATGTCTTATGCCAGTTGATTTCATATGCATCATTTTGCTTTCCTCCCTGAAGTGGTTTTGCCACAGTTAAAGCAATTAAAGCAAATAGAAAGTAGAATTGGAGAAATCTGAATGCAAACTTTGACATCAGGGAATAGGTAATTATATGCCTTGGGGCAGGATCTGGTGGGAACAGAGGCACTTGAAGTGGGACTTAAGTGACATTTATTTGTATATGTCAAACTTCAGTTTTCTGTTTTCTTCTTCAACAGCTGTCTGCTTATCATAATTTGACCTTTGAGCAGTTTTAACAGGTCTAAGGATCTTAATGCTAAGCTATATTCAACCTATGAAACAATTATGTTTCTGAGTTCTGTGAGAGGGCTTATTAAGATCCCTGTGAAACAGAGAGAGGATTATCACTTAAAAAATATCTGTCTGTATATATGGCATATGTGGTAATCGGAGCGCACTGAGCAAAGTCTGCATTCAGTTTTTTCCTGTTGCAGGAAGTTAAAGACTTCCTCAGACTGAAAAATCTGAGTTTTCAGACTGAAAGCAATGCACAGAACCTAGGAATACTTCTATATTACTATGACTTTTATTGAAAGAAGCAGGAAGAGTATCTTATTCTACTAGTCTGTTTTTTGTGCAATTTTAACTGTGTAAACAAATCTTGGTTTGCAGTCACTTAGGTCTTACTAGATATACACCTAGCATATTAGACTAAAAGTCTCAGCGATAGGTATGAATAACCATCTATCTGTCACTCAAAACCTCTGCTTCTATTTCTATTCCAGTAAGAAATATCCTTTTTCTCATCCAGTAAATTCCTAATCCTTAGCAATCATCCTTGGTAGGTTTCCTCATAGTAAGAGCTATGATACAGCATAGATGGGTGTCTTTTATGTGCTTTAGATAGCATTTTAGTGTGGGACACATTTTAGTGTGGGACACATTTTAGAGAAAGCTTTTACTCAGTTTTTTCCCATCTTGGTCAGATGTGATCCAATCTAGTCTGGCACCTGCTGGTTTTATTAGCACAGTACTTTCGTCAGGATCATACTCCAAGAATAAAAAGTACAATGAAGTGAACCCTGCTTCATCTTGAAGTACGTAACTCTTTTTATGCACTTGTGTCATGTGGAAAGGGGAGATTTTTTTTGACCCTCAGTGTTTGATTTGTCTGTCAGTGTCCCAAGAAACCTGATACTTTCATGCCCAGCCAGCCTGTCAGCATTAAATTTCTGAATTGAAATTTTCATTGAATTGAAACCTGATGCATTTGGAGGTAGCACATGCAAAGCTCTTCATTATTTCCATATAATCATAAAATTGTGTAGGCTGGAAAAGACATTTAAGATCACCAACAATTAGTCCAACCACTAACCTAGAGCTGCCAAGTCCAGCACTTAGCCATGTTCCTAAGTGCCATACCTGCACATCTTTTAAACACCTCCAGGAATGGGATCACTTCCCTGAGCACCTGTTCCACTGCTTGATAACCCTTTAGGTGAAGAAGTTTTTCCTATCACCTAGTTTAAACTTCCCCTGGTGCAACCTGAAGCCTTTTTCTCTCATCCTGTCTTATGCAGTATATAAACATAAAAGGTTTAAACTTATTAGGCAAATGTGCCAGGGTAATAGCTCATGTCAAACCCTGAGTCACAGTCTACTAGCTCTCTTTCTCACTTACTGAGAAATCAGTTCCTGTGCAGAAATTAATGATCATAGACAAGAAAAACACATTGTGGTCTGATTTTCTGTTACACCAATGAGTCGTTACAGTGAGAGATAGGCTGAGATGTGTATCTCACTGCACTTGATATTATAAACATGCACTTCATCTAACAAATATCTAATGACAAATATGTGTACAATACAAGATTAGAACCCAGTATTTCTTATGTCCAGGTTCTCAGAAATCTCTTTAGGTGCCACAAAACACAGATTGGGATTATTAAACGTGTTTCTGTGCAGCTTCTCCTGAAATCAACAATATCTCAAAAATAAAAATATAATAGCAAATAACATAATAGCATAGCCAAACAATAGCAATAAAAATAATATTAAAAAGTTGTGGTTTTAATTACATAATTATGAATGTGAAAAATAAATTATTGCTTTGTCAGAGGTCATTAGAACACCACAGGTTAGTTTCTATATAATTACACTGAGAGTACTACCACTTGGTACCAGCAATTTAGGTTTTAAACATTTTATCATAGAACAGTGATAATTTCATATAAGTTTACTTGTAATAACATAGCAGTTACAGCTACTGACATTTGTAAAACTGTGAAAACAATCATAATCACACCTTTCAAAATATTATTAAAATAATATTTTCATTAATATTATCCATTTAATGGTTAGCATTTATCATTTCCTTACTATTAAACTTTAAAAAAATTTTGACGTATATTAAGTATATAAATGCTTATTAAATAATTCAGCATTTATGTAGCAGGAAGACAAATACTATGCCTGCATAAAAGGCAGATAAATCTGGGGGTTCTTTTATTTTTCTAGAAAGAAAATTCTCAGCTAGAAATAAGACACAAATCTGAATGCCTTCCAACTCTGCTCTATAAATATACATATATAGCCATTCTATCAAATAATTTTCTATGAAAGTTCTAATTTTCTATGGAAGTTCATCTGCTTTGTGAGGACTAAAATGAAATGTTAACTTTGGATCTCTAACCTCTCGGCATACCTACTCTTCCACTTACAAATTTTATAAAAAAAGAGAACACAACATATCCATGAATATATACAATTTTTTTTGTCTGGGTAATGATTTAGTAGTCTAATAATCCATATCACCTGATTAATTTAGAAAAGTCTCATTAAAAACAGTAGAGCTTGTGTATGAGTTTTTTCTGGTTGAGTTTATTTTTTGTTTTGTTTTTCAATTGTTTGTTTTTGTCATGTCTGTCCTTCCACCCCTCTCTCCCACAATTAGCTCTCATTTGTCAGTCTTGTATTTATGCTAGTGTTTCTCTGGGTACCTATTAAAAATGGCCATTCTAGGGTCCTTCTTGAAGGAGGGTGAATGATTGCATTGAGTTATCACCACTCGGACTTCTTTGCTGGGCTCAGGGTAATTTCTTCTTTCACCTCATCCTTAGGCACATCTGGATTTAGTTTTATAATTTCTTACCTCAGTGTGTTTGCTTCACCACCCCACAACTGTTCATCTGAACTAGATCCAGTCAGGAGTTCCCTTGTGGTGTCTGAGCAGACACTCGTCTGATGAGTCTCTAATGTCAAGCACATGAACATTGCAGCTGGTAACCAATACTCCCAACCTTCAGCTTCAGAAATCTGTCTCAGTTACTGCAGTAAAGACAGTGAAAGACAGTCTTGTTATGAAATTCCCTTGGAAACATGTACTCATGAATGGTTATAAGATCTGAAGCCCCATAACAGCAAGTCAGGGTACATTTTTTCCTTTCTTTCTGGTTCAGTTCCTGCATTTATTGCATTTATTGACTAGAAGTAAGCACAGATCATTTCTTTTCACTCCTTTTTTTGCTTTTTTTTTTTCAAATTTATTTACCCTTGGGGCTGTAGGCAGCAGAAAAGAGAATCCATGTTATTTTCACACAGTATTAGAGTACAGGAGACAGGCTGCAATCACTCCAAAAAACTCCTCATAATACAAAGTTATAAATAAATAAACACATACACACTTATACAGACCACATGTGAGAATGTACTTTAATGTTTGCTGGTACTTCCAGCCTTCATAAATTTTAAACCACCCTGGCATTTTTTCCTGTCACATCGTCAGCAATCCCAGCAAAATGTTATTATTTATTTGGTTGTTCCTACGGCTAGTTATTCAGATGAAGTTCAGGAAAAATAATGCTTCTTCAAGTATTTATAATATTAAAATAACAGTGAGAAAACACATTTTAGTTACTGCCTTCCATGTGGTCTAAGTATTATATGTCAGAAAGTCATAAGATTCTCCTTTTTGTATTCATCATAGTTTTTTATAGAAAACATTATGAAAATTATAAAGTGAGGTTTTAGTTCTGAAATTTTGTTTCAAATCTTAGTAGTTTTGTAGAACTTCAGAAGAGCGATAAAAAAAATATTATCTAATACACATACCAAAGTAAAACAATTTTGATAATTCTAACAGTATGGGATTTTGTATCCTGTATTTTATCAGAGATGTGGTTTATTTTTTCCTTTACAATGTCTACAAGTGCCTTGAGAACAATCTTTTGAACCCAGAGGTATCCTATCCCAAACACAAATTCTACTCTAAGATTTTGTTTTTCCTTTTATATTTTAGAAATTTTTATGATATTTATAGTTCTCTGATCATGATCATATGCCAAGAATGCTGAATAGGATTTGAGATTTTCCCTGGTTAGAGAAAGGTTTTCAGACATCCACGAGAAAAGGATCTAGCCTAATAACTGAAAACCTAAGAGCAGATAAACAACAGGTAGGAAATAAAGCAGCAAATATGTTCTAAGATTTAGATGAGCTTTAAAGTCTTTTGTTTCATCACCAGTGAACCTTGTATAATCAAACACTATGGCATGGGTGAAGAGATGTGTGGGCTGCAGTTCTGACATCCCAACACAGGAGTCACTCTGGATTACCTGTGCCATTCTTGGATATGCTGACAGTCTTGAACAGTACTGGATGACTGATTTATCTTCCTTATTAGAATAAAAAACCTTTATTGACAAATAAAATATGAGATGCATGCTTAGGTAATCCTTGCAAAATATTTCTAGACCAACATCAGAAAAACATCTTGCAAACCGTGAACATTGTTCACACGTGATACCCTGGTGTCACTTATTCTTTGGTGCAAATTCTTTACATTCACTGGATGTGATTTTGCTGTTTATTTATTCATGTTTTATTTTCTAGATGCAGAGGGAATTATTTTAATTTTCTAATCACCATGTCATCCATGATTCAGACTATCAACTCAATTTCTACCACAGCAGTGATTTTCCTAAAAACATACAATGGTTTAAAAACACTCTGAGGGGAAATTAACACTTCTCAAGATGCACCCTCTTGTTAGTGATTGGGAAAACTAAAGAAAACAAACTACGAGTGATTATATGTTGGAGTCCCAATTTATCAAAAAAATCAGGAATTTCCCTTCCACAATGAATGGGTGGTATTGTTATAGATGGGTAAGAGCATTAAGTAAGCCCTGCCTTAGGGTCAGATTTTTGGCAACAGCTCTACTTTGGTGACCTGTACCTAAAGCGCTCTGGCTTGCAAATTCTTAGGAATGGAAAATCAAGCCTCTTATGAGTTAATTATTGAATGGACAGGAGATAAACAGAAAAAAGGCCTTAAAGAGAGGCATTACACACAATAAACAAAAGAACTGTTATGTTTATTGTCAGCTGGGAAAGTCACCTCCATGGCACTGAAGTAACTCACTACTAGACAAGCTATCCTGATTGAACTATTTCACCAATTAGCAAATTCATGTGAGGAGGAAAATGGCTTGAGCTATTGAACCAGGTGATAGGCAAAAAAGGCTTCCTGTGGTAGGGGAAACATCCTGCTACAAGTATGGAATAAACAAAACTCCACCCCTATCTCTGTAACTGTGACAAAATCTTTCATCGGTATATGGCTTTACAGCCGCATTTAGCAGATCTTAACAATGGGATTTCACCATAAACCTAGATTCTGGCAAAGACATAGGGTAAGACTGTCTTCTGTAAGCACAGATTATCTAACAAATGGTACTGAGAAAAGAAAATATTATGATATTACTAGAAGCTGTAATTCCTTCATTAAAGAGTATTTGCAGGACACCATGACATTGTAATCCTGGGGGATTGTCCTATTATTATTATTATTATTATTAGTAGTAGTAGTAGTAGTAGTAGTAGTAGTAGTAGTAGTAGTATTACTACTACTATTATTACTATTGGTGGTGGTGGTGTTGTTATGATTATTAGTGGAAGTAGTAGTATTGTTGAATAGATTACTTTAAGGGGAAAAACAACCAGAAATACTTCTAATCATCATTGACTAGAAATAGGGCATTACTAATTCCTTCAGAGGCAGCCAACAACATAGTATTTCATTTGCCATCATATTGTTTTGATGCACTTTATTTTGGAATGCTTTTACTTAATGAAATAGTGATAATGATTGGTTGTGGGAATTTTTGGGAAAAAAAAAACCAAAACCAGAAAAATAGATTTATATGGCTAATGACTTTTATTGGCTTTTAGTGAGAATTAGGTACTGATTTTGGACCAAAGAGAATTTTTTTCAACATATTTTACACTGTAGTTTGATCATGAAAGAAAAGTAAGTGGCAACCTACAAATCCAAGCTCAAAACAATCTGCATTCTCCTTTCTTTGCTTTCAAGAAAGTCATGGTTTTACCACTATATGATTAATATTTTGTTTCTATTTAAAGCCTGTGATATAAATAAATATATGCACACATATATGTATTTACTGGTCTTTAATTCAGTAATCACATGAATCTCAGATGCAAGAGCTGAAGGTGTTGCTTATGAGACAGAATGCCACTATTCGGTCTGTTATGATTTACTGTGTGAATGAATGCATGAAATTGCTCTTAGTCTGTGTCAGTTCAACTCTGAAAGGTGTCTGTTCCTGTTTAGGAGCTGGTGTCCCAGACACAAAGAGCAGCACAAGACATTTCCTGCAGTCAGAGGCCTGAACAGATAAAGTCCTCCCTCAGGACCCTCATTTGGGATGAGCTCTCTAATTTGCAGAGACATACTGTCCAGCTAGTGCTAGGAACTCTACTCTGCTGCAAGTAATTTGTTTTGTTTTACTGTCTCTCTCTAGCACTCCCATGATGTCTGAGCAGCTCCTCTAGGGTCTCCTCCATGTCTTCTCATGCATTTGCTGTCAAAGTTTTGTTTGTTCATCCTGGTTGCCACACTTGGCAGTCCACAACACTCCCATACAGTCATTGAGTGTCTGGCATTGCCCGATCACCTAACTTGTGAAGCACTGTGTCAGGAAGCACCTGAAGCAGAAAACTGGCCTTGTTTTCAAACATCAAATAATCCTCATAGAATCAGACCATAGTCATAAAATGGTTTGTGTGAAAGGGTCTTTTAAAGATCATCTAGTTCCAATGCTCCTGCTGTGGTTACACACATCTTCCACTAAGTTAGGTTCTCAGTTCTGGTCCAACCAGATCTTTTCAGGTACGGAGTATTCAGATTCTCTGGGCAATTTTTTCAGTGTGTCAGAACCCTCATTATAAATAATTCCTTCTTTCATCCTACCTGCTAAGTCCCTGCTTGCTGGCCCTGTTCACCATGTTCCTCATCAGAAACATGTAGACTAATTTTAATACCATCTATTTAAATTTAATACCATCTATTCATTTTCAAATAAAACTGGACAGAATATTCAGACCTACTTTTCATAATGATAACTTTTCTAGGTAAGCAGTAAAAGTTAATGAAAAAAATGTAGTTCCTGTACTGATTTGCTACATATATTTCTCAATTACTCTTGTTTTGACATTCGAGTTTTATTGAATTCAGCAGCACAACTCAACTTCTATTATGTTAAGATTCAGAATGTCCAACATTTAATCCTAAGAGCTCACTGTTGAAAAAGTTAGAAATAACACAAAGCAAAACTTTAAAATACTATTCATTTTCTATAACAAGGTCAATTTAGTTTAGTACATGATAATTTCACAATTGATTTCTGTTTTCAATAGTTTTCATGATCCCTGATTTTCTTTTTGTTTAAACTTTGAGACAAATGGTGGCTTTTTTCCACGTACATATTTCACACAATTCTTGCAATTTCAAGAACACAAAAAACATTGTTTTACCAATGCAGATATCTATGCATAAGTACTTTTAATAGAACAAGATGCTAAAATTACAATGAATCCTTGAAGTTTTTGTATGTTTGGTGAATAATGAATGACTTTGCATTTTCAGCACTGCAATATCTCATGAATGATTTTTTATCTTTGCTCAGTGGGCTGTAAATCTGTGCTTCACTTCACTCAGCATTGGCATCGTTGTCTTTCTGAAGCTGTTGAAATGGATGTTCTAAGAAATTGCCTGTGCATTAAGTTTAAATTAGCTGTGATTATTATTCAGAAAATAATGAGACTGAAAAAAAAAAATCATGCTATTAGTAAAAGCTTTTGCATTAGTATCCTATTTTCTACTCTGTTTACTGCTAAATGTACAGTTTACCTAAAGAAAGACTAAGAGGAGAAATACTGAAAAAGGAATTAGGAGCAAACATATAAAATGATGGGAATATTACTATGTTATAGCATAAGCTGCAGCATAAGAACATGCTATTTTTCAGAGGTAGGGTATATTACCTTGTATGTAAACTAATTTTTTTAACTCACTGTAGGACAGTGCTTTATATATACATATCTGACACTTTTCCTAAGAAAGAATTTTATTTTTTTTCTTGATGAATGTTTATTCATGATGATATGAAAGAAATATTCAATTTGAGCATATTATTTGTACTGCTTGTCATAGAGGCTAAATACAAAGAGGTACCTGCAACAATTTAAATGAAAAAAATAGCAGTAGTTGCAGAAAAATTAGTACTTCAAGGATTTTATTAATTTCACTTGTATCACCTATAACTATAATTTTCTAATATTAGCCATAGAAATGCCCTGTTTTCCTTTGATAGTTTCAAAGTAAGATTAAACCACTCTTTTTAGGTGTAATGTCAACATTTGAGGTACATCAAAAAAGAGCAGAAGCACAAGATGAACCCAGGAGAAGATGTCAACAGCAGAGACTTCAGAATAAAAGGCCTCAATGGAAGGAATGCAATTCTGGAGTAGATTCTAGTAAGGATGGGAACAGAAACCTATTAAAATGAAAAAGCCTTATAGTAGTGGAACTAAGAGAGACTATAAATGAAAATCAGAAAAATTAGAGAAAAAAGAAGTAAAAAAAAAGTTAAAGTTAATCTATCTATCTATCTATCTATCTATCTATATAATTATTGTTGCTTAAATTAATTAAGGTATCATTTCTTTATACTTAAAGATATTATTTCTTTATTATTTCATATGTAAGTGCAATATTTAGTCTTAATAATATGTCTATGCATTAAAATGTGAGTTCTCTCTATGATATACCTCATTTTTGACATTTTTTACTATAAATTGCCTGCAGGAAAGAAACTTCCAAATCTAAAACATATAGCTACATATTAAAAAGAAAAACAATGGGGTTTTTTTATTTCATTAAAGAACAAAAAATCATGTCACTATAATACTTCAATTTTTATTCATTTTACATTTTACATACACCAGAAATTCCTGTAGTCTGGTGCACAGCTAGTCTTAGTTTTCTATTATTTCTCACTCCAGAAAGCATTCCAATATCTCCTTCTACCATTAATGCCTGAATCTGAACATCTAAAGTCTACTTTTCCTGCTAACAACATGAAATTTTTATTTTTAAATCTACTGAGCAGGAAATATTTTTATTAATACTTTCTACCCCAGCACTCTCTTAAATTCTAATGGTTCATTACTCAGGCAGATTTAGGCTACTATAAAAGCATACTTCTCATGAGCAACTCAAAGGAGATTTTCCTCCAGTATATGACTACTTAATTTGATGTCTAAATGTCATTATAATTGATTTATAGACACATATAGACACATGGAAGTAATTCAAAGCTCCCTAGCCTAAGACATCTGTATGTCAGAAAAATGAGAACATAAGGAGAGACTTGTGGCCTGAAATAACACTAGCTGAAGATCAGGACATAATAATGGTATTGGAAAAGCCATCAGATTTCTAAATATTGAAATATGGGTCAAGACCATCTTGTAGCTTTAGGACTAATTCAGTTGCTTAATTTTTCTGATTTTTTTTCTCCAAAATTAGAAATAATTCTTAATTGTACAATCTGTGTCATGATTCTGACTCAGATCCAGATTTATGCAGTTAGAAGCTCACCTCGAAAGGTCTTCACATAAAGTAGGGGTCTTAGCTCTCATTTTAGCCACTGTGGATCTATTTTGGACTTTCAGAGATATCTATGAATCAGTTCAGTTTAGATTTTTGGCAGTTAGAAATCAATTCAGCTGTCTGAACACAGTATTTTTGACACATCTGAAGTTTTCTAGGAGTTTCAGAGACAGTTGGCACACATGATTGTGGAAACAGAAACCTTTCTGAAGTGGCAGCTGGAAGCCAGGTGGGATAATAGAGGACATCTCAAATGACATTTGCTAGGAAATACATGGGTGGCTGAACTGAGACCATGATGTCTGTATGGCTTTTCTTCAGTTGCCATTTTTGTTAGCACATTGAAATTATGTAGGTAATTAAAACTAACAAACAAAACCTGTAATAACAGAGAGTGTTACAAATTCTTCTGAACATTTACCACATCATAACACTATGATTCTCATATCCACTTTTTCTGAGTTCATTTATAAATCTAAAGAGAAGAGTAGTGTTAGAGCAAGATAAAAAAATAAGAATGACAGTCAATGGAGAAAACTATATGTTTGAAATGTAAAATGAGATGGCAAGCTGATGAAGCAGAGAAGCAAGGGAATGTTATTCCAAATGGCAACAGTTAAAAAAAGGTTCTAATACCTGCATGGTAAGTGCAGATGGAAGAATATAAGCAGAGTAGACTGTTAATGAAGGGGGAAAAAGGATTATTAAAAAAAGAAGCACTGAAGAAGCCTTATAGGGATCTTGAAACACTGTCAGCAGAATATAAGTAGGACAAAGTAGAGAAAAACTGAATTGAATACAGGAACAATAATTATCTTTTCATGTGAATAACTGTGATTACTGTTCCTTGTACATGTATGAAAAAGGGATAATTGTTGTCTTAATTTCTTTATATTAGGAGTTTAACCAGTTTGGAAAATCATTGGAAGAGGAGGTGATAATAAAGAGCAGAGAAAATGATGAGTCTATGATATTCCAGGGCATATATAAAGCATAAAACAGAAAAGGAAAATATAAATAAAGATTGTACAGTTCTTCTACATGCTCATGTGGCAAGCAGTAGTAAATTCGGAGAAGTTTCTGTTTCTGTGGAATCTGATGAAACTCGAGTGGAAAGGTCTTCAACTGTAATTTCCCCTCTGAAATTCAAAGCATTCTGTATTTATGAAATTTATCTCCCTTTCCCCAGATTTTTTTAGACCAAGATGTGAATACACCATCCACTCACTGATAACTCTTCCTACGAAACAGTACATTGTTTTATCTCATCAGTTGAGTACTTAGGCAGTTAGTTGAGTAATTATGCAGTAATAATAGACAATTTTGTATTTCACTTTAACACAATCTCCATAAATTGTTAGAAGTATCTTTCCTGATAGCCCCTTTCTTACATCCTTCCCAAGATGTCCTTTTGTGTCATGGGCTAGATGGACCTGTGGTTCTCTTGGGAGAGATGGTCTTCTGTTCTTTGTCACTGTTGCCCAGAATTGTATGATCATGTAATGTTAATCTCCATACAACTTAAAACAAGTGTTCATAACTTTTTCTTCATGCAGGAAGACCTAATAACACAGTCATAGTCATAATCATAATTCTTATGTGATCAACTTTACGTTTGAACGTTACAAGTATTTCTACATTTATTTTGGTCCTAACATGAAGGGTGATATAATACAAAATATTTTATGAGTAAAGCAGAATCTCATGGAAGTTAAAGTATTTTCTTGGCAAACAGGTGATGTGGATGCAGGTGATACGTGCAGACGCATCATCAGGATGTGGAAATTCTTCAACCAGAATGATTCCATGTGTAACGGTGGGTAAACATAAAACTTATATATGAAATGCAGGTAAAGCATATTCAAATCTCAGATACTGATATCTTCTCTCTGGTGACCAGTGACAGGACCTGAGGGAATGGCATGTAGCTGTGTGGAGGGAGATTTATGTTGGATACTAGGAGAAGTTCTTCATGCAGATGGTGGCTGGGCACTGGAACAGGCTTCACAGGGAGCCTTGGTGACAGCGTCAAGGCTGAAAGAGTTCAAGAAGCATTTGAAAAACACTTTTAGGCATATGGCTTGATCCTTGGGATGGTCCTGTGAAGGACCAGGAATTGGACTCAATGATCCTTGTGGGTCACTTCCAACTCAATATATTCTATGATTCTATGAAATTATATGTTCCTTAGTGTAAGTGGTGTCTAAAATTTTAGTTTGTCCAAAATATAGGTATTTTTCAGGTAACTAAATAATGGACTAGTGAACTATACTTCATAGGATCAATTTGGAACAGCCCCACTGAGAATTTAAAAATTATGAATTTAACAAAAAATAACAAACCCAAATGAGCACAAAGCCAAAATATCATGTCCAAAATGTTCCTTGTCAGAAACATCGCTTTTCAAATACCTAATTTAAACTGATGCTTGAGCAAGATGTAAAAAGAGGAGTAATACTGTCTTGGAAATTTACTAAAGGAGCAATGAGCCATTTGAAGCTAAGCTAGTGTTAAAAGAAATGTGAAGGATAACGAGCATAAGAAAATTAGATCTAGACTGAACAGTACTTCAGATTCCAGCTCAAAATACCAGATACCTACAAAGAAAGTTCATCTGCATTGACAAAAGCATATCAGGAAGGGGGAGGTGTTGCAAAACCAATCTGAGCAATAGTGGGAATGTGACATTGCATTAAGGCTGGTCCAATTGGGAATTTTTGCATTTTGTACTTCCAGGAAAATTCTGATAATATGATAAAGAAGGCTGGAAAAGGCAGCTGGGTAGGGTCATTTTCCTGTTGGCCTGTTCCATATGGAAGTGTTAGGAAAAATTAAAAGACTTGTTATTTATTAAGAAACTGAAATAATTAAATACATAGAAAAGTTAATAACTGGCACTACTTAATGATGAGAGAAAATTTTGTGGAAATTATGCTGTGGTTTTTTTAAACTTAATGGTATTTTTACTGATACCATCAGAAAAAACATGCATATATGTTCTAGAAGACTGTTTTGACTGACAGCCATGTGTGTTCTGTTCACCCTCCAAAAATTATATAGGAAAATAAAAATAAATACTTCAGTGTGCAGACAGTTTTATACGTAGAATATCGGGGTGGGGGGGGGGGGTGGAAATGGTGTGAGAAGCTGGAAAGGATGACATTTATAAATAGAAACCTTAAAAAAATCTTGGAGTGCAACTCTTTTAAGGAAGAAAAATCAAATGGTAGCAACATGCATAAGAGAGAAAACAGACCCAGCAGAATTTGCACATCTGAAGAGGAACTGAGTAAATAGCCCTGAAAAAAAAAAAAAAATTAAAACTAAAGGTACTCATCCTTGAAATTCTTGTTTTGAGACAATACGGCACCATACCAAATTGTTATCTGAATTCGTCTTCTGGGACCATATTATTCATCAACTGCTACCACTTCAATATCAAAATATCTTATTGTTATTTTGTACATGGATGAAATTGACAAAAATTTGGCTCAGATTTTCATTTTAGGCATTTACACTGAAGATGGGAATTCTGATGCATGAGTTACTTTAATAAGATAGTGAAAGATATTTTCATTGAGAAATGTCTGTTGACTATATAGTATGTCATAACTTACAAACTCAAAGCAGACACCTATATTTCAGTAGAAAAAAAAAATCTGTGTATCAAGATGATTACATTCACATTCATTTTCTTTGTAATGAGTAATAATTTTTTATGATTTTTTTTCTTCCTTATTTCTATATTTTTAGTAATTCACACAAAGAAAAATTCATCATATTAACTCCAAAACCATGGAGAGAAAAAACAATTAAAAACCCCAAGTCTCTATTCAGAATTTTATTTCTTTCATTTTCCAAGCATAAATTCATAATCCTCTAATATAAACTAAAATTAAATAGGAATTTGAAAGAAAAAACTGTAGTTGTAGATATATTGCTTAGGTATTTGACAATTCTATTTGTTTCTATTTCAATGCTTTAACAGTCAGTGGATTCTTCCAGATTTGCAGGGGAGAAATATTTCAAAATATGCCTTTCACATAAAAATTTCATATCCCAAATTATGGGATTCTTAATTTAAAATAATTTCCTACTTTGTCATGTTGAATAGAAGTCATCAGATAAGTTCTGATATTGTCTTTTATTTGTTAGGTTTTTTTCTTTGTTACGGTGCCTGGGATTTTTTTAGTAACTGCTACTTTAGAGGGCAATCTTGAAGAATGAGTATAACCACAAACATAACAGATGTCTCATAAAATTAACTTCAATTGCTTCTATATGACCTCTATTGAGGAAGTAAGACTCAAATTGAAGTCAGCAAGAGCAGCTGTAGATTCTGCTGTTAGATAACAGTGACCTGCATTCCCAAGGGTAGTGCCCATAAATAAGAGAATTGTGGTCCTGCAAACAATAAATGTAATTAATGCCAGAATAACTTAGCAAGCATGGCTTCAGCCACACAGTGATGTGACATCTTGGGTCAGAAAGAATAGATTCCGTAACAACAATTAAAATTTATCCACTAGGTAAGCAAATCTCAGCTGTACTCAGGAGACAACCATATACTGAGTTTAATGCCATAATGATTTTATGATCTTTTGGGTTGTTTTTTTTCCTTCTCCTCCACTTCTTACATTCTTTTCACTGAGTTTCTCCAAGTATCTTGCACTTACATATTTAGGCAGAATATGTTTATTTATATAGATGTACCAGTTTTGCTGTCTTATGAATAATCTAAATGTGAAAAAGATTGAAAGGTGCTCTCTTGCCCTTTTATCTTTTTTTAGAGTTGAATCTAGGGGAATGAGAGATGTCTGAGAAGGAGATAGTATTGAAATAACTACACAGCATAAATGTAACTGGCAAAATGGAGCTGGCATCATCACAATGATCCAAGTATTTACTCAGCTTCTTGAGCAGGCTTTGCAGATTTTAGAAAGGTTTTTGCTTTTGCCATTATATTTCTCAAAATATATGCATATCAGGTGAGGTGACTGAAGAATAGAAATATTTAGACTTTTAAGGCCACAGTAGTCTTGAGAATACAAGGACAATGCCCATATAACTTAACAGACTCAGCTGGACTCATTTTATCAAGACTATCATCTTTCTTTTGATACTTCTCAATCAGTTCAGTGCTCAGAATATTGCACGTATTCAAGAAAGAAGGAGATGTTATACTCTAGCAATGTCTTTCTGACGGTATCTTGTCACATATTTTTACCCAAATACTTTGAAAGTATTTTTCATTGAATCACAGATAAAAGCTGCTTCATCCTTATATTGATTTACATTTTCACTATAAAAATTACTTTATATGTAAGCAAGTTTCCAGAATTCATTGGGTAAAATTACAGTCACCATTTTTTTCCAGACCTCTTGAAATCCTCCTATTATTATTGTTCTAAACTAACACCAACCCCTGTCATGTAAAATCATCTGCTAGTGTCAGATGCAATTTCATATAACATGGAGCAGTCAACAAATCTTACTAGAAATCATATTTTTATTTAACAATGAAATTCACTTGCGCACATCCATTCTGATTTAATTTAATTTCTCATTGCATTTTTACTGGTTGCTGGCAATTCTTATGGTTACGAAAAAGCTTTTATTGGAAGAACCATGGTCAGCTTTGTTGAAAAACTGAGGCAGACTAAGTCTCCCAAGACAGACCACTAACATAAGAAACAGCCATGTTTCCAAGAGCTCCAATGACATTTTGAGGTACCTTGGCTTCACTGTGTATTTAGACTGACTTTGTTGCATATCTTTATGTCCTCCAACAATAAAAATAAACATCCTGAGCAATACAATGAATAATTTCTGAAAAGAATTTCTGTTATTGCTTGAGCAATCAACAGAGAAAAATATAATATCCACATCTTTCCTTGTAATAGATGGTATAAAACCAAAAAGTGTAAGGATGCATATTAGATGTAATTTTCATTCATAAGCAATTTTAATTCATCAGGCAAATGATGGAAAGGGTTCTTGCAAAGCACAAGGAAGGAGTACAGGGTGTAGCCCTGCAGTCTGATAAGTATAATGCTCTATTAGTATCAATTAACAGGGTTTTATTAGCATATGCTAGACTTCTGGATTTGCCAAGCTCTGTCTGAACTTCTGTTGGCTGGTTTGCAGTTTGTTTTAGCTTGCTTAGTTGTTAACAGTTGTCTAATGACCAGGTGGCTAAAACATAATTTGTCTAATTTGTCTAATTTTTGCTTAGATTTCTATAACTGGATGCCCTGACGCTTCTTGTTAATAATTTTGATCTAAATGCAAAAAACCAAAATTAGTTAAGCTGTGTAGAATGACCAACCTGTAATCCTAGAATAGTGATGCTGAATAAAGGAGCACAGGCATGGGATGACATCAGAAGATTCACGTATCTGAGCATAGGATGATGTGGGAAGTGACAGAGTGGCCAACAACTCAACACTGCTCACAGAATAAGAAATTGAGTGAAAAATTGTTTCAGGGATTATGAAAAGGGTGAATATAAAGCAAATAATATTTCTAGCAAGTATAAAGAAATTTAGAAAAGACACAGAAATTATGGCAAAAAAAACTCAGCCAGAATATTAAAAAAAAATCCCAATACAGAAACCAATCAACCCCAAAAACCTACAATATTGAAACTGTGCTTCTGTTGACAAAAATAATGTAGCAAATCCCCCATTAACATCTCACTCTTCTTGAGGAAGAGATCAAAGATGGTGCCAAACTGATATTCTTTTAGTGTAGATAAACCCATCAGGCTTGGAAATAATGAGAGAGAGAGCATTAACACCAGATTGAAGACTTTTCTTGCATAATGATTTTATTTGCATCATTGCTAGTAATTGATTTTTTTTATTTGTATCAAATTAAAGTAATTATGGACTGCCAGTACTGATTTACTATATCTGGACTAACAGTATCAATAATTTGCTGCATTTCAGCTGCACAGATAATTATTTTTTTATTAGACTGACAATAAATTCCCGATTTTACATATATGGTATTATCGTGGCTTAGCCCCAGCTGGGAACTAATCCCCAGAGAGATGACGCTGCCCCAGTGGGATTGGGGGATAATCAAAAGAGTATAAGTGAGAAAATTCATGTTTTGAGATAAAGAGAGTTTAATGGACACAACATGCCAAAAAAAGCAAAACAGGGAGTTTGTTCACTAATTCCCATGGACAGGCAAGGCCATCTCTAGGAGAGTGGTGTTATATCACATGTAATGGTGACTTGGGAAGACAAATATCTTTGCTTCCAACGTCACACTTTCCTCCTAATTTTTCATGCTAAGCATGACATCATATGGTCTGGAACATCCCTGTGGTCATCTGGGGTCAGCTGCCCTTGTGTCCCCTCCCAACTTCTTGTGCACCCCCAGCCTTCTCACTGGTCAGGTGAGGTGAGAGACAGAGAAGTCCTTGAGGCTGTGTTAGCAGTGAGTAAAACATTCCTTCACTATGAAAAATATTTCACAATCACAAATCCAAAACATAGTTCCATACACTCTAATATGAATAAAATTAACTCTTCCCTAGCCGAAACTAGTACAAGTACTAGATCACATATGGATAGGTAGAGTGTATATGGATATAAGTATATATGGATATTTCTAATATGCTGTCTTTCAGTTTAAAGTATTTTACTAGACATTTTCTGCTTTCTTTCTGAAAATATTTTGAGGTGAACAAGAAGAAAAACATAATATCAATTAATTAATATTTCTGGTAAAACCACAGATTAAATTTCAACCAGAAGCAAAGTAGCTTAAAGCAATATATTTAAAAGTGCAGCTAGATTGTGAGTAATTATTGCACAAAGTATTTATGCTTAAGCAAACATATTTATTATAAATAGCAGATTTAAGTAACATTCACAACCCAAAATGTTTATTATGAGCAGTTCAAGGTGGGTAAAATTAAATAATATTTCCTACATTAAGCTATGTATGCACATCCATTTATCTTAACTTAAAATCTTAGGATTTCAATATCCATTTGTTAAACATTTTAATTTTTCAGTCTAGACTACCCAAGATCTTGTTGATTTATATATACAAATGAATGTAGCATTAAACCATAAGAGCTTCCTTGTGAGGGGAAGAGGAGGGGCAGACACTGATCTCTTTTCTCTGGTGGCCATTGACAAGACCTGAGGGAATGGCCTGAAGCTGTTCAGGGGAGGTTCAGGTTGGGTCTTTGGAAAAGGTCCTTCATCCAGAGGGTGTTTGGGCAATGGAACAGGCTCACAGCACAGCGTGGCTGAGCTCAAGAAGCATTTGAACAATGCTCTCAGGCACAGGGTGTGACTCTTGGGGGTGGTCCCGTGCAAGGCCAGGAGTTGGACTCGATGATCCTTGTGGGTCCCTTCCAATTCAGCATATTCTGTGATTTCTTAGCAATAGTTTGTTGTTTTTGTAGGGTTGAAAAAGACTATGTGATATAATTTTACTTTCTAGAAATATGTACATGGATAATAGTATTCAGAATATTTCCATGGTAAACTGTAAATTCTTGTTTCAGTTTGCAACACTAATTCCTGAGAAATACAAAGTCTATAAGAGCATGTACTAGACCTCAGTTTACAGGAGACTTTTTTAATATTTTTTTAAATCCATTTTTGTCTTTCCCAGTTCTAAAGATATGACTTTTTCTCTGCCTATTTACCAAGTTGTTTTTTTCTGTCTTATTGATATGTTTATTAAAATAAAAAGATACAATTTGTGTGTGTGTGTGTGTTTATGTGTGTGATTTTAGATATTCTGAGGAGCAGCACGCAGAAAAAAGCAATCTTTCCCCTCTGTGGTTTCTTTCACATCTGTGCTTCAAAAGTATGACTCAAGAATAGCAGCTATTGTTTGTCTACCTTTCATCATGGAAATTAATGTTGTAAAATGATGTTTTAAAGTATATGAACCAAACCTTTAATTATTTTTTTTTCTGTAACAAAAGAGAACTAATCTTACTTGGAGTTATATTAGTATAGTTTTATTGATGGATGGGATTTTAAAAACACAGCACCATGTGCTTCTAATACCACGTTATCATGTGTTTTTTAAGGATTAAAGAGGATTAATTGCCTGAATTTTAGACAATGCTTTCCATTGTCTTTAATGAAAAGACTTGTATAGTAATTCATTAAAGAAATGTAAAAATCAGAAACTGGTTAAAACAATGCAAGCTGTAAAGTGCAAGCATCTATTTTCACTACACATTTTTTATTAGTGTAAATGAAACTTAATAGTTCACAAAAAAAAACAGTTTATTTTTTCCTGTTTTCTCATATTCCTGAATTAATTTATGCTAAATTTGTTCCAGTGGCTTTGTCAGATATATTTCATAAATTATTTTCCACATACATAGTCTTTAAATTTTTTTTTAGATAAAAAAATTTTGGTTTATGCTGATTTTTTTTTTTTTTTTGTCCTGGTTATAACTTTATAGAAGCTTTAGAAATGCCACAAAATAGTACCAGATAATGAAATGCCTGAGCTGCTGCGTGTGTAACTTCTGGGGAAATATTTTTCTTCCTCCTTACTCAGAGATTCTGTGAGTTGATAGGAGTAGCCATTCTAAATCCTGTTCTAAATCCTGTCATTTAGACACTTGGGGTTTGGGTCCTCAGTAGTGTTGGCAGACCTGGATGGAAAGCCCAAGGAAAATCCCTACTCAAAGTATCATATAAAATTTCATATAAAAATAACTGAACAACAGTATTTATATATTTTCTCCTCCATATTTAAAGTCACTAAATTCTGTGAGAATATGTTGACAAGTCTAAATTGAATGCCTGCTGATTTCAGGAATTAAAGTGCACAGTAAATTGTATCTTCAAAGGTTTGATTTTTATGTATGCCTACCGAAAATGAACTGGAACATTTTCAAAATAAGTATCTGAAAATATAGCATTTCAAAGTAAATTTCAACATTAAACAGCTTCAGTCATAATTACACAACATAACCAGGTTGGTATTTTAACTTTTCTCTCCCCATTCTGAATGTCTGGGAAGAGGTGAGTTTATTTTTATAACATATTTTAATGTTTTATTAATGTTGGGTTATAAGTTAAAAAAAAGTCAAATTATAATTATTACGATATTGCTTTTCAAATTCTGTGCATAATTATAATTATTTATAAGTTAAAAAAATATGGCTTATAGAAGCCTAAAAAGGATAATAATATTTTGTGATAATTCTGAAAGCAAACCAGATGAAATATTGTTAGAAAACAGCAGTCGTAATAAATAGTTTTCCATATAATATGATAGAAAATTGGCCTAAAATTAAAGGCTATTCCTTAAAATTATATGCATTCTCTAACATAAGAAGTTCATTAACAACATTCACTGATCTAACATCATCTACCATTTCAGGGCACAGCTGAGTCCCTCAGCCAAGACGATGGTGCCTTGGGGAAAATGTTGCTAAGAAAGGGTAAAAACTGTGCAGGCACAGAGTCCACCCGTTCCCTCAGCAGTCTGTTTCAATATTTGACAGCTCTTTTTGTGAAGATTTTTTTTCTTAATAGCTAGACTAACTCTCCCCACTGGTGCAACTTGAGGTCTGTCATCCTGTCAGTGGTTACCTGGGAAAAGAGACTAACCCCTCCATTTCAGGTAGGTGGAGAGAGCAATAAAGTCACTCCTCAACCTCCTTTTCTCCAGGCTATTTAGCCCCAGTCCCCACAGCTGTTCCTCAGAAGACTCATGCTCCAGACTTCACCAGCTCCATTGCCCTTCTCTGGACATGTCATTGATCAATGTATGTCCCAATGGCATGGAAAAAACAAAAAAATACAAAGGAAAACAACATCATTATCTTTGCTTTCAATTACTTGTGGTAGGTGTTGCAGAGGAAGATACAGGGCAATGTGCAGGAAGCAAAGATGGCATAATATAACAGGAAAAAAAAATAAAAGAGTCCAAAAGCTAAATCTCATGAAAGCTCGTTCCTAAATCCATAGGATTTGTAATTTTTTTAATTTTCAGAGACACAGAAGTTTATAGTCCTATTTTTTAAAAAGTTTTTACAGTACTTCTGCATATTCTCTGTATTTATATTAATACCTTGCATTTGACAATTAGTACAGATGCACCATTTGTTCTTAAAATATCCTTAAATATTCTGAGAACAGTCAGATTTATCAGCAGAAATATTAATGAGAAAGATATTGTTGAGAAAAATGCCGTGGAAGGATACATTTGGAAAGACACTTGGATTTTTCTAAGTCAGATATTTGCAGTATCTTTAAAGTGTGTAATAGTGAAATAATGTATAACTAATAGCGGGATTAATCTGGCCTATAGCAATATAGAAGTTACACCAGTAGTGCATAATTGTCATTCAATTACCTACAGAACCTCCTGTAGAAAGTGATTCAACCCTCCTTGCTTTGTCAATTACATTTAGTGTAAATGTTGCCTTCTGCAAGATGCCCCTTTCCATTGACTTTAGAGGACATCCAGATGAATAGCTTATATTATGTGCCTAAGTTTTAGACAGCATCTTGGTAGATGAATGTCACTTTACTTAGCTAATGAATATTAAACATTCTCAATTACTATGTATTTATGAACTAATTCTTGATACTGACAGATGCTTTGAAACTTAAGCATGTTGACAGGAAAGTCTGTAAGGGTGTGAAGCTTCCAGTTCTTGCCAGAATGCCTGTCAAAGCTGTGGTACCATCAAACAAATTACCTTGCAAAAATAAGAGAAAATCTATTGAACTGCATTTTGTTGCATAGTTCTAATTTCTAGAAAAGACTTTTAAAATTTCAGGTATAAGGCTATTTTTCATTTAAAATTCAGAATAAATTTAAATTCATACTTATAAATGCCCATTAAAAATTCTAATACATATAAAGATATTTTGCCCTGACTTGAGAATATATATATATACATATAATTATATATTTACATATCCATATATAAAACAAGGCTTCCTGTGCATTACTGCTACTAAAATTGTTACTGTTACCATCATTTACATTTGTCAATGTGGCAATAAAAACAATTATTAAAAAAAAATTTTGCCATTCTACAACCAATTAAACTTTCAACCATAACGAAGACAAAATAGTAGCACTAAGTTCTGATATAGAAGTAACATATTAATAAATCAAGTAATGGGAAGAAGGTTGCCCTTCACACAGAATTGTAACTTCCAATTTTTCCAAGACCAGTAGTTCAACATTGTACCCTAAAAGAATGTTTGGCAACATATACTGTGTTAATAAAGTGTGAATAGAACCAGAATTTAAAATAATAGCTGGGAGCTAGATCTCCCCCAGTTTTGGGGTTCAGTTTCTGTTTAAAGTCCTTACACATAAAACTGAGATTTGAAAAACTCTAGCTCCCTACAAACCTAAATCTTTGCTAACAGCATCTCCTGAATTTTTTTCAAGTATGTCTAGAATTTGCTAAATAACAGCAACGAAGGTTAAATCTAAAGTAGTTTTTAATACACAGAACACCATGGAATTTAGTTTTTTTCTTACTCTTGTCCCTTTTTTTACATGCATCCCTATCATCATAGAAATCAATCAGTAAATTAGCACAGAATGTCACAAAGCCACTGAGGTTAGTTACAATTTGAGCAAGAAATACTGGGGAAAGTGCCCATGTTGTATTCAATGATTTTTTTGGGACAAACCTAACTGGAATCCAATCTAGAAAATAACAATATTAATCTGAAACAATGAGACCTATGTTCTAATTATCTTTCAAAATTTGTAATCAAAGGAAATAGCTAGGATGACACTGGTTTCCCACAACACATCATCTCACCCACTCAATAACAAAACAGGAAATGTGAGCACAGTGAAAGATTAAAATTTATTGAAATTAACATTTTTTATCTCTTTATATAATTTTCTAGCCATGAGGTTAATATTAGAAGGTATGCTTGGGAATGGAAGTCTCTGCCAAAGCTGTTTGTTTAAACAGTGGAAGAGACAGTTGTTTATATTTAAGTTCTCATGCTGTCCTGCTAGGGGAGAAGCCTGGGGAAAGCAGGAAGCTACTGTTGTATCAAAATATATTATATAACTTACTTTATCCTATCTTAAAATAACACTATCAAAACAGCAATACAATCAAACACAATATCTTTTAACCTTTTTAATTTGAATATGGACCCTGCAAATACTACAACCCTCATATTCTGCCAAGACCCAAAATAGAATTTTTTTTTTTTTTTTTGACATTTGTAACTGGATGATCAAATAATTCAATAAGAGTATTCTGGGAAGGGAGTTAGACAATTGGCTCTGAACTCATCTCTGAAGCAATATTTTAGCAAATGCAATTTGCTCTCGATTATCTCATTCCATTTCCTTGTATTGGTGTATGGAGACAAAATATTATTTCCCTTTTATTTATGTGTTTATTTTCTTTTCCTCTCCCACTACTTCAGTACTAAAGGGCTGAACTTGTGTGCAGGGCAACCAGAAAGGTCTCCATTGAAAGCAAAAAATTATTTGACATACAAAATAACCACAACTTAGAAGATTATATATTCATTACATTCTGTCATCTGATGTTTCTTGTACTGGCAGGAAGAAATGAGACTCAGTTATGGCAATCTATAGGAATTTTTTCTTTACAGTAGAACTTGAATAACTGTTGGCAGAATTGTTCCCTTGACACTTTATAAAGCACTAGGTAACACAGTAGCCAATATAATATAAACTGTACCTTGTTAAATGATTCAAATAGGTAAAATGGAAGGTGTGAAAAACCTAAATAAAAACTGTCAAGCTTTCTTCCTTTAAAGCAAAAAAGGACTATGTTTGCTTCCAGTCCACTTGTTACAGATAGCCAGCAGCCTGACAAGATTTTATAGTGGAACTTTTGAAAACACACAAACATAGATTTTCATTGAAGCATTGGTAGCATCACTTTTGAGATATGAACAGTTCATCAAATACAGTCCAATTTGAAGTGAGAGGACACTAAAAATAGGAAAGTAATAAAAAAAGTTATTTTATTCTCATGTAAAGATGTGTTCCAGAAACCTAGGGAATAATAGATACAGTTTTTCATTCTTACAAATACTGACTGCTGTGTTTGCTTCCTAACTTGAATATCTGTATCTATGGCTTGGCCAAACATCCTTATGGGACACTGAAAACATATAATTTTAATCCAGTCATCTCACTTGCAATTAAGCCAATTAATGTTGTCCATCAAACATATTTTCTCACTAGTGTTACAACATATCTAATAATTTTTAATTATCGAATTTGCTATTATTTCCAGAAATTTAGTAAAACACATAGTAATCACTCATATATAATGAGAGTAATTCATAAGGGTGTACATGAAAAATCACTAAATGATCTTACATATTCATAGCTCATTTTTGAAGGATGTGTCTTGCATAATAAATCAAAAATATTGAAATCAAATTACTGGAATTTTTGTGATTAAACTGAAAGACAGAAAAATATGATAACATTGTTCTTTAAGACAAAGTTTTAAGAAATGCTGCTATCTATCTGAAATTTTTACTCTGAGCAAATTATAGTAAGGCAGCTTTAGTTGTGATGGGTTAGGCTATATGCCATATCTATCAGAATCACTGTAATGTTCTAATTGATTTTTAATGAATTCAGATGAGAAATTTTCTAATTTTTCATCTGCGATATATCTTTAGCCATCTATCAAGGCAGAGTTACTGAATTTTTTATTTTTTAAATTTTATTTTAGTTTCTAGGAATGGTATAAAAATAATAGGATGCAGTATTTTGAGGTAAACACCTATGCCCCAACAACTCCTGATTAAATTCTGACTTTTCCTAGGTTGTAGAAGTAGTTCCTAAATGATTATGGGGTTACAAAGATGACAATCCCTGTCACTGAGAAAGAAGGGAAAGAATTTAGCTGTATAAAAAACTCAGACCTTTTTTCATCATTCTTCCAAAATGTGTTGGCTATGTGCCTGCCTCCTGCTTATCCCTTCCTGGACCTTTCTTGACAATTCTGCTTTCTTTTCCATTCTACAGTCTGACTAGAAAGATGTTGCAGCCCAAATGTGAATGATATATAATTTTCTATAGAAGTTACCCGGTCTCTGAGAACACTTACATACAAAAAACAAATAGCCTGTCCACACAAGAGAGCAGATGCAGAAGTATGCAGCTAAGCCAATAAAAGTTTATGGCCTGTTGTCTTCTGTGTTGCCAAAAATAGTTTTGAGCTACAAAGTACCTCACACCATTACACCACATATGGAATTATAAGAAATTCATTATCAGCAATAAATGGACACATTCAGTATTCCAGTCAAATTTTACTTGAGTGGTGAGCCAATTTTTTCTCCACTTGGTTGTTTTACATAAATGGTGAGGTGATAAAGCAACTATGATAATCTAAAATAACTGTGAAACCACTACAAACAACTGTAACTCTTAATGAGATAGTAATCCTAACTCAAGAGGTGAATTTTTCCTAAATTGTGTAATATGTTACAAATATTTTTCAAAAAGGATAACGAATTGGAGATTCAGTCTCCTAAAAATAGGTGTCTAGCACAAGCTGAGTTGCCCTACAGTATCCTCTTTGGCTTCCAGTCACTTGCTCATGTACTTGTTCCAGAAGTACTTCATGTGCCAGGATGACTGGCTGTCCCAAATTTGTTGATGTATTCTAAAAGCTATTAAAAAGGTATCAGCTTGAATTTTAGAATAGATATTAGGAAGAAATTCTTTATGGTGGTGAGGGACTGGAACAGGTTACTCAGAGAACTTGTGGACTCCCCATCCCTGGAAGTGTTCAAGACCTGGCTGGATGGGCTTCTGACTAGCCTGATCTAGAGGAAATTGTCTCTGCTCATGGAAAGGGAGTTGAACTAGATGATCTTTAAGGTTCCTTTTAACCTAAACCATTCTGTCATTCTGTGATCATGCCTTCAATTGCATGCTGGCAATTACATCACTACCAAATAACCCATTTGATATTTGTTAGAAAAATAAGGTTTATAAAAAACTTAAATAAAGGCCCTATTAAACATATTGTGTACCTCTTGTTTAGTCCTCAGAGTAGAATTTCATACACAAAGCTTCATGTAGAACTATAACATCAGAAAAATTATAAAATTACATTTTTGTCTCTCTGCCATGGAAATATATGCAGTAAAATCCATATGATCAACTAAATTGATAAAAGACTTATTCAGACAAAAATCACACTTTCTTCTTTGAACATTGATTCTTGTTAGTAGCTTTGTGTCACAAAACATGGTTTGTTTTCAATATTTATAAAACATTTGAAAAGATAAAATGTTATATATAAATCACACAGAAGAAAATCATACTTTTAGCTAGGTAGAAGTTTGTTAATCTATCTAGATCCTATCTATAAATAAAATCAAATTGGTAATTAAATTCTTCCTACCCAAAGTTATTGACAGCAACTTATTTCTCCTGCTACTTATATGTTAATGCCATCTGTCTTGCAGAGTTTTTGACTGCTGACACTATAAATTGTATTTTGGGTTTTTTGTTTTATTTTTTTTTTCTGTGTGTTAAAGATGAGCATAGTTTTAAGTGATTATTGGTATATTTTTATTTATGGAGGTAAAATAAAATTTTAAATACCTCCAGGTAGTTAGAGAGCTCTTATCAGAAATAGCAATAAAATAACTTCCATGATGTTGCACAAATATCTGACACACCCTTCAGATGACCACAAGTATTTATTTATTAATGAATGTCTACAAACTAGCAATTTTGAGTTTTGAAAACAGAAATTAGCTGTCACCTTTTGCAATGAATTCAATAAATAAAACAATTATACACAAAATTCCTGGGTACAGCAACAAAAAAGAATAAAGTGAGAGTTTTAATGGCAGATGAAGTGCAATGGGCAATTAAGTAAGGTAATAAAGACACCAACTTTCTTGAAAAATACTGGCTGGGCCTGTGTTGGAGTGTATAACATTAGACTGAACAAGGGGACACTTCATCAACTATACATTACACCTGATAAATATTCATTATTTATTTAGCATGATTTCCCACTAAATGTTACATAGAATATTTGAAAGCAAGTGTCAGTGACTCTGTTTTACTTATGGAAAGAAATCCTTTATTTCCAGATGAATATATAAAGACACAATAACTTTAAAAAATAAAATGAAAATAAACAAAAGACTGCTCACAACTTGGAGACTGCCCTTCCTCCATAAATCTGCCATCATGATCTCTCAGGTTGTTTTGGTCTTGGTTTTTTATTTGTTGTTGTAAGGGTTTGTTTGTTTTTTTAATTTAGAGTAAAATCCATGAGTGCCTGCTGCTATAGTTGATGAAGGACAGACATGATAAACTTGTAGAACCATCTGTTGCTTAATAAAACACTATAGCACTGTCAAGAAATAATTCTGTCTAACAAAACATTCCTCTAGAAACAACAAAAACAATTTCTACTGTAGAAAAAATAATTTTTAAATCTTTGTGAAAGATTGCTTGTGTGTCAGAATTAACAATTAGAAAAAAAAACTTGTGGAATGACAGTATGATTGCTATCTTCTTAGAAAAAAAACATATTTCTTCTAAATTTCATGTATAAATTATATAGATGATAAAATGATAAGAGAATATGTGCAATGCCATACAGGCATTTTCTGCAAACTATCTATTGTATTTTCAGCTTCATAAGTTCATTATGTGAAATAATTGTTTCTTTGTTTCCTAATAATAATTAATATCATTATTAATAATATTATTATGAATAATGATAATATAATTATTAATATAATAATATATAATATAATTAAGGTTCTTAGCACCTTCATTATCAGAAATTTACAGTAAGCAGACAAACAGATAAAAGATCTTAGGATAAAGTACATCTATATAATGGATTTCATTATCTAACTTTACTACAAAATATTATTTTGTAAAACAGGACTTCAGCAGTTTATGACACAAATAACATGTGAATAAGAGTTATACATTAAGTATTTAAAAAATATATATATTTGATGTATAACAGAAGGAGAATCCTAGAATTTTAAGAGTTGAAAGGGAGCCAAAAGATCATTTGGCCCCAACTATCTCCCACCTTGCCATGGGCAGGGACACCTCCCCAGAAGAGGTTGCTCAAGGACTTCTCCAAAACACCAGGGTTGGGGTGTCCAAGACTACCTGGACAAGCTGTTTCAGTATCTCATCACCTTTACAGTAAAGAATTTCTTCAGTGTCCAACCTGAATTTCCCCTCTTTTAGTTTGCAGCCATTATACTTTGCCTTATCACTAGTGTTCCTGATAAAGTCCCTCTACATCTTCCCTGTAGGCTCCCTTTAGATCCTGGAAGGTTGTTATGAGGTCTCCAAGTAACCTTTTCTCCAGGCTGAACAGACCTGTTCAACCATTCCATGTCCTTATGTTGGGAGCATCAGAACTGTATGCAGTATTCCAGGTGGGGTCTCACCAAAGCAAAGAGAGAGAATCACCTCCTTTGACCTGCTGACTTCTCTCCTTTTGATGTAGCCAGGGATTCAGCTGGCTCTATGGGCTGTGAGCACACAGTCCTGGCTCATGTTGAGTTTTGCATCATCCATCATCCCCAAGTCCTTCATAGGGTTGCTCTCAGTCAATTATCTGCCCAGCCTGTAGGTGTGTCTGGCATTGCCAGTGTAAGACTGTTGAGGAATACGTCTGGCGCAGGCAGCTCAGAGTGCAGCTGCAGCACAAGTGGCAGGTTTAGCTCTGGGAGCAGGACACTGGGCTGAGGAAAGTGGTCTTAAATTGCTGATTATTTGCGTAAAAAAGGGCACAGGAACCTATGGCACAACCAGGTGACTGGACCCTCAATGATGTGTCAGGAGCCAACAAACCCCAGATTTTACTGCACTTAGATTGTCAGGGTATAAAAGACCAGGTATTCCTTTGTTCAGGGCCCATTCCCAGAGGCACCCAGCTCAAGATGATATTCTGTGATTTTATCATTTAGTTACAGCACCAGAAGTAAATTTTTTTAAGGTTAGGGACAGTTGAGACTGTGCTATGGAAAACCTAAGGAAAGCTGGTAAAGAAACCTGATCTGATCATGAGTATGGAGTGTGTAGCCATGGAGCGGCTTCAGTCCCAGTTTGGGTGGTGCCAGAAAGACTGCCAGAATGGCTCCTGGATGGTCACAGAGGAAAGCTTCCTTAAAAAAGACCTTGCATTCTTGCATTTCATATTAAAGAACTCTATGAGGTTTGCATCAGCCCACCTCTCAAGTGTGTGTCCAGGTTCCTCTGGACAGCATCTCTGCCCTCCATACTGTGATTCCACAACTGCACCACACAGCTTGGCGTAATCAGCGAACTTGCTGAGGGTGCACTTGATCACAGTGTTCATGTTGTCAACAAATATGCTGAACCTTAGTACTGGCCCCACTACCGACCCTAGGGGACACCACTCATCACTGAACAATGATCTGTCTATTCTGATTTCTAAACTATCTGAAATGAAACAGATAACAGAAAGGAATTATTCATATGCATATGCATTTCAGCAATCCAATTGTAATATTGTGGGACTGTTCAATCTCTGTGTCTTGGAAGTTCAGTCATGCTGTGGACATCTGCACGCATAGTAGGAGGTATCCAAAACTATTTAGAACAAAGATAAATAGTTTCACAGACTGGAATGTTTTAGTGAGACACCACTGTGAATTCGGCTCAGTCGTGTTTAGGAAATTGTTGGTGATTTGTGAGAAAGCTAAGGCCATATCAAAATTTTAAATACATTTTTTGAGATGGTATTTGTTGGAAGGTCAAGAATTCAGGAGAGAAAATGTGGAAAAGAAAACATATAAATACCTTAGAAAAAATTGGAGAATCATAAAATGGTATCTCAGCAATATGAAGATCAGCATGTTCACTGTAAAATGCCAATACAAGTCAGAGACAGGCTGGTTTAAAGGAGAAATTGTGTTATGTAAGCATAAATATATAAATATATAATGAGAAACAAATGAGAAAATTACAGCTACTACTGTAAATTTACTAGGAGGGGTGAAATATTTTCAGGTTTTGATTATTTTTGTGAATCACATCAAACACTGTGAAAACCACAACAGCTTGACCCAACTCTCTCTAAAGTAATTTACCTAAATGTGGATTGAATTAGAACTGGATTAATTAGTCAATGAACACAAAGTAGGTCATTTCTACATAGTTAACCATTGAAGAGGATCTTTAAATAAGGAAATTCACAAGAGGGTAGAATGCATGGGATTATTTTCCATTTTCAGGTTGAAAATGCCTAGAATGCATCTAGTATCTAAACAAGAATCTATTAAAATAAAAGGTTTGTAAAAAGGTTTGTGAAAGGTTTTGTTATTAAAAAAAAAAAAAGCAAACTCATTGTTAAACTTGTAAACCAACTATTTTTTTGCTTGAGTGATATCACGTGAAGCTAAACATTGTTATTGAAAACACATTAAAATCATTATTGTCTTCTGCCTGATGAGAAAATATTTTTGTGCATTTTTATCCCAAATTACTTATTGTCTCCCTTATCAGCACAGAATTCAAACAAACAAAATTCAAGAATTCAAACAAGCAGAATGGAGAGGAGCAGATAGGCTTCATACTTCTGTGTTTCAGAGATGACTGAAATTCTGTACATACCACAAGCGAACACATAAAGCACTCACTTAAATTTTAATATTTTTAATTTGTACACTGAGAACTTACTGTTTAAAAGATATCAGAACTTGTATAGCTATAAAACAATTCTTAGTGTCTTTTTAACCAGAACTCACTTAGTATATTGAAAATATATTGATTTAGAATTTTATTATCACATTGAATATCAAAAAAACATAGAAAATATGTGCAGCCATTTAGAATTTTGTTTTTCCCCCCAGAACCTCTTGATTTCTTTCTTTGTTTCCCATCATAGAAATGCTGTAATGATGGGAGATTTCTTATGCCTCTAAAAGGCTTTCTTTACTTGGCAGCTGGGGAACATTTTAGAGATGCTGGTTCACTCTCAAACTAAAATAAAAATCTATTCCTCATCCTCTGTTTTTGGGTAAGTTCTATAAGCATCTCATAGAAAAGGTAATAGCATTTTTTTTCTTTGTTCGAAGAATTAAGGAAATATCACTGGTTACTTCTTAATGAGGGAGGCCAGTACCATTGGTATGTCAGATGTGTTTTGAAGGCATTATGAATGTGTCCAACCACAAAGCAGAAGAATTGTTGTGTTTTTTTTTAAATTGGTAAAGTGTTGAATTTTGGTTAAACTCTTAAAAGATTGACATTTACAAATGCAAAAGTCTCAGACAATGATGAAGCTCCTGAAAGTACACAGCTTAAACATTTCCACTGTCATACAGAGACAAGGTTTTACAGGATCTTTTGCTCTACAGGTCTGTTGTTTTGTTTTTTGATTTTTATTTTAATTTTAATTAGATGCCATAGTTCTGCCTGTACTAAGTATTATTGTTTTATTTTGTTTCCATATGCAGGGTTTAAACTTGTCATAATATCACAGTGTGTTCTCATAATGAAATACATATATATATTTATATAAACAATATTGTATTTTTAATAGAAATGCTTTGTGGTTTTTTTACAAGGTTTCAATCTCCCTGTAACATAGCTATTCAAATTCATGCTGGCACAATTCCAAAATCTGCTCATTTAGTTGATTATAAAGCAGTCTTTCTGAAAACAAAAAACAGTTCTCCAGGACTCTGGCTGAGATCTGATATTGGAAATACTTTAATTTCAGGCAAAAAGAGTTGCTCATAGAGCTGAAATAACTGTAAATACAGTATTTGTACAAGAATAATGAAAATAAAGAAGTGCAGGTATCAATAACTTTTCCCTAATTATCAGTAGGTGTTGGGGTCAGTAAAAACCTTAACTGAAGGACATGGGAAAACTCCTCCTAGTTATGGAGAATAAAGTGTTACCCATATTGCCCCCTGTTTAGTTTTATGTATTTGTTTCCAGAAAGTTCTGTAGTTTCTTTGTTATTGTCCTAGTTTAGGGCAAATTAGGGAGGAAAACTCCAAATGGGGATTTCCCCAGGGAAATGCCCCTCCCCACCAACTGGTCTGGGAAAGGGAAAAAAAAATTCCTTGGAGAGAAGTGGAAAAAGCTGTTTATTTAACAGAAATTGAATAATATTAAATAATAAAATCTCTCGCTGTTCGATGGGATGGCAAGTCTAGGAAGAAAAGTCCTTTTCATGTGGTGTAGCTCGGCTCGCTCAGGTTCTTATCAGTCCCTCCGGCGCTGGAAAGTGCCGAGGCCCAGGCCCCGGTGGGCCACAGGCCTGAGCTCCCGGGGTTTGGCTGGGTGTTCAGTCCAGAGCAGGCTTGCACAGATCCAAGAAAATTGGGAAAAAAACAAACAAAGGTCTAGGGAACTCCTCTGCCTCAGCTAGCTAAAACTAACTAAAATCCAGAGAGAAGCTCTGTCCCGCTGTCTGTCCGTGCTGCAGACACCACAGTCCAGGAGCGGGATGTGTGGGAGTGATGTTTTTCCTTAACACAAACTGCACGCTTCTTCTTCTCCCTCTCTTGCTCTCAAAGCCAGTCTTAAAGGTGCAGAACTTAATATATAACATAAACCAGATGACTGGGGATACCAGTATCATAAAGTCACCCCAGGACAGTTATAATTCGTTAAGATTTGGTGCATTATTTTACATATTCCTAATCCTCAGTGTTTATTTGTCCTTTTCCCTCAGACTCTGCCCCTACCTTAGTTCAAAGTTACTACCGAAGTTTAAGTTGCTGTAACCCCCTGGCCCTCACCTTTTGTGTGCATCCCCATATGCTGTTCGAATTCTGCGTTTGCTGTTTTGCTTATGAAAGAGTTTTACTTTTTGGGTCACACATTCGTGCCCATCTCTCTTTTTTATCTTTTTAATCTTTTTTTATCTTTTTTATCACCCACCCTCAAACCTCACACTGATTATCTCTGAGGTAGCACCTGGCCGGACCATCCAGGCCTGGCTTGCTACAAGTAGGAAGATAGGTTGGAAATACTCACAAATGAAACAGATAATCTAAATAACACATTAGACACTCAAATTTCAATATTTAATTAATTCAGAGGTTTTTTTCTTAAAAACTATGGATATATTATATCTTCATATAAATCACAAATCAAGCTAGCTATATGTTGCTAATATACATTAGCAAATGTATGTTGCAGTGAGAAAGGTAAAGTTTCACACCACTCGGTTTCTCTTCAGGCTTCTGAAAGGCACTTTGAACTAAATGAAGCTCAGTCAATGTGTTTCACATGATTAAAAGGATGAGCACAGTCATTAACAAAACTGACTAATGGACTAGAGGGTTCTAAAACTCCCAAATGCCATCATGATGAAAGGAAGGCATTTTCTTATTAATTTTCTTGCATAGATCTTAGCTGGAGGACCAGGAATCTGTTATTACTTTGGAACTTCCCAGGCTGTGTAGGTGTTTTGGGTGCAGAGTGATATTGCCTATCCTAAAACTATCACTCTTTCCTTTGGCATTCTAGTTATAATATAATGGGAAACATCTATTTCATATTTCACAAGTTAAAATAGAAATTAAAAAAATAAACAAGAGACTGATGATGTACACATATGTACACATATCTACCCAGATATAATCTTTTTCTTTGACCTATTAAAGGATATTGCCATTTTTCTGAAACCTAAATTGCCAATTACTTAAGGTTCTGTAGAATATAAATTCAGTTTCTTATGCAGACTCTGTTTCTAAAGCTAACTCATGTTGCTGGATTAAATATTAGATTTTAAAAGTAAGCATTAAATAATTAAATAAAGAGATATACCTCCATATTCTAGAAGACATGTCTGTTCTGATGCCAGATTTTGATTCTACTTATATGAGAGAGTACGATTTATCAAACAGGAGCTACAATAAATAAGGGAAATGTCTACTTAAACATTATGAGTTTTTTAACTCTGAAGTGAAAATTTATATTTTAGTAGCAAAAACTGCAAAGTGTTTTCCCATATACTTAATCCATCTTCCTACTATGTAAATTCAGAAGTTGATTATCACAAATTTATAGATCATAACCTTCAAAGTTTTGGGGCATATTCACCTTGTGGCTATGATTGTATCCCCCCTCCATTAAGAGTTAAAGATCATCCTGTAATTTATTCATAACCTGTGTTTCCATTGGGTGAATTTTTAAATAGAAATAAAATACCTTTTTCTTTGCCTTCATTGTTAAACTAGCAATAGATCCTAGCAGAAGAGTTCCAGCATGCCATGTTTGTAATAGTTTGCAGCAGCAATGGTGTCCAACGGGACCAGGGCATTGATCATTGGCACTTGTGATGCTGAAACTCTAATCCTGCAACTCAGTTCTGGGCCCCTCACTACAAGAAGGACACTGTGGTTCTGGAGTGTGTCCAGAGAAGAGCAATGGAGCTGGTGAAAGGTCTGCAGCACAAACCTGATGAGGAGCAGCTGAGGAAACTGGGGTAGTTTAGCTTGGAGGAAAGGAGGCTCACCGCCAGAACATGTGTGTGTGCGTGCGCACAACATGATGATATCACCTTATCACTCTCTACAACTACTAGAAAGCAGGTCTTAGTGAGGCAGTGGTTAGTCTATTCTCCCGGTTAACAAGTGACAGAACCAGAGGAAATGGCCCGAATTTGCACCAGGAGAAGTTTAAATTGGATATTAGGAAACATTTTTTCACAGAAACTGTGGTCAGGTCTTAGAACAGGCTGCTCAGGGAAGTGATGATATCACCATCCTGGGAGGCATTCCAAAGGTGCCTGGATGCAGCACTTGGGGACACAGTTTACTGGTGGACATGGTGGTGCTAGGTTAACAGTTGCAATTGATAATCATAGAAGTCTTTTTCAATCTCAACAAGTCTATGATATTATGAATAATTTGTCTTCCCATTGATTGGATTATCCAAAGAACTTGCAAATTCCAAGACAAGAAACCTACAAATAAAAAAAAATTATTGGGCTGTTTTGTCACTCAGTCTTGGGGGATAGGTATTCTAGCCTTTATCATCTCTATGTTGACTTTACTCTATATTGACTTTCCTCTGCTGTAGATTGGGAGTACGTCTAAATCAAATTACCTATATGACATATGAATATGTTTTCAGAAATCCAGTTACATGTTGATTCAGTGTCGCTATGAGGAGAATAATCTAGTGGGATACTAGTCTATGAGTATGCTAGTGACAAATACAAGGATCCAATGATTTTGACAATTGATTTGAATTGACACCCAGAAAAAAACTGCTCATAAATTATAGCACTATTTTAAGGTATTAGCTGATAGACTCCCAAATTAAATTAAAACCTCAATGGAAACTTTTGTAGGTGAGAAATAATTTGCATCTTACCTAGAAATTACTTTCAATATTCATTAAAATTTGCTTTAATTACACAATCCACTAAAAATTAAAAACAAACAAACAAACAAAAAACAAAGAGAAAAATATCTTTAAAATACATTAAAATTTAAAAATAAAATTAAAACCCCAAGCAAACAAAAACCCAAAACCTTTTCATATACTGCCTAACTTGGGATGTGGAAGGACTCAATAGCAACTAAGCTACAATTGTCATTGTTCTTATTTCCCTAATAAAAATTGACAAAATTCCTGAAGTGTCAAACAGGTAATATGTCCATCTGCAAAAGCAGACAAGTAGTAACAACATCAAAAATTTCACTAACTCAGTCACAAAATAAAAGGATATGATTGCAAAATAAGTATTCTTCTGTTTAGTATACCTGAGAGACATTATTAGATCATATTGATAAATCCTTTTTAATAAGTTATTTTAGAACACAAAACTAGTGAATAGAAGTGGTGATTCTAATTTATAAACAATTAGAGAAATTTGATGAAAATCTGGAGAATTAAGTCAAAAATCCCACCTCTTCTGTGGTAGCTATAGTATACAATTTCTAAATTTCAGGAAGATGTAGCAGTCCCATGACTTCTTACTAATCTGGGACAGATATTACTCCCAAGGATTTCCATTTTGTATGCAGTAATTAAATATACATAGATCCAGAGTGACATCCCAGCTGAAGAGAAGAAATATCCCAATGAATATACTTCTATTTTATTCAAAATGGAAAGGAATCCTCAGACATTTCAGAAAACAATATATTTTTCTAGTGCTCTATTCCCAGTGTTTCTTCAATCATCATTAGGTTCTCTGCTTTCAAGGTTGTTGGAGCTATGCTACAAGGATGTACTCATATTTTTAATATAGCCTTTTTTAGAGGAAAAATGCCCCTTTTTTTTGTACCTATTTCCAGAAGATGAATCAAAGAAGCTATTGCAAGAAAAAAAAAACAAAACCAAAGGAAAATCACATGGACTACTAAAGCAGAACTTAATATCTATGTTCAGAAGAGCAGTCTGAGAATTAACATCCCAACAAAGCCTATACAAACAAAAGCCTGTAGTGCCACAGGCAAACATGTCCAGAAACACAGGTGTTAATCATGTAAACAGCTACAGCTGATGAGAGAAACAGGATCATTTCATCAGTTTTGTAGTTCTGCAAGGTACACGTTGACATTCAAATTAGTTATTTTCTCAAATCATGCATTGGAAACCCTTATTTATTTGCATTGACTAGTATAAGTGAGATGTCTAAAGCCTACACATAAGATGGTAAGCAGTTTGAATTTTATGTTGAGGGTCCCTATTTCTATATCTTTTGAAAGATTCAATTTGCTAGACATCTTAAAAGAACACCTCACACTGAGAGCATTTGTCAAAACAAAATTAGAGAAGATAGTGTTCCTGTGACGACTCACCCCTCTACCGCTTCTAACATAATTGTCTAGTAATTTGAGCTTTCTGTCAGGAATTGATCTAGAGAAAATCAAGCAAAATGAAACATGACTTGACAGCCTACTGCTTCAGTCACTCTACAGATTGTAAAATCTCTATCCTTTCACTGTGTTCTGTTTTATTATAAAAAAGGGGATGAGGGTTATTTTATTTTTAATCTGAAGACACATAGGAGGAGGCAAGGGCTTCCTCTTTCCTTAGTTTTTGTGGGTGAATATGAATAAAAAGTCCTGGGTTTTATCAGTTTCTTCCCACCTGCATATGGAAGCTTTCTGACAGGCTGAGTTTCAGAGCAGGCGTTGTGAGTAGTCAAATTCCTCTTCACTCTGCCCCCATTCTCACTCTGTAGTCCGCTTTCTTTTGAAGACTGCTGCCCAAAGAAATAGGTTGGCTTTGCTGTAGTACTGAATCACTCTTCGACATTTCAGAGTTGTGAGTTCCCAGACCTCGGATTCTAAAATTTCATACATGTACAACACTGTATATTCAACCAAATGTGGGTACTGCTTTTGGCTGAGGCAGAGTAAGCTTTCTTCACAGTGGCTGATTTGGGGCTGTGTTTTGGATTTTGTGCTGAACATGATAATACAGAGATGTTTTTGTCATTGCTGAGCAGGGCTTGCACAGAGGCCTCTTCTGCTTTTTGTAGTGCCATGCTGGCAAGGAAGTTCAGGGTACACAGAAGGCTGGGAGGAAACACAACCAGGACAGGTGATCCAAACAGACCAAAGGGATATTCCAGACCCTACGGTGTCATACCCAGTACATGAAGAGTGAGAAGAAGGAAGGAAAGGGGTCACATTTGGAATTATGGCATTTGTCTTCCCAAGCCACTGGTATGTGTGATGAGGCTATGCTCTCCTGGAGATGACTGAGCACCTGCATGTCCATGGGAAGCACTGAATTAATTCCTTGTTTTGCTTTTTTTGTTCCCTGCTTTTGTTTTCCCTATTAAACCGTCTTTATCTCAACTCATGAGTTTTCTGGCTTTTGCCCTTCCCATTCTCTCCCTAGTTTCTCTGGTGTGGGGAATGGGTGAGTGGTTCTGTGTGGCTTGGTGGCTGGCCAGGTTTAAACCACAACAGTGAAGGAGGATTATTAAAATATTTTTTAAAAAATAAAAAAAAAAAATTATAAAAAAATTTGGCCTTCAGTTTTTAAAAAAGCAGATATGAAAACTTTAACTAAGCCTTGTCAGTAATGACCTCACACAGTCAATATTATTGTATTAGATTATAGCTGTAGTGAAAGATTTCCTAGGTTCATCACTTATTCCATGCATATGAAGGTCATAATAATTACATTATAAAAAGTATAATTTGATGAGCACTATGCAACTTTCATGACATGAAGTTTTAAGTCAAAACAAAGACAAACCAGAAAAGAGATATCCTCTAACTCATGGCCATGGAGTGATATACTTTTATATTTTATATTATCAGCCTCTTTTCAAATAATACAAAAAATACTCAGCACTTGGTAAACATAGTTCATAATTAAACACCTAACAAACTTATTAATTTATTGTAGAGGTAGAGCCTATAAATATGCTGGACCATGTCATCATGGCAAATGAATTAGTTAACTGAAATTATGTTGAGGATATTCTAAAGATTCATTCAGTAAACCAAGATCATTTTAAAGGGAAAGGAATTGAAATATCATAGTCTATCACTAACTTGTTTCTTTATTTCACTGTAAGGTTGCAAAAACCCATTGCAGGAACATTTCTATCAATGTAAAAAATGGCAATGTGGGCTGAGAAAAAAATAAGATTGTCTCCAATGTATTATGCTAGCAAGTTTTATTTGTTGACAGTATATTACATGTGAAGCATATCCCAAATTTAATTTATTTAGAGAGAGGAGGAGAGGATCTAAAAAAATACAAATTTTATTCATGAGATTATACATACAGAAGTGGTATTTTGCAGTTCTATTTATATAGAGTAGGCTGACATTACATATTTGTTATGTAAAGTGCCTAAACTGATCCAAGAGCAGACACAGTATTTCAGGGCTTTCACAACAACCGAGTACTCACCAAAATACCAATCTATCTGTAATACAGATATATGATTTTTTTGCAACATTTATTTTCTCTCTAGTGTTGCAGTATGACTCAGCAATTAGTTCTTAGCTTAGAAATAAGCTAATTATGAGTCATAGCTTTCATAAGTGTTTGTAAGCAAAATAGAGGAGAAAAAGAAGACAGAGGTGGAATAAAAGGAAGAGAGGGAAGGTGCGGGAAGGTGCGGGAAGGTGCGGGAAGGTGCGGGAAGGTGCGGGAAGGTGCGGGAAGGTGCGGGAAGGGAAGGTGCGGGAAGGGAAGGTGCGGGAAGGGAAGGGAAGGTGCGGGAAGGGAAGGTGCGGGAAGGGAAGGGAAGGGAAGGTGCGGGAAGGGAAGGGAAGGTGCGGGAAGGGAAGGGAAGGTGCGGGAAGGTGCGGGAAGGTGCGGGAAGGTGCGGGAAGGGAAGGGAAGGGAAGGGAAGGGAAGGGAAGGGAAGGGAAGGGAAGGGAAGGGAAGGGAAGGGAAGGGAAGGGAAGGGAAGGGAAGGGAAGGGAAGGGAAGGGAAGGGAAGGGAAGGGAAGGGAAGGGAAGGGAAGGGAAGGGAAGGGAAGGGAAGGGAAGGGAAGGGAAGGGAAGGGAAGGGAAGGGAAGGTGCGGGAAGGGAAGGGAAGGGAAGGGAAGGGAAGGGAAGGGAAGGGAAGGGAAGGGAAGGGAAGGGAAGGGAAGGGAAGGGAAGGGAAGGGAAGGGAAGGGAAGGGAAGGGAAGGGAAGGGAAGGGAAGGGAAGGGAAGGGAAGGGAAGGGAAGGGAAGGGAAGGGAAGGGAAGGGAAGGGAAGGGAAGGGAAGGTGCGGGAAGGGAAGGGAAGGAAAGGGAAGGGAAAGGAAGGGAAGGGAAGGGAAGGGAAGGGAAGGGAAGGGAAGGGAAGGGAAGGGAAGGGAAGGGAAGGGAAGGGAAGGGAAGGGAAGGGGAGGAAGGGGGAGGGAGAGGAAGGGAAGGGAAGGGAAGGGAGGGGAAGGGAAGGGAAGGGAAGGGAAGGGAAGGGAAGGGAAGGGAAGGGAAGGGAAGGGAAGGGAAGGGAAGGGAAGGGAAGGGAAGGGAAGGGAAGGGGACTAAAGCCTCACTGTTGGTAAGCCTCGTCTTACATGCTCATGCTTCCAAACTGTTATTAGTTCCAGCTAGGATAGAGCAAATTTTCTTCAAAGTATCTGGGTACAGTACCATGTTTTGGATGTAGAATGAGAATAATGCTGATAACACACCAATGTTAGTTGTTAGTCGTTTACTAAATAGAGCTCACTTTAAACAATCAAAATTCTTTCAGTATATTTTATGGTGCTATGGAAAAATAATGCCATTACATCTTCTTCACTGCTTTGGCCAATATAGAGGAAATTTTCCCATTAAAAAAAACCCATCTAATAAAAATCTAAATCAGTGTCCAGATAATGTGACAAAACATGGAATACATTTTCCATTAATTATCTTCAGTGTAAAATTTAACACTCTCCAATATGAAGAAATACATTATGCTTACCAGAAGTGGAGAAAAGTTGTGAATACAAGGTTGAACAATCAGGGTGTGTGGTAATATCAAGTGTTCTTCAATAAATTAGTCACTCTGATAGTATGCCAACCATGTCAGCTAAAAATTTTCATAATTTAAATAGTTTATTGATCTAAGAGGTGGTAAATACAGCTGAAATAAACTGTGAAATTGTATACATGGTAATAAGCTCATGTACAAAAATAATGCTTGCATTAGTAAACAGCCAAAAAAACAAACCTGCAAATTAACAGGAAACAGATCTATTTTCTTTGCCCCAGAGAATGAAACTGGACACACTAATAGTATTTTTCCCCACTGAACAGGAATTATTTCACATTTCACTTAGCTTTTTACTACATTTGGTACAGTAATGTCTATCAAGGGGTAAATTGACTTTCCTTTTACAGATCATTAACAGCTGCAGTCAGCCAACAGAGTTTGCATGAATTGGTTCTAGATTGTGTCTAAGTTCAGACATGAGTTCATTCAGCATTGTAAGTTACACTAAATAAAAGGAAATATATCCTTGAACTGTAATGCACAACTTTTGACTTGTAACTATATCAAATCATTTTCTACATTATTTATTCATCATTTAAACCTTTCATTAGTAAATAATTTGTTTTTTGAAATACATAGACTGTATGTGTCCAAAAAGATCTTATGATAATCCATCAGGAGTCTAATCCACATTATCTGTGGAAAATGGTAAGGATCAGTCTAAGCATTTGGCTGATTTTGAATAAGCACAAGCTTGACTTCTGAATTAACAAAAGAGGAGTCACAGAATGCTACAGTTTTTCTCTCTTTTAGGTAAAATAGTTCATTCTAAAATTATGGTGGCCAGCCCTTTGAAATAAACTATGCATGCATGTGTGTGAATTTCTTAATGTGTATTCTCATCTAGAATTCAGACTCCAATATGCTTACATTTGTCTTGTATAGAACAACCATTTTTGTTCTTTTCCTCAAAAGTGTCACTGAATTATCCACACAAAAGTGAGAGCCCTGGACGTGCATTTTTTTCACCCGAATGCAAATTTCTGAACGGGAGACCACTACAGCACAATTAGCTGGTTTTTTTTGACATAGGGAAAGGAAGGAGCACCTGCCTCATCAATTTGCTGTCTCTTTCTAAGGATTTGTTTCTCTGAAAATATAAGCACAAAACCAAAGCTCAAACTCAACAAAAGATGAGAAATTGGAATGGCTTGGTTCACTTTCATCTCCAAAAATTGTAGAATTGTTCAGGTTGGAGGGGAGATTATCTGATCCAACCAAAGCGAATCATATTTTTCAGGCCCTTATCAAATTAGTATTTAAAAGTTTCCAAGAACAGTGCATCAACTGCCCCTCTGATAGATCACCTTCATGGTACACAGTATTTCCTATTATCTAATTGGAGCTTGTCATAACACATATTCATTTCTGCTTTTTACCTGTGCATACTCTAAATTTCTGTCTGTCTTTCTAGTGCCTTTTCAGGTTGTGTCAGCTTTCACAAGCAAAGTCTGCCATGCCCCAGTTTTGGAGCACTTGCCTTATGCAAACAAGAATAATTAGGTTTTGGTGAGTCTAGAAAAGAGATAGATGGCTTTGGGACAGCCCAACAGAACCCCACAGTACTTAGGCTGAGTTTACTAAGAAGAGGGAGCCAGGCACTTCACCAAGAGCATGGTAGGAGGAAAAGAGACAGTAGGCATAAGTTGAAACAAGACAAGTTCAAAATTAATACAAACAAGAACTTTCCCACCCTGAGGACAGTCAAAGAGTAAAGGAGTTTGCATAGAAAGGTTTTGCAGTATCCATCTCTGCCAGGTTTTCTTCATCTGGCTTGGACTCTGCATAGCCTGCTTTAATTTCACCACTGAGCCCAGTAAGTATTCAGCCTATATTGTTGTGTGGGGTGTTTCAGTCTGTCGTGGTTTCACATAGCTTGGTTTTTAAAGAGAAAAATCCATCAGTTACAAAAGTGATTCTCTGTGAGGACTGCTAACAGCTTCCTCCGGACCCAACAGAACCAATCAGTTGCTAGTTTTGAACAATGACACCCTGTTAAACCACTTAAGAAAGTTGAACATGCCTCTGTGAAATCACATTTAAAAATGAACAAGCCCCAGGGAAAACTCTCTTGCTTCTGGCCTTTGAACAGGTAACTGGGCGCTGGCCAGGCTGGGTCTGCCGTGCGAGCTGGCCAGCTCAGCCCGCAGCTCGGCTTAGCTGAGATTCTGCCACTGCTGAGTTGAGGCCAGCTCCACTTGGCTTCAGGTGGAGCCGAGCCAGGCCCTGCTCCGGCCGTGAGCTGCTGATCCATCCTGCTGGCACCGCAGAAAAATCATGTGGCTGAGAACAGAGGCGGCCCCATGCAGAAAGCAGCCCCGCAGCTGGAATTGAATGTGGCCAAAATACAGTAGTGCAGCCAGAGCAGCCGCCACCCAGCAGAGATCACATAGCCATCCACAGAGACCCAAAAAGAATATTAACTCTTTTAGTGCACAGATGAAACTTTTAGACATCAATTCTTTCTCGAGTGAAGGAAAAGGACAGGGTTAAGACATGTAACGAAAACAACACAGAGACACCATGGTCAGTGAAGGAGGAGTCAAATCCCAGATGGGAGGAGAATGAGGAGGTGCCTTAATCTTGGGCTGAAATTCTCTTGTAAGGCTATGGAGAAGATATATTGATACATCAGACTCTTTTTCCCCCCTGTAACTCATGGAATGCATTGGGGCAATGCAGTGTTCTAGACACAGTTGTGAGCAGAGGCATCAGTGTTGAAGCAATCAGATGCTGAAGTAGTTGTGATCCAATGAGAAGCTTTAACAGAGATGACAGAGATGAGAAACCTGGCCCCAGGGATGGGAGAAGAAACCCTCTGTTCCCAGAGATAAAAGAAGACAGCTTTTGTTTCTATACTAGAACAGCTCATCCTTAAAATTGCACCCCAATAACCTGAAAAGACCCATGGTGGTAGTTGTGGAAAGATTACCAAACAGTGGGTTCTTGTTTGGTAATCTTTCCACAACTGCTCCTGTTCCTGCAACCTTCACGGCTGCAGATTTCTGGGCAGTTGCTATCTGTGAAAATTAAAGCCATGAAAGAACTGATTCTTGTGGAAAATTGGCATGGCGTGGCGTGGCGTGGCGTGGCAAGAAAGACTGCTCTCTCTGAGTGAACTGAAGAAAGATTATTTTAGAAGTGGTAAACTGACTGAAAATAGCAAATTTTGTCTCTTTACATTGTCAGTAGGAAAGGAAAGAAAAGTTGCGAGGAGAAGTGTTCGAAAGGTTTATTCCGATTATTATTCTTCTGGTTCTGTTAATAAAGTTTTTTTATAGTCTTTAAAGTTTTGAGCCTTCTTTTGCCCATCTGACAGCAGAAAATGAGTAAATAATTCTAGTGAGTGCACCAGTGTTTTGCCAGCACTCAACCCACCTCACAGTGGAAGCTGCATTTTTCTTTGTAAAGCTTCTTGAGGTTTCTTGATAGGTCATTTCTCTATTCTGTCATGGACTATCGTTATAGCATTCCTTCCTTTGAGTCCATAATTTAATGCCCACACTGACATCACTTTTTGATACTATCCACAAATTCCTTGAGGGACATTTCCTTCACATTATCCTGATACAGACATAAAAAACCTATAATTGCCAGTATCAAAAAGAGTTCTAGATACCTTTGAAGAACATAATTAATTACTGGCCTCCAGGTAGACTTTATTCTCTGATTACTACAACACCCAATTTAAGGCAAACATTGAATTCTCTTACCTTAAAACCACATGTCCAAACCATACCTCATCAGTATTGCTGTAAAAGATACCAGGAAAGACAATGTCAAAATTCTTGTTAAAGTCATGGTAAACAACATCACTGTGTGAAAGATACTCAGCTAAACACAAGACCTACAAGTGAATCAAACCATTTTGTTCTTAGTTTAATCATATCCAGAATTAACTCAGGGAGAATACTATTAAGGTATGTTCTACATTTTAGTAACAAAAACAGGTGACCATTTTATTCACTAGGTGAGAAGAACTGAAAAGAAATTACTTTGGTTAAGCAGAAATGTTAACTAGTACTAGATGACATTAGGCAAAATATTGACCCTTCTTTTTGCAAATTCATTTTTTTCACAAGTCTGTCAATCAAAATAATTCATTTGGAATCGATACACTGAACTCATCATAAAATCATGCTCAGAGACTTTTTCAGACACCATGATATTCTAAATAAAACTGATTTAAAGGGTAATTACTCTTCTCTGAAATTTTGCATTAAATAGTACTTTATGGAAATTATAACAGCATCAAAGGATGTATAAAAAAATATTATTAATGCAGTTTTGCAACTCTTTACCACAGTAGAAAAGATTTGTATAAGCAAAATGTATTTGGGACTCAAAATCACAAAAAGGTTATACAAAACCACCCCGATTTTTAAGACCTAACTGGAGGTAAAAAGCTCTTTTTAATATCTTCTGGACATTTTAAAAGTTCTGACAAAGGCAGAAGAATTAAACATAAGTGATGTACAGCTGGGAAAAAGTAGAGCTCAATGTAGCATAAGCAGCTATCCTGGAAGAAAAAGCACAGAGGAACAATGGAATAAATTGCAGTTGATTGTGAAACTGGTTGAATTGTTTTACATTTTAGCTAAAAACTTGTTCCACTTACTTTACTGCCTTTTGAGGAGAAAAATATATTTTAAAGTGCTTTTCATGTATGGCAGACGTTTTGGAAGAAAAAAATCTTTTTTAACCTGTTTCTTATTATTATATTCCTATTATGGAAATAACAAGGATGAATTTACAGTAGTAGTCCAACCTGGTCATAAATCTCCTGGGTGTTATCATGGACATTATCATGATGAATCCTCAGCTCAACATGAGTTTTTTGCTCCAGAAGTTCATGACAGTTCTGGGCCACTACAGACTATCCATATCACCCAGTTATGTCAATCAGTTAACTCATGATTTTCTGCCTTACCCTTAAGGAAAACAAAGCAAAACAAAACAAAAAACAAAACAAAAACATGAAAAAAGAACAAAATATGTAAGTACATAAGTTTTTCTTAAGGGGATGGTAAGCTCTGAAAACTTGTTACTTTAGAGATCTGTGATTTTATATTATTCTCAAAATGCAGGAATGCATGCATTGGGTACTTAAAAGTGCTGCTGCTTCACTACACGTTTTGAAGTGTTATTAGTCCTGCAATCCCCAAAGTACAATATAAACCCCATCTACTATAAAATCTGAAGAAATGAAATACTTTTACTTGCCTAATGAGAACATGATAATAGTAGGAGCAAACCACAAAAAAGTAGGCAGTTTAATATTGTGCCTGTAATAATTTGCTTGTGTAGGCCCCATTTTATAGCCAAGATAACTTAAACATTTCAAGATACTATAATTATTATGAGATCTTTCTGCAATTAATGTCTTTTCTGAAAGTCAGTTCAAGGAGGCTTCACTCATTAAAACAGTCTCAAGCAGCTTCAGGCTCCTCTTTCACCCCTACTTGCTGTTTGCAGATGAAAAGTATGTTACAAGATCAAGTAATAACCATAATCTCCTGAGATGCAAATCAGCGAGATACACCACGGATTTTCTTCTTCTAGAGTGTTATTAAACTGTAAAGGTTCGATGATCCATCACTTTCAAGATCACTTTCAGGATCTTCTAGTCAAGCTGTATTACCTGTGATGATAGATAGAGCTGGAGGGACTTAGCAAAGCAGCAGCACATGGGAAGGATGGAATCCCTGCCGCTCTGACTGATATTTTACTTGGCAACAGAGACTCTTCAGGTGTATTATAACCAATAAAGTCTACTATAGGGAGGTGTAGTTTTTCCCACACTAATGTTTAACCTAATATCTCATTAAATCCCTTATAGTTCATTAAATCCCTTGCTGACTGTATGCTATCTAATAAATTTTCACTTTACACGTTTGAATTGTTTGCAACCTATTTTAAAGTATTTCTGCACTCAGCTAAAGATGTTCCATGAGATGAGCCATAACTTCTTTGTAAAGGCTACCTTACCTTCTTAATGTAACTGCTGAAGTTAGTTATATCATATAAACAGGCCCTCTGAGACAGTCCTTCTTGTAATTAAACACTCTTGAAACTTACACTTCTTACATAGATTTGTTACAATATTTTTACTTCAATTAAGCCCAAACTGGTATATTAATAGTCCCATATGTTCTTTGATTGTACTAATTTCCATAATTTCATAAAAGATTAATGGTGATCACATGCATTCTCCCTTCCCACACATGACATATTGGGTTAGATAACTCCAACTGAAATTCTGAGTAATTTTTGATGGGTGTTGGGAAGAAAATATTTTGTCTTTTTATTAAATTCCTTATCTGAATAATTCTCATGAATGAAACCTGTGTATTCTTCTGAGTAAAAGAAGAATTATATCAGATTTCTATTTTAACTTAATGCAATTTCTGTGCAACATAAGGGTCACCATGATACTATCTCAAAAGTGCCCATAGTTATTGAGAAACATTTAAATAACTGTGGTAGTGCCAACTGCCCATTCAGAACTTTGCAGAAATACTGTAAATTTAGTAAAATTAAAATCTAGTCTGATATTTTGTTAAGCCTGCTCAAGTCTTCTAGACTGCTCATATTTATTTTCCAACAGTGAAAGAGAACAGTGATTGTATAGATATTCATTTTATATATGAAAACTTTTAAATAATACACGTTCTCCAAGGAAAAACTGTCTAGATTCTTTTTGTAAGAATCATAAAATCACATTCAGATCTAAATTAAGAGGTTAGATCAGCCTATACAAACAAGATAATAAGCCAGTCTTTTGTATTCAATATTAAATTATCACAATTGTTTTCAGTGTATGTCTAAATACCTGAATCTCCCCTGCTACAAACCATTCTCATATTAATGTGGCTATATGAGACCTATTACATAATTGGTCTAGAATATTTTTAATCATGGAGAGTATTTTTCTAATTCCTAGCATTTTATTTTCTTATTTTCTGTGGATTTTTTGTTACTTTTTCGAGTTGTGGGTTTGTGTTCTTTTCCTCTTTAATGTATATTCTAGAAGATTATTAGTTTTACTCTGTTTTCTTTCTTCCTTACAAGTTGCTTAAATATTTAGAAGTCTTAGTTCTGCTCTTTCTGCATAAGAGAAAGGTGCAGTACTCATTTCAACCACAACAAGAAAACCATGTGTGTGAGAATGCAAGCACTATGAGAATTGAATTACTGTGCACCAAAGGCAGGACTAAAGCAACAGTGAGCTTGCAGTAAAGCATTTGCACTGAGCAAATTCTACCCCCCTCATATAATCAGAAAATCATTAAGGCTAGAAAATACCTTCAAGATCACCAATTCCAACCTTGGACCAAATGCCTACCACCATGCCAACTCAACCATATCGTGAACCAGGGTTTGTGTCTGATCACAGTTTCCTATTCAAGGATTGTTTAATTCAAAACTGTCCTAGAAGTTGAAATCAGAGTAACTAATGCTTCGAATTAAGAGCACTAATTGACTGGTGGGAGGAGGCTCCTACTTTCTTATGCTTTCTGTGGTCTTTCATTCCTGAATTCACAATAGCTCAGGTTAAACAGAAGAAATCAGATAGATTTTAAGGTAGTTTTGTAGATGAATTTTAAGAAAGGCTTGGATGAACTGCAAATTAGAAACCACTTAAATTTTGAGAAACAACATTTGTTTGTCTTTTGTTATGGAGGATCAATTTTAGCAGTAGCCTGCCACATGGCAACATTACCTCTAGGCTTAACTGAAAGATCCTCAAGCCTATTTAACCAGTCCCTTAACCTTAGAGGAGACTCCATCCTGGATCCTGATAAGGATGTATGCACTCAAGATGAAGTTCAAGAGCTGGCCATCCTTACAGTGGTAGAAAATGAGCCATTCTAGCTGCTGCCTAGATTCCAAAGTGAAGGATAGGGAACTGATCTGTATTGCTTGTGGAGCTATACAAATCCAAATACTACACAAAAAATATTTGCCTTTAATGCTTTGTAAGCATCCCCACAAATGGCTGTTGATATATATACAGGATGTTGCAAAAATGGTAGCTGTGTCTGAAAACTGCATGGCTGTGCATCAAGGCACAATGCTCCACCCAATGTGCTTTGCTTTTACTTCAGATACCTTTTCTGTTTCCAGTATTTAATTCCATGATAATGATGTATCTAATGATAGATAATTTCTGTCTTTGATTGCCTTTCTATGCCAGACTGAAGCTGAGTCTGGCAAACAGTTAGTCTGAATCTTCTCAAAATCTGAATTTTCTCAAGATCTGAATCTTCTCTTGCTCTGCTTATTTTCTTGTTTCTCTGCACTGCAACATGTTCTTTTGGATACACATTTAGATATTCTGAAACTTAACTTGAGTCAAAAATATTTTGAAAGTTAAGAAAATCAAGATTTAACAAAACTTGATGCAAACATTTCTAAGGCTAGAAAAGAAAGATAGTAACTTTGACAAGATCACAATGACTTCAGGTATTCTTAAGTTTGATTTATTTTTGCCTTGGAGTTTAAGCCTATGAAATAATAGTACTCTTTTCAGCCTAATGCTAACTATACACATATATATTTCCAAGTACACCCCCTTTTAGGGAATGCCATTTTTTGATGGTATCTCTTCCATGTATAATAAATCTAAAAAAATAAATCTAAAAAAATTCCCGCCTGAAATAAAGAGGACTAGACAGACAGCGTTATTTTTTTTCCTTATTATTATAAAGAATATCTGTGTATCTAATATAATCTCTTCTATTAATAAGCTTCAGCTTCTTTGATATCAAATTAAACATTTTTCTTTTTGTCTTTTTTTTTTCTTTCTTAATTTAATCACTGAGAAATAATACATGCACATACAAATTGCTTTCCAGTTTATATTCTGGTCTAATAGTTTTCTTCAAGAAGTACAACATCTGGCCTTTCCTTAGATGATTTCCTTATAATTCACGTATCTTGGTGTTTGTATTTGAATGGTTTAGATCAGGCATGTTAATGGTGCACAGTTAAATATTTGATTGTACCCTTCAGTTTTCACAATGTTTGTCCTTATTAAAGGCTCTTTATCCCCTTTTCTAATCTTGATATAGCAGCTGAAGTTAAAAGAGATTAGCATCCTAGTTCAGAAATCTAATTCCCTTTGTATATCTTTTAACCCCTTAATGCTCTGCCTTGCTTATGGGAATCCAGATGGCTCCAGAAGGTGTCCACAGCTTTTATATAGCTCCTACTTAATTGAGCTTTAGCACTTTTTTCCACATGCTCACAATATTTTAATTGACTTTATACGTGTACTGAATTCCAATATTGAACTAGGTTCAAATCAGTGGAGTACAGTGACTTCCAAAGTTGCCTGTCTTTATTTCCTTGCAATTTTTTTTCTGTTGGACTTTAGTAAAAAACTTCTTGTCTGTCTCTTTGTAGTCTTTTGCATTTGATAAAACTCCTTTAGCCTTTATTTTTCTTTTGTGTGGCAAGGTTCTACTTTGGAGGCAACTGTTTAGCACTTGACTCTATGAAAAAAAAAAACAGTTAAATAGTTTTAGTGCTACCAGAGAGCTTAAGTTCAGTTTTGAGCTACTTACAATTGGTACAATGCTATATATTCTGAAGTTCTGAACAACTTAACATATACAAATTTTGATTCATTCAAGTTTTATTACTTTTTAAATAAAGCACCAACCATCCTCTGAACAAGAAAGAATAGTCACCAATGAATGAATTTTTATCTCCTATTAATAGCACTAGTCTAATAATTTTGACACAGAATTTCAACATAACTATCTACTTTTATATCTCTTTATGTGGTATTCATAGGAAAAAATGAATTAATAATTTTAAGGACTATTTTACAGTATTTCTTGAAATAAACTCTCTTTGCAATTGAACAACATGGCTTTTTAAATGCAAATACAGTGCCACAGTTTCCTAAGAAGACTTCTGAAACAATAGGAGTGATCATATGTTGGCATTCTCAGCAGCAGACTCTTGACAAGCTGATTGCGCCTCCTGTGCTTGCAGCAGCCATAGCCTGTAATAAGTAAGAGGCTGTAAATTGTAGGGGCCACTCATTTTCCCATTTCACTGTCTGCGGGAGCTAGTGAAAGCTGAAAATCTTCTATTCTGCCCTTTCATGTCAGTTAAGATAATGGCCAAATTTATTTTTTTTTAAGCAGAATATAATTGAGAGATATGTGATGGTGCCAAAAAAGTGAGATCACTCAATCCAAGGTCAAATTAGTTTCTCACTCCATACACCCATCTAATCAAAAGCTCGTTTTCTTTTTTTCTTTTTATTTTGGTTATCTGCATTGGAAATTCAAAGATAGCCTTGTCATCTACTTGTGTTGATCAGCCATTTCCCAAAGGTGCTCTGCACATGACATCCTCTTAATAAAGTGTTTCTATGACATTTCTGTTTTACTGGGTTTTGTCTAAGGCCATAGAGAATAAGGGAAAAATAAACAAAATGCAAGCATATTTTTCTTGATAATAGTTGATAATTTCATATTTCTATAGTATTGTATGATAATGGATTTTAAAATGATGAATACTTGAAGAAAAAAAATTAACCTATAATATTATTAAGTATAATATTCCACGTAAAATAAAACCTACTTTCTGCAATCTAAAAGATACTTGAGCTAAAGATAGTTATCTGTCAAGGCTTTGTGTTTTCTAAGCACAGACCAACTACTAGCTGGAACTCTGCTCAATGCCTTTTTCTCTTGGAACAAAATGAGCATTAATCTGGAAAATAATTCATTATTTTATTCAAACTTCTGCTTTAATAAATATTTTAAGAATAAATGGATAGCCATAGTGTTACACTGCAGAGTTATGTTTTATTTTTTAATTATTGTAGTTAATTCTTGTTTACTATTGTTTTATATCTCTGCTTGTCATGGCAGGATTTGGTATTTCCTTTCACTGTCCTATTTAGGGACCATATTTTCAAAACTGTTTTTCTCTTTCTAACGCACTAATACAGGCCCATCATTTTTTAAAGGTGCCATTAATCAAGCTGTTTTGTGAAATCCAGATGAAAGGATGCATGCCTAAACAGAAAAAAATCACAGCAAAAAGCAATGGAAACTCTGCATTAAAGACTCATCCATGGACAGACATCCTTTGAATGCAGAGGACTTACAAAATACAAAATCCAGATTAAAAAGAGGAACTTTGCAAACAGGATGGAGTCAATATTATATAACTGGATCCATATCAAACAGTCACACTGATAAAACAAGTATTAGAAAATTTAAATCAGATTACTTAAGTTACTTATCATCGCAAAAACAGATGAAAGATTTAAAAATAAAGACACATGCCTTCTGGAATACCTAAAATATATTTGAACAAAGTGCATGCAATTTCATGCAAGAAAACCAAACACAGATTCTTGCTATGTATTTCAGTTGCAATATTTCCACCTCAGTCATATGCATAGATATCAAAAGAATAATCATACAGCATTAATACCATGTAAGCAGAATTTGTAATTTCACATTTCAGAGTTGTGGGATTTTTTTAACAGCAGGACTTTGACCTCCAAAATGTCTACTCCTTGGTTAGAGTTTTTGAGAAAGAACAAAGCAATTCTAGGCAAAAGCTGCTATAATACATGTTTGGGCCCTACAGCTTGAAAGGAACTCCACAACCAGTATTTCCATGTGATGTACACTTTTATAAGTCAGAACTCTTCAGGCCAGCTGCTCACACACAGTGTATGCCCCACCAGCCTGATTCTTACTGTATTCAGCCATAATTTGTTTAAACTCACTGTTGCACAGTCTTGCTTTCTACCTTGATTTTTGCTCTCAGAACCAGTCTGAGACTAAGACAAAAGCCTTGAAAGACATGGATAGTATTCACCTGTCTAAACAATAAAGAACTGCTTTTATTTGAGATGTCATTTGGTATCTGAGACATCTGCAAGGAGCTGGACAACATGCTATAAACTGTACAAAAGAGAGGAATCTCCTGGAAACCAGAAGGAGGCTGAGCCAGGTAAGTAATTTAATGTCTTAATTTAATTTTAAAATTAGACATTTTTTAGACATGTAAAAGCAGCCACATGTTAAAACGTAAAATATATATCTATAATTATAAATTATAATTTATAATATAATAAAGCTGTTAAACCAGTCCAAATATATTTATTTACAAAACTTCCTGCCATGGCTTAACTTCAAAGTAACATGAAAAGCTAGACTTAAAGTAAAGTTTAAATTTAGTTCTTTCATTTTAGAACAGGAGTTTAAAAGCAAACCTTTCATTTATGAACAGGTGTTTTTGTAGTAACATAATACATACTTATTTGATAAACTTCCTTTGGTTTATGTGGCACATATGCTAATTGAGTAAGTTTTTCCGAAAATGTTATTTAGCTGTTTAAAGAAATTAAAGCCTGCTATACAAATTCTCATTTCTCATAAGCAAAATGACTGTCTTAAATGAAGAGTTTTAAGGATGAAGTGTGAAAAGAAGAGGAAAATTATGTATTATCCCTTACAAAAAATGCAATTACCAGATCTATATAAAAACTTTCTAGAGTTAAATTCAAAGTCAAATTGCTTGTTTAAAAATAATTTAAAAGGGAAATAGGGAAAGCAAGAAATATATGAGTGAAATTTTTCTCACCAATGATAAACAAAACAAAAAAATTGGACAGTTACTTTTCTGAGCACTATAAAATTATTTAGTTACAGTGTGATTAACTGATTGTAGAGCATTCTTATTGGCTAATTAGATAATTTTCATTAAAATTCCTGTTTCATTCACTATCATCTGTATACAGTAGCTCTTCAAATAGTGAATCATAAATAAGTTGATTCTCATATGAGATCTGATTACAAACCCATTGTAATCTTATTCAATTTCATTCAAGTTAAGTATGTTAAAATAATTCAATTTATTAATTTGGAGACAAAAGAGGTTTCATAGACTCATTTATATTTCTTTTATAGCTGTTTCACTAAAAGAAAAATGGATGAAACAAATGAGATAGTACTTTCGTCTTACATTTCTTAATTTATTTCACACCCCATTATGCTTCACACCTGTTCAGACCTCCTTTATGTCTTTGTTTGTCTCTTTAAGTCTCATCTCTTTCACATATATTTTCAATCTTTTCTCAGCTTTTTAGTGCAATTCATAGGTATTTCAACTGAGTAATTCACTTGACTGTATTAATATTTTATTAGTATTTAACTTCTACAGCAAGAAAGGTCTGACAGTTGGACTTTTAATTATAGCCATTTCACCCTCATCTCCTACCAATGTTTCTTCACTTTTCAAATTTTTTTTTTAAAACTCATCTTTCATTCTCCTTCTCATTGAATTTCAAAATTATTCACAATGACGACTGAAATTAAGTTTTGTGCATCTGAATATTTATCTGAAATCTGAAGGCCTGCAATATTAGGATACTTAGTAGATCAAGAAGATTTCTAAGTCCTTCAGAACATTTTAAGATGATCTATCTAATCTGTAATTTAAAATTTGCTTCTTAAATTAAAGACCTACATGAGATATCATAAATCATCATCTTCATCATTGTCTATTTCAGATACTGAAAATATTATCTGGGCAATTAATTCCAATTTCAGAAAAATGGTCTTATTCTTTTTTTAAAAACAAATGGAACTTATCTGGTCATTATGACCATGACAGTCTGTGGGACAGGGCAACTAGCCTTGCACTGTCACCTTAGAGAATTTTCAATTAAATGTCTAAAACTTAGATATGCAAACATCCTGCTTGAATGCAATCTCTTTCTGCAGACAGACATATGCATTCATGTAATTATTTATTTTCACGAGATTGTTGCTACTAAATAAAGATGCAACATAACAATTTTGTTTTACAGAGCACCCAACTTACAGAGTCCTTGTATAAACTTCATAATAAATACATTCTTTTGATTATATATATATACACATGAAATTTCTTCTCTATATCATATCTATTCTTCTATACATTCTTCAGCTGTTTTCTTTGCCTTTTAACTATTGCTTCTGTGTATTCTATATACATCAACAGAAGAGTATAGACTTCCTGAAGTGATTTTATATTTGTTTTACCCCAAATATTTTGCCTGATAGCTCTCAAGATAATGTTTTTTCATCTCATGTTGGGGATTTACAATCACACTGTTATCAATAAATGTAAGAAAATCCTTTATTTGCTTTGTCATCCAGCTGGTAGATCTTTACCTATTAGTAGAGATGAGGTTTTAATTCCCCAGGTGGATTGCACTTCATGTTATCATTTTTATTGTTTCTTTTTTCAAGGTTGTCTTATTCTTCCCAGGAGACCTTCAGGTGCTCCTACTGCTTTATACATTTCAAGATTTTCTGTCATCATAAAAATCCATTAGCATCAACTACATCACTGTCATTAAACAAGGTACTAAAGATTATCAAAATTAATCCATTGAGTACTCCACTAGTAATCTATCACATGATAATTCTTTATTCAACTTTCTAGTCATGTACTAACCACCATCTTCAGTGAAAATTTCCCATGGGGTACCAAAGCAAGTGTTGTAAAGAAGTCAAGATAGATTAGATCTACCACACTTCTCATGTCTTTAACAAAAGAGTAATTTTGTTAAAGAAAATATTTTATCAGTCTGACACAATTTGTCTTTGCTAATGCCTTGAATTGATTTATTCACTTTCCATTCACCTCAATTTATTTAATTATTTCTTCCTTCATAATTTGTTCTGCTGATTGTGGTCTCCTGATGAGGTTAGGTTCTGTGGTTTCCCAGTTTTATTTTTCATCCTGTTTTTAATTAGTGTCATTGTAGTCTACTCCTATAAGTTAAAAGATTGTATCAGATGTAAATGGCAAGTTTTGGTAGGATGGGTCTACAGGCTTTACCTCAATGAGAAGAGACAAGAGTCTGCCCAGTGCTGGACACAACCAATCCCAATTAGCTCCATTGGGCCCACCACAGAACACAGCTGAGCACATCAGCGAAGACAATTGTATCTTTTTAAAAACATATTTACGAAAGGAAAAAAATGGATAAGGTGAAGGATGAATAAGAGAAAGCAGAGTAAATGAGACAATAAAAAGGTCAGAGGAGGCACTCGATGGCAGAATAACTACCCATCTGAAGTGACTGTGCCTCTGGAGCATGCCCCTGTGAGAAACAAGGAGTAGCAGAGAGAAACCCCAAGGTATTGACTGTGGCCTCCTGCATGATTTGCTGTCTCACTGAAGGGACTGATTGTAACCTGTGGTGATAACCACCACAATAACCACCACAACCAACACAAGAAGTGTCTAAAATGAAATGCTGAAGTAAAAAAAAAAAAAAACATGGGGGGGATGGGTGCAATGCAAAAAGGAAAGAAATTTGGAATGAAATTAATTGAGCCTGGGAAAGGGTTAAGAGAGGTATTTTATAGATTGTCATCTCTGTTTCTCTGGTCTGAACAGTAATGTAGCCTGACAACAATTTATTAACAAAATTTTATTGAGACAGTACGAAAGATGAGCAGTAATGCACACAATATGGAAATTCACCCAATTGCTGATAAGAAACACAAGACCATAACTGATGCAGCGGCTTTGGTGCACTGTCAGGAACATTTGGTATCCAGGTCATCAGACAGCAACAGTCAATTGTGCAAATCACTTTTGAATGCAGGTGAGAATCATGCTGACCCTTGGCACAGCAGTGGTGGTGTGATTTGAGAGCCCTACACATTACACTTGGACAGCAGCCTGCCTACACTGTTGATGTTGGTCAGGGGCAGGGTGTCAGTTTGCCAATATGTAAGTCAGGAATTAAGTATTTCTGCTAATTACTGATTAATGCAGTTAAATTTTCACAGTCGAGTCTGTTTTGCCCAAAATAGCTCTTGACAAGTCATATCCTTGTCTTTATTTAAATCCATAAGTTTTCTCAATCTTGCTCTTTCCTTTTTTTTCCCCTCTGCCTAACAGGGACAGAAAGACATGAGCCAGTGCCTGTGTGGGTGCTTGGATGCTAGCTGGGATCAACCTACCACACAGTTTTATTAAGAATATTTGCTATCAGACCTACAATTCATTACTTCTTCTCAGAACTGTTGAGTCAGATTTGATCAGGATCAGGGCTATGAAGAAGTGAAGAGCCTAGAGGGGTAGCCATATGAGGAGTGGCTGAAATTGCTTGGTCTGCTCATCTTGAAGAAGAGGAGACTTCAAGCAGGAAGGCCTCAGCGCAGTCCACAACTTTCTCATAAGGGGAAGTGGAGGGGCAGACACTGATTTCTTCTCTCTGGCGACCAGTGAGAAGATTCAAGGGAATGGCATGAAGAAAATTTTAGGAAAAATGCTGTAAGGTGACAAATACTGGCCTAAGCAAGATATTGGTAAAATGCTCACTGAAAAGAAGTATGAAATCAAACATTTAAATTATATGAAATAAAAATTAGTTGACGTGGAACTATATAGAAGTTATTGAAACGGTATGTCACATAGCATGCATGACAACAGTCAATTTTATGGTTATTGTTTGTCAATTTTTTTTATTTCTTAAATGAATAGGGGCTTTACACCAAATATAAATATTTGAATACAGTCACGACACATGAACACACCATTTTTCACATTAGGAAAACCACATAGAGAAATGTGTTAAAGCTCAACTTGGCAAAGAGATAGGTTAGGGAAATAATGTGAAAATAATATTTACTGGAGGAACGAGATATGTTTTGGAAACAGATGCTAAGTGCATCAAAAAAGTAGTTTGGGACTCTCTTCAATATAATCCCAACAGCATGATTTTGTTGACTTACAGTGTACTGTCAGGATTACACAAATATTTCTGTAATTTATTTTCCCTCTTTGCCTATTCCCTCTATGCTCATTAATTGCCCTAGGAAGGAAGACTAATAGAGACTTCACTTATTTTCAAGAGCACACATGTTTAGACAGATGCTGAACTTTGAAAGGAAAGTAAAATGCCTTCCAGTGAAAATTCTGATAGATCTTAAAGACTGAAGTAATAACTTTGGTCTTCCACAGAGAACATTCTCCTCCCCTCTATTGGAAACTAGAAAAAGATTTAATGACATCCAGTTTCATGCAACAGGACAGCTGCTATGATTGGCATCCAGGAAAGAGAAACCAGAGTGATAACACCAGGGTGTCTAGACTTAATTTTGATGTGACTTGTGGATTTCTTTTGAGGTCCTGATCTCCTAAGAATTAAGTCTAATATCTCACTGAGGCACATGATTCCCATGTGAAGTCACACTGGCTTTGGCAGGGAAGGAATTAATTTCTTCACAGCAGCCTGTTTGATGCTACATTTTACATTTTTAATCATAACAGTGTTGATAATATACCAATAATTTATCTATTTCTGAGCAGTTCTTACCAGTCATCAATTTTTTCTGTTTCTCTCTCTGGCCCCAGTGAGTAGGTTGGAGGAAGACAAATTTATGAGGCAACAGAAATGAGATAGCTGATCAAAATTGATCAATGTTGTGTCATGCTTTTTGATAAAACTGGAGGGCAGAGTTAGCCAGGGATTGTCATTACTCAAGGACCAGCTGGGCATCAGTTTGACTAGTGAACAATTGCTTTTGCATCACTTCTTTTAATTTGCTTTGTTTTACAGGGTTTTTGTTGTTTTTGTTGCTTTTCTGTTTTACTTTAGTTTTCTTATACCTAATTAACCATCTGTATGTCAACCCATGAGTTCTCTTATTTCTGCTTTTCCAATTCTATCCCACGTCTTACTGGGGGGTAAGGAGTGAATGTCTGTGTGGATCCTAGAAGCCTAATGCTGTTAACCCACAAAACAGATGAACACTGAAACTCCTTTATTTTTAAACTATGAAGCAGGATAAAAAAAAGAGGAGTTTGAACCTTTGGCCCAGTCCCAGAGAACTGACGTCACTGTCACAAGCAAAACCTGGTGGGTTGAGCTCCATGATGGGAGTGCCACACTGGGTGGCTGGAGGCTCTTCAGGAGGGATAGGCAGGGCAGGTAAGGCAGAGGGGTGGCATTGTATATAATAGAGGAGTTGGAATATATGGAGGTCACAGTTGGTAATGGAACAGTTGAGAGCCTCTGGGTAAGGATTAAAGTACAAATAAATAATGAAATGTCACTATGGAAGTCAGCTAAGGACTACCTAGCCAGGACAATCACACTGATGAATTATTCTTTGAGGAACTAAATCAAATACCTTTATCCTTATGGGGGACTTCAACTCACTGGATGCTAGCTGGGAACAGCACACAGCTGGCACAAACAAGTCTGGAAGATTAATGAAATACATGGATGATAACATGGTACAGGTACTAAGGCAGCCAGCTAGGAAAGATACCCTTGTTGTTTTGTTTCTTGACAAAGAAGGGTACGCAACTGAAGTGGTCATTGATGGCCATCATGGCCACAGCAACCACAAAGCACTTGAATTTAAAATCTCTGCTGACAGGAGGAAAAGAAATAGCAACACTTCAGCCCTGGTCATGAGGAGAGGAGAATTTTGGCTGCTTGAGGAATTAGTGACTAAGGTCCTCTTTAGAAGATGTTTGGGTCCACCAGAGCTGGTCACTTTTTAAGTACCACCTTCTAAGGGCACAAGAGCAGGCAATTCCAAGATGTTGAAAGTCAAGCAGAGGAAGAAAGTCAGCTTGGCTGAACAAGGATCTCCTTTTGAAAATAAGGCAAGGAAAGAAGGTGTATGTTCAGCAGAAGCAAGGTTAAGTGACATGGGACAACTGCAGAAATGCCTCTGTAGGGAGAAAATTCATGTGTCCAAAGCTCAGCTGGAGTTGAATCTGGACAGTAGTGTGGGAGGAAATAAAAGTCTTTTAAATATATTAATAGCAAAAAGTAGTGCAAAAATGACATCATCTCATTACAGAGTGCGGATGGTCACCTGACAAACAGGGACAGAGACAAGGCAGACATGTTTCATGGTTTTTATGCCTCTGTCTTCAACACTAACAATGGGGTAAAGAACTTGCTCTGAGCTGGAGGACCATGACTACAAGAATGATCAACTCTCATTTGACCTTGAACTTGTGCAGGTGCTGCTGCTCCAAGTCTACATAGTCTATAGTATATGGGGGCTGATAAGATTCAAGAATACTAAAAGAGCTGGATAATGTCAATGCAAGACGTCTCTCTATGATTTTTGAACAGTTGGGGGAATCTGGGAAGGTCCCAGTGGACTGGAAGCTGTCTAATGTTATCCATATTTTCAAGAAGGGCAAGAAGGATGACCCTGGAAACTATGGGCCTGTCAGTCTCAATTAAGTGATTGTTAAAATCACGGAGAAGATTATTCACGGAGGTATTGAAAAACACCTGAAGAACAATGCAGTCAATGGTCACAGTCAGCATGACTTCATGATGGAAGTTCTGCTTGTCAAACATGATTTCTTTTTTGACAAGGTAACTCACATAACTCACATAACTAGCCAAGGGAAATCAGCTGATGTAATCTTTTAGAATTTCAGTAAAGTTTTTGATACTGTCCTATTGAGAGACCGCCAGCTTATTCACGACCCTTCACAGAAGTAAAAGTGAACGCCGTTTATTTCTATCTTTAGTACACCTTTTATAGGGTTCTGCAGGGTCCGCGGGCTAAGCAAGTTACTATTGGCTAATACACACAGGTTTACATTTTTTCTCCTACACACAAGGATATTGTTTTGTTTTGCTTTACTTTCTCTTCTGCAGGAAGGTTTCAAGGACTTTAGCCTTTAATATCACGACTTATTTCAAAGGCTGGTTTGTGCAGACAGGCCTTTACTAATATATAAAATATATCAACACTGTCCCTCACAGTATCCTTCTGGATTAAATGCCCAGCATTCAGCTGGATAAATGCGTCATGCTATGGGCAAGCAGGGGAGAAAAAGCTTGACTGGAGGGCTGGAAAATCACGAACAATATGAAGTTTAGCAAAAACAAGTGCCAGATTCTGGGATGGGGCAACCCTGGTTGTATGTACAGACTGGGGATTGAAATGCTGGAAAGCAGTGCTGCAGAAAGGAACCAAGGAGGTCCTGGTTAATAGCAAGTTGAATATGAGTCAGCAGTGACCTGGCAGCCAGGAGGGTCAAACATGTCCTGGGGTGAATCAGGCACAGCATCACCAGTCTGGCAAGGGAGGGGATCATCCTCTTCTCTGCACTGAGGCAGCCTCACTTTCTTCTTCACCTTCACTGTTGGGGGCAGTTTTTGTGTAGTATTAAACTATTAGAAAGTGTCCAAAGGAGGGCAACAAAGATGGAGAAGGGCTGTACGATTGGAAGCTGTATGAAGAGCAGCTGAGGTCACTTGATCTGTTCAGCCTGGAGAAGAGGAGACTAGGGGGAGACTTCATTGCAGTCCACAACTTCCTTGTGAGAAGAGGAGGACCAGATACTAATCTCTTCTCTTTGGTGACCAGTGACAGGACCTGAGGAATGTCATGAAGTTGTGTCAGGAGATATTTAGGTTACTATTTAGGAGAAGGTTCTCTACACAGGTTGGTCACTGAAACAGGCTCCCTGTATTGGGTTTGCATGACTAGGCTTTGTTAGAGGGGTGGCTTCTGTGAGAATATTCTAGAAGCTTCCAGAAGCTTCCTCCATGTCCAGCAGAGACAATGCCAGATGGCTGTACAACAGATGTGCTGCCAGTCAAGGGTGATCTGATCAGAAAGGGTGGTAATCCCTCTGTGATAACATATTTAAGAAGAAGGAAAAAATGTTACTGAACATATGTAACTGCAAACAGCGAAGAGAAGGGTGAGAACATGTGAGAGGAACCTGTATCTATACCCTGCAAACACCAAGGTCAGTGGAGAAGGAGTGGGAGGAGGCACTCCAGGCACTGGAGCTGAGATTCCCCTGGAGCCTGAGGTAAAGACCATGATGAAGCAGCTGTTCCCCTGCAGCCCATGGAGGACCACAGGAATGCAGAGATCCGCCTACAGCCTATGAAGGGTGCCCATGATGGAGCATGTGGATGCCTGAGAGTAAGCTGCGAACCCATTGGAGACCTGTGCTGGAGTAGACTCCTGGAAGGGATCTGCAGACCTGTGGAGAGAGGAGCCCACACTGAAGCAGTATTCTTGGTAAGACTTGCAGCCCTGTAGGGGACCTACCCGGGAACAGCCTGTCTTTGAGGGACTGCACCCTCGGCAAATGACTCATGTTCAGCAGTTTGTGGAGAACTGTTGCCAGTGGGATGGAGTCATGCTGGAGAAGTTAATGGAGAACAGTCTTCCATGGGACGAACCCCAAGTTAGATGTGGAAATGGACTCTTGTACTTGAGTAATGGCAGGAGCGAACTGTGAAGGACAGTAACCCACATTCCTTGTCTTCCTGCAATGCTGGGGCGGAGGAAGTAGACGTGGGAATGGGGGAGGCATGGCAGGAAGGTTTTTAAAGTCTTATTTTACTTCTGTGCTGGTTTTGCATTAATTGATAAATATCAATTAATTTGGTGAGGAGGGAAGAAGCCACCCACAGAAATTATTTTTCTGAGAGAAGCTGCTAAGAGCTTCCTCTGTGCCTAGCAAAAACCAATAGCTGGCTAGCTCTGAGAACTGGCAACCTAATAAACCATTAAGAAGCTAGATCCACCTATGTGAGATTCACATTTTAAAGATGGGAAAGTCTGGGAAATCTCTCTCTTGCTTCTGGCCTTGAAGAGGTAACTGAGTGCTGGTTGTTCCAGCCCTGCTCCGCCGCAACCTGCGCAGCCTGGTGGGGCTGGGCTGGGTCCCAGTGGTGGCCAGGTGGGGGATGGGAAGCCATGGGGCCCTGACCAAGGCTGGGCCATGCCGTGGCTGCTAACATCTTGCTGACACTAAATCCTGCCCCTGCCACTGGCCCGTGCCAAGCTGGGGCCTGCTGGGCCCCAGGAGTGGCTATGGGCCAGGCCAGGCCCCTCTGCCGCAGCCCACAGGGCCCAGGGTGGGGCCAGAGACCAGCCAATGCACCAGAGTGGCCAGGCCCCCTGAGATCTTGGCACAGCCCCCAGCATGGCCCCAAAGAACTTCCATCATAAGCAGCTTTGGCTGTAGCTCTGCAGAGGTTTTATGACTGCCCACAGGCTTGGATGAGATATTATCTTTCACTGCACAGATGAAACTTGCAAAACATTGATCCTCTCTTGTGTGAGAGAAAAGGACAGAGTGAAGACACATAGAAGACAACATGAGGACAGCAGGGAAAGAAAAAGGAGTCAAGACCCAGATGGATGAGAATGATGCCTCAATCTTGGGCGGGAATTCTTTTGCTAAGGCCATGGAGATGGACTGTGATACACTGGAATATCCCCTTTAATTCATGAGAAAATATGGGAGGATGGAGTGTTCAAACAGAGCAGAGGCATCCATAATGAAGAAAGCATATGTTGAAGTAGCTGTGATCCCATGAAAAGCTTGAACAGAGAGAGAGTTGAGAGTGATGAAGACCCTTTGCGCCCAGGGAAAGAAGACCTCTGTTCCTAGAGATGATCTCAGAGATAGATGAAGAGAACCTTTGCTTTTGAACAGCTCATCCTTAAAATAGTACCCTATAAGTTTGGCATGGCCCAAAAATGCAGTTGTGGGAAGGCTGCATGAGATGGGAGGGACTTCATGATTGCAGATTTTTCAGGCAGCTGCTATCCATGGAAAGTAAAAAGACACAAGAGAACTGTTTCTTCTGGAGAAGTCTCCATGGCATGGAGAGAGAAACTTCTCTCCCTACAAGAACTGATGAAAGACTTTTGTAGAAGTGGTAACTGATTGAAAATCCCAGATTTTGTCTCTATGTTGTCAGTGGGAAAGAAAACACATTCTGGGGAGGAGAGAAGAAGTGTTTTGAAGGTTTTATTCTGATTCTTATTATTCTTTTACTTCTGTTAATAGAGTTTTCTTTAAACCTTTTAAAGTTTTGAGCCTGCTTTGCCTTCCTCTTAATTCATATCTCACAGTAGGAATACACGGTAAATAATTCTAGTACATGCAGTGGTGATTTTAGCCAGCGCTAAACCTACTCCATTATTTGGCGAGTTGACCAGGAAACTCAAATTGGCAAACCAAAACCACTACATGAAATTGGTGTTTCTGCCTGCTTTGAACTAAAACTGCCACAACTTTTCATTAGCCTAGTCTGATTTTGTTAGTAATAAATTCAATTAATTTCTCTAATTCAAGTGTATTTTGCCTTGATGGTATTTGGTGAGTGACTTCTCCCAGTCTTTATTTCAGGTCATGAACCCTTGGTTATATTTTCTTTTCCCTGTCCAGCTATTGAGTAGAGTTATTGTGAGGATTTGGTGCATGCCTGGCATCCAGCCAGGACCAATCCCCTACAGACTTTTTAGTATCAAAACCCAGGCACATATGCAAATTTTTGCTTTTCCTTTAGCAAACTGCCTTATCTAAACTTATGAGTTGTTTTCAATCTTATTTTCTCTCTCCTGTCCATCTGGGAAGGGGAGTGGTAGAGTGGCTTGGTGGGTATCTGTTGTCCAGCCAAGGTCAACTCACCACCTGTGGGGAGCTAGGGGCTGGCAGTTGGAAGATATCCGGATGTAACGGAAAGATAGTCACCCCCCCTCTTCCATAGTTTATGGTAATGACCCCCGTAATTAGCCAATAGCACCTAGCTGTGATGAAAGCAGATGGGAGTGACACTGTGAACCTAGATTATAAAGTGTCAAATTCTTCACCAATAAATGCCATTTTTGCCATCCATCACATTGGTGTTGTGTGCAAATGGACCGAGTGACCTGGGATTGGTCACCATGCCGTTCCTGAACCAGGTCCTCTGCCTTGCTGAAGGCAACAACCACCCTCCCTAGGAAAGTAGTCAGAGCACAAACCTACCAGAGTTCAAGAAATGTTTGGACAGTGCTTTCAGGCTCATGATGGAATTTTTGCAGCTGTCCTGTGCAGAGCTAGGAGCTAGATTGATGATCTTCTTGGGTTCCTTCCAATTCAGGATACTGAATGATTCTATGAAAACATTCTGCTAAAAATGCAAATAATTTTCTAGCATGAGTGTGAAGTTGTATGCAACATTTCACTATTGAATTATATTGATGGAAAGCCATCTGGCTAAAATTACATAAAATTACATAAAATCATAAGGTATGATTTTTGAAGTCTGAATTATAGAATTAAAAAAGTTTCTGTTTTGCTTTTGCCTCATAAATTCTGTGATACCTCATCATATAGGCAGTTATTAAAGACAGTTTCAATTTTGCATTTTTTATGGTTAATTCATAATTGTCAAAAGCTCAGTTTTATGTTAATTATGTACTTACAGAATTTAAAAAAGTATCTTCTCAGTTCTGGTTTGTAAAATACAATCTATACCTCATTATCCAGGATAATAGAACAAATAAACAAACTATTATCCTTTTCCTAATTTGAAAAATCTTATTGTCAAAAAGACTGTCATAAAATATTACCAAAAGATCAAAGCAATTTGGACAAGGTATAGGAAGTGTAAAATGGAGGTTAATAGAGGCTAACATTCCCCAATTTGGACCATTATCTCAGTTGCTGATTTTGAATCATTTACTCCTAGTTAATGAATAAACAACACCTTCTAATCCCAAGGGCTCAGGAAGAAAATCATCCATGCATCCATTATCAAAGTGGACAAAAGTACACAGATAGATGGCATGTAAGAATTAGTCCAATAGTATATGCAACGCCATTTCTCTCTCACATATGCAAATGAAAGGTGACAGTCTTTTTTCTTTTTTTTTCCTGTAGCTAATGATTCTTCTTACCTTCTTTTGTGAAATTTATGCCATTTTAACACATATGTTTGATCTGTAACTGAAAATTATTTCCCAATCCTTGTAATTTCTAAATAAATCTGCTTCTCAGATGTGCTGGGAAAAGAGGGCACCAAGGCCTGCTTTTGAATAGCTGAAATAGAAAAACATTGAGTATGGTAGACAGTTAAGAAAGGAAAATTGAAGTTGATTCATCTTTCAGTAATCTCAACTGGTAACTAATTTTATCTGACCATTATTCACTCTTAAAATGAAAAAAAAAAAATGCTTAACTTTTCAGTTCATTTTAGTTTTTTTTCATTCTATTAGGATCTTATAAATTTTCTGATAGGCTTTAAAGAAATGTCTTCAGATGTTCACAAACATACTTCTGGAAAAAATTTTCTTTTAAAAATCTATTTCCCTGTCATGAAAGATTTATAACTCAGCTGCTATAACCCTTATAATGATTCTGATTTTAAATAGCTTCAAATTTTTTGTGGTTTTAACATCAGGACAGTGAATATATTTTTCATCATATTTAATCTTAAATATATGATTGCATTTATAATTTCATAAATAAGTCTTGTTAAAATGAATACAGGCTCTGTGTTGTTTATAGAAATACATCTCTTGAAACTGCAAATTTTCATTTCATTCAGAAGCGAAGGAGAAAATAGGTACCCACTACAGGTTCCCCTGCACTAAATTTGTGAATAGAATCATAAAACAACCTAATCTATATGGGGCCTTGAAGCTCACCTCATTCTAACCTCTGTGCCATGAGCAGGGATACATTCCACTAGACCAGTGCCCAATATCTCATCCAACCTGGCCTTGAACACTTCCTGGGGTGAAGGATCCACAGCTTTTCTGGGCAACATGTTCCAGTGCCTCACTCCCTGCAAGGTAAATTTCTTCCTTATATCTAATTTAAACCTACTCTCTTTCCATTTAAAGCCATTCCTCATTTTCCTGTCACTCCACACCCATACAAAAAGTTTCTCTCCATCTTCTTTGTAGGCTCCCTTCAGGTGCTTGAAGGCTACAGTTAAGTCGCCCCAGAGCTGTCTCCAAGATGAACAATCCCAATTGTCTCATCCTTTCCCTACAGATGAGCTGTTTCATCATTCTAATCACCTTCATGGCCCTCCTGTACTTGCTCCAAGAGATCAATGTCCTTTTTGAGGACACCAGAGATTGACACAGGTCTCCAGGTGAGGTCTCAGCAGAGGAGGGTAGAGGGGCAGAATCTCCTCCCTCAACCTGCTAGCCATGCTGCTTTTGATGCAGCCTGTGGTACCATTTTCCTTCTGGTCTGCAAACATACACTACTATATTCAATGGTCTGTTTAAAGTCAGATTTACCCACTGCTAATCATGTTCTCTCTGTTAAATCTGTTTTGGTTTCTTTTCTGTTTAATTAATGCTTTTTTTGCTTAATTAATGCTGTTTCTGTTTCACTGATGCTAGATCATACAGGACACTATCGCAAGGATGCACACATCCAGACCTAGTGAAGGTGACTCCTGGTACCACTAGAGAAATTAACTTGTGTCCTGTCTTCTGAAATGGTTATCGGAATTAAAACAGACAATTATTTAGTGACCTACAGATACTAAATTTGTTAATAGTAATTAATCCTTTAAAACTCTTAAAACAGTCACAATAGCAAGTAATCTGAAACATAATCTGAGCAATACAGCTTTTTAAAATACATTTTTTTCTTGTGAATGGAAAAATGTCAGCCCAATTTTATTACCTGTAATTATTAGATAATATTTGTATCAATTTTAAAGGCCTGTCATATTCAGATAGCTTTTATGCCTTTATGAATAATTTGACTAATCTCTTGATTTTGCATTTCTTACCTTATGTACACGTATATGTATATATATAGATATATTGCGTTTGAGACAACTCAGTGTTTAAAACTTCCTTACATGTATTCTATTTTTCAAGTGACATTGAAATTCTAATCTGCTCCATAGTAAAACTCAAAAACTTTTATTTTATTCTCAGTGTTCTGCTACAGTATGTATATTCTGTGATGCCTTTAAGAAATCGAATTACTGATTTAGGCAACAGTCAGAAAATCCTGATACACATGCCATTTTAATTTTTATAAATTTATTTCACATTTTAAATCTTTCTCTTCCTAAAAGTAAGTTGGCTTTTATTATCACCACATTATACTTCCAAATTCTTGCCTTGAAAGAAATAAACCCTTCACATTCTCCTATGAGTCAGTAACCAAACTCAAATTAGAATTCACCATTATGAGCTCCACACTCTGAACAATGCCATCTTGTTATTTCTTTGAAGAGTACAATAAAACAATGAAATAAAGTATAATATTTGAGATTTTCCATAATTTTCAGTCTGTTGTTGATCTGATCCACTACCTGAATTTCATTCTGTCAAGTTCAGAACACTGTTTTCATGTGGGTATTTTTATACCATTCCTTCCAATTCTTCCTGTAACAGTCTGTTATATTTTCATTTGAAATGCTTACAGCATTAGATATTTCTTCACATTATCAGATCACCTTTTCTTTATATCTCAACCAAGCTAGACATATTTAAAAGTTTTTTTTCCGCAAGTGAGTGTTGGGAAACCTTTAATCAACTTTGTTGTCCTTCTTTGCATTCTAATCAATTTCCTGATCATTAAGTGAAAATGAGTATGCACCACTGCACACAGTAGTCTGTTGGCAGGAAGCAATGAAAGTTAGAGGAGAGATCTTAAATAACGATGTGTTTTTGTAACATATAGTTGGAATGGCTAATATTATGCATCCCAGAGAAGACGGGAGACCAATGAAGTGCTGAATTCATTGACTTCCATATCAAATTATTCTCTTAGTTCTGGGGGGCCAAAATTTATCTGATATATACCTTTTAAGGATATCCAGAATGCACAGATCTGTTCTATCAGGTTACTGTGTGTCATGGTTTAGGAATGGTATTCCCCTAATGCATGGGCCAGGGCTTATCTGGCTCTATCACTTGGGCCTGCGACAGGAGTGGGTCACACCCCAGGAGCAGGATGACCCGAGTTGTGACTAGAGCACTTCCTCTACGGCTTTTTGGCTGTCAGTCTGCGCTCTGAGGAGACAAGGACAAGAGGGAGGTCTTTTGCATGGGATATAGAGGATTTATTGCTCTGGGGAATGTTGGGGGCAAAAGACAGAAAATGTGAGTGTGCAACAGCTGAAATAGGGAGGCAGTTCAAAGGGAGGGTACAAAGCATCAGCTAATCAGAGATGTCCTGGGGAGGGTAAAAGGCAGGGTTCACAAAATCATCATCCAATGATGGAGGTGGAGGGGAAATTGGGTCACATGGACTAATCAAATGTTGAAATCTAGGGGATTTCCAAAGTGGAATTCCGAGCATGTGGTGAGGATAAGGTAGGATTGACAGGAGACTCAGGGTAGATTGACAGTGTGGGGTGGGAGGGTCTAATTTGGACTAAACCATCAACTTGGGCAATAACAGAACATACCATTAACAAGAAACACACTGCAACATTCCTCAATTAAGTGTTCCCATTAAATGATTCCAAACTAGAAGCCGCTTTCTCACTTCTCCCTCCCACTCCTACTGCAGTGGAATGGAGAAGAGAATTGGACGCTTAATGGGTAAAGATTATGGGTTGATCATCACTTCCCTGGGGAGGCTATTCCAATGCCTGACCACCCTTGCAGTGATGAAAATTTTCCTAATATCCAATCTAAACCTTGCCTGAGGATATTTGAGGATATTTTGCCAGGTCTTGTCACTTGTTGTCTGGGAGAAGAGACTGACCTCCAACTCACTACAACCTCCTTTCAGGTAGGGGTAGGGTGTGATAAAGCCTCTCCTAGGCCTCCTTTTCTCCAGGCTAAACTTGAAAGTGATTCCCTTTCCATGACATTTTTATGTACCTATTGATTATAAAGAGTAAGCATATTTTAGTTTTAATTTTATTTATTTATTTAATTAATTTTAATTCAAATTGTTGGGGACTATTTATGATTAAGGTATAGATAGTTTTATTAAATAATTTTTCTATTCAAAATTAAGTAAAATTAATAAAGTATTTCATGAAAATACTAGATCAAAACTGCTATTGATGAGATGTATGCTTCATTGCCTTAGAGAAAAATTAAGCTGGTGCCACCATTTTAAATCAAACTGCTGCTAGAGCACATGAGAACAGGATATGTCACAGTTGCTTCTGCTGCATCCCTCTTTTTTCATCCAATAAATAATTCATTTTTAGTGTAGTGTGAAACAGTTCTAACAGCATAGAACAACAGATTTCTTTCCTCAAATTTATGGTAGCCTGAAGGTTATGGCTCTCGTGTTTCTCAGCCTCTGTCAGAAGACCTATGCAGAGTGTTTGCATTATTTGTGGGAAGATCCTTAGGAATATAGTACTGTTAGTCTCATTTTCTGAAAAATCTTAAGGATAATCCTCATACAATAGTGCTGTCCTAAGTCCTTCTAATTGCCCTGGGAAAGGCCAATACACACACACACACACAAATGGTATTAAAAGGGTGTCATTATGCAATTTGAGAAGGAGAAAACTTTTTTCAGAATATACAAAATCTTGTAGTCGGGCTTTTTTTTTGTGCGTGTGTGTATGTGTGTGTGTGTTTGCGTACTGTATCTGCAACATTTTTAAATTGGGAACTCTTAGGAGTTTACTGAATGAATGATACCTCAGTGAGGAAAACAAACACCTTACCATGTATTACACCTCAATAGATAATTAGTAACAGTATTGCTCATATGCTGTTTCAAAGAACAGTGCTGTCCTAGTAAATCTATCTGCACACAGGTTTTTTATCAGTGCGTTTTTACTAAGGAACATAGTCTGCATAATTCCAGGAGCTTCATACCAATCTGTTAGACAAATAAGATCCCATCTTTCTTGGTTATGTTTATGAGAATGCGTTTTCACATTAAATTGGAAACAAATGAGTCTATTGCCATTCCTCTCTGGAGTACACATACTCCTGATGCACGGATTTAACACAGGCTTAAGGGGAGAATGATCTGTGAGAGTCTCTTGTTAAAATATTGGCAACACATCACCGAGGATTTCCTCCAGCAAAGGGAACAGATTATACTTCTGTGAGCTGAATGCAAAACTGCATGGGGTTTCTTTGTGTTTGTTTGCAAAAAGACATACACAAACAGCAAGGAAAACATAATTAGAAGCAGTCAAACTGGTTAATGACAAAAATATGGCAAATCCCACATTCAGAGTATTTGCTTTGCAGCAAGAAAATATCACTCAAACATAACAAACTTTTCAATTAAACTAGAAACAGGATTCAATTTCTGAATATTTATATTAGGTTTAAAAGAAAGATTAAACCTTGTTGGATGGAATCACATGCAGTTGATTACTAATGATTATTTGCAGTCTATTAAGTCATTTAAATTTAGGATCATTTCACAGATGATCTAGGATTGTCACCTGTCCTCTAGCAGTCTTTCTATGAGCAGAAAGGCAGGTGTGAATTTCTATAGACATTATCTCATATCTTTTAACCCCAGGTAAATATCTCAAACATCCTATCAAAGAGTAACAAAATTATATTTAGACAATTACATCTTTAATTTCTATGTTCTGATTTTTACCTAAAATGCTAAATTGCCCATTTTAATATCTTCTCACACTATTAATAAAAATACCCTAGAGTAATAGAAAGTTCAGGAGAGCTTAGAGTAGAAATTTTTACTTAAAAGTGCCCATGAAATTTCTGTAATAAAATAAAAACATCTAGATACCAATTTAAAATTGCTGTTAACTTCCTTTAATGATCACCTTTAAGATGGCACTATTTTCCAGTCATCAGTGAAAAGATGAATGCTATTTAACCAGTAATAGAATTTGCATCAAGACCCCTTTTCCACATGACTGAAATTCCAATTTTCTTTCCAGTGCTTAGTCAGGAATGCAGTAACTAGCATCCCCTAGAAAACATCTGTATCATACTGTATTATTCAGTATATTCCGATGCTGTATTTCTCAAATGTTCCATGTGTCCAGAGCATCCACCATCTGACTGGAACAGTCCATAAATATTCTAAGCATTCAGAGTATAACATCTGGCACACTCGTTTTTAGCCTTTCATTCCACATTTTATTTATATTATAATTTCAGTAATGGCTTTTTAATTCAGACGTGATGCCTTTGTCAAAAGTACATATTAGTATTCACAAACTATAGACTGATGAAATAATCATGTCAAAGATTTGCTGATCATAATTTCTATGTTACTGAGGATTCCAACAGATATTACAATTGTCTCCATGTTCTGTATTATTAATGATAACAGCTGCAAGTCTTGCATGTTGCAGTAGTCTGAGTTGAGCCTTACCATATTTTGACATATGACTACTTAACCTAAGTTCAGAATTGGTACATTTCTTCAGAGAAGTGTTAAACTACTGTTAGCAGTTAGAAGAGGGAAAAATAGCTTCCTTTTCACTCCATCTGGTACAAACTAGAAATCCAAACTGATGTTAATGAAACTATGAATCTTATAGAGTATATGGTGAAAAAAATCTGGGAAAAAAAGACTAAATAAAAAACTACATATTTTGATAATTGAGAAAGCAGAACAGAGAAGATAGCAGGAAGACATAAAAATAGTATTAAATGATGGAATTAGAATAACATAATGTGCTTCATTGAAAGTGTGCCTATGAAAGATGATTCTTGCAACTAGAATTCCAATATATAGAGACAATTGTGTACATAAAGAAAAAGTTAGTTGGAATCAGAATTCATATCAGGATTTTAAATAGCCTTGCATTATTCAGTAGATGTAATTTAGTCCATTTTACACTAATTACTAATTAACACATTTTACACTAAATGAAAAAGAAACGAAAAAACCAACCCAAAATAAACCCAAGCAAAGATGAGTGCATAATTCCTTTAAGCCATTTGAAAACTGCAGGCCTACATATGAGAGAACTCTGCAAATCCTTGTTAATGAATGTACTGATTCCTTTTTTAAGTAAAGTTGCAAGGAACTAAAAAAAAAGAAGAAATGACAGATGGTATATGACTAGAGACTTGCAGGAATGAAAATTTCCTGGACAAAATCTCAAGGTACTCAGAATCACAAAACACCATTTAGAGAGGAATTATCTCCTGGTAACTGAAGACAGCCAACCATGTCTAAACTAGAGGAGAAGCCACCCTTGACCTACTTGCAAATGGAGAGGAAATGATTGAAAAATTGAGAAAGATAGTAAAATATGGAACAGCCACAATGAACTAGTAGAATCTAGAGAAATAATTCATGAGTTTACTTAGCACAAAGGTACATGAGTATTGAATTTTATGAAAGAAAATTAGACTCAAATCTACAACAAATGAGGAGCCAGGCAAATTTCTGGGCAGGTCCTCAGGACAGTGAGCATGAAAGAAGCTTCCCAGGACTCTTTTCACACTAAGTCACTGGAACTAGTCAGTGAGAAACTTCTGTAGCTGATCTGTGTGAGTTGATGGATTTTCCAGCACCCGTGATCCCACTGCTCCCTTTCCTGCTCTAGCTCCTTTTCATATTCTGTGTCCTTCTCATACATCTGTGAAGCAGAACCCACACCTACTAATGCCAAACATTTCATTAGAATAGCATATCCAAAGTTGATCCATACAAATGATTCTAACAATTTGGGTCTAACTGTCCAGAGGGCAGCAAAGAGAAACAGTAAACCTAGAATTACAGAATTTAAACTCATTTAAATAATTGAGTTTTCCAGGACAAAATAATATTGATATTTTTATTATTATTAATGATATTCATATCAATTGAATAATGGCAACAACAAAAATACTAACATACGTTTAACATTGCAAGGATTCTGGACCCTACAGAAGTGGGTAGTAGTCCTTCTTAGGACCATGAATTTTGAAACCATTTCTGATATTAGATCACCACCAAAACACACATGAAGACTTCCTAATGTACTGCTTTTCAAATCTTAATGGGGTGATTATGTTCAAAGACCAAACTATAGGAGGTGTGTGGGAGAGAGAAATTGAATGCGACTGACTGTCTTTATTTTAGCTCTGATTAAAAGACCTTTATCTATTCAATTAATCTGAAAAGTTGACTAGATAGGGTGTGTCTTCTTTTGGGACTGCTCTTTCATCTAGGATGGAGTCCCAAAAAAAACGACTGTCCTCAGGCTTTCCTTCTGTGAAGTAGATGCTGGTCAGAAGAGGGGTTTATTCTTATGCCCTTGCCTTCTCCTGAGGCTACAGTCATGCACACAACTTCCTCCAAGGGATTTTCTCTAATCCATGAATTTGCCAGATAATCACAGTACTAGCTTCTCTCAGAGAGTAGGCACCTGATAAGGCATATCGGAAACACTGATGTCTTTTGGGTGTTAGTAAATCCTTTTCTCCCCTGGAAAGTAGTAAACATAGCATTTATGAAGGGTGAAACTAATGGTTGGACAAATTGTTGAGCAATAATCCTGACTAAAAATAGTTTTCCCAGAAAATAAAATCCTTCAGTTCTGTAGAGAAGGTTTATGCATAATTCTCTGTAACACATAAATTGAAAACCACATCTCAAAGAATTAAATGAATATATTAAAGTCACCTGAGTCACATCAGCTAACTCCAAACAGCTAGTATCCATACTATTAAATTTTTATACACTCCAGAGAAAGTATGGACTCCACTAATTTATGTATAGTTCTATGACCCATCCTAACTCTCAAGAACTTAATATAAATTGTTTGGGAAATGGCTGGAGACCAAAAACCAAAACCATGCTAATAAATAATTAAAGCTATTAAAGGCATTTAGCAATATATGTACATAAGCAATAGAGTTACAGTTCTCAGGAATGCTCTTGATACTCTTTAGTGGAGACCATACAATATTCCTGCAACCTATTGTTTTTATAGGAAAAGAAAATGTTTTTTTTTATAATTCTAGATGCATCAGATGCTACATCAGGCAAATAAATTTTGGGGATACAGTATGTTTGGAAGGAATAACTTCTAAACTTGACATACTGGGACAAAGAATCATGGTATAACAGAATAGTATATCTGCTCTTGAAGAGGGATGATTTCTTTGCTGAAGACCACACAGACTACAGTTTTACTGTTACCTGCTGAAGATGTCCCACCAAGTCAAGCAGATTGCAGGCAAACAACCACGTAGATTTCCTAAGATAGAACTGTAGCCCAGGAACCTATAGTAATTTGAATTTCATATTAAATAACCAAATGGAAAACTAGGATTGTGGCTGTCCTCAAAATATTTTACAGAGTAGTAGAGCAGATATTGCATGAGAAATTTAAATCATAGTATAAAGGAAAGAAAAGCAGTTTTTTCAAATTTTAATAAATTGTAAACATTTATTATTAAAAACAAAAGAATGCTATAGGGGAAAAATTTAGCAATGGATTAACAAAATACCTCATAAGCAAAAAGGCAAAGAAAATAAATGAAAGTAAAAACATAGATCGCTTAACTAATAGTTCGTACAAGAAGATTTATAAGGAAAAAGTTGAGATCTTGTCATAGTCTCCGCTGTAGAACTTTACCTCTTAAAGAATCTCCTGTCACTTTACTACATTATAGATTTTACAGTGTTACTGGAAATTCAGAGGAAAAATAAGAACAAATTTATCATCAAAAATGAATTAATGCATATAAAGAATTTAAAATGTGTAGATGAGTGGCACTCTAACAATACACAAGCACTTTAACAGTGTGTATTACAAGATTTTATAGGTGCCATACTTACCACCCTGAGTTTATTGATTGGAATTTTTGGTTACTTCAATGAACCTTGATTACATTTGCCATTTTGCTTGATTGAGTAATAGATAATTAGACTTAAGGAAGAACATTTTACACAGCAATAAAAAGTTGTATAATGAAAATGTCTTAGAAATATTTCCCCATTATTTACTTTCTTTGCTGTAGTGCTTTTTTTTAGGGTTTGGTTTTTTTAAAGTAAAAAAAAAAAAAAAACCTAGGTGAAAATGGATGCTGATTTCTGCTTTTGTGGAAGATCAAGCAAATACATCTCTATATTTCTTACTTGGCCTTTTTGCTGTTGTTTTTCCCCCTAAAACTCCCTAGATTCTTCTGAAGTACTCATTTAATTTAAAATTGAGAGCCAATTAATCACCAAGCAATTCATCTGCTAGATAATATTATGAGAAAAATCTGTTCACTGGAAGTTTTATAAACTGATTTAATTTATTGATTACAATTTCTCTTTAGTCAAAGTGAAATTTCTTCTCACAAATATAATCAGAGAATTCTACCAAACAAAAGAAAGGGGAAAAAAAAGCTACAGGTGTAAATAAAACAGTAACTATGATTATGAACAGAAATCAAGGAAAAAAAAAATTGGAAATTTGACTTGAAAATATCTAGAAATTGTTCAAACCATAAAGGACAACTTTTATTAATGAATGTAAAAATTAGGAATATCTTTTGCATATACAAATACTTTTTTTTTACATATATACATAGGCAATATCCACCATTTTATCAGTTCCTAGCACACCTGTGATGGTTGGAAACTGTCTTCTGGCTAACATGAAAAAGCCAAAAATGGAAAATGTAAAAAACATTCTATTAGTATGAAAAATATTACATCAAAGAGCATCCTTTGGTGATAGCATTGATAGGGTGATGTAAAAAAATTTTCTCTCATCTCATATTTCTCATTTCCTTTCTGTGAGCAGAAAAGAGCCCTGGGAACACAGACTTGGTTTGTGGTTTTTATTAATTTTTTTTATTTTTTTCATCTTATTATGACTTAAGTGAAAATTTTAGAATCTTGAAAATATCTTTATTCCATCTCTAAGGTGAACATGTAGAATAAACATCTGGTTTTGTGAGCATGGATATTTTACCATAATGTTTATTCTCAACTTCTGTCTCATCTTTTCTGAATTTTTTTTAATTAATTTCTCTTTTTAAATTCTTGTCCTTTCATTATGATACAAGAATGGAAGACCTTCCCTACAGATATATTCTCGGTCCTAAATAAAACCTCTTTAGCTCACTATGGCCACAGACATCCAACCTGGGACATTCTATTACTCTGTAGTTCTATAATGATCTGTCAGACCTACTCAGTGCAGGAACCCTGAAACAAGGATTGTTCCTTATTATACAGATTTGTTATTCAGTTAGTACTTTTGTTGAATATTTCATACAACAATTAAAACGGAATAATTATTTCAGTTTGTCATCTTGTCTTCATTTAAGCAAAATTTTGATTTAAGCAAAAATGGCTTAATGAAGATTCTTATATGTATTGACAATGGTACAAACTGGCATTAGAAAAAAATAAAATTAAGTAAGCTGAGAATGTGGACATGATTCTGTGGGTGACATTTAGTAGTATTCTCCAGATGGTTTATACTACTCTAAGAACAGAACACAGCTGTAAACTCAGTTTAGTGTTTCCCATTAAACCAAATTAATTACTACTTTGTACAGAAAAGCAAGAAAAGTACTTACGGTAAACAGTGAATCTGGTCCTCAGGTTTGCAAAAATGAGAGCCAATCACACTCCTTCAAAAGTCAATATATTTTGTTTCTTTTTCTAGTTGTATCATTAATGGAGAAGGATTGGGATTCAAATGCCTGTTATTAATTATCAATTTCCACTCTACGTTGTCAACAGCTTCTTTAGTGTAGATATTTTCTCTGTGTGCTACATACATTTGAGCCAGGTGGGTGGTAAATGGGCTTTAGCAGGGATTACAGTACAGTTAGATTCTACTATCTAAACAGAAGGCTACTGCTCTTTTATGAAAGAGACAGAATTGGCTTTATGAATTTTTTTACCTCAAAAGGATCATCTTTAATCTTTCGATCCTTTAGTGACTCAAGTAATATATCTTTAAAGCTCTTTCTGGATTAGGATGATACAAATTATGTGACTGTCCACTACCTGGTTGGATATGACCCATGAAGCCAGGAGATCAAACATGGCATTTTGCCACCTGCTCAATCTAGTTCAAGAGTTTCTATTGTCTACTGTCACAATTGACTACTCCCAGGCAGCTCTTGATGCATCTTGATTAACATATGCACAAAAATTTAATGTAACTTTTGCTCAAACTGAATCTGAAAGCTCATTTCTGCAAAATTAGTGATTCTAACACCTTTCGGTGTTAACTCCATGTGCTGGTTTGAACACTAGAGGGAAATTAAACTCCAGATAAGCCAGTCCCCCTTCCACTCTTCAATTTACTGAAAGTGCAAAGTTATGGAGTAAGATAAACATAATAACAGCAATATTAATAACAAAGGTGTACAAAAAGAGAAGTTTTTTTACCCACAAAAAGGTGTTCACTGCTAATAAGGAACAAATGATGGTGGATGCCCTGCATAGGTCATGCACATTTGATTTCCCCATACGAAGGCAATATGGCAACCATTCCTATTCACCATACCAAATGGCCAATGGAAACAAAGGCAAGATGGGGGGGAGCTCCTGCAGTTAATTGTGTGCCCCCCTCCTCACCCCAAGCTTGAAAAAATGACAGTGACAAAGAAATTCCCCAAAAACTGGGTAACCTGAATTTGGTTGCACTGCTGCACCATTGTGGCTCAGTTCCACATAGGTGCCTGTGCTGCTGGTTCTACTGCTTCACTGCTGTGGAAGTTGTTCCCACAGGTCACAGCCACTTTCCCACTGTTCTGCTGCCTTCTTTTGACTTGTTCAGGCTTGGCTTGATGGGCTTGGCTAGGCTGGTATTGCCCTTGCCAGTCCTTTCTCCATGGAAGCCTCCATGCCAGAGCTGTTGGGTCAGCACCTACTGTTGATTTACATTTTTGATGGTATCATTTCAGTACCATATCCCATAGCCGCATCCCAGAGAGAAAGGGAAGGGGACTGGCAAGTCAGCAGAGCAGAGAGAAGAGATTGAGAGAGAGAGAGAGAGAGAGAGAGAGAGAGAGAGAGAGAGAGAGGAGCACACACATTTTCATCCTGAAATCACACCTCCCAGTGATGGTTTGAGTGATATAGAATAACAACTGAGACAACCACACCTCACCAAGCTCCTCTCTCCTCTCTGCAACCAGGACACTCAACAATTACTCTGTGTCTTTAGAAGTTTTCTAGTGTCATGAAAAATAAATGTGATTTCTTTGACTAAGCAATCTGAATTACAAATGATGTTCCAGTAGCAGAAAATAAGTGTCATAGTGATGGAAAAGACAAGGTCAATTAGTTATGTTCACATATTACATGGATGGAGACATTATAATCTAAAATAACTGATGATGCTAGCAGAATTCTTCCCCAGACACACAACAATGAAATTTGAAAATGTGCTTGGAAATTTTGCTTCAAAATATTGTATGAATCAGACATCCATATCTTTTCAATGCCATAATATTTTGTTGATTGTAGGGCAAACATGGCTACAGAAATGGCACATCCTTTTTTGATTTTACAGGAAGTTAACATTTTCACATTAGACAAAAGTTAAACAAAATACAGTTTTTTGGTTCCTCTCCAGGTGAAACTTAGTCTTGAAAAGAGTGAAAATGGAAGTTATATGTCTTTGATATTTTGAGATTATGAGTACTCCTAGTATCAATGGGCATAGGTGAGACTATAGAATATGCAACAACTTAAAGCAAATTTCAAAATGTACTTTAATAAATGGTGTTTTTCACATTACCTCACCATCTATCTCAGCAGGAAAGATAATTTTTATCCAAAATTTTCTAGAGGAAACAGACTTCCGTTTACATTCTTATTGCACCTTTTTTCCTTTCCATACACTGCAGATGAAAACAAATAATTTAAATTAACAAACTCAAAATAAAAAAGGCCTTTTAAGAATGCTGCCTGCAGGTCTTTAAAATTATGAAAGCACTTTACATTATAAGGTTGCTCTGGTTTCTGAACATGGATCCCAGTTTGAAAGATTGAAAATCTCCCTGAAGTCTGAAGCACTTAAATAATTTAGATTAAATTTAAAATGTCCTACACTTTATAAGCCCAGAACCATAGTCACATCTTTACTGGAAAGCTTATAAAAATTTGAAATGCTCCAATAATTTTAAATCTTGTAGAAGCCTAGTACCTTCCAAATTAAAGTGCTAATAAAAGAAAATAGCACTGAAATTTAAATCTCTATATGCAGTGTAAAATGATTTAAAATTATTGAAGCCTTTCAATTTTTTATGAGCTCTCTATGTAGAAGTGAATCAAACAGCATTTTTAGTACAATGGAAATAAGTTACTAAATAAACATAGAAAAACTGTCATCAACATAGCAGTGTAGTATGAGAATTTTTTCAGGGTGCCAAAGAAGCTTTGAAAGAACAACTACATACTGAAAATTGAAGCAGATACAGCCTTCTGCTTAAAACCATTTCATTGGACTCAGGAGATTCTTTAGGTTCTGATTTTGTGCAAGCGTTTTAATGTCTTTTAAATTTCTATTTCCCCCTTTCTTATTTAGATAGCAAATTCATCAGGACAAGAACTTTCCTCTTTTTTGTAACTGATATTCAGCTGATTAAGTGTGGATATCTTCCATGTCAACATCCTTATCCAACCTAGTTATCCCAGTACTGCTTCATAGTCAGTGGAGAGAAATATATTATTTTCAAAGATCATTCATACAATTGTAAACCCTTCAATAAGAAATAGATCACATCCTGAAGAAGCTTATTGGTCTCCATTGGCAGTAAGAGGAGCCTAAAGTCACTAGTTTAGCTATTGATTTCAGTATCTAAAGTTCTGGGAAATGCAGCCAACTAGTAATCATCTTGTCTGATTATTAAGAATTCCAGGTTTTCCTGCAATTATTAATAGCATAATATAATCCAGCTATTATTAATAGCTATAAAAATTTCAAATCGATAACCTTAAGTCTTCTGAATCTACACGTGTTCAGCAGTGAAATCTTTAAAAACAATGAATATGCAAAGACCTCTCAGTAATATATTCATAGATACATTCCTGAAGTAAAAAGAAGAAAGAAAATACATGGGTCATCCGTATTTAATTAAGATGGTTTTTTACTTTCCATAATATTCACAGTAGAAAGAACTGAAGAAAGAAATATATCAGGTATTTCACACACTTTACCTATAAGGCTGAATAATTTTCTTGCAGAAATAATTATAGGAAAACTTGGAGAAAATCCAATGACTTCCACTGACCTGATTCAATCTGAGTTAAGGGTATAGACTGAGATTACTTTACTGGATGACAAAATCCTTCTGACAGCTGAAGAAGACTTAGAGGTAGAGAACTATGGGTTTTCACAAAGCCAGAGTTCACCACACATGGCAGGTATGAAATGTGTCCTCCAACTAAATATAAAAATTCATGGCAGGAGGTGGCTAACAGTGAAGAATCCCAGGAAATTCATGTTTCATGTTGAGTGTTACCTACTGCCTGTTGAAGAAATTCAGTAAGGGTGGTAAGTCTTTAAATCTTGGAGCGGCAGGTTATGGTGAGGTGCAGTGCACTGCAAGGCCATGGGTGCTGATCTTCCGAGACCCAGCCATTTCTTCTCAGCTGCCAGACCCTGAGCCAGAAGTCCCTTGCACTGATGGGCTATAACACTACCAGGCACGGGGGCCTCCCTGGAGAGATGGCCAGGCATTGCTACAGGGGCAACTCCACAACAGTCCAAGGGTGTGAGAGTGTGAGGGTGGCACATAGTTAAGATAGGCTGCCCAGGGAGTTTGTGGGATCTTCCTCTCAGAGACATTTGCTGTCTGGTACTGGTGGGTACCAGTGACATTCCTGTGTCCCCTGCTCTAAGTGACCCTGCCTTGGTAAGGGGGTTGAACTGGGGGATCTGCAGTGGTCCCTTCCAACCCTAAGTCTTCTGTGACTCTAATAGAGTCAGCTGTTCTCTCTGCTGCTCTACCCTGCTGGAAGCAGTGCCAGAAAGTGTTTGCATAAGCAGTTGATTTAATCTGAAATGCTTTAGTCAGGGCTTTATGGCAGCCCAGAAACACTTGGGTTAAGAGGAGCCTCTTTTACTCTACTGAGCAAAACAAAGCCAGAGACACACAACACAGAGATACAAAGCAGCTGGTGTGCACCACATTGACAACTGTGTGTCGCAAAGAATGGTTTAGGTCACATAAGGAATCGTGAGAAAAAGGTGTCAGCAAAAGCAGAGTTAATATAAAAGTTTGTGCAACAAACTCCATTGGCAAGGTTTGCTCCAATACTGCCTAGATGATAACAGCACATAGAGAAAAAGGAAACAAAAATCCTACATCAATCGAGACAAAATCAAACTCAACCTAAAAGCTATCTGTGCAGAGACTGAGGGAGAGGGGAAGGTCAAGAATAGGAAAATGTAAGTATTCAAAGGATTAAGGGAGACCCTTCCACAAAGTGACAAGATTCAAAGTGGTTTCCCTTGCCAAACTTCACCTCAGACTCAATTGCTGAGGCTGCAAAATGTACCTACATGTGTTGCCACTGAAGATGAACAGATCACATGGACACAGGTGGAGGTGTGGTGAAAAGAAGAGAGAGTTTATTTTTCCTCCCAGGATTTATAGGCTTCTTACCACGGCCAGGGATTGGATGGTCAGGATAACACTTTCTCACTGCACTGGCCATGAGAGATGCCCATCACAAGACGTGTAACAGAAAGAATGTACACATATCTACGTTTACAGTTACTGTCCTGGGAAAGTCTTTAGAAAACCATGTCAGCAAGCTCAGAAGCTGAGTTTTCAGGGCGACATATATGGGAATGGAATGGAATACTATTCTATGCAATCCCAGGATCCAGCCCAGCCCAGCTCAGGGCTCTCTCAGGGACTGGCTGGGTCTGCCAAGTGCAGGGGATTCTAGGATGGTCAGGACCAGCACAAAGGGAAACTACACTTGGGAAACAGCCACTGAGGCCGTTCCTGGAGGGTGAGGCTATTTCAAGGGGTGATAACGTGCCCTGGCCTTGGGGGAACTGTGGCCAGGTTCTGCGGAACAAAGGGTTCCGGTGAGGAGCTATGGAGCTCCCTTGGGAGAGGTGGGATATGAGCCCAGTGAGCTGCAGGGAGAACTTCTGTCCCTGGGGTCCCAGCTGCTGCAGTCCTGCAGAGACCAAATACAGAGAGGTAGAGGGACATGAGGGTTGGTGCCATGGTACAAGTCACAGAATTGTCTAGAGTTGGAAGGGACCTGGAAGGATCATCAAGTCTGACTCTTTCAGGAAGTCTGTAGAGGGATAGAAGCTGCATGGTACCAAGGGCCCCGGCCTTCCAACAGGGTGAGCATGGTGATGCCTTGAGAAGGCTGACTTAGAACAGAGGCTAGACAGAGTTAAGAATAAAATAGGTATTTATTGAAGGGCCTTAAAGGACACACCTTGGGCAGTACAAGAGCCTGGCCAGGGCTACACCCAAGATGGTCCCAAAATGGTCACAAAATGGATGACTGGTCACGAGGTCTCACATTTTTATAAGTTTTGGTCCATCTGCATATCAGGGTTAATTGTCCAATCAGTGCTTCAGGTTATGAAGCCCCATCCTTGTTTTTTTTCTTCAGTCCACCGTTTTTTATGGGCCTGAAACTTGTAACGATTGTCCTTGGCATCAAGATAGAAAAGGAATTGTTTTTTCTACCTACTCTGTGGACAGAGCTCAATAACACTTAATATGAAGCTTAAAACTACACACACCTAGGCAGTACAAAGTATGAAAAATATAAAACTTAAAGCATCAATGGGCACAGCTGGACAGGCTTGGAGGGCAGGTGTGGCCATGTAGGTATGGTCCTAGGGCCTGGAGTAAGTGGCTGGTGAAGCCGAGAGTGGCCAGTGTCACAGCAGCAGCTGAACCTGCCAGTGTCTGGAAGGTTCTGGAAGGCTCTCTGCGGGTTTGGCAGTTGACACAGCAGTTGCTGCTGGCAGTCAAAGGCTGTGCTTGCGGCCTGGGACCTCTGCACTGCTTCTTAAGGTAATGATACCTCACCCCGTTGTTCTGCTCCCCCAGCCCACACTAGCCATACTGGGAGGCTGAGGTTTGACCCTAAAGCAGGGACCTGAGGAGAAATTATGGCTGTACGTGGCCCAGTGAGTCCCACTGAGCGTTAGAAGCTGCCAGGGACATGGGGGATGTTACACAGCAGGGCCTGCTGCCAGCAGGAAACTCACTGAGAGAGCCTTGCTGGCTCAGGAGAGCCCCGTGCCTCCCACTGTTGGAGGCTGGGGGTTATTCAGGGAGATGCTACCATGTGCATTCTCAAATTGTTGTCGGGCCTTGCTTACCCACCCCACAGGTCCCTGAGTCCCAGGAGGCTGGGGGTGCATGGGAGATTGGGAGGGGGTTGTCAACACATAACTAAAGGAACATTCCGTAACATACGGCATTATGCTCAGCACATAAAGCTGGGCAAAGAAGGATGAAGGGGATGTTCCATTTTTAATTCCCAAATCACAGTTACACTTGTTTGAGCCATACTTTTCTGGAGATGATTAAATACCTATTTGCCCATGGGAAGTGGTGAGCAAATTCCTTGTTGCTTTGCTTGTGCACGTGACTTTTGCTTTAGCTGCCAAACTCTGTCTCAAGTCATGAGTTTTCTAAGTTTTTGTTCTCCCAGTTCTCTCCTCAACTCCACTGGTGGAAGGGTTAGTGGTGAATGGCTGTGTGGAGCTTAGTTGCAAGCTTAGTTTTAACCATGACAAGTTACCACAGAAATATGGAACATAAAAGGACCCATTGTAGATAAACTGTTTAGTTTTCTACTTTCAATTTATTACACAAAAAATTCCAGGAAAAATAAATTCATAATTGGAAAGTTAAGATGACACTTTCATATGGTAGAGGAAAAAGACTATTTTGTGTGATTTGGCATTGGGGATAACAGGGTTACAGATTGGGCAAGATCATATATTTAGTAAATTTAATAACTCAAATCAGAAGAACATTAGGGAATAAATTAGCACATCAAGAGTATTACAAAGAAAAATGTGCAAGCAATCACCTACATAAGCATTTCCTCTTCAGCAAGAAGGACCCTTCAAGAAAGGAACCTTTTATTTTCTGTTGTATCAGATATTTTCTGGTGGTCACAACTTATTAGATGAATAATATAGTGCATAAATATGGTCAAAGAGAGCTCATATGTTAAATGCAACTTTGTCTTGGCATAGATAAGGAAGGTCATTGAAAAGTGGAGTTTCTGGCCTTTTCTCCAAATATCTTTTATAAACTTAAATGTAAGACAATATGATATTATATATATAAAATATTTTTTGAGTAGGAATAAAAACTGGTCCTTCACAGCTGAAAGTCCTTAACATATCAGACTAGAGAAACATTTTCAGTGTGAGACTGCATCTCTCATTCTTTGGTCTAAATAACCTTTTTAATGATGTAACAAGGGAGGCTACTTCAGCAAGAGGGGCTGACATACCATGACTTGAGAATAAATTTTACTTTCAGTCTTAAGAATTGTCCTTTGAAATACGAGATTTGGAATAAGACCCAGTAGACCAAAATTAAGTGAGACTGATAAAATCAGACTTAGTAAAATGACTGTCTGCATAATATGTGTTTATGCTCAAGAAGACAACAAAGTCCTTTGAAGACCATTACAAGGAGATTCTGCCAGCTTAAATTTAACTAAAGGGCAGAAAATTGCCATCTGGATACCTCCGTTTTCTCCTGCATTGCAGAGCAGTGATTTAACTCTGACTTAACTTTTTTTTTTGTCAGTTTGCTTTGCATGTAAAAGGATTAGTAGCATTACATTTTGCAAGTAACTTGGTCCACATATAATGTGTGGTACTTGATGCAGGTACTTGATGCAGTGTAAAGCAGCAAATTGGACAAGTTAAGGCAATCTTACAGAGCACAGCACACATTCTAAACAAGAAGTCATGCTGCAGGTAGTCACAGAAGTGGAAAATTAGAATATCGGGGAATTTTATTTAAAAAAAAAAAAAAAAGATATCTGGGTCATTCATATTCTATAAAATTAGTTACAAATAACCAACTATTTTTAGGATCCAAAGTCTAGATGTCAGATCTCTAAGTCACACCTGAAATTTTCCACAAAGTTCTTCAATCCTGTAGTTGATGTAGATATAAAGGTGAAAGTGAGAAAACATTTCAAAACAATGAAAACTAGATAATTTTTACCTGCTGGTCTATTATGACACAAGGCAAGATTTGGAATTTCAAAATTTTCACATCTCTCATCAATTTATTTTCAAAAAGAAATTTCAAAATTTTGTATTTGTCTGGTCATCATTCCCTCTGAGAACAAGTGCTTGTTAAATGTGACTAGCTTTGCTTGTTTCTCTCAGTGATCAAAGACATTTGTTGTTTGAGTCAAACCACTCTGATTCAGGAGTTCTGTCGCTCTTTATTCTGGTTCTGGCTGTGATATATTTAATTTTCATCACAGAAGCCCGTATGATACTGTATTTTGTATTTGTAATGAGCATGGTGTTGCTAGCATACCAGTCAGTATTTCAGCTTTTGCTGAGCAGTGCTTACATAGCATTAAGGCCAGGACAGCTGACCCCAACTGTTCAACAGGATATTCCATACCATATGGCATCATGCTCAGCATATAAAGCTGGGGGAAGAACAAAAAGGAAGAGGAGGGATGTTTGGAGGGATGGCATTCATCTTCCCAAGTCACCTTTATGCCTGATGGAGCCCTACTTGCCTGAACACCTGCCTGCCAATGGGACGTGGCGAATGAATTTCTTGTTTGGTTTTGCTTGTGTGCAGGATTTTGCTGTAGCTTTTAAGCTGTTTTTATCTCAGCCCATGTTTTTTCTCACTTTTACCTTACTGATTTTCTCCCCATCCCACTGTGGAGGAGTGAGCAAGGGGCTCTGTGGGACCATGCTGCTTCCTGGGGTTAAACCAGAGAATTGTCCTTTTTCAGTTTTCACCAGGTAAGACTGGCTGGACCATCATATTTCCCTATCTGCTTTTATTAAAGTTCATCTTCTAGGGAATTAAAGTGGATTAATCAAGTATAGTCATATGCCTATCACTACCTACTAACAGCCCCCAAAGCAACCTGAAATGCAATGTTTATAACGTGGTGCATTCCACATTTTTCAGTACAAAATGAACACCAGGGACACTGTATTTCTTTAAAATGTTCAGATTAGCCCCTTTTTCTGTCCAGAGTGTAATATTGACACAGAATTATAAACAAGATGTGCATTGCTCATAATTTCTCTAAATATTTTTCTCTTAAGCAAAAGCACTTGGGGTCTTTAAGGAAAATGCCTGTGAGTAGTATGGGATGAGAAGCAATATACAACTATTTTTTGGGAAATAAATATATTCAGTTAGCTCTACTATTATTTATGGCAGTCCTACTTTTCATTCTCCACAACCATTCAGACATTTAACCAGAAATTTAATAAAAGAACTCTTTTAAATCTCATGCTCCTAGAATGTGTCAGAGCAATGCAATGCCTGTAATGCCCACATGCTGATCAGTTCTTCTTTTTCTGAAGTGTCCATATTAAATAAAATTATTTGGCACATTTCAAAACACATTTTCAAATGTTCGTAGATATCCTGTGGCACCAAGGAAAATATCATACTGCACTTGCTGAGCTGCTAAGTTGACATTGAATCTCATTTTATTATTCTAACAGCCAGTGATTTAAAAAGCCACAAACTTTAAAATTACTAGAAGTACAACTGAAAGGCATAATTATGTTTGATTTTGTGTGTATGTGTAGACACTGTCAAGGATATATTTCTCAATAATTAAATCTGACTTATACAGACACAAGCAAGGACAGATTTTCTTTTGTGTTGTTGTTGTTAAAATTACTTCAGCTTCATTAACAACTCATAAGATGCTAGCGGAAAAATTAAAGGAAAATTATGTCATTTCATTTTTAATTTATTTTCTGAATATTTAATTTTTTCTGTTTCTAAAGGTAAAAAATATCAAAACTACAACATCTAAAACAAGATAATTTAGTCAATGTTTGCTAAAACCATATGGAAATCTAAAATCCTGACTTCTTTTCCTTCTTTTTTGACATGAAAAAGGTTTTTTTCAAATATGGCATTATAGGTAATGCAAATGAGAGTAAAAAAATGCTTCATTCCAGCTCTCTTAACACTTTAACAAGTTCAAGCTTTCAGAATCCATACTGTAGTAATTTTACATATACATATGTCATAGAATATTCTGAGTTGGAAGCAACTCACAAGTATCATTGAGTCCTTCTCATGGTCCTACACAGGACAGCCCCAGGAATCCCACCTTGTGCCTGACAGCCTTGTCCAACTGCTTCTTGAACTCTGTCAGGCTTGGTGCTGTGACCACTTCCATGCAGAGCCTGTTCCAGTGTCTAACCATCCTGTGAAGAGCTTTTTCCCTAATATCTGACCTAAATATCTCCTGACACAATTTCATGGGATTCCCTAGGGTCCTGTCACTAGTCACTAGAGAGAAGAGATCAGTGTCTACCCCTCCTCTTCTCCTCACAAGGAATTTGAAGACTGCAATGATGTCTCCCCTCAGTCTCTTCCAGACCAAGGGCCTGCAGCTGCTCCTCATACGGCTTCCCCTCAAAGCACTTCACTGTCTTTGTTACCCTCCTTTGAACACTTTCTTGCAGATCACTGTCTTTCTTATATTGAGGTGCCCAAAACTGCAGACAGGACTTGAGGTGAGATCACACCAGTGCAGAGCAAAGTGGGACAATCCCCTCCCTCAACACACGCACACACACACACACACACACACACACATAAACACACACACCCACCCAAGCATATGTACACATATTAATAGAAAAAAAATAAGCAGAATCAAGCCCTTCTACCATATTTAAGTCAGTGGTTTTGCCCTGGTGTATTTCTAGCTTAAATTTTCATCAAATCTTTGTAATCATTCTAGATGTATGGTAGTAAAGGATCAGACCTCACTTTTTTCATTCAAATCTTGACTTCATTTTATATGAAACTGACATTTGCTTTTATACTCATATCCTTGTCTTTGTACAAAATAAAGATATTTCAAAAGCTCAACATAACTGCAGTTTCTGCAGAAATCTGGATATATGCCAGTGTTAAGTGGTATTGAATCAGCAAAAATGTCTGAAGAATTGTGAACAAATTTGTCAAGAGATAAGAGTCATAATCTTATCTTAAATTTAGGGTCACAGCTGCTCTGTATTACCAGCAGAGTAGAAGGTGAAAGGAAGCCAAGGCACATATGTCCACTTGTCAAGCAATAAGTACTTGAAACCAGAATGATATCTCTCTTGCATATGTGTTTTATATGTATGCATTTTTATGAATGTAAAGAGGTATTTTCTAATTTTATCTTATCCCTTCCTTGTATTTTTGTTAGATATCAGTCTTCATAACTCTATTCTGGAAAGAAACTATTACAGGAGTAATAGTTTGCTAGCAATAGATTTGTGATGCTCCTAGCTGGTGTTAATTATTTTTATGAATACAGAAACATAAAGCTGTGAGATGAGGTAGATGAATTAAGTAGAATGAAGAATGGAATAGGATAGTCAATGAAAGTCTGTACTGTCAAAGATCCCTGGTCATCCATCTGCATAATTAAAAATATCTCACCTATTTAATTGCAATCGTCCCAGTACTCCATCATTATCTAGAGATGCTCTTCTAGGCATACTGAGAGTCATACAAGTCTTGGACACTGATGAACAAAGGGGCTCCTAGCTCAACATTAAGTCCTATTAAGAACACCAACTCAGATAGTCCTACAAATTTCTTCTTTTCAGTGGATCCACCAACCGTTCTTAGAACATATTGGTTGTAGAGCATGGTCGGTGTTTTCCACTGACTTGACTGCAGGAACCATATTAAAGTCTACTTTCTGCTTGAACAAAACAGAGTATTTTACTGTTTTGCAATCCATGTTATCATGGAAACTTGAAGTAATGAAATTCATATCCACCACTCTAAAAAATTCCTAGTTAGTGAAAAGTTATGTTTACTTTTGTGTGCTATTCATCTCATCATAAGATAAATGTCAAAAATTTTGCTTTCCAAATATATATTTTTTTCCACCTTGTAAAAAGTCCAGAAAAGAAGTTTTAGTGATGATAGTGGAATGCATTCCAGTTGTTTGAGTATGAGAATTCTTCACCTTCTTCTACCAGAACACTGGTTTCATAGAGAAGGGAAGAAAAGTGAACTCTGACTATGTAGCCTAGTGATCACATCAGTCTGGGACCTGAGAGTCCTATTTGATTTATTTTTTTTTTTCAGGGATTAAGATAAAAATAACCCTTGAATGAAAGACCTGAAGGCATGTCACTCTTCCTCTTGGCAATATTGTATTAGAGATACTATGCATTTTAAGGTGTTGTTTCTGTATCTTTTTTATGAGACAATCTTGGATTTTGAAAGTGTTTGTATTCTTCCATAAAAGTCTATAGCTGACCATCATTGTATAAATAAAAGTTATTTCTTTAGTGCCTAAGTGCCTAAGTGAGGAGTAAATCATCTGCATTCTCCTGAAATACTTCAGCAGTTCAACAGTTCCTAAATTTTTCTGAAACCTGTTCTTCAGTTATTAAAAATAAATGCCCTAACTGATTGCTAAGGCTGTTTCTTGTAGTAAAGAAATTAATTGATTAAATATATAGAATTGCATTTCTTATGCAGTATTACGCAAACCTCTTCCTATTTTCCTGATACTACAATTGATTTCTTTACTATTATAGATGAAGAATCTATTAAAGATACAAATGCAGAGAAACAGATCAAAGTTCACATTTGGTCATGATGGCTTTTTCTTATGGATCTCTGTATACCTAATTGAAGACTATGAGCAACCAGGTATTTTTGAGTAAACATTGCATATGAGTATGAAAAAGCTGAATTAGCTCTTTTTTTCTTTCTACAATGCTGTGGTTTAAAGGTTTGAGTTTATTTGTTTGTTTGTTTTTACCATAATAATTATTTCCTTATCTAACTATAAAAAAGTAATGATTTGTGATGCAATATTGGCAAAGGTGACTAATTGAACCGTAAATAGGATGTAGTATTTTGTGTTAGTTTTTCCCTCTCTATTACTCTTTTGGACTAAATCTGATTAATAAGAAACTGAAAAAGGAGCCCTAAGTACCAGTAATCATAGTAATTTTGGCAAAACGGAGAAACAATGAAAGATCCTGACTTGCTCAAGATCTGTATTGCTGATTTACGTATTACTTCAGTCTATTTGGAGAAGAAAGGTAAAAGGTTTATTTCGTATTACATTTTTAAAGGGACTCCACAGTTTGTAGTTGAACTGAATGGTCACAGCTACTGAGGATCATTCCAATGAAGATGTCCTAGCTGGAAGTATTTTGTGTCTGTTCATGGTTTGAACACATATGTCATTTCCTGATAACCTTCCACATCTCCATATTGCACTGTAAATTGCACTGAGTATCTTGGGCAGAGTTCCAGTTCTAGACATTCATTTGGAACTTTTAGCATTCCTCCTGACCCCATATGAACCATGAAGACTTCATAATTTGTTACTATTCCTTACATAATGGGAACCTGCTTGACTTATGCCATTAGCTATCTCCTTCTGTTAAAAGGGATCTGTGTATGAAGAAGTGAAGTCACACAAAAATAGCTTTTTCCTGTGCCTCTCAGGATTAAGGTATATCTTTATATTAAATTTAATCTGCTTGCATTGCTTCAGTTTTCAGTCTAATTTCCTTTCTACACACTCCACCCACTCCAGATGCTAAAGCTTTTTGATGCCTTCTATGCGTCTTGCATCAACTACTGATCATGTGCCCAGAGGCTGATGAGACTGACCCTGGAATATTCTCACAAAGTAAAGGAAGTGTCACATTCCAAAGTGGGGAACAGCTTGGAGTTCTTTTAATAATGGATGGTCAGGAATGGAATTAGCCAAATGAGGCAAACGTTGTATCTGAGACCCATTTATTGGTAACGAAAAGAAAAAATGAAAAGGAGTTAACCCACTAAAGAGGACAAGAGAAGACAGAGCAAAAGGAAGAAGAAATGGGAGCGATGGAGAGGGAAGACAAAGGGAAAAGAGGGTATTACCACCAGAGGTCAGGAAGTGCCATTGATGTCCCAAGGTGGAGCTGTGCATGCTGCCTGCCTGTGGATGGCTTTTCAGCCATCAGAAAAAATATACTTCTCATGAAATAATACACACTGGATTTGTTTTTGGTTTCTCTTTTTCTTTTATTGAAAAGAACTTAGAACAAGTGTCTTGGTTTAGAAGATGGGTGTCTGCTAGGGAAGGCAGGAGCCTCCCTTGGAATGAAAAAATGTAAACCCATCCCTCTGAATTATTATAATTTTGAAATTAAGGGACTCTCAGGCAAAGATATGGGGATTAGAATAACATAATTTAGTAGTATGTATAACAAGGCAAACAAACAACAACTATGGCATTAATAAAAAAACAGAACCAGGGATCCCATGAAAGCCTTCTCAGCTGAGATGGGAATGGATGGATGAGAGGCTTTGCTTCACAAACCCCCTGTGGGAGTCAGTCCCGGTGCTCCTGCAGGGCTCTGAGGAACACAAAGAAGAAAAAGAAGAAGCCCTGTCCTCTGTCCCTTTTTTACCTGTCCCCCTCTTCCCCCTGGGCCCAGACAAACTCTTTGTCTCAGGTAAATACCAGCAGTAAGTTTTCCCTGCAAATAATAGGGAAAATTCTATAGGTGAGAAGGAACAAAAGGAAGGACACCTAACCTCCAGCAACAAGTTTCTAGGACAAAATATGTCTTATATATCACTTATCTAAGCAGCCACAGTCAAACCCAGCACTCTAAGTCTGTAGGATTTCCTATGATCTCCATCCTCCTGAACAATTACTTTTGATATACAAAGTATTCAAGGGAAGCAAATAAACAAATTGGCTTTCTACTAACTTTTACATACATAATTTTTGAAATCTGTAAATAAACAGAGAATAAGAAGGATGAGTTCTCTTTTTCAAGTTTTCTGGTTTCAGCCTGATCTTCTGAAGAATGAAGACTTATGAGCTATCTTTTTTTTTTTCTGTCTAAATCCACCTACCCCTATAACTTTTCAGCTGAGTTATGCTAAACATGAGATAAATGTTTCATAAGAAGTTTCATAAAAATCTGTGATCATAAGAATAATCCAAATTTTACCATCTCCTTTGAATAGTTGTCAGAACTGTACAGCCAGCATAGGAGTACTGAAACAACACCAGTGTACATACAGACAGTCCTGAGCTCAAGTTGGGCACATGGGTAAACCCAGAAATTATGCAGGTGATATCATGAATGGAAATTGGAAACAAAATGACACAGAATTTTTGAAGAGGTTTTGCTAATTCTGCCACTCGTAGGAATATATCTGTTTTATCTAAATGCTTATTTAGGTTCTTCATTCTAAGTTTTACTTGATTTCTTGCTTAAAACAGAGAAAATGATAAAGCTCTTTGTGGCTTCTGTTTCCATACTTCCAAGACTCTGAATACAAACTGATGACAAACAACTGTGATTTGTGCCAAAGGCAGAAGGTCTTCAGGCTCTGTCTAGACATTCTTTTTCATGCTTGTATAATCTATTACAGTGTCCTGCTTTGAAGATTGGCATCTAGTATATACTAGGGCACCTGCTATTGAAACATCCAAGTGGGTTTTCTTTGTAAGGAAAAAAGAACTGGCATGTGCTTTAATTAGAGTTACCTTGCTCTGACATAGGATTAGTATGGAGCAAAAGCAGATCTGGAACTTGAAAACTGCAATCTTAAGTATGTATCTGAATATAGAAATGAAATAAATATACAAATTAAATATTTGCCTATTTTATAGTAAGGAGAGTACAAAAGATTCATATGGCATTACCAGATAGAATAATTTATAAAGACCTATATTTCATGTCTTTCATTACCTAAGTTAAGTTATCTCAATAAATGTTAGTCACATTGAACAAAACCATGGAAAAGATCAGAGAAGCAGTGACAGGTAAAGGAAACCTGTCAACATAGTCATTGAAAGGGTATACTGTCTCAGCTAATTCTTGTATTGCTAAAGGACAATTATTAGATCATCTTCCTGGGTGGGAAACTCAACAAAATGAGTCAGCAAAATAAATTCCCCAGAAAACCATGCAAACTAAAAGGGGTTATTGTCTAAAGGACAAAGGACTTCCTAAAGGATGCAGTTAGAAGAGGGAAAAGGGGCCCAAAGTCACTCATTGTATGGAAGTAACCTGTTGGTCAGTGCATTTCTATGAAATCCTCTGCTTGATAACTAAAATCTGTCCTTTTTTCTTATGACACTGTTGTTTTTTCCAGCTGTGTCTCTGTCCTTTATGTTCATATGTACACAAGTCACTAGAGAAGTTCAAGTTGGAGCAGCCAATGAGTAGATTAAAGGGTGTGAGTGACCTTATCCAAAGAGGCAGCCATGGGTCTGATTCCCGTGGGTTCATATTCAAGGAAGTGGAGGAGACCAGGCTCTGGGCCAAGCTACTGAAAAGAAGCACATTGTGCTTGTGCATATTCTACAAGTAGATTTAAACCAAATCAGCTGGAAGGGTGGAACAGAAGTGGGTGTTCTGTTCATGTTTATGCCACCGCTGTTTTTATCTGTGTGACCAGCTGTATTTGTTTGTGAATCAGGAATATGTGCTCAGACTCATTACTGGCTGAACCTGGGGACATGAAGCCAAAGCAACCTCCTATCCATCTGGCAGGAACAAGAGGACATCTGAAAGTGAAAGAGGTGATGTTATATGTGCCAGGGAGCAGCAGAAATGAGTTATTCTGCAAGGCAATGCAAGCTGAGTGTGACAGCAAATCAGGCAGAACATTGACAAAAAAACCTGAGTAATAAGAGCAGGTCTAGTGCTGGAAGCCAGGTTCAGCCAACAGTCTGGTGGCAACCATATAAGGCTGCTCATGACTTGGGCAGGTGCACTCTTTTCCAGGTAACAAAGTGTCTGGATGGCTGGGCCCAAAATGTAGGGTGATGAAAGGTACTATGCACAGAAGGAGGTCAGTCACTACTGGGGTTCCCATAGGCTAAGTGTTTGGGCCAGTTCTCTTCAATATCTTTATCAATGATCTGGACAAGGGGATGGAATATACCCTCAGTCAGTTCACACCAGGTTGTGTGGGGGTGTTGATCTGGTAGGAAGGCTCTGAAGGGACAGATCTGGACAGGCTGAATCAATGGACTGAGGCCAACTGTATGAGGTTCAACAAGGCCAAGGGCTGGGTTCTGCCCTTGGGTCCCATCAACCCTATGCAATGTTACAGGCTTGGAGAAGAGCAGCTGGAAAGCTTCCTGGCAGGAAAGGACTTGTGGGTGTCAGTCAACAACTGGCTGAATATGAGCCACTGTCTGCCCAGGTGGTCGAGAAGGTCAGTGCATCCTAGCCTGTATCAACAATAGTGCGGCCAGCAGCGCCAGGGCAGTGATCATCTCTCTGTAGTCAGTACTGGTGAGGCTGCACCTCAAGTCCTGTGCTTAGTTTTGGGCCCCTCACTACAAAAATACATTGAGGTGCCATAGGTTGTCCAAAGAAGGATGGCAAAGCTGCTGAAAGGTCTGGAGCACAGGCTTTGTAAGAAGCAGCTGAGGGAACTGGTGCTGTTTAACCTGGACAACTGGAGGCTCAGGGGGAACCTTATTGCTCCTTACAACTATCTGAAAGAATATTGCAGTGAGATTATAAAGATATCCATATCTCTTTCATGTATTTGATTAAGTAAGTTCCATTTTAATAATTAAATACTAAATATAACTTTTCACCACTTTATTCCCTTACTGAATATTCTCAGCCATTTTCAACTAACATCTGTTAAATTATCCCCAAAGTGCTCTATTTGTATCAACAGAAGCTGTTGTACTGACAAAAACCATCTTTTGTCCTATCAAGGACAAGGAAACATAATACACTAAGACACGAGTAGAAGATTTCAGAGCCAATTGATTTTTCCTTACCTATAGTACGTGAAAAAAGATACATTGAAGTAAAATATGCATACAAGTAAGATGTATTCCATGTCTTTTTCTGTCCTAAGGCAGTAAACAATTCCAGATGACAATCTGCATAGCAGTCAGTAATTCATTGCCCAGTTAGATATAACCTAATTATGAAAATAAGATCTCATAAAATTTCTGAAAGAAGGAATAAGTGTCTCAGAAAGAATCACTAAATCTAAAACTCTGCCAATTTCTGTTGACCATACCTACTGCTATATTGCATTCCTACTTTTTTCTTACAGAATCAGAGAATGGGGTCATTTTGGAAGAGACCACAGTGGATCATCTGATCCAACAATCAGAGACTCCACAACCTCTCTGAGCACTCTCTTCCAATGCTCTGTCATCTGAACAATAAAGTTGTTCCTCATGTTTGGCTGGAACTTCGTGTGCATCAGTTTCTGCCCATTGTGTCTTGTCCTGTTGCTTGGCACCACTGAGCAGAGCCTGGCTTCATGCTCTGGACACCCTCCTTTCAGTTACTGATAGACATTGATGAAGCCACTCCTCAGTCATCTCTCCTGAAGGGTGAACAGGCCAAATATCCTCAACCTTTCCTCACAGAAGAGATGCTCCGCCCCCTAATCATCCTTGTTGCCTTCCACTGAACCTGCTTCAGGAGTGCTGCGTCTGTCCTGTGCTGAGGACCCCAGAACAGCACTCCAGATGTGCCCTCACCAAGGCTGAGTAGAGGGGCACAATCATCTCACTTGACCTGCTGGCAGTGCTCTTAATGCATTCCACAATTCTATTGGTGGTCTTGGCTACAAGGACATACTTCTGGCTCATGGACAGCTTGCTGTCCACCAGCACCCCCACGTTCTTCTCCACAGATCTGCTTTCCAGGTCAGCCTGTACTGGTGGGTTATTATTCTCCAAGTACAGGATGCTGCATTTGCCTTTGTTATGTTTCAGACAATCCTTCTCTAGCCATCTCTCCAACCTGTTGAAATCCTTCTGAAGGGCTGCAGAGCCCTCAGGGGTATCATCTGCTCCTCCCAGCTTTGTGTCATTGTGAACTTGCTGACACACTCTGCCCCTTCATCCAAGTCATTGATGGGTACATTAAACAATACTGGTCTCAGTAGCAATCCTTGTGATACATCATTAGGGACAGGCCTCCAACTGGATCCTCTGCCACTGATTAGGATTCTCTGGGGTCTGCTGTTCAGCCAGTTCTCAATCCACCTCACTTAACCCACACTTCTTAAGTTTGACTATGAGGATGCTGAGAGAGAAGAACTAATTTCTGAAAAGCTGATTTCCATATTCAGTGAAACTCATGGTTGTTGACATGCTGGTTTAAGTTGTATTAGCTATTGAAGTCTAGTAATCATCTTCCTTTACTGCTCTAAACCACTCTAAAAGAGGAAGATGTTAAAATCACAGGGCTCAGATTGTCAAAAAAATTGTTATTATCAAGGAACATAGTTGTTATGGGCCTCCCTTTAAAAAATGGAAACCAGTGATGTAGGAGATGAATCAAAACTGTATCTCTGCTCAAATATCCCACTGAAGATGTCAGTCATTCTTTCCTGGGTGTAAGAGAAATAGAAACATTGAGCAAATTAAAATATCAGAAACAAGATGCCTAAAGTAGATATTGTCATCAAGTTAGCAGTTACTTTTACACTATATTTTCACTGGTGATCCCTTTCAAATAGAGATTTCCATTTATATTTATTTATGTTACTAATATTTAGGTACAAATATAGACCTATTATAATTACAAATGAGTAACAGTATCGATTGACCTGCTATTGCCAATTAAAATAGAAGGCCTACATGCAGTTGAGGAAACTGCCGAATAGTCATTGGAACTCCTTAAGATACAGGGAACCACAAAAAGAAAAAAATTAAGAACTGATTTGTCTGTTATTGAATAAGGATGAGAAGATAATTTGATGCTCTTAATTTTCTTACTTGCAAAACAGTTGAGTTTTTATCTGAAAATCATGCATTATGTATTTGTGATAAACCAAGTTGCACATCAGTAAAATACTTTGGGGACAGTAGTAGCTGTTTGTATGGAAACACTCACCTCAAAATTGTATGTCATTCTTCATAAGCAATAGTGTGGTTTTATGTTCAAGGTAGGAATTTCAAAACAACATCTGAAGGTGTCTGAAATGAATGTCATAGTGGAATTTAAATTATTTACCAAGTTTAGATCATATGTATGAAAGAGTAAATAACTAACAAATCAATAACAAAGCAAGTGATAGATTTGGTGTGGAGTACAAGACTCATCTAACTCAAATTTATAAATGAGTATCTTGAGCTATAAATATTAAACTCAAATAACCAGAACTAACAATATCAGAAAAGTGATTATGACTGGCAGTGTGATCAGAAACACTGCAGATCTCATTAGAAATAATAATTTGCATGTGCAGTATGTGTTACATACAAGTCTGTTGCACCTTTCAAATATGAATCTTCCATGTGAAATAGCATCTTTCAATGCTATTTTTGTGCTACTCAGATTCTGTCAATATCACATATAACTATATTCAAAGTTGAATTTTTGGCATTTATTTTGCTCTTTACATCTATTCACATTTCATAAACAGAAAGGGATACAATTTTAACAATTTATCCTAGAGGCAAGAGCATAAAGAAGGTCATAAGAAAAACAAAGCATGTTATCCTAAATGAAAATGAAGACAGGAAATTAAGAAGTTCTAACATCTTACGGCTTAAGCTACAACAGAGCAAGGCAGAAGGAGAACAAGATGTTCACCAATGGGTTTAAGAAGGGAAGAATCACTTTCTTTCATAAGGGATTATTTATTTCAGTCTCACGGCTTCTGTGATGCATTGAATGCTTGACATTGTTATAGAAAATCAATGGAATTCAATCTCAGAAAGTTGTGTTGCATGCATTCAAACCTGATGGTTGCATAAATCAGTATTTCTGTTAAAAAAAATAAAAATCCTTGGGTCAAAAGAAAACGACATTCATTTGTGCTTTTCCTTTCTCTTTTAATGACAAGTGTGATTGATATTTTATTTTTCTTCAGACGGACTTCAATTACCAGTTGGCATTCAACTGCCCTGTTAAGCTGAGCAATGAATGATATCTCCTTATAAAAATCTGATTAGGAAACCTGCCTTCAAAGCATTTTCACTTACTGAGTTTTTTCACAAAAGGACACTGAGGTGAAAGATTTTTATGGTGATCGAAAAAGCAACATAACCTTTTTTTCATTCAGAGTAACAAAAAAACTTACATAGCACAGCTGCAGTATTTCTATTTGCTCTAAACAATGACAATATGATAAAATAATACAGTTTTTCAGATATTGTCAATATTCATTAAAATAATTCTTAGACCAGTGTACTTGATTTGTTAGAAGTTTTACAACACAACTAATCTTAAAAGAAGGAGTAAGAGATGAAGAAAACTAACCTGATTTCAATACAGTATATATAAGAATTGGGCCAGATATTCAGGAAGTGAAAGTCATACACACCCACGAAAGTAATATAATAACGTATTTTATAATATATAAACCACTTATTTAATGGGACATATTCTGAGTCACTAAAAGAAAGTATATAGGATTTGTTAGAGTAGATCAGACCTCCAATACATCATATTTTCAGGATTAAACCAATACTCGAAAATATAGGAAAAATGAAGCATATGTATTGTGACACTTACCTTGGGAACACTGCAATGACATGGCTGCAAATTGTTTCTCATAGTGCAGTGATCATTTACCACCTGCCACAGAAGGTTTGGGTAGTCTCGTCTCTGTTTTGATTAAAACCGTAAAGATTGATTTTCTATTAATGGCCTATAAATTTAATTGGCATGCAGTGTCATTCTAGGTAGTTTTCTATTAAAGAATAGCTTAAGGGAATTCTAAACCTCATAATGGTTTAAACAAATTTATGCTATGTAAGTTTTTCTGTCACTTCATCATCATGATTTCTGTTCACTTTTCAAAAATATTGTAGAGTTCTAGAATGCCATTTCTAGTTCCAGTTGTTATAACTTCTGTCCTGAAAGACTATACAGGGAGTGTGTCTTGGTGATTTACCTATACTTCTATAGGCTTATATGGCCCAAAGCAAGATTGTGGATTTGTACTTTCATTTATCTCTGCAGCAGACGAAAAAAATTATGAACATTTTTAGTTCCTACAAGTGCCTATTCTAATTAACCATTCCCATAAGAAAAGTACATTATACGCAGATATTCATTTGGTTTGGGATACTTGCATTGGCTGTAGCTAGAACAGTGTGTTTCAAAAATAGATTTTTTTGTGTGTGTTTTGTTTGTTTTGTATGTAAATATTATCAATACATCTTCTTAAATCCTACCTCCTAAGTATTTTTCTTTGTTTTGTTTTGCTTGGTTGATTATTTTTTTGTCTTTATTAATCCAAAGATAATTTTAATTAATTAGAAGCAGTTATGTTGCATTTTTTTCTCATAAATGAATGTGTCTCGTATAATTTACAACATCAGTTTTAGCATTTAGCTGAGAACTATGGAAAAGGTAATAAATTATCCTATAGAATAAAGTGTATAGTTGACTCCACAGTCTGAACATATGCATCAAATTTCTGAAGTATATATTCTCAAAGTACTGGGTTGAAAATGTATAATAATTATACTGATTAATTAAATAAAAAAATATACTAATTTATACTACCTATGAGGGGTTAAAGGACAGTATATTTACAGGAAACTGTTTTAGTTCATTGTATTATTTTATCTATCTGTATGCAGATTGCTGCATGTAAGTAATCTGTTTTTTATAATAATATCCATTGGACATTGGATTGACTTGAGAGACATGAGTGAGTGATTTCAAGTTGTTAAAGCAGTTCTAGGTGTTTGGCTTTGCAGATGAAGTTAGCAGCTCATAGTGTAATGCCAAAAGTCACTGTGGAGCTAGAAGTGATCTGCTGTGAAAAAGCAACAGTGAGCATACTCAGGTCAGGAAACTTTGAACTGAACTTTAATCCTGGTTCATCTTCCTATTAATTCTTTATCCTTTTTGTTTTAAGTTATGTAGATTCTTAAAAATAAATGTAATAGCAAGTAATTTGGATATCTTTTGATAAAATTACCTATTTTCATGTTAAGCTAGTTTCTATGCTCACCTTCATACAGATAAACTACATGAATTGCAGCTTTTTTAAATTTTATTTTATTTAAATAAAATTTAATTAAATAAAATAAATATTAAAATATTTTCTTTTTTTCCCCTCAGATATATATATATATTCCACTAGGAGCCTCATTTGCTTCTACTTTTTCTTGGTTATTACATTCTCTCAAAGTCTGTGTTCTTAGATGTTCTAGCTTTATATGTGATGATTTTGTCTATTCTTGAGACTAAAATCATTCACATATGTTTTAAAAGAGTGTCTCTGTAAAGTAATGTTACGAATTTCCCCTATCAGAATAGATTATTTACTTGTATAACATTTCCAAACCTTACCCTTAAAACACACATTCTTTGATGCAGAGGCAGGAGATTCAATGATAGAATAAACCACGAAAGAAGTAAGCAAATATGTGCTTAAGTCCAAAACCTGGAAATTAAAAGATACTTACTTTTCAAGTCTGGAATTTTAAATAAGGTTTTGTGAGGACTCTGATTACACTACTTCCCTAAGTAAACTTCCTGTTGATGGTCCAACCTTCTTGGTTTTTTGAAATCTTTTAAACCTTCAAATTACTTAGTTCTGTAGGGTAAATTTTATGAACTTCAGAGAACTAAGGAGAGGAGCTCTAAAAGTTCTTCGTCTGTGGAACTGAACAGCTGCTCTGCAAGGGCTCAAAGCTCTTTTCACTTAGGGCTGAGGACATAGTTAAGACCAACCAGGGCCAATCTCAGCCATGTTCTCACTCTGGTGGATATCTGCTGAACAACTTCCTAGAGAGGCAGAAATTCTGCAGCAGCTTCTATGTCAGTGCTTCCCTTCTTCAAAGCTTGTGATGCAACCCCGCTAAAGACACCTTATCTGAGCTGATCACAAGTTGTATGCAGAAGAGAATAGACAGAATTTCTGCTCCAGTCTGAGGTGGAAAAAAAACCCTAGTAATATCTTTTGAAAGAAAATGCATTTTGTAGGGCAGGTTTCAAGAAACAGAAATAAATTCAAAGTCTGACTTCTGGCTGATACCCTTATTTCTACAAAAGCAGATCTAAAAATGCATGGGTACTATTCAATCCTACATTTGAAGCTTTTACCCCATCACTGGATTCCAGAAAGACTCCAAGGTCACGGCTAGTCCTTGAAAAGTTCTTCTACCTCCTTGAGCTAGGTCATGCCAGCTGTATGCTCCCTTAGGACCAGGCTGCTGAAACAAGAAGTAAGAAAAAATTCTTCCATAATTTGGGTTCAATAAAGGACACACTAGACAGCCTGTGTACTTCTAAGAGTTTCTAAGGGTAGTTTATAAATTCACATATACTTGGATGAGGAATGTCTTACTGTTATCCAGTCACTTGCAATCAGACTTAGATCAAATAAAGTTAAGGAACATGTGTAGCTTATCCCTAGAGCATTCCTTGTAAGCATATTGTAATGGGCTAATATAAATTCTGCAGAACTCTTGCAAAAATTAAGTCAGAGTATATTTTTTGTCCAGATTCAACATTTACATTTCAAATTTTACAAATGAAGCTGAATGTTCCTCTCTTTTCTCTAAAACATTTTATTCCAGGCCAGTACTGACCTTTAAATTAGAATGAGAGAATAATTTAGATTGCATAGGACCCCTAGAGGTCATCTAGTTTATTCCCCCATCACAAAGCATGGCTAACTTCAAAGTTAGATCCCACTGTTAAGTGTCTTGTTCAGATGACTGTCTGAATAACCTGTTCCAGTGTTTAAATACTTCCTGTGGAGAATTTTGCTCTGATACCTAGTAATAACTTTTCCCTTGCTTCAACTTCTGACCTTGACCACTTGTCCTTTCACTGTGAACACCAATAAGTCTGTCTCCTTTGTGACCTCCCATTAAGTACTCAAAGACAGAAGTCTTGAAAAACATCCCTCTTTAGTTTCACCAGTACTCTCAGTGTCTTCTGTGTGTCATATTCCTGAGCCCTCTGACCCTTTCCATGAGAATTCTGGACTCTCAGTGTCTTTCTTGTACTGGTAATCCCAGAACCTAAGGCAATATGACAGACTTGGGTCACACAGGTGCCACACACAGGGTAATAATCTTTACTTTCAACCTGCAGGCTAGACTCTTACTTATTCGTTGGCTAATATGTCACAAAGTTATACTGCTGATTCATACTCAAATTCTTGTTCACTACCATACACAAGACGTTTTCTAAAATAATATTCCCCAGTGGGTAGTGGCTAGTGTGTGAGACTGGAGAGAATTTGGCTCATTAAGCTTATGTCAAGGACTTTTATGAGGTAAAGTAACAGGGAAAGAGATAAAACACACAGACACACAAATCTGATAAGCAAGTGATAAACAAGAAAATAACAAAGAACAAAACATTATGGCTGCTATTTGATGGGCTATTAAAAACACAAGGCACAGTTTTAAGAAGAGACAATCTGAGCTGTGCAACAGATAAGAGGGGGAAATTACAGGATCATGAATAGTACGGATTTTGAGAGAGGACTGTGGGACTATGCAAATCTTATTTAGGAGTGTAGGTGAAGGATTGAGGTAGGGAAAAACAAGAATAAGGAGGAAAGAAAAGGCAGAGAATTGAGAGGAGAATTAAATGGATTTTTTATGCATAAGCTGGCATGTAGTGGGTTGACCTTGGCTAGGCACTGGGAGCCCACCAAGCTGCTCTATCCCTCACCTTCCCAGTGGGATAGGGGGGAGAGAGCAAGATGGAAAATAACTAATAGGTTAAGATACAGCAGTTTACTAGAGTAAAAAAAAAGACAAGCAAAGTTGGTACATGCATAATCAAAGGCAAAAGTTAATCTCTACTTCCCATCAGTGAACTATGTTCAGCACTTCCCAGGAAGCAGGGCTTCAGCAGGCATAGCCTTTGCTCTAGAAGGCAAACTCTTTACATTAATGAATACAAACACCCTCCCCCTCCAATTCCCACTCTCTCCCTTAGCTTTTATATCTGAGCTGACATCACATGGTATGGAATATCCCTTTGGTTAATTTGGGTCAGATGGCCTGGTAATTCCCCTTCCCAGGATCTTGCCCACTCTCAACCCTTTGATGGTGGTGGGAGGCGGAATGTTAGAGAGACAGTGCTTCTCAGCAGTATCCAAAACACTGGTGTGGTATCAACACCCTTCCAGTTACCACTGCAAAGCACAGCACTGGGCTGCTAAGGAAAAATTAACTCATATCTCAATCAGACCCAATACATGGTACCACTCAGTCCTGCCACACCACCCAGATTTGTTGGTATAGGACTGATTTTTGAAGAATTCAGTGCACTGACAGATTTTGAAATGCTAATACTTAAAATCTGGTGGTCCCACCAATTTTGTTCATTCTTACCTACAGACTATCCAAACAATCTCTTATAAATCTGGCTGCAAAAAAAACATGTAATACCTTGCTAAAGTCAAATAAAATTATATTCCCTGCTCTCACCTCATCTACAGAGCCGGAAGTTTCATCACAGAAGAAAATCAGGCTGGTCAAGCAGAGTTTAGCCACGATAAATCCTCTGATTGTTTCCAGCACTTTAAACCTGAACATGGCTTCCAGTTCTGCAATTCCTGGGAATCTACTTGTTTTTTCATGCTCAGCATGACTTTTGCCTTTTTGCAGAAATTAGGGGTTGTCCTGGTTGTCACCACCTTCAAAAAAATGATGAGAACAGGTTGCAATAAAATCAAACAGCTTTGTCAGAAGTGTTAGACATGAGAATAATCTAATTCAAATGTACACCAGTAATTAGATAGTTGTTAATAATAAGCAGATAGAAAGATATTTTACATAAGTTCTTTTACCACTGCCATGGTGTGTATTACAGTGCATGCATAACATGATTTGCCATTAATGCTTATAAACCTGAAAATGCCATAGAAATAGTGTGTGCCAGGTTCAGTTAAAATGTCCTGAAGTTGTCATAAAACCACATCCCTGAAAACCTCAGTGGGAGGTTATCTCCTCTAAGTATGTAAAATGCACAATCACAGTATGACAGCTGAGGCTGAAAATAAATACATAGGCAGAAGACAGGGATCCTTGAGCTGTAAAAAAATATGTCCATTTGCTGATGAGCTTGAATTCAATCTGGAGAGAAACCAGTTTTAGAGCACAATGAAAGCAATGTGTATTAGTTAGCCAGATAGGTGAAGTGTTGCTGCCAGAAAGGCATAGGAGGAATCCCCTGTTCAAGTTTCTTGAAGTAAGGTAGGAAAAAACAGTACCCTCAGTTAAATCCTTTGCAAAGACTGCATATAACTGTATATTAATATGGTGTGCTAGTTTTAACTATGACAGAGTTAATCTTTTTCTATAGTAGCTATTATGGGGCTATGTTTTGCATTTGTGCTGAAAAGTGTTGATAATAAAGGAATGTTTAGCTTTTGCTGAGCAGTGCTTATACAGTGACAAGGCCTTTTCTGCTTCTTACACCACTCCTCCAGAGAGGACACTGAGGGTGCATAAAAAATTGGGAAGCAACACAGAGAGAGAGAAGTGTAAAAAGCTGTTTATTTAACAGAAATTGAGTAATATTAAATAATAAAACTTCTTGCTGTTCGATGGGATGGCAAATTTAGGAAGAAAAAAAAAGTCCTTTTCATGTGGTGTAGCTCGGCTCGCTCAGGTTCTTATCAGTCCCTCCGGCGCTGGAAAGTGCCGAGGCCCAGGCCCCGGTGGGCCACAGGCGTGAGCTCCCAGGGTTTGGTTGGGTGTTCAGTCCAGAGCAGGCTTGCACAGATCCAAGAAAATTGGGAAAAAAACCAAACAAAGGTCCAGGGAACTCCTCTGCCTCAGCTAGCTAGAACTAACTAAAAGCCAGAGAGAAGCTCTGTCCCGCTGTCTGTCCGTGCTGCAGACACCACAGTCCAGGAGCGGGATGTGTGGGAGTGATGTTTTTCCTTAACACAAACTGCGCGCTTCTTCTTCCCCCTCTCTTGCTCTCAAAGCCAGTCTTAAAGGTGCAGAACTTAATATATAACATAAACCAGACGATTGGGGATACCAGTATCATAAAGTCACCCCAGGAAAACAGCTGACCCCAATAGGCAAAATTTCATGCCACATGACATCATGTTCAGCATATGCAGCTGGGAGAAGGAGGAGAAAGAGGGGGGGACACTTGGAATGATGGTATTTTGTCTTCCCATGTCACTATTAGAGATGATGGAGTCCTATTTTCCTGGGGATAGATGAATGCCTGCCTACCCATGGGAAGCAGTGAATGAATTCCTTGTTTTACTTTATTTGTGCATGTGGTTTTTGCATTACTTATTAAAGTGTCTTTATCTCAGCATACAAATTTTCTCATTTTATTGCTCTCCAAGTTCTCTCCCTCATCCCACCAAGTGGGATTGAGAAAGCAGCTGTGTGGGTCTTAGTTGATGGCTGGCAATGAACAATGATATATACCAGAAGCAGAGTTGGTTTTAGGCTTTAGACTGGCTGTTAAATTTAGATGCAATAACACCCTCAGATGTATCCCACCTGATACCATTGAACCATCTATATCCTGTTTGTCAAAACGGTCCCTATCTTTAATCTTTTTGTAATTAGTAGGATTTCTGTCTCAGTTCCCTCATTAAACATACAAGTCTGAGGCCTGTTGCCAGACTTTGCCTGTAAATGCTTAGTTAAAGAAGGTATTGATTACCTCAATGAGTTTCTCCTATTCTTCATCAGCTGGCTGCCTGACAATTCCCTGATCTTTTTTTGCTGCTATATAGCATTTCTTGTTGCCTTTCACATCACTCACTCTTGGAAATTTAGCTGATCTTTGTTATTCGGAATTCCATCCCTGCATTACATGGTATTTTCTATATGTTCCTCTTGGGTATCTTTTCTCTGCTTTTATCTTCCATATGCTTTCTTTTGGCATTTAATTCAGACAGGGTGTCTTCCAGTTATGCCTACTTAATTTTATGCATATTGGACAGAGTTCTCTAGTGTTTTAATGAAGTTGTCCTGAAAGATCATTCAGGTCTGTCCTGAAAGATCTTTCAGGCCCCTGAAGGGCAAGATGGCACAAGGTCCAGCCTAGCAGTTCCCTGAGAAAGCTGAAGCCTGCATTTGCTAGAAACAATTTTTTTATGCTTCTGTTTTATGCTTTCTTTCCTCATTTCCCTCACTAAATTCTGTTATATCATAGGTACAGCAAAGTCTCTATGAGCCTTCCCATCCAACACCACTTTTTCTTATTTGTCTGCAGTAGGTGCATCAGAGTGTCTCCCTTCGCCTCCCGAGTATCAGCAAAGGACTGTCTCCAGAACATTCAAAAAATATGTATTTCTTGCACCTTTCTGTATTGTATACCTAAGACGATCAGAAAGTAGGAGCTTGACATGAGCCATTCCATGCTCCATGAGATTTTGTGTTCAGTAGGCAAATTCTTAAGTTGCCTTTGGTGCCTGACCATAGGTCACTCACTTTATAAACATCAGATCTGGAGCACATTGTCTTCCTCCTACATTGTACTCCAACCAGCCTAAAAAAACAGTGATCCTACAGGAAAAATCTTATGAAGCTTCTATGGCACTGGTATCAAGCCATGCAACAAGAAATACCAGTATAGGTGGTTGACACATTGTCTGTGGTGAAAATACATTATTAAACAGAAAGTAATTAGGGGAAAGAGCAATTGTTACTTATCTTTTGATATAATGTTGTAGAAAGAGTAGAAATATTTTGAAGAAAGTAAATGGTTCTGTTGCTTAAGGCTACCATTTTAACATGTTGCCACATGACCTAACATTATCAGATTTCAGCCTGACCACAGACCCTGTGATTCTTTGTCATACAAATATGACAAAATTCCTATGATTAAGGATTAAAATCCACTCTTCACACCCATTCAGTGTCATAGTCAAAACCTTGTTATGGAAAAAAGAGAGACCCTGTATTTATGAAGACAAAAAAATTATTATTAGTCTAGTCAAAGTTTTAAAAGTCAATTTGTAACTGAACATTCAGCTTCTATTAGCAGACCATTTGCACTAAAATATCTTAATCCTTGTCCAGATTTAAGCAGAAATGGTTCATTCATAATACTTTAAAAAATATTACACAAGAAAACTTTCTAATATCTACACATTTTTCTCTGGTATTAAGCTCACCAGATATCAACCATAATATTTCCCACCTTAGTCTGCTTACTAGTTCCAACTGACACTAATTCCAAGCCAGCTAATTCATCACCCATCTCTAAGCAGTGCTCCATTCATTGCTGCTACAGTCTCACATTCTGAATGACTCTCCCTCCTTGCCTGCCTGTCCTGTCTTTCCTAAAGCCTCCTGCACCTATCCATGGTAGATATCCAGCCATCTGAGTCTTTCACCATGATATTATTGAAACTGAAAAATAGTGGAAGCCATATGTAATATAGATTGTATATATGCCTGTTGAGAAGCTTTCTAGAACTGTTCAGCAAACTGCTCAGAAGTATCCCAGAGAATGTCAACAGATGGGAAAAATATTCAGGAGTATGCTGAAAATTAATAAAGTTACAAATCTTCAATCATCATTTAAAAACTCATTCCATTTCATTTTACACAGGCAGTGTCCATGTTTTTCACCAGGGTATCCTAAATCAGTCAAAAATATAGCTCTTTTTTGCAGATCTTCTGTCTTACTGATCATTCAGGAAATGAATATACACAGTTAAAATAAAAAAGCTCCTGAAGGCAAGACAGACAGAAGAGCTGCATCTTAGAAAGGTTAATAACCTAAGTTCACACCTTTCTTCTCTCTAAGAAGATAAGGCAGATTGTGAGAGTGTGATGGCATGCTCATAAGCAAGTCTCCAGGCCTCTCTTCTCCTAACAGACCCTGGGATGATAAGAGGTAGGTCTAGAAGGTCTGTGTGCATTGATGTTTCCCAGAAGAGAGCTCCCCACTCTGGTCATGTGCATAGAACATGCAATGAATATTTAGCAAAAGCCAATTATGTTAAAGTTGTAAGAATTTTTTGTTTCATGTCCCTAACTCTTCTGAATATTTACCATTCTTATCCTGAGTAGCCAACAGCCACTCCACTGATCTCACAGAAGTCATTTCTCTCAATGTTTTCAGTCAAAGCTAAGAGAGTCAACATGGGAATAAGGTCACAGAATTTTTGCTGTTATGAATTTTGCTGCATCAGTATTTCTTGATGTTTCTCAGGATTGTGGAGTCTTAAGGAGTAGTAATATATCATAAGAGATTATTTCCATTTTCTTCCTCTAGATTCAACCAATTTTTTAAGAATTATTGAGTATTTCAAGTAAAATCACTGTAGATGTAAAATATATGTTGTATTTATACAAGTAAAATGGTTATTGACGATAAATTTTAAAGGAAAAAAATACAAATCCTATTGTAACTAATAAAAGTGTTCCTCTTTCATATCTTTTATTTAAATCACTTGGTGAAAATAGAAGTGTATTCCAAAATCTATGCCGACAGATGGCAAGCCTTTATTATGCCAGATATATATTCTGCACCTGTTGCATATTTTGCTACAAAAGTGTAACTATTGCTAGTGTACATATAAATGACTATTTCATCCTTCAGATCCATTACTGGCATTTTAGCCATAGGTCACTTAGGAGAACAAATATTTTACCATAAAAGGAAAAGAACATTCTAGTTGCCATATGATTTTCCTTTAATTATGAGATTCAAACATGGACAAACATTTCTGACATTTCTTGAATATCTCTTTCCCAACAGGATACTTCTTTATCAGGCTTCAAACAATGGAATTCTGTAATGAGAGGAATTGAGCTTCTTTTAGAAAAATTGTTAGATTTGTTATGAAAGGTAGTTCTACAATTAATGGGCAGTGACTCATAAGGGATACTGCTGCAGATGAAAATAGATAAAGGTCAGTTTAGGTTTCACAGAAAAAAACTCTCTTAGCATTTCTAGTACCAACAGATAATAGGTTATTCTGAGAATGGTGGGTGAGTTCAAAGCGCTGTTATGTTGTCTGGCTATAAAAATGGAGTTCCAAAAGGAAGTCTGGACATACAGTGCAAGTAAACCCCTTATGAGGCAAATATTGACATGGGCAAAATACTAAGTCCTGGATCACCAAGTAGACTATATGAAGCAGCAGGAACAATGGTGTGTTTGAAGCATAGTTTCCTGTGTGGTACTACTTCCAAGATTTCAGTCAACTACCATTCCAAAAGAGAAGTATTGTGTCAAAAACTGTATTTTTTTTTTAGAAGTTCACTCCCTTGATTTTTTTGGATGGTAATGCAGAGAGCATTCGTTCCAGCTTGAGTGGTAGGCACAGTCTGAGAACAAGAACACCTTGTTAACTGCATTCCCTTGTCAATGTAGTCATCAAAGTATTGCACATCCTAAGGACAGACAGCCTGGCAGTGGCAGCAGAGCTGCACCAAGTAGATGCAGTGCCTCAATAACAAAATTATTAAAAGAAAGGGAGTTTATTTTTCATTTGTTTCCCAAGATTGATCTCAGTTTTCCTATTTACCCGTTCTGGGAAGACGTCAATCTTTACAACAACTTCTCTAAGAAACACCTGTTTTCAAACCTTTTGGTATTTTGAGGGGATTAGTTTTGTTCATTTGTTCATTTGAAAAAAAAAAAAAAAAAGTATTTTAACAGAAAAACTCATTAATATTTTTTTTTCTCATTTTTAGTATTTTCTAAATATTCCTAGTGGTCGCTTTGCAAGTAGTTATATTGACAACCAAGATCAAAGAAACAGTGTAGGCTGGATTCCTGGCCAATATAATTTATAGTGTGTACTCACTACTCAAAAGTATTTGGTAATCCTTTCTAGGAAATAAACATAAACAGAGAAAGATATGGGAGACTTAATCAGATATTGAGGTTCTATTTGGATAAAATTACTACTTGCTTCCTTGTTTCCTTTTATTTTTTTTAATAATAAATACAGTTTTTGGTGTAGTATGTTATTCAGTGTTGGTTATACATGCGTGATATGCATACTTAACCACAAACTAATGACATTAAAAAAATACAAACCACATTTATTGTATGAAATTGATGTCCTTTTTTTCCCCTGTGATATCTGAGGCCTGCAAGTAAATCATAAAATGGGACATACAAATTCATCTTTTGTTAGTTTTAAAAGACAATATATGGCAATGTATATGAAAAATAGCTTACTACATATTGTAGGAAAAGGTACCAGAATCATATAGAAGATTCCTGTTCTCCCAATACATTCACTCCATAGCTGAGCTAAGTTAGATTCAGTAAAATATGTGCATGTTTTTCTCTGTCTTTTCCTCCCTGACTCAAAATGCTAACTGCCTAATTTAAAGACTCTGCTCTTTTCATGATCTGTCATTTCAGGCTCTAATCAGCTACAGTCATTAAAAATCTCACAGCACTTCCCGCGAAAGTAATCAACATGATTTGTTAAGTGCTGACACTGGACTCATCTTCATACCAGACACAAACAAAAATAATTTCCAGATTAGGTCTACATGTTCCTATAATTTCCTGTGTTTTATAAATACTCACCAAATTAAATGCAGTCCTAAATTGTAAGGAAGATATTTCAGAAGAAATTGAAGAAAATAGATTTTAGTGTTAAATAAAAGTATTCTTTCATATGTCAATTGTTCAACACATTGGGAATTGCTTGTGTGAAAATATCATAAGGTTTTTGCTTTTTTATACGTAAGAGTATAAGATTTCACTAATTTCAATCTCTGAATTTTAAGATATTGTACAATTTTATTTACTAATTTATTTGCTTGTCATTCCAAAGGTAAAGATATGATACTTGGGCATTAACTACAAATTCCTTAACTATTATTCCTTGACTACTATTCCTGTTATTCATAGGATGTAAAGTTCCAAGTCTTTTAAATGTGTGTTGTGTATCATGAGTTCTGTTTACTGTGTCATTCTATTATATTTTTTGTCTTTTCTTACTATGCTCCCTACGTTTCATTTTCTCTTTGCTTTTCTTTTAATTAACCCATAGTCTTAATTTTTTTTCAATGTTCATGAAAATTACATTCATTTGGTAGTGTTGTTTTAGAAACAGTTTTTATTTCTTTTATGGTATGTCTTATACTTAAAACTTTGATATTTTTACCATGGATAACTTCTAAAAGGGGTAAGAACTCCTTTATATTTATCAATTATAAAATACTCAGTCTGTATCTTTGGCCTGTATAATCCAGTTAACGGAAACCTTGTTACCACTCTTGATTAGCAGACTCCATTCTCTATCTTACTAGTGGAGAAACAGCACAAAGGTAACATCTGGGAAATTTGTGCTAAGAAATGTGCAGTAGCGAATGAGTGCCAGAAATAACCTTATATTCAGCAATACTTAATTAAGTAAATTTATTTTTTTTTCAGTAGTTTATTCTTTCTCATACAAAATCAATTTAAAGTTTGAACCTAGTAGAAATCAGTACTCTGAAGACTGTTAAAACAGAAACCATTAAATAAGATCTAGATTGAAGTCCCAAGCCTCAGCCTTTTCTTGATTTTAGACTGCATTTCTGTTTTTTCTAACTTTATTTCTGTACTGCCTTAAGTAGTCAGTTGATAAAAAAACTCCAAACTAACAAAAAACACCTATGAATCCTGAAATATGAATCATCTCTTTATATCAGTGTGAATTCTCTGATCATTAATGATTCAGTAATTATCCTTTTTAAGTTTAGCGCATTCATGGTGCACACAGAGGCACATCTGCACCAAGAGGAGTAGACAGCATCTCTTACTTAGCCAGTTCTTTAATCAAATATTTAGGTTGTTATATTAAATAACTATGATTGACATTTGAGACATGCCTGATGCCCTGATTAAAAGGAAAAAAAAAAAAGAAAAACCCTGCAGATTTTTTGAATCCTAAATACAGGGGTTGGTTTTGAATCCTAAATATAGTTGATTGCTAAGCACCCTAGATTGGATCATTCCTTCTAAAACTAGCTACATTCAGGGATTTCATGCAGAAGGCCAGGCATGAGGGTCAGAGGAGTTTATCATCAGTCTCTAAGAAATATATAGGCCTTTGTTCAGACAAATAGGTCTCTGAATTCCTCAGGGATCCATGTAGTTGCACATATATAGAAAATATGTACTGCTGTATGAGATGTAGCCCACAGTTTCTGAGGCATCTTCAAAGGGTCTGCGTATTTAATAAGGGACCTTAGAAGGTGACCCAGCTTTTGAAGTAGCAAGTGAATGACATCTCATATGGTATTAGATACTTTAGTGTGGGATGCTGTACTGCTGTGGAAGTGCCAGTTTCTTATGAATGCTGGGTCCTGCCTTTCTGGCTCTATGCAACAGTTTCTAGGCCACCAAACAATATGATATGTCTGTGGTTAAGAACCATGTTCCTGAGGTCAGTTTTCTCCATGGCTAGTAATGAAGAGGGATTCTTCAATTGCATTTTTCTGATAAACCTCTCTTCCACCTAAGTCCTAAATAATAATTTACATGCCTGGGTGGATCTAGTTTTTAATCAGTATTTGACATGCAACTTTACTGTCATTTTAACAGATTTACAAAATCATCTACTTTCCAGTATCATTATTAGGCCTATATTCAAGGTTTTTTACCTTTTAAATTTTTCCTATTAATAGATAGAAATAATTGCATGGATTTTCATGTATAACTTCTGCTTAGGAGTATTTGCTCATTTTTCATGTTATCATATGTGTAACTTAAACTATTTATTATTTATATCTTAAGTTCAGAAATGCAGACCATTTGAAAGGTAATCTTTACCTTTTCTTTGTTTTTAATAAAATAGTAGCTGTAAATGTTGCCCAAATACATTATAGTAATATTGAACTTTCTTTTCTCTTGAAATTAAATGTCAAGCTTTGGGAGTGTGATTTTTTTTTCTTAATAATAATTTCCTTATTGTTGATTAAAAGACACTTGCAAAGGTCTATTGCTTACTAGCATTTCTCTAGATTCAATGGATTTTCTTCCATAACTGTAAAATTAATTCCTGTATCTAAGAAAAAACTAACACATTTGTCTTCATATCTACTCTAAATCTCTGCTTCAGTGGCCTTGATGAATCTTTCAAACATTAACATTGAATGTCTTCAGATATGCACATTTTTTAAAACATTCTTTAGCCTCATGCAGATTGCCCCTGCATGGTTTCTTCCTCTCAGGAAACATTATCTCTTGGACAATATCCTGGGATATATACTGTTTCTATCCTCAGAGGTCTTCAAGACCCAGATAGATGAAGCCCTAAGAACTAGTGTGACTTCACAGCTGACCTTGCTCAAAGCAGAGGTTGGGCTAGAGACTTCCAGGGATCACTTTTAACCTGAATAACCCAATTTTCCAGTTAATAAGTCATTGGTTTTGGAAATTGTCTAATTCTATCAGTAACTTGTCCTTATAGCACTGTAGCCTTCTTTACTGAACTCATGATTCATGAAACGTTTCTTATATTTTGCACTTCACTTTAAATGACCTCCATAAGCAGACTAATCTGCTACATATTATTTTCCTTATTACACCAGGTCCTATATATTATACATCACTTATTTTCTTAAATGGTATTATTCAGGTTTGTAAAATGGGTTTATACTTTTTTCATATTTATTAATCAGAATTTTCAGGGACTAAACATGACCAAGCATGTTGCATGTGTCTTCTCCACTGTTTCTTCGCTGTTAATATTGACTATATTTTTTTTTCATAATTTTATAGACTGAAATTTATCATTCCCAAGTGTTCCCCTGATTATAAAATTTAACAATAGTAGATACAGTTGTTATATAATATATATATTAGAGATTATATATTATATATATTAGAGATTAAGTCAAGATCTGCTCCAAATTTGCTCCAGAATATGTTACAGAAGCTGAGTATCAGTTCCACTTTTGCAGTTTTCTTACTTCCCTTGAATATTTTCACTTCAACCAGGATAATAATTTATATTGTGAAACTACAGATATAAAGAGAAAGATCATCATCAGATTGCACATAAACACACTTAGAGGAAAGACCTTTGAAGCCACCAATTTCTATTCAGTGGCAAACTGTGGTGGTTACATAGAAAACTGGGAGGGATCACTGAGCCCAGGAAATGGGCTGCAATACTGAAATTTGCTTTATTCTTCCCAAGTTGCTGTGGGAAGGAACAAGACTTCACAGCTTTCTTTACATTGACATGTCACAAAGTGATGTGATGATATTTAATAAAGCTGAATAATGCATATTGGGATGAAAACATTGTTCTCACTGGAATAAGAAGACATTATGTTTTATACTCAATTATTTCACATCAGTCAGGGCTAGCAGTAAAATATAATGTTAGATTTCTTTTTTTGCTCCTGTTTGGCTACTCAGGAAAACATATCCATTTACATTACTGCATGAATTTTACTTTAGTCTTTGCCCTTTTCCTATTCCTTTTTTTTTTACATTTTTAGCTTGTTCTTGCTAATTAAACTTCATACACTTGCTATAAAAGTAAGAAAGAGTAAACTCCAAGCATATTCATACGTTTCCAACAGGAAAATAAAAAAAGAAAAAAGTAACTTTATCTGTCACATCAGAAGATTTAAAGAAGTCTAGACATTTTATAATTCCCATACACTCATAATCTACTTTGTGCATATTACACACTTAGACTTTTCTAAATTTATTGTAATTAGACCTATGTATTACAAAGGAACTGCGCATATTGCTCCTACCTAATCTCTAATTTATATGCAGAAGAGCAAAGCTAAATAGTTTAGGATTTTCACATTTAATGCTCTTTTTACCTAATCAAATTATACAGCTTAGTAGCTTTCTTCCCTGTAGTTTTCACGTTTGCACTTTTTTCTTTTTTTTTCTTTTTTTTAATAAATCAGCATAGGCGGGCATTAATGCTACTGCTATAACCTTTCCCTTTCCACTGAGTGTTCTCTGGGAACACAATAAATCATCACTCAGAAATAAATGTTGCATGAGTAGCCCCTTATAAATAATGAGTTTATAGTTGAAGAACTAGTGAATCCAAATTATGTTTAAATGAAATTGCGCACACTTTGTGTTTTCTGCCTTCTTTTCTCAAAAGAGTATTAGAATTTTGACTCCACGGGCAGTGGGATATGTGTCTAAATAAAACTGGATTAACCTAGTGAAGTCTTTCACAGAATGGAGGCTTTGTCACCAGAATTGGTTATGATGGTCTAAGATTTAAACTTTGATTTTTTCAAAACTACATATCCCACTGAATCATTTAAACAAAGTATCACTCTTCAGCAACTCGCACGATCATTTAGTAAAAGGCGTAATTTCCTGAATTTCCTGCTGACTGTTAGGTTTTAATAATTACTGACATGAATTCTCAAAACTGCAGCTTATCCCTTTTCTTTGTCTTAGAATATTACCCTCAGCAGCATATGGTAGAGTGTCATACTCTAAAGAGAGTAAAAGAGAACCATTAGTATGAAAACAAATAAATAAGTCCAAGGTAATCATTAGTTAATTAATATTTTGCTTTAAAAAAATTACATTGTTTTTCATTTGGCTTCAGATATTTGGTGCTCCCTGATTAGACTGAACTATTTTTTTATTTTTATTTTTCTTCCAAAAACACTAAAAAAATTTGTACTGCATTTATACATATTTTTCTTCTGAAATTAATGATTAAATTTTATGTGCAAGATGACTGAGTTCCTGATCTATAATTTTTTTCAGAGAGAGAATTTTGCAAAGACCATTATCAAGTCATCATTTGTCATCTTTCCTATATGTATAACTTGACATTTTCTCTTCAGCATTAGATTTGAGCTTCTTTCTTTGTTCACTGCTCATGTTTATGGTCTTCAGAAAGATAACTAAGATATTTACAGAACATTAACTTTATGGAAAATGATTCAAGACAGTAGAATTCGAAATATTAAGTAAGAACACAGTACAGAATGAAAGTTTGCCTGTCAGAAAGTATATGAGGGAAGAAACAGGAAACAAAAGTACGAGTTTAGTTCATACTGTCTTACTGAACACATTTTAAATTATCATTCCAACTACATAACTGCTGAATAAATGAAGGAACAACAGAGACAAAGTATTATGAGCTGTCTGCAAGGAAGTGAGGAGTGATGTTGAGTCAGAGACTGGTAGGGGGAAGGCAGTTTAAGATTTCTTCTAGTTAATGCTTCTGTGTTTGATTGGCAGTAAATTAAATTAGTTCCCCCAGGTCAAGTCAATTTTGCCCATGACAGTAATCAAAGAGTGATCTCCCTCTCAATCCAAGAGCTTTTTGTCATATTTTCTTCTCCTGTCCTGCTGAGGAAGGGGAATGATAGAGCATCTTAGTGGGCACCTGCCAGTCATCCAGGGTCACATTACCACACTTACAGGTGAAACAAATCTCGGAGGAATTGTTGATACACCAAGTAGGTGGGATGCAATTCAGAGGGAAGTCATCAAGACAGAGAACTGCATAGACAGGAATCTCACAAAATTCACCAAAGGACAAGAGGAAGATTTTCATTCTAGCAGAAATAACCCCATGCACTAACTCATGATGGGTAACATATTAGTTAAAAAACAGCTTTACATTGAAGGATATGGAACTCCTTGTGAACTGTATATTGACCAGGATACAGGAATATGCCCTTGCTGCCACAAAGATCAGCAGCCCCCTAGGCTGCATTAACAGGAATGTTGCCACCAGGGAGATGATATTTTCTCTTTCCTGGTGACACCCCATCTGGGGTACTGGGTCCAAATTTAGGCTCCACAGTACAAGAGGGACATGATATGACCATGTCCAGCAAAGGTCATGGTTACTCACTGGGAGACGGTTGTCTGGAGCACCTTTCATAGGCGGAGATGCTAGGTGAGGTAGAATTCAGCTTGGAGAAGGGAAGGCTCAGTGAGATCTTTTTCATGTGCATTAATACTTGATAGAAAAAGCATAAAGAAGACAGAGACACACTCTGGACACAGAGACACTCTGTGTCCAGTGACAGGACTAGAGACAATGGGTCCAAATTAAAACACATGAATTTTCACATGAACACAAGGAAACACTTTTTTGAGTATGCAAGTGGTTGCATGCTGGAACAGGTTGCCCAGAGAAATTGTGGAGTTTCCACTTTGAAAGATACTGAAAATGTGACTGCAAAGTACCACAAATAACCAGCTCTAGTAATTGGGGGTTTTGCACTAGTGTCACGGATTCACCCCAGCTAGCAATGAAGTGTACCCGGCCACTCGCTCATTCCCTCAGCAGCAGGATCAGGGAGCGAGTTAGGTAGGATAAAAGGTAGAAAACTCATAGGTTGAGATAAAGACAGGTAATAGGAAAAGAAGCCATACACACAAAGGAAAACGAAAAATTAATCAACCGCTTCCCATATGCAGGCAAATATTCAGCCATCTCCAGAAGAACAGGGCCCTATCACACGTCATGGTGACTTCAGCAGGCAAATGCCATCACTTCCCCTTATTACTTCTTTTTCCCATCTTTATATATTGTGCATGGTGCCATATGGTCTGGAATATTCCTTTGGTCAGTTTGGGTCACCTGTTCCAGCTGTGTTTCCTCCCAACCTCCTGTGCACCCCCCAGTTTCCTTGCTAGCGTGACAGTGCGCAAAACAGAAAAGGCCTTGGCTCTGTGTGAGCCCTGCTCAGCAATAATAAAAGCATCTCTGTATTATCAACCCCGCATTCAGCACAAATCCAAAACACAGCCATGTACAAGACACTGGAAAGGCAGTTAATTCTACCCTAGCCAAAACCAGCACAACTAGGCAACCTCAAGGGGTGACTTCCATCCCCAATTGTTCCGTGATTCTGCAGATTTTCATTCTTGGCACAAAAATTTATGATGTTTTCATATTTACTCTGAGTTTTCCAGTGAAGTGAAGAAGAAATCTACTATCCTTCATTGGCAGTCAGCATGCAATCTTGACAACTTCCTCTCTCTTTATAGACTGCTCAGGGAACTTCTGCACCATCAGAGAAGAAGTAGTCCACTTAAGAGATGAAAGGCTAAGAATTGAACACCCTACAGAGGGAGAATATCTCTTTCCTAGACGATAGTGCAAAGTCATTCTAAGAGTCTTTGGAGTAGAAGCCAAAGTTCCATGACACCCTCCTTCTTTGACATCTTTATAGTTGGATCTTCAGTAAACCAGATTAAAAAATAAAGGGTTAGGAGGTAGTCTTGGCAAGCTATACTATCATCTATAATTTACTATAGTTATGGAGTTATATGGGTTTTGGGTTATAGGGGAAAAATTCTTGAGCCTGAAAAGTACATAGATCAGATGAGTTACACTTCTTAAGTGACAATTTTGATACCTTATCTGAAACCACTACTGCTGAAAGATCTCTGTGCTTTACTAGTATTCCACACAAAAGCATAGGCTTAACCAAAATATTACTGCCCTTCAAAAGTGTGTATCTTATAATTTTCAAGATTTATAAGATTAAATCAAAGCAGGTGATGTAAGGACTGCATAATGAAAAGATTCATTAGCAATTTCAAAGGTAAACATTTAATGTAAAATTGAGATACTGTTTTATCTCTCTGTTTAAACAAAGCAGTATCTGTATGAGTGGTAATATTTTAGGAATATCAAAAAAGTAATTTAATTACTCTTTTTATGTGCACTAGTTTATAATATTAAAATTCACACCTAAGTACAAGAGCTTCTGTGAGACATATTCCAAAGTGCTTTTGAAAGATTACTATTTAAACAGACCTCATAGGACATTTTTGCTATACGTTGAAGATGCAGTGAGTGATGAAACTCACAAGATGCATCTGCCTAATGTGAACAGATTCTTTCAATGCACCCAGCATACCAGTCAAATTCTACATCCCCCAGCTTAGTATGTTTTCAAAATACACTGAAACACATCCTTAAAAGACATCTCTGTGCTTTCCTCTACAACTAAAATGCAGAAATTCAGGGGGATTTTTAAAATACATAACATCTATATACTTCTGTGCCATACCTAGGATTTTGGTCCACAGCCATGAATTTAAGATAAAGGAAAAAGGTACCTCTTACTAACAGTTAAAGCCCACATCTTTTGCATTATCATTGTGAGAGTACTTCTCACACTTTGTTTCATTCTGCTTCAAAGATATATTTCTGATATTGGCCTCATGGTTACAGTGTAAAGAAATGTATCTGTGATGTAAAATTTGCTAGCTGTAAATCATGGACTTTTTCAAAGATTGTACAAGATGACCAATAATAATATTTTAAAATGAAAATTAAAATCTGTATCTCAATAAGATTATTAGGCTTCGAAAATGACACTTTTAATAAAAATTATATTTCAGAGTTACTTCTTATACTTTAACAAATACTTGACAAGATAAATGTTTTTATTTTCACCTATTTATTTTATAGGAATAATTTACAGGATTTGCATGGTAGCAGTTCCTAATATGCCTAAAATAAATATTCTATATTAATATTGATATCCATATGAATAGGTAAGATTTACAGACAGGAAGCATATAATGCTTTAGTTGGAGTGGGGTTGTGCACAGCAAGCATAAATATGATTATTATTACTTAATATGATAAAAAGTGTAATTTCTAGATGAAATAGAGGCTTTAGAATTGGGATTTTAGTACCTAACTTAAATGTAGCTATTCTCTAAATTCCAGTCCCTAATGGATAACTTCATTTTCTCCCATCACCCACCCCTCACCCTTCTCATGTTACTTGAAATGCCCTAGGGTATCTGAGACCTCTCTGAGACTAACATGTAATATTTGATTAATGAGATAACTCTGCCTTTCTAGAGGAGCAGCTGAAAATATGTGGACTATCTGAAAGTACTTCAAATGACACTGAAATCCAGCATTTAGGCAACTGAATCAAAGCCCGGGCTACATTATTACCATGGAACAAAGGCTATACAATTAAGATTTAATAAGCCTGTATAAAATTAATTCTTCAGTGTCTGTGGAGGATACCCCAAATTTCCTCTCTTACTGCTCCATATGATCTTCTGCAGGTCTTGAGAATAATTCCCAGCTTTGTGTGAATTTCTCAAATACCCTGTAGCATTTCTGATGCAGTGGTGGTGGCATTTAACCCCATTTGGCAACTAAGCCTAACACAGACACTCACTCCCATTTCTCAGTGTGGGGAATAGAATCGGAAAGGTAAAAAGTGAGTAAATTTGTGAGATGAGAATAAGAAAATTTAATAGATCTAGAAAAAGCTGTGTGGACAAACAAAAATAAATAAGGAATTAATTCATTACTTCCTATCAGCATGCAGATATTCAGCCATTACCAGGAAAGCAAAAATGTAATGTAGCTCAGCCAAAACCAGCACAACTGGTCATGTTTAGGAAAATTGCATCAAGTTTAGAAAGAAGGTGTCTCACACAAGATGAAGCAGCTGGGAAAAAGGTATAGTGGGTGCTGACCCTTGAAAAAACTCACCAGCCTTTGTCACCATGGCAGCTAGCTTATAGCTGCCAGAAAAATTTGTCTATACAGAACCCCAAACTCAATCAGCCTAGAAGTAGAACAAGTCCCTGGATAAGTTACAGGGGACCCTCAGCCATCCCTATTTGAGTTCAGATGCAAGCACACCACTGGTAAAAGAGCTGGGTGGTGCTAAAGCTTTGACCAATGACCTGGAAACCAACTATATAAGTAAGTTTCAAACAGTAAAATGGGCTGTTTGTCTGATGATCAGGAGGGAACTCGAATCATGACTTTCATGTCCCAACCCATGACCCACACGTAACAGCCTCGATTTAGTAAACTAAGCATGAATTTTGGCTGGATTTTAAGAGGTCCTCAGGTATCTAAGATCAAGTAAAATAATTTATCTTTTTTAAAAATTATTTTAAGGGTCATTTTTTTCAGTATAAATAAATTTTGTCATAATCTGAATTCAGACCATATGTGAAGATACATGCTAACAGAGTTCAGCTGTCCTTTTTATGCCCAATCCATCGTTAAATCTTGCTGTGACCATCTCCTGTCTATCCTTGTTAAGAGGTTAAAGAGAATATTGTAATAGGAAAAGAAATGTGATTGATCACTGGCAATAAAAAAATTTAATGAGAACAAATCCCTCTGAAGTGTTTCTTTAGGCCTCTCTAAATATTAAAAAAAAAATAAATAAACAGAATTTTTAAAGATCAAGAAGAGCCATACTACTTTAAGGTGATCTATTGTAAATGAACACACAGAAAGAGATATTGTATCTTACTGTTTATTTTTATCAAGAAAATTTAGAATTCATAGATAATTTTTGTTTCTTATCTGAGCAAATAAAATTTCAAGGAAAGAAACACCTGTGCTGTATTATTCCAAGTGTAACCTTTCAGTGTAGGGCTCATCAGACATTCACCAGTCTTTAACCAACTTCTTCCAAAATAGCATATTAATTTCATAATTACAACATGGTCTTATTTACATGTTCATGAAGATAGTGGGACTGAGATTTATAATTTTTCATATTATTTTTTCTGTTTTGATAATCTGGACTGGATGGATGAACAATTATATAGAAAAAAGGTTTTATTGGCTTTTAGTCAATATGTGTGTTCAAATTAATATACTTAAACTATATAACTCCTTCAGTTCTGGATTGATAAACACGAAGTACAAATCATGATCTGCACATTTTATTAGGACAGATTCAGATTTTAAATCTGGACCAAAAACAAAAATTCTTTAATTTTTAGGTCTGCTGAAGTTTTCATGCAATTGTGACTGATGTCAGTGTCTTATCAGCATAGGGGAACGAATGAAACATGTTTTAATGTATATGACTAGAAAAGTTTAATATATCATAAAAGATAAAATATGAAACTGAATTTAAAAGGAAAAATATGTACTGCATTCATAAAAATGTCCACAAATGCATGGCAAAGAAGCTTTGGAACAACAAGCTAATTGATATAGTTGAATCTGCTGGAAAACAATCTTAATAGCAATGAAAAATCACAAAAGGAGAAAGTGAACATAAATTGTACGTAATGTATGTTCTTTATTTGAAAGATTTGTCCACACTTGGCAAGATGACATCTAACACGAGTAGAAAGGTCATGAAAAAGACGGCGGGAAAATCATTATTCCTTCACAGTAATCAAAGTAAAGTGCATCTTTTTGTGATATGTGTTTATTTTAATAATCACTGTTGGAACTCTGCTTTCTACTTTTCTATCCCCACTAGCATAAAAGGGAAGAAAATCTTAAGACTCTTATTTGTAAAAAATTCTATTCTTTCACTGTATATTTCTAGTTACTTTCAATGTGTCCATTTTTTTTAATATATAGTATTTTATGTTCTACAGGCAACTCCTGATTTTTTGAGTTAAAATGGATGGACAAGGACAGAAAGAGACAACATTGGTAAAGGCAAAAGGATTTGGTATGTAAATTCTGAACCAAACATATAATGCATTCATTTTTATGAACATTGTCTAGCATGAAGAACAAGACCTGAGGAGAAAAACATTGAAGTTGTGACATGAAATTCTTTCACTTCCATGAATGCTGGAACCTGGTTAATTCACCTCCTTGGTGATTTACCATTAGGCAATGAAGAGTTATGGACATTCGGTGTGAATACCTAATCACTAAAAATAAATAAAATATTTATGAATCATCCAAAATGTGTATTAACCCAAATTTTAAGAAATTTTGTGTTCTTCAATGCTTGTATACTTCCCCCTTTTGCCAAGAGATGTTATGTGTTTCAACAAAGTTTGTTTTATTAAGTGCTTTGATCATTACAGGTACAAAAGCACTACCATAGAGAAATCTGGACTACTTAATATTAGAAACCTAGAATAATTTATTTTGGGAGGGATATCCAGAGAATATTTACTTCAAATCCTGCTCAAAATAGATCCAACTGTCTGAAGGTATCCAAGATTTTGTCCAGTCAAGTCTTGATTACTTCCAAGGGCAGACATATTCCCTGGGTAACTTGTTCTAGTTTTTGTTAGTACTCATGGTAATTTTTTTTCCCCTATTTTAATCAGAATTTATGTTTATTTTATGTCTCTTGACCTACTGTCATATCTGGCTCCATCTTTTTTATGTCATCTGTCATCACTGCATATACAGTACTCAATATTTAAAATTTATATCATTTATATTTTAAAGTAGCTGTGACATTGGTGCCGTAGGGTTATCACTGACAGCTGTGGTTCAAGGTGTCACGGATCTCTGCTTCCGCTACATTTGGTGTGACCAAAACGTGCATCCCTGAGCCATGCTATTACTGTCTCAACTATTAGGTCTCTGATGGTCTCTGATAGTGTGTACTTGTCTGCTACACTTTGTTATGATGCTGTTAACATGTCACAATATATTTAGGAATTTCAGCTCTGCATAGTTATTGTCACTGACAGTTCAGGTCTTTCTACCTCTCCACTGGTTCTTGTCACATTACTGTCATCAATTGCATGAATGCAGCCCATTTCTGCCCTTCTTCACTGACTGACCACAACCTGTATCTCATGTTCCTTTAATGTCTGAAGTGCACATAGGGCACATTGCTCTTTTTATTATGCTCTGCATGCTCAGAGAATAGAAGGATCATAGACATTAACAGGATTACTTTGTAGTATTGTTATGTCAGTGTTGTGTCATGTCTCCCTTGATGGCTGTATATCACCTCCATATGTTCAACCATAGATTTTCTTATTGATTTCACATCAGTACAAAACAATTTTTCCTTTGTTTTTTTAATTCTTTTTTAAAATTATTTTTCTCCCAGTTTAGTATATTCTTTAGGACAATTTTATGCAATGCATTAAATAAAGAGAGTACAGATTTAAAGACTGGTCACCCAAACATTAAATTCATGCTCCACCCAGGGAACCATTCTTCTATTAAATTGTTTCCTTCTCTTCTGCATTGTACAAAACTATGCTGTTTTACTGCTGTGCACTTCATGGCCAGTATATTAAAGTACTTCCTTTACCATTTTTAGGTTCCTAGTTCGTCCACCAGAAGCAGCAGAACTAGTTACTTTGTATAATATCAGGGGCCTGTTATCCAGTGTTTGTTACTGTTGATCAACTGTTGATAGAGCACCTAGAGTTTGAATTGGTAAATCTGTAATTAAACAGCAAAACAAAACATACTTATGAATTCATTCAATCCTTACATGTAATTTATAACTCTTATTAGAAATAAAATTTTGGTAGGCTTCAGCTTTATATTTATTTACAGTGAAATTTGAAGTTTTTCAGTCATATATTAAATCCTTAATTTGCCAGAATTATCAATTAATCAGCTGTTTCTGAGCCCTTAATTCCATCATGTAGATGGAATGTAGAAATTGTATTAGACATCATACATCTCTAATATGTAGATTAGACATCAGGTAGAAATTATATTACACAAAAAATTGAATTCCCATAATTTTTCAAAGTTGAAAGATAGTGAAGAACATCACAGAGAAAGTTACAGAAGGACTGGGAAGTATCTGTGGATAACAAATGAGTCTATGTGTAGAAATCATGAGGATCTGCAGGCACACAGGAGGATTTCATTAACATGAACTTCTTTGTATACTAAAAAAATAGTCCTATAACATTTCCTGCAAAGTGAAAGAACACTGCATGGAGAGGTGAAACAGAAAAATAAGATCTGTCAAGCTGTATTTTTTTGTCAAGAGGGATGTTAGACAATGACACCTGGGTGTAAGTAGTGTCAGTTCACATCAGCTTGATGCAGGATGGCTTGAAAAACTGTTCAAATGCTGAAGGCAGAGCTGCATTTTCTGACTCTATCCATGTGTATATCAGAAAAAAGCCCCACTTCTTTAAATAAAACAAACAAAACAACTCTTAGTAGAAGGGAATCAAGTAGATGATTGATCTCACAAAATCAGCAAAACTTCTGGGGATTTTTGGTTTTCTTTTAACTGTGCAACCCAGCTGTTATGACACCTCAGCAATCTCAAAGCTCTTTCATCCATTCTTCCACTGGCCATTTAACTTCTAATCTCAGCTGACACATATTTACTTTATTGTATTTGTGTGCATGGAGCATATGTGGAGTAAAAAACCTTGAAATTCTAAGCTGTCAGTGTAATCTGTGGACACCTGGTCAATATAGCTAGAGGGGTCTGAGGAGTTATTCAGCTCACAGGTAGTTCATATATTGACAATATTTAAAATTGATGGGTCCCTTCTAACTCAGTTTATTCTGTGATTCTGTGATACTCTAAACCTTGCGATTTGGAGCTGTGTTTCAACCATGGTATCATCACACCACAGCTTCTTTTTTCCCTTTCATTGACCAATGAAGTCACAGGCAGCAATGGTATTATTTAAAGTGAAATGAAGTCATTACATCAATCCTATCATATTGCTCACATTCCTTTAGAAATATGCACCTAAAAAACTTACTCATTTCTTGCTTCTCAGGGTTACTGATGACTGTCTCTTCAAATTTATATTTATTCTATTTTTTTAGGCTTGGAATCCCAAATATGCATGAAATATGTTCAAGTTTCTCTCAGCTTTAAGTTCAGATGAGAGGCTTTTCTGGCTGAGAGAAGAAAAAATATGTACAAAATCGTATCCTGGCTATTCAGTTAAGAATTTCTCTCTGCATTTATGGGATTACTAGTGAGAAATCTACTATGCAGGTATAATTTACGGAGCACAGTAGCACTTTTCTTGGAACTCCTGGAAAAGAGGTTTCTTAAAAGAAGAGAGATGTGACTATATAAAAACAAAACAAAACAAAAAAAATCACTTTTTTTTTGCTAACCTAACCGTGCCAAATAAGTTTTGGGGCTTATGTTCCTTGTATTTGCATTTTATCAGTTATATCACTCTGAACTTTTATCACTGTAATTTGGGAGTATAATTTTCTAATGATTTTCTACCTTTTTAAACAGATTTTTTCCTAAAATGCCTTCCTGTAATTCAGAAAGACTTCTTCTAACTTTAAAGTTATTTTATTCCTTTACATTTCCTTTTTAGTCCTCAGATATTTACTCCATAATAATATCAGATTCATTCATATTATGTCTTCACAGATAACTTTGTTGGATACCCAAACAGTTTATTATATTTTTTAGGAATCGTATAGTAATTACCAAATAGGTTAATAAGTGATTTATTAACTTATAAAGGTTTAGAGTTTTCTTTCCTAATTTGCCCTAAACTAAGACAGGGAGATAAATAAATTGGATTATATAAATAGGTAGTGATGTGAACTGTAAAGCTGGTCACAATTCTCAGCTGTAGCCAAATCACCAGTGGTACACCCCAGGGCTCAAAAATGGATGAAGAGAGCATCCTCAGACAGTTCAGAGATAATACAAATGTGGCAGGAGTAGTTGATACAACAGATGGATATGCCCCTATTCAGACAAGCCTCAACAAAATCGAGAACTTGGTGGATAGGAACCTCATGAAGGGATATACCAAGCCTTGTACCAAGTTCACGCTGGGGCCTAGCTGGCTGGAAATTAACTGTGCAGAGGGGACCCAAGGGTTGGATAGCAAGCTGACCAGGATCCAGCAGCATGCCCACACTGCCAAGATCAACAGTCTCATTGGCTGCACAGTAGGAATGCTGACAGCAGGGAGATGATCCAGTTTTAGGTTCCTCAGTACAACAGAGATATGGACATAACAGAGAGCTAATCCAGCATATGGAGACAGTGAAGGGTCTGGAGCATTACATATGAGGGAATGCTGATGAGGTGGAACAGCTCAGCCTGGATTAGAGAAGGCTCAGTGGGATCTTATTCATGTGCAATACTTGATGGGAGATACTAATTCATAGAAGTGTTTATTATTTAATAAAATAATATGGAAACCATTTATTCATGGTTCTGTCTGTATAAATACACGCACACTATTGTTATTAAAAATGTTGATTTCTGGGAAATCTATTTATTCTAAACTTCTATGGCTTTAAGATACAGTGTGTCATACTAACTTATTTCTGATAGTTCTTCTTTGGTCAATAAACTGGTGCAAGGCAGCTCACTAAGTCAAGGAACCACTTAGAAAGAAGACACAAATGCAATCACAGAGTTTAATACAGGATCAAAACTTTTTATTGTAGCTTCTCCTAGTAATGTACATATTCCTGAAGGTTTTCTTATCATCTGCTTACATAAACTATGGTAAGCATCCCTCTTCTCCCTTAGTAAGACTTAATAACCTGCTGTATATGTGACTAGGTACATAGAGCTTGCTTTACATGAAGTTTGTTAGAAAGGAGTCACAGGAAAACATTTTGTTTCTCTAAGAAATGAGTAAAACAAAGATAGGAAAATAGCGGATGATTCTGGTAACACCACATAAAGACAGCTCCAGACTCTTATCATTGATTTTGATTTTTGCATGCAGAGCTATCCTGTAACAACATCACCATATGGCATCTGAACATCATTCTTTGGTCATAAGTAATGAGTGGTACCTAAGGAAATTATTACAGTGCAAGAAAAAAGAATCATCCCACTCAGATGGAATGGAGAAAGGTTAATCACCAAGTTTACCTTTTGCTCTCTAGTGACAGAAGATCAGAAGCACCTTTGAGAATTCTTAGTGTAAACAGAGCCAAAAGTTAATAAATTGTACCAAGGTGTAAAAGCAGATATTTGGGGAAATTGAATTACCTTCTTGTAAATAGCAACATTAGCATGCTACTGTTAAAATTCTGGAAATGTAGAAAGAAATATTTTTAGCACTCACATCTCTTATTTCCATTTAGTGGGAGACAGAAAGTAACTGTAACAGAATAAAATCACTAAGTTTGCAATTAAAATTATTTCTTTATTTATTGATTTCTTTTCTAATTTACATATGATGTAAAGACTTTTCTACAATGAAATAAATTCTCAACATTCTTGATTATAGAATGAAAGACATTTTATGTTACAGTGTTGGGTTTTGAAAAACATCAGATAAAATGTTACATAAGAAATTTGACATAGCTGTTGAAAACCTAATCCCAATTAAAACAGTTAGAAACTGAGTTCAGGATACAAATTCAGAAAAATCTAGGTTTTATCTCTAAACCTATTTTGCTTCCTTGTGTCTTAAATTTTCTGATGATCCAGGACACAGGAAGTTATGTTACATGTTCAGCAAAGGCTGAACATGCAGCTTTTCCTCTGTTGACTCCCTGAAAGCTTTCTAGATAATGTGTGCTGACTGCTCTCACTTGTAGCCTCTTGGTTTGCAGAGAAGAGGTATTCCAGTATCTAGTAACTAACTACATCACTGATGAACAGAACTGCTGTCAGTGAGAACGCATATAATCATAATAAAAGCATTATTGCTGTTTGATTTTTGATCATTAAACCTACTTGCCTGCAGAATATTTACTGTGGAGGTCAAATATATAGGCTTTAAGCAGGTTTCAGATTAAATAGTTTGAAAAAGCAGTTTCTTCAGGTGAAGAAGAAAAGTTAACTATTAGAATGTGGATTATCAGGGATGAATATGCTTTCTGACTCTCCAGTTGAAATGCTCTCTAAGCATAGAATTCAAGGTCTCTGTAAAAATATGCTAGAGAATGGAAGTGGGATGTTACTGACATATCTTAATTCTTCTTTCCACTAAATAATAATGATGAAACAGATCAGTAGCATGGACTCCACATTCTACTCAACTTCTGATGCTGTAACCTGCAATATTAACAATCTACCAGTCAGAAGATAGCTTTTATTACCTTACCCTGCACTTCTGAAATCCACACCTCAGCATAGTGTGACTGAGGCTGACACTCATGCCATAAATTCCTTTTACCTTCATGTGATCCATTTGTGGGCATAATTCCCAGAGGTGATTCAAACAATCATGGATATATGAACATACACATTTAACTAACTAGCTAAAACACCCCAATCTCAAAATACCATTTCAAGCTAACACTTTAGAGTTTTTATTGTGATGACCAAATTATGATTTTATAGTTAATTCCTTGAAATGTAGGTATTTTTTTGCCACTATTTTTTTTCTGTTAGGGAAAACTGGATAAAATGTCAAAATTAAATCTGTTCTCTAAATCTTCTATATTGTCTAAATATTTTCTCTTTTAATCAATTACCCTAACCATTTGCTAGAGTCAGTCTTTGCTTGTTCTCTATCTGAACCCATAGAAAAATGTTGGCTAACCCTAAATCATAATCAAAACTTAAATACAAGTGGGTATCAGTTGCTGGTATCATAACAGATGCCTCTCCAGTGTACAGACAAATGCAGCTAAGCACCAAGGATAATTTTAGGCAGACTTGAGTGTCACCTCTTATCCCAGATGTGTTTATTATTCAGAAAACTGAATTGTTGCTTAGGCTGTCTTATTTTTGAATGTCAGAAGATATTTTAAACATTCCAGATTAAAGAGATTTTTAAATTTTACTGCTTCAGTTCATCACCATCTTAACTCTGGAAGTAAAATTATAGTAAATTATCCAGATTAAATTAATAATTTTATTTAAAGTGGAAATCTTAGCAGAATTATGGTAGTGAAAAGTGATATGGAGGAGGGAGGAAAGATGTAAACTCATAAAAGCTGCCTGTCAGCCTCTGTCACTGTAATAGCATGCATACAGTATACCAAGTAGGGTGAGAGCTAGGCAAAGTGAATCCAGTCTTTAAACATTATTGTCTTCAGTGACTATGTTATTGTTTAGACGTGCAAGTCTCTTTGTAGAAACTGAGTTTAACACAATAAAAACGTAGATACTGTAGCTTATTTCTATGCTGTTCTTTATAAAGCAGACAATGTTTCAGTGTAAACTGACTATTGATATTACATCTAAACAATTGGATTCATAAATTGTACTCTCATGTTTTTAGTACATAACATCATTACAAGTCAAAATAAATCCCAAGTATTGGTTCTTTTCCAGAGCTTTAAATGGAACATACATTGTAATTAAAGATAGTAATATTTTCCTTTTTTATTTAACCTATTAATTTATACTATATGTAGAGTGGGAAGTTTTTAAGAAGATAAGAAGCTTGAAATAAAATACATTGTCCTGGAATAACTTAGTAATGATGCTGCCATGACCAACTCAGGGAAGTAGTCTAGTTTCAAGATTTAAAAGAAATTCTGCAGGAAAGTAATTGTTTTGTGCACATACATAAAACATGGTAAAATATTTGGTAATTCAGCTTTGACTTCCCTAACTTTGATCATCAGCAAAATCACTGAGTAAACAGTAATATCATATGCCTATGGCAAACAATATAATCTCTAGTCACTCTTCCTGAAAGCATGTGATAATGGCTCTGGGTTAAGTTTCTATTCTGACAGGAATAATTTTGTAGAGTATCAAAGAGATTTTAGAAGAAGAACCTGTTGATCAAAAGGTTAACTGTAATAATCAAAGTTGTCTATGTCAGATAAAGAAGTTACTAAGGAGTTATCTTTTGGACTTGAATATTCTAGGTGCTCACTACCCTATCTACCGGGTAGGATGCCATATAATAAAATGGATGGCAATCTCAGGTCATATAGTCCTTCTCTTTGCAGAGTGAAAAATTGTGTTACATATTTAATATTGACACCACATTTTAGTGTTCAAAAGTGTTATATGGAGCAATATTTTGTGATAATCTTTTATGAAAGTAAATCAAAAGCCCAGAAATATTTATATGTCTTGTGAATAATGAGAGGCCAATCAACTTTTTCTTACAGGGGTTTAAAAAAAATAAAAAAAGCAGGCTGAAGACCTTGGACATTCCTGGATACTAGGTGAATTGGAAGGTTCATAGTACTTGATGCTGTCATTTTTCCAAGAAAGCTGTCTACATTCACACAATATAATATATATATATATATGTGTGTATATTCCTTGTGTGACCCTAGGATCCTAAGCCATAATTTATATGTGTGCATGTGAGGTTTCTTATTTTCAGATTCTGTATAGCTCAGAATTTGGCAGGGGAACATCCCTGTTCACCATGGTCTTTACTATAGGCTGCAGGGGAATCTCTGCTCCTGTATCTGGAGCACCTCTTTCCTCTCTCCATCACTGGCCTGGGTGTCTGCAGGGTTATTTTTCTCATATATTCTCATTCTTCTCTCCAGCTTCAATTGCTCTTGCACAGTAGCTTTTCCCCCTTTTTAAATCTTTTGCTGCTGCCACTGCCGCTGATGGGTTCATCTTGCCCAGCAGCAGGTCCATCTTGGAGCCAGCTGGCAGTGGCTCTGGCATGGTGGAAGTTTCAAGCAGCTTCTTACAGAAGTCACTCTTGTAGTGCGCCACCCTCCTCTCCCCATCTCCCCCTCCAAAAAAAAGAGTAAAAACCAACCAAACCCTTACCACACAATCCCAATATATACCTATCATGAAATATGTTTTTATGAAGAGTTCTTTGATCTCTAGCACTGTGGTTTGTATTACAAAGAGAAGTCCAGGAACCTTGTTCCATGTATCAGTCAGCAGATCTCACAGAGGAGCAAAGGTTTTTTTTTCCCTCGTTTGTACATACATGTGTGACCCTTTGACATGAACATATAGATAAGAGTTGGGAAAAAAAGCAAATTTGATAGAGCACTCTATGAGTCTGTCAATTCTGTGGAGAGAAAAAATTGGATGCAGATATTTAAGATTGCTTCAGATATTCAAGAAATCTATTGGCAACAATGAAGATAGCTAAATAAAGGGGTTCTGGGGAACCACATATGCAACTGCAAGCAGATACACTGAATCTGGTTCTTAGCAAAATGTGTTAGGAAATTCTTTCTTAACCTTGATTTTAAGAAGCACAAAGGTCAAAGTATCTTGCAGTGTGAAAGTCAAGTAAATCCATTTTTGCAATTGAAAAATAATAGAGGAAAAATATCTTAGCACTATTTCTACGGCTCTTGTGTTTAACTGGAGCACAAATTCTACACACCAGTGATTTAAAATTGTCATGGTGTAGCTTTACCTTTAAGACAGCTTAGAAAGAGAGGAAGTTAGAGCTGCTAGTGGCTGATGGGAGTTTTTCCTCCTGACCAATTATCAGTCATTTCCAAGAATTGATAGCAGATCTGACCATTAAAAAGTGAATTCAACTTGTAAACACCCCCTTAAGCAGTACAGACAGAGTTCTCTTGCCCTCTTTGGTTTCTGGCTTTTGACAAGGTAACAAGGTCTGTCTTGGCCTCCTTCCCCCCCTCCAGGCCGACAAGGCCGCGGGGGGGCGGGGGGAGAGAAGCAGAGTCGGTCAGCCGAGCTTGGTTTTCTGTTTCTGCTGCGGGGCTGAAACCTGACACTCTTGCAGCTTTCTAAAGCTTTTGATTCTTTACTGCTTGGATAGATGAACAGATTACTCCTTTTTCTCAGAAAAGACAGAGAACGAGAGAGACAATCAACATGCAAAAAACATCATAGAACCACTAAAAACAGTGAGAGAAAGACTTAAGTTTAAATAAGAAAGAGAGAATAAGGAGATGCGTACAGCTGAAATATCTTTTTGTAAAAGCTATGGAGATGGGCAATAGTAGTTTAAAAGACTCCTTTAATTCATGACTAGAGTATGGGAGGAATAGATTATTCAAAGTGTAGACTTTTTAAAAAAAAGAGAGAGTGATTATGATACTGTGAGTTGCTGGAGATGGGTAGAGTGAAGATTTTTTTTTTTGAAGCCTTGAAGAGCAAAGCAAAAGCTGTTTTCCAGGAAGGCTCACAGAGACAGATGAAGAAGACTTCTGCCTTTGAATAACTCATCCTTAAAATAGTATCCCTAGACTCATTTGACCCATGCACACCTCGGAATAATGTGGAATGGGAGGAGTGAACTCTAAAAACTCCATAGATCGGCAAAAAGAGGCTTCTGTTTCTCTACAAAGAATGAAAGAAAGACTCTAGCAAAAATTGAGACTGTTTTTGATCACCAAAGTTCTAAAGTTTTTTTTTGTCTCTATGTTATCATGTGTACAAAAGAATAGTTAAGTGGTGAGAGATAAAAGAGTTTTCTGGAAGTTTATTCTAGTGTTCTTATTCTTGTAGTTTGTTAATAAACTGTTTCTATTCCTTTTAAGTTTTAAGCCTGTTTTGCTCTTGTTCAAATCCATATCTCACAGAAAGAAATAGTAATTTTTTAGTTACTGGTTTTAAACCGCAAAATCTGAAAAAAGCAAGATGCTAATTCTTTGTTAAGATACTTCCTTTTAATCAAGGCTGGCTTAAGGTTGTTAGCTGTTTCAAACAGCATGGTTTCTACTTACCTTTGACTCAGAATATTTCCTTTTGAATTACAAGAGCTAGAAATTAAATTCTATTCCAAAAAAAAAAAATATCGTTGAAGTTTGCATTATGACAGTCATGTAAACATAATTTTCTTAATTTAACAAGTCTGTTGGAAGACATTCAGAGATACTATTCACTAAATATTTGTATATATTTAAAATACATGTATTTCAAAAATAGAAGATTTGTATAAATTTGAAGAGTCCATAAAAGGGATTCCACTTTACCTCTAAATATTAATATTAATAATAATAATAATAATATAGATAAACACATGTGATATTCATTATTTATGTAATAAATATTACAAAACTGGAATATAACTGGAATTGGCAAAGAAAGCTGCATTTTGAATTTTAATATACTAGTTTTCACAGAACTGCTTTGCCACTTGTTTTGTTCAGAAATCTCACTTCAATGCAAGATTACTTGATCATACTCAATTTCTTGAACTCTGTTTATGGCAGATATCAGACATTATGAGGAATAATACTTCTGTTTTTAAGAAAGAGTCTTCAATTTAAGGCTGCATTACAGGGTTGTTCTTAGTGCAAAAGAAGCCATAGTACACCTTTTTCTTAATAAAAAAATAACTTTCAACGGCAAGGCAAAACCTTAGCATTCAATTTAAAATACAATATCCAAGGAAGAAAAAATAATATCTCTTTAGCTTATACTAATGAAACACTTTCATTCACTTAAGTGCAGCACTTTGAGTTTTCACACACATAATTTTTATGCTTTGTTCATCTCTTTCTTGTGGTCACAGGAATTCAGCTAATTTTGATCAAAAAAAATGATGGTACAAGGAGTGTGACTTATGAAAAACAACATCCTTTAAGGAAAACCCCTAAACATTAAGTATAATAGTTATGTTTACATCTACTCACAAGAGCATTCCCAAACTCATTCTTATCTGTAGAGCATGTAAAATATAATATTTTGCTATAATACAGGCATCTGTTTTGTTGACTTCTTGCACATTATCTTGAACGTGTGGTAGAAACTAGCATGGCCACTCATTCCAGTATAAACTACACATCCTTCTTCTAAGGCCACAAATCTGTCCATGAACACTGATCTGATTAACAGTGATTCTGTTTGCTGAAGACACACAAGTTTTACTAAAGAAATAAAGTTGTTTAACTTAAAAAGCTGGGTAGCAGATCAGTGTTTTTCTCATTTAGAAAGGAAAAATCAATTGAAATATCAAATATTCAACAAACCATGCACCTTGTCAACCTGAAAAGATACGCCTTAATCTTCAAGCCGTTTCCCTCAACTCATTGCTGAAGAAGTCCCATATGAAAAAAAAATACAGGCCTTATCTTGGGTTCCAGCTCTCAAATTCTGTGTTCTGATGATGGATTCCTAACTCCATCTTTCATAGTCATGGCTTATAGTTGTGAAAATAATTCAACACCATGAATAAACAAAATTGGACTCAATCTTAGCTGTATAGGAGTTATAGGTCTAACTTTGCTTTATAGTCCCTGACAGATTTTTAGCCAAAGGACTCATATTTCTTAAATGAGAGGTGGTTCTGTGGAGGTTCCTTCTTCTCTTGACTACAAAATTCTGGAGAGACTGCATCAAATCTGCACATTTGACTTTTAGATTTCTGAAGATAATTTGTGGGGTTTTTCTCAGCAAGATTATGGTTTCCATGAAACAGTCTGACTTTTTCAGAATTTTCTCTCAAATGCAATGCTTATTTTAATGGAATTATCTGTGATTTAATTTCCTGTAGAGTATTTTATTGACTTTTATAGATCATGTGAACAGACTCAAAACACAGGAAGCTTTATAAATATTTTGCAAAATACCAAGCTGCAAGGGGGAAAAAATACCAAACAAAAAACCAAACAAACATGACAAATTTCATTTCTACCTACAAATACTGCAAAACAGAAGGACCTTAATGGCAGATAATAGTCAATGGGAAATTATAACCTCCTCTTCTGGTCCCCAGGGCAAATAAAAGCCATAAAAGGAGTCTTATTAAGAACTGTCTAAATATTAGATTTATCTTCCTGCAAGGAATAAAAATGAAAGCAGACATTTGTTGCATACAAGTAACAGTCTTTCTTATTAATGTCTGTCCATTATCATGAAGATAAACAGTGAATCAAAAGCATTATTTGTTCCTAGATCCTGCCATTTAGAAAATGACATAAACTACTCTAGCCAATTAAAAAGAAGTAATTTAAGAACAGTTCAAGATAGCCTCAGGCAACAAAATAGCACAGTTACAGATTAAAAGGGTTTTTAAAAAATAATATAACTCCATAATAGCCTTTTCAGTTTTGATTACAGAGGTTTTAGAGCGCGTTTCATTCTAGAACTCCAAGGGAGACGATTTACTCTGTATTATATGTCCTAAAATAGACGTGTCCCAAAGCTTTTCTAATAGCAGAACTACATTTCCTTATAATTCAATGTGTGCCTCACATGTGCTTGATTTAGCCTTCTCATCAAGATCATGAGGCTCATGTCAGAAAAAGCAGTGCTATTTTCTGGTATTTTTCATTCGTTCTATTATCTTATGAAGTCTTCATTTTGTAAAGTTTGAGTTAAGTTGCTATGTGTTTTAAGCTTACTCACAGCATATAGATGACATATTCAACAGCTGCAAGTATTTATATAAAAAAGTGTCATAAATTTTTGACAGAAATAAACTAAATAACTTGATAAATTGGAGTTTTGTTCTTAAAGTATCTTTACATTTCAGATGATGTGTCTATTTTCACTGTAATTCAAACATATCTTTGATGTTTTAAGTCTTCTAGAGTTAGTGTATTGATGCTAACTTTATCGAAGTATAGGAATAAACACATAAGCATATAACCAAAGAATACTTACTGCTTCATGTTCTAATCATCTGTCTGTGTTGTGTAATCTGCTGATCTGCCACAGTTGGGCTTCATGGTAGCCTTAAAAGAAACAGAACTTTTTTTTTAATACATTAGTTGCTATCTTTGCTTTAAAATCGGCATACCAATGGATCTACATCAGAAAAGCTGGGATTTAGTATGATTCTGTTCTGTCCACTTAAGAACTGCATCAAATCATAGAATTGCTAATTCTTCTCTATTGGCTATACAGAAGAAAAAACAGCTTAATTATATTGGTTAAAACAGATTAATTATATTTTTGCATGAAATGTGGTCATTAAATATAAATGTAAAAATATGAGGTTTTATTACAGCTTCTTAAAACCTCTAATTTATTAATAGTTTCATAAATTTATATATGACGTATTCAAAAAATTAGCAGTTTTTTGCACTTATTTTGGATCTGAATAGAAAAAAAATAAATAGTATTTTGAATATTTTATCTTTACAACACTGTTTTATTAATAAGATTTAAATAGAAAACCTGCAACATCACCACCTGTAGAGTAATAAAACCAGCTGGGTCTCATGACATTCTGAGGAAGAAAATCCATGTAGCTTAGCAATCAGCATCTAAATGATGATTTGGGTTATATAAAGAACAACTGGAAAATAATTTTTTGGCTCTTGAACTTTGAGTGAGGTTTCTTAACTTTACAAATGAGTACATTTTTAAAAAGACACTGGAATGATAATGTCAAATATTCTGCTGTTTGAAACTTTGCTTGCTAAAGAGAAGTGAAAGTGCTTTCAAGTATACCATGCACTGACACAGGTCCATTAATTATTTAGAGAGTAAACAAATAGATTTGTTTGTGTGTAAGTAGTAGCATAGTCAGGCTTTTTCTTCTGTGAAAACAACTTATACAATTAACCACATATCCAGTGGAAATTATGGTTATTTTTGCAGATGAAGAAGAATAAGGAATGTGACCTATAAGGTGAATTAACTTAATTAGGCTGACAAAGCTAATATGTACACCGGGTACCCCATATTCTTCTAATGCACTGCTTCCCCTTTATCAAGAAAACATGAACATAACAGTTTCTGCTCCTAGTTTGCAAAAAAAAATTAAATTTGGATTATTAATGTGTCTTGTTTTCAGCGTGACCTAACTTTTAGTACATCACATTCTGTTTAAATCTATGCTTATTTGTTCAATACAGTAACTTAATACAATAAAACGAAAACCTGGGAGAAGGATAAAGTTGTAGACAAGAAAGGCTTTTGGGGAAATATTTTCATTATCTGCCTTAACATGATAGATTAGTTAATCTTAATCATAGTCCATTGGACCATAGTCCAAGGCACAATGATGAGGGTACCCAGACCAGATATAAGAGTACAAAGGTACCTCATTATAAACAAGGAGTCCATTGATCATAACCTCAAAGGATATTTATTTTGATTAAAAGGTTTTTCAATATTACTTTTATATTTAATCTCAAAAGAAGAAAAAGGAAATAATATTAAACTGTCAAAATTAATCATGTATACAGTGCTTAATACAGTAATAACAGAAATAAACATACTAGAGAATTGATATAGTCAAATTGAAGGGTATCATTCACAGGACTGACAATTTAACAGAGACTACCTCATCAATATCTTTGTATATATTAAGAAAGATAAAAAAACACATTATAAGTCCCTAAAAAAGTACCTAAAAAGTAATTATAATCCTCACATGGTACAACCATAGTTTTATATACATAGCAATTAAAAACAATTGTTTTGTGAAAAATGAGATATTAATGATTCCAACATAATGGTGCAATGTAGAGAAATACAGGCCTGATAGGACAGCAGTGCCTTGGAAAACAAAGGGAGCAGCATAAAGGACATTGAGACATATCCCCATTTACGTGTGTAAGGATAAGGCATAAGGTTGGCACATGCTCAGCAGTGGAGATATAAAAAACTGTTCCATGGTCAGTTACAAAAATGTAAACTTGGAGATGGACAAAGCTGGTCTTAGGTGGAACAAGTAGGAAAAAGCCCATTTCACTATATTTAATAAATTAATATGCAATGTTGAGATGTAGACCAATGAAGAAAGATAAAGAAATAAAATGTGTTAGCAAAGATTCTAAAAGACCCCAACAGGATGCTGAAGTGAAGAAGAAAAAACCACTAATACAATCATCATGTTTCTTTTGGCTAAGTCTCCAAATGCTGATGACATCATAATACCCACTACCACCAAGCTAACCACTAATTTTATGAGCCTGCAAGACAGTGGAAAGGAGATCATAACACTGGAAAAAAGGTAGAAAATAATGCGTGTATCTAATAATTTTACCTGCAATTCTGTGCTTTCTTTTTTTGTTTTTCTTACTAGATCTGAACTAATTTTTATGACATTCTTCAGATTTTACTAATATTAATAATAATCTTTGGCTTCAGTTGCACATAAGATATGCTTCTTCTTTGCCCATAAGAAAATGATTTTTCCAGAAATAAATGGAACACCTGACATAACTGTATTCCACCTAGTAGATCAAAATGGTTTCTGAGATAGACATTTCAAATATAAATAGGAAAAATTATTTCATCACTTTGTAAATGTTCATGAAACCAATTACCAATAAGTAGCCTGAGGCTTGCTGTGAGGAATCCTTTCCTCACTGTGGCATGTGCATCAAGTGTCATTTCTCAAGGTTAAAACTGTGAAATGTGTTAGGAATGATGTACAGTAAATTGTTATTAGCTACCTTCTTTAAAATATTAAACTTTCTTTCTGTGTCTGGGTGAAATTAGAATGCTACTCAACTTATCCAACGTTTGAAGGACTCTGCAATATCAAAAGAATAACCTCTATATAAATCATTATTCACAGAGAATTCTATCACAGTGTTTTGCATTTTAGCCACAGAAGATGTATGTGGAAACCTGACATTGTTTCTGTCCAAGTCAGTGGATATTTTTGCCCTATGTAATACTGAAGTAGGATTAGGAATATGAGAGCATGTAAGCACAAAACAATAAATTCCATGGTGATATTATGATTTTACAATATGATAGGTGATTGGTAGATATGTTCTGCTGCTGGGGTTTTTGTTTATTTCAATTACAAAAATTCAAAGCAAACAGCTACATGTCATGCAATTAATCCCTTCTTTATTATAATGTAGCTTTGTTTTACTAAGGAAAAAATATAAAACCAAAACCAAAACAATAAAAAACCCCTAACCATATCAACAATTTGACACTCGAGTGCATTTTCTCTCATTTATTTGTGAATGTTTTTAGAAACTGTGTTACTGACATAGCCAGATGTTTCAGGTTAGGGTAGGTACTTTGTAGCCCTGAATGCAAATGTCTCCAGAAAAGAACACAATTTCACTATTCTTAAATCCATGTTAGAACTGAGGTGAAAAAAAGTTCCCTTTAGTTAAGGCAGGACTGCAGTCCTGGAAAAATATCGCTATTTCTAAAAAGTAAAAGAACATTGACACTGTGAATGAGAGGAGTGGCGCATGTTATAAAAGAGATCTCATGTGACATCACTTGTACTGGTTTTCAGTAAGAGTGTTTCTATAATCTGCTGTATCCTTTAAATATCCAGGATCACTCATACAAGAAAAACATAATCATATCTTACTAGGGGCTTAAGATTCATGACAGAGAGAGATTAATTTTTCTGGCATCTTTGAATAAAATTGATCTGTGTATACGTTTGATTATCCTGAAGGAATGGCTTCTTGAATTTTGCAATTTTAACTAGATTTTCTGTAGTAGTATATTTTCTGACACGGTTTTTCTGCAACTGACATGGTAATAAGTAGGAACTGATATGAAAATATTGAGATGCCATTCTCAGAAATTAAGGATATAAATTAAACATAAATACTTATATTTATCTGTGTTCAACAGGAGTTTAATCTGGGAATACTGTGGTTTATACAATCACAAGGCTAAGCCCTATAGAGTTTGGTGTGTGTATATATATATTTGTGTGTGTGTTATGTTGAGACCTTATTAAGGCATAATCTGTTATTCATGATATACACACAGTAAAAGCTAGACATTCATCAAAGAATTATTGCTACTACTGCAATTATATTGGTTATGTACTTCACAACATTTACAGTAGCATCTCCTCCACAACAGTACTCTGTACTTCTGTACTCTGAAGAGAAACGTTCCAAATTTCAGAGATATTTCTGAAATATATCCATAAAAAAGAATATTCAATGCCAAAATAAGGCACAATGCTTATCCTCATAAGGAAAAGACCATGTAAAGATATTAATCTGCATATCCTGTGGACAATATAATAATCTTGCGTAATTTCCTTTATGTATGGTATAGTCTCAAATTACTTTTGGATAATATATTTGGAAAAAGTGAGGGAGACTAAGTGGTCACCATCTTAGAAAGAGTGTTTCAAACACTGGAGAAGAATGAAAAAAACCCTGAAGATGGAGGAACATCTGGAATGGATGAAGAAAACAAAGGGCAATTAAAAAGTAGGAAAAAAATTTACAGGGGAAGGCAGAGAAACAAAACAGATGACAAGTAACTGCAGCCAAAGCTGTCAATCACTGTGGAGTATAAGCCCAGACTGAATGTAATTATTAATTGGTGATATAAGACCTTCCATATACATATAAACTGGAACTGTTCCTAAATCATGCATGTGTCAAGCCCTCTTTCATCTCTTCTGCTTTTCTCTTCTAGGCCCTTATTTTAGAAAAAGTTTATTTTGTGTACAAGATAAAGAGGAATTGCACATACTCTGCCAGGTATCTCCCCAGGGAATCCATAGTCTTTTGTCTCTCCTCCATAGCCATTGTGGCTTAGTTTGATCCATCCATTGTGACCATAGAGAAAAATGTTATCTGTTTGTACCATTAATGTAATTAGTGGCAAAAAGAATGGGATTTAAAAGTTAAAATGTTCAGATGATAATTTGTAAAATTATTATTTTTCTGTGTCAATATTAGAATAAAAAATCTTATGATCTCATCTTGTTTACATCACAATATGGGTCAGGCTGGAAGGAAACACAGTGAGTGGATCATCTGGTCCAACCTCCCTGCTCAAGCAGGGTCATCCTAGAGCACATGACACAGGATTGGTTCTCAACTACCTCCTGTGAGGGAGACTCCACAACCTCTCTGGAAAATATGTTCCAGTGTGTGGTCGCCTCCACAGTAAAAAAGTTCTTTCTCATACTCGGGTGGAACTTCCTGGGCATTATTTTCTGCCTATTGTCTCTTGTCCGATTGCTTGGCACTGCCAAGAAGAGCCTGGACCCATCCCCTGGACTTCCTCCTTTCATATACTTACATTGTTGAGGTCCCCTCTCAGTCATCTCTTCTTGAGGCTGAACAGGCCTAGCTCTCTCATCCTTTCCTCATTAAAGAGATGCTCCAGACCCTTAATCAACTTTGTTGTCCTCCACTGGACCCGCTCCAGGAGCTCCAGAAGGAACCCAGAAGTGGACATGGCACTCCAGATATGGCCTCATCAGGGCTGAGCAGAGTAGTGAAAGCACCTCCCTTGACCTGCTGGCAGTGCTCTTCCTAATGGATCCCAGGATGTCATTTGCATTCTTGGCTACAAGGACACACTGCTGGTTCTTCTCTGCAGAGCTGCTTTCCAGCAGCTATCCATAACGTTCCATAATGATGTTCAAGGTCATCTCTGATATGGTGCAACTAAACCACACTGCTGGGAGAAAAGCCATGAGAAATCACACCTAGGGCTTTTACCCACTGATTCCCTAAGATCAGGACCACAAACTGACTTCTTGCCTGGTGAGTCCTGTAGATTTGCTTTGCCAGACCTAGCACCTTGTTGGGCCTGACCTGCCTGTTCACCATCACACTGCCCAGTGATGACAGAATTCTCAGCTGACCTTGGTTATTATCACCAGCCCTTCCCTGCTCTTCTTGCTTGGGTGCTACAGGTAAATCTATGGGGCAACGGCCTTGCCTGCCTTACTTTTCCCTGCCTAACACATCAGTGAGGTGTTACATTAGTTAAGTGTCCGAAATGGCCAAAACCAGCGTGCATATGTGCAGGATAAGAGTTTTCAGCATTCTTTAACTTCATATGACTTACCAATAAGGTAAGTACCAATAAGGCTTTAAACAGATTAGGTAAATAATAGGGGACTTATTAGAATGCATGTAATTCACATTGTTGTGCTTATAATAAACCACTACAATCTTTGCAGATATGCCTTTATTATGATGCTTATCACTGGGCTACAGGCAATTAACTAGGTCAGTGTCTTCTTATGGAAAATGAGGCAAAAAAGGATACTGTAATGAAATCAATTCAAAAAATGACTCATCGAAGACTGTCAAGGTGGTTGTTAAAATTGCCTCCAAAATTACGTTACAAGTGGTTTGACAAAGGTCATGACATAATCTTGGGATATCAAATATATTTTGTAGCCTGGAAAGTGTCTGAAACATGGAACGTGTGAATCAGTGTGAAATGTTATTGAGGTGCTCTAGGATGCTGGACATATCTGTAATCGACTAAGAAAGATGACACAAAACCTATATTGAGAGATCTCAATTTTACTGCTGTAGCAACTTGAAGTCAATTAAGATATTCTAAAGATCCTAAATGGCACCAGTGAAATTAACCTTAATGCTTTCTATTTGCTATAATATAATCTGAACTAGTTATCTAGATTCCTTGTATTCACTTAAATTCCTTCAGAAGTTATTCCTTCAGAAGTATGTGTGATTCTCTTAAACCTGTTTCATGTTTGTCAGGTCTGTGAAGATGCTTGGGATATTGTGGGACATCAAAAATTCCCCTAAATCTTCACTATGGACATTTTATTTAAGAGCCCTATATAAGTACTGGATATGGGAATTTCCTGAAAGCAATTTTTCATATCTTCCTGATGCATCTACCTTAAAAGAGGGTCAATAACATTACATGGTTTTTTCTCACTGTGGTCTTTAAAACAAGAAATGTTTTATTCCTCTTTGTCCTAATCTGTGAAAGATTCTAATTTTAAACTGAAGTTATAGTTAATGTATGGCTAAAATTTCAGTACAAGACTTTAGAGTAAGGAAATTCAGAACTTCTGGCCACTTTTCATGAGAATGAGGAGAAGTAAAGAAAAGTTCTTTTCATATTTTTTAGTTTTGTCTTTTGTGAATGAAATAGAGCAAGAGGAAACTGAGAAGGAAAAAATAATAGTGTAGTACATTCAATTAACAGAAGTACTAGGGGAAAAACAAGCTAATTGTATTCTAACCTGTAAAAACAGATCTGAGAAACAGAAGAGGTTTTCATATCAATCCCTTATAATAAGATAAAAGTATTTGAAATACTTGAGTTTCTGCTTACTGAAGTGGAAATGTAATGAAAAAAAATTTTTAAAATGGTTATGCTAAATCATTCTAAAAATCCAACCATCTCTGGATTCAATCAACCAACTTGATTCATAGAAACAATTGAAGCATTTCTCAAATCAGTCACAAGTTGTGTACTTGATGTTTCTAGGTTGGGTTGTTTCCAGGAATTTTTTCCTATTTTTCAATTTCTCTCATTTTCCCTATATCACCAGTACAATTCTGGTGTTCTTGTATGTCTCTTAGTCTCCATTCAACTACATTTTTATGTTTCCCTCCATTTTATGTTTTCTCCTTCATCTTATTAATTATATTCCCCTAAAGTTACTTTATTTTTACTTATAATTTAGGTAGCCTGTGTATGAAAATGCTGTCAATAATGATTCAGGAGTCTGAGGATCCTCCTGTACCTTCTACTTTGGTAAAGAATGATATTGCACACCAAGTAGGAGGGGCAGAAAATATTCAGATATTCTCTCCACTAATGTGCTATATGAGTTGCTCATACGATTATATTTTTTAACTACTGGATAAAATTAAGACTTATTGAATGTGACAAGATTTGGTCACTAATAGAAAAATGCTGAAATGAGGAAAAGAATTTATAAAATCTTCCATGTAGATACCTTACATTTATTTCTGATCTTTTTATCTATATTCACTGTGGAATCCATGCTCTCTCTGTTTGCAAGGATTTTAAAGAAAAATAAAATAACAGTTAGAAATTCATACTCCATAGTATATTTTTACTGATCTTTTGGGCCTTCATACTTTTGTTTCAGTGCAGCCTTCTTAGGCATTTTCCTGCAAATAGCAAGTAATGGGTCATTACTTGCTTACAAAATACTCTTGTTTTTATCTCACCATTAACTGACAGATAGTGAAATCTAGATCATTATAAGATGCTAGGAAGTCCTGACCATTGTATATCCACCTGGAAAAGGCTGCTGATCAGCAAGAAACAATATATCACACTTAAAGTAACCAAATCAGAGGTCTTACTCCTCCTGAGTTCTTGTCTGTGGGTCAGTCAACAAGCCAAACAGTGCAGCAGATGAACATCAGGCTGGACAGGGCTGCTGTCAAACCTGTGAAGCAGAAATTCACAGTATTTCCTGTAAAAGACTGTGTGTTGGAATTTTCTACTGTCAAAGTTAAAGAAAGTATACAGAAAGTCTTAAATATAATTATTGTATGTTTATTATAAGTTATTATTCACTGCTATAAAAATGAATGTTATAGCTAGAAAATGCTTAGAATTAAAAAGCCAGCCAATGGGTTCAGGTAGAATACACTGAAGTTAGGAAAACATCTGTTTGATTTATATGTCTATTCTATTTTTTAATAGTTTTTAATAAGTCATGCTAAAATAGGTAGCTGTATGTGAGAAAAAAAAAAGCAGTAACAGTGACGGAAAATCAGAAACATTATAATGTAGCTGTTGTAAAATGTACCTAGTAGACTTAAACCTTGCACCTTAACCTTAAACCCCTTGTTTGGATTTCTTTAGGTTTTTTCAGTTCTTTGATTGGTTGATTTTAGTTATGAAACTAAAAAAAGGAAAAGGAAAAATGTATTAAATCATTATAGTCTCTTAAATGTATTTAATGTTAAAGCCACTGTACGTCATATTAGCCAAAAAATAGTATGTATATAGCTATACTAGGAAGAAGTATCAGGAAATTTGAAGAGCAAATGAAAAAAGAGAATATCAATACCAACCCCTCCACACATGAACAAACAAAAAATAAAAAACCAACCCAGTGTTACAAAATGTTTTCTTGACTTCCTTTCCACACTGGAGGGAATCACCAGTGATCATAATATGTCATTGTTTGTTGGTCTTATTGTAGGGCTTTTTTAAGGGTTGACCTCTCCATCCTCTGAAATTGTTTGCTCAGGTTCCTCATTATACGTTTGAACAATTGTGCCCAGGGCCTTGTAAGTATTTGTAAAGGTATCTCAGAGGGTTAATTAGTGGGTGAGGAGGGTTTTCTCTTACTGCTGCATTCTACAATCTTGTACCACTTGTCCTTAAGCCTTGTAGTGTTGCCCTGCTCCTGGCACAAACCAGGTTCAAGACCTGCCTTTGTAGTGGCTGCACTGAGTTGGCTTCTGTGTGTCATAGATATCAGGGTGTGGCTCCAGTGTATTCCTCAGATTCTTACCTCATCCTGCCCCTCAGCCACCGAAGAGAGCAGTTCATGAACCTGGTCATACTACCCACAGATCTTCTTGTAGTCACTTGCCATGTCTGGGAATATCTCTTTACATCCCACAGCTGGGAATCTGTGTGGTTGTATAGTTGAACAGGAGCTTGCTCTCTGTAGCAGCTTTGGTTCTACCAAGACTTAGCAGCTCAGTAAAAGCAGAGGACACTGTTTTGCTGTGTTCTCACCATGCAACCAGGTGCCTACCCAGCAGAAATGTATATTCTCATCTTTTGCATTTTCTGAAGACATTTACCCCAGACTTGCCCAGAGTAAGGTTATACCTCGTTAACACTTTAACATCTTAATAAAAAAATAGTAGAGCAGCGCCATTGATCAACAAACACTTGAGAGTTCCTGACACTTCTGATACATGGGACTATCAAAACCCTCCACCTGAAGAGACTGCAGCACTTGAGTGTGCCATATGGTATAAAAGTACTATTGCAAAAAGTAACAGATTGCCCATTAAGCTCACCAGATGAATCTCCATTACGTCCATATATACATCATTCTCACACTGTGCCACATAAACAAAAAAGCAAAAAATAAGTGTATTTCCATAAGAATTATAAAGTTCTTTCTTTATGAAGTTTTCTTCTGTTGGGTTCAGTACTGCACAGTAACAGGCTTTGCAGACACAAAGTTTTGACCTTCTAAAATTCATGCTAATGGTAACCTTCCCATTACATCAGTACAAACAGACACTTGTTTCCAAGGTGTGTATAGAAGGAAGGAAAGGGAGGCAGAAATTATACTTGTCATTTCCCTGTGTGCTGAATGTGCCACTACTGTGAACTACGAATGCAGTGTTTTAGAAATGTCCCTACCAAACAAACAAAGAAAGTTGATGGAGAAAATGGATGGACTCTTCCTGTTGTGTTGGTCTACTTTTGGGGCTTTGTCAACTTGTTTTGATTTGGGCTTTTGTGTTGTTGGGGGGAGATGTTGTTGGGGGTTTTTGTTGGGTTTTTTGGCTTTTTTTTTTTTTTTTTTTTTCCTTGAAGGCTCAAATCATGCATTGAAACTTCATCTCCAAAGCTTTTTTAGCTGGTGGAAATTTCCCCTGCATTGAAGACTAGTGTAGAAACACAGTTAATTTTGTTATATGTTATAAAATCGAAATTATAGCATTAGAAGAGGGGAAGTGTCTCTGCAAATTTCAGGATAAAGGCAGCACAGGCCATGAGGTGGTATCACAAGATACCCACAGCTGTTGGCTGTTAGTTTTCTAACATGAGAATGTGCCATTTTTGTCAACATTATTTAAAAATATCTGATTCTATTGTAATATGATTCAGTATGATGGATTTTGTAAGAATAAGGTGTAAGTCCTTTTGATATATCTTGTGTTTTCTGAAATATGCATTAGAAGTGGTAAGTAATCATGCAGAACTATCCCTGGAGAAACTGTCCTTAAAATATTTAATATTTCCTGCCAAGAATACCATGCTCTACCTTAGTATTGCCAGTCACTCCTATACAATCATGTCCAAAATCGTCATTTATTATTCACATGCAGTAAGAAACAAATATTCCAACTTTCTTATTGTTAATATAAAGTGATAAGTATCTGAAACCACATTTTTTCCTAATAAGTGAGTTATTTTATATATTGCAGCACCAGTTTATTTCTTTGTAAAACCTGATATTTTATGCCTAAATAATTTTTCTCGCAGTTCTTTAGATCAGATCAGAAGGTACATGGTGGCCAGTGACCAGCAGTAGCTATTGTAGTTCTTTTGGGAATTTTTTTCTATCTTATGAATTGATTTTGTCAAAAAATTCCATTTTCATTTTTAGTTAGTTTTAAAAGTAATGGGAAAGCATCGAAGAAAAACAGAAGGCAAAAAAATATTTTCCTCTTTTTTTTCTCCATTTTATTTAGGTGTATCTGTTTTACTTAGAAATCCATGTGTCTTTTAGCTGTTTTGTCAAAACACGTTTATTTTACTTTCTGTTTTTCTTTCCTAAGTTGCTGAAGAAAAAAATCTCTTCCAAAAGATCCAAAAGACTCTTCCAACAGATAAAAAGTTGTTCCAAAGCCCATTATTGTTTTGAGGAGAAAATGTCCTAACAGAAAAAAAAAATAATATTAAAAAAAGAACAAACTTCACAATTAATTTTCTATCTCCTGATCTATTTTTAATGATGTCCATAATGAGGCCTTCTGCACCTATTTTAGTGTGTTCCCAGCAACTTTTAGTCCCATGTTATTTATTATGCTGTACATATTTTATATATGAACAATACTGTTATTCTGATCATTTATTTATGTTAAGCTGTGGCCATTATAGCAAAGTGTAACATCTGTGGTTTCATTTCTGGTGCAGAGGTAAAGTGATTACAGAATTATGAGCCTACCACACTCAGGGGTATTACAAAACATGAAATACAACAAAGTTCAGTAAGTTCTTCTAATTTTACAGGTATGTGATTATCTCACAGGAGCTACATCTTGTAGATACCAGATGTTTCACAATAACAGTAACTCTGGAGTTGCTTCATTGTTATAAGAAGATTTTACTGCAGAGAGAAAGGTTGGCATTTTCTCTGCTGGATGAAGATGAAATTGGCAATTTGCAACAGCGGTTTCAACTGAGCTATGTGGTTTACATTGATTAATCTATCATGCTAGAATATTAACCTATCAATTGGAGCTCCCTCCTAGTAGTTTTCTAATCTGTGCCATATGTCTGGAGCTTAATAAACATTTTCTTTAATTCCAGCTACAACAAGGGCTATTTTACAAAAGACAGAATCGTGACCTTTCTCCAAAACATCAAATACTTGAAATCTTAATTTTCCAAGCAAAGCTTGAAATTTTTTCATGCAATGCCAAGAATCATCATCCAGCTAAAATTGCAGTGACTCAGATGATATGGATTCTGACACTGTACATAAATAAAGCAGCAGTTCACAAAAGAAGAAATCCAGCTCACATTTATAAAGGACTTGGATATTCAGGGACAACTTCTGAGAGTATTACTCACTTTGGATGAAATCTTCTTCTGGTATATAAGTCCATTCAGATGATGCTATCTAGGATGAGTTATAGGAGACATAGGAAAGGATGGAATATTTACGGAAAGTCACCCAGAAGGATGTCTTAGACATAGATAGTTAAACATACACAATTTAACTGGCTAACAGATAGATGCTGCTAGATGTATGCTATTCTTCAGAGGCAAGCCTATCAGTTCGTCTCCACAGGAATTTTGCAGCTTTGTTCTACATGAACTGTAAAACCAAACTAAAACTGCTTGTTTACATAGCCAGCTTCTGAACCTTAACAAGGAGAGTATTTTTGTGGCAGAGTTGTCCTTAGATGAAATGTGGAATAAGTACTTCAAAGAAAAAGTTAATGGCCATTTTTTATTCTTATTGTAAGCCTCTGGCATTATGCCAAATACCAAAAATGGGAAGAAATGTCATTTTCTTGCTTCAATGAAATTACATGTATGTAAAAGTTTCAATCCAGTCATAAGAAAATGAAAGAAATACCTCAGCTGAAACAGAAACATTTGAACAACAAACTACAGAGAGATTACTTACTGGCTACCCTAACAGTGTCAGGATAACCAGGAATTTAAAAAAAATGAAGAAGATTATAAACAATAAGAGAAAGAATGTCAATTATGAACATTAATAGAATTAGTCTAGACCTTTCTAGCTAGCTTCCGGGACTGCCATAGCCATAATAAAATCTATGTTGGCTGAAGAGCAAGTCTGATGTTGTGTTTTAATTATTCTGAAAAATACTACTGTTTATGATTAAAAGATTGAAATGTAAACTGGATGGAGTTATTGTAAAGTTTAGTATGTTATTCTTTTTGTGTATACTTTAATTAGCAATAGTTATTTATGCTTTAATTGCTATCTATAGTTTAATGTATTTAATTTGCTTTTAACCAATGAGTTTTAATAATGGTTTGTAATTTTTTCACCCCTTAGTTACTAACAGGAAAGTGGAACCTCATTTATGGACTATGGATTTCTTTATCCTGAACAAAAAATTTACCTCAAGATTGGGAACATTCTGTCTTTTTAAAAAATAACCCAGCCTTAGTACATATTTCTAGGTGTTATTTATTTTTGTAATTAGGGGAGAAAAATCAGGCATTTTTGGAGCAATATTCAGCCTGAGTAGTGCTCTAAATTAGAGTATATGAACTGCTGACTGTGAGTACCTATGCTTTCCATTAATCTTGACGATATCCCCTTAAAGAGTCTCTGGTCTAGCTCTAGATATCTATGTTGTAGATATCTGAGTTGCGCAAGATAATTTACATCTAAAGTATTCCACTACTTCTATATGCCAGAATGGTGAGTTACAGCCTCTGTATAGCTGTTTCCCTTCCTCCACCACTGAAACTGGCTTGAAAGTATCAACAGAGTCCTTATTTTATTATTACCTAACTGAATCAGTCTCTATATGTTAAATATACTCTTGAACTTGATACATCATTTTTGTATCACAAAGAAAATTTGGCTGATTTTCAATATACGGCAAACTCTCATCTGATCCTTCATAGTTTGCAGTACTTGCTGTACTGTACACAGAAGGAAGAGCAATTTTTTTCAGTTGAATTATGGAGTCTGGCCATGATACCTTGAGGAGCTGGAACAGAGGCTAGACAGAGTTAAGAGGAATAAAGGATATTTATTGAAGCCTTCAAAAGCCACACCCTGGCAGTAGGAGTGCTCTGCCTGGATGGCTCCAAGATGGAAACAAAAGGAGAACTTAGTCACGAGATCTTTTTATATGCTTTGGTCCGTTTGCATACAGGAGTCCCTCTTTCCCACCCTCCTTTTCACGTTGTTTATACTTTGAGCCTGAAGTTTGAAAAAATTGTTCTTGAGCCCCCAACTGGAATAGGATTGTTGTGTCCTGTGAACAGTTCCTAGTAACCCTGAATAAAAAGCCACACACCAAAGAACAGAAAAACTGAAAATTTAAGGCATCATTAAAAGCCTTAAGATCCTGTCATAGACGTGTCATTATCAGTTTGTTTTGTGCTTTTCATGCAGAGGCTTGAAGAGGAAAACTCCTTGAAAAACTAAAAGTAGTTTTATTAAACTTTTGCATAGATATTAATCATAAAAATAATATTCTGAGCAGTTGTCATGTGCACTACAGTTTGCTAGAGTTTCCACCACTTCGTGGGTGAAATGGTTAACATCTGAAAAATCTTTCCTTTAGTAAATCTGTGCATTTCCCTCGGAATTAGTGAAGATATTAAAATGATTTTAAAATGCTGGGGTTGGTCACATCTTTTGGAAGACAGCTGTTTCTAGCATGAGGCTCCTGCTACAACAGATTTTCTCTCATGACTGGAGAGTAGAAAGATCAGAGTTTTTTCCATTTCAAATATCTTCTTCAGTAAAAAGGCATTCATCAGTCTTCTTTTCTATGTCTGACTCAATCTACTTCAGAGCGATAGTGTTTAATGAAAAGTCTTACGTTGCTTCAAATTTACTGAAGAAATTTACAAGAAAGAGGACATTCCACCTGTAATTCTTTGCTGCTGTCTCTTGCACTCTGAGATACCCCTTAAAAGTCTCTCCAGCTTTTCTTGTAGGCCCCCTTAAGGTACTAGAAAGCTTCTATAAGGTCTCCTGGGAGCCTTCTCCTTTCCAAGTTAAATAGTCCCAACTCTTTCACTCTGTCTTCATAGAAGAGGTGTTCCAGCCCTCTGATCATACTCATTGCTCTCCTCTTTAAGTGCTCCAACAGATCTATGTCCTTTTTGAGCTGAGAGTTTGAGTTGGACATAAGTAGGTTCCGTGAGATGAGGATAATCACCTCCCTCGCCCTGCTGGCTGCACTTCTATTTATGCAGCCCCAGACATGTTTGGCTTTCTGGGCTACACACACTGCTGTGTCATGTGGAGCCTTGCATCCACCAACACACTGAAGCCTTTCTCCTCAGACCTTCCCTCAATCCATTCCCAACTCTTTCTGAAATTTTACTCTTGAAATCCTAGATGTTTCCTTATTTTCATATATGTTACTAAGTACTTCTTGAACAACAATAAAATCACTAAAAGCAATCAGTTTACTGAAAAATTTCTTAAAATAGTTTAAAATTTTTATTTAGGCTTTTTTGTGTGGTTTTGGTTATTTTTTTTTTGGTGGTGGTGGTGGTGGTGGTAATGGTGTTATACTTAGTGCTTAACTCTCTCATCTCTATAAAAAATAAAAGTACTCTGGAGATGGGCTAGGACTAATGGGAAACTGACAATTAAATAGCTACTGTACATGAATGACCTAAAGCTCTAAGAACACAAGGGAACTATACAATATGATTGATGTAGTTCACGATGTCATTAAATACTGAAGCAAGTAATTCATCTGTAAGCACAAATCCAGTAGGACATGGAAAGATGAATGTAAAGTAAAGAGATATAAATCTTCAAGCAGGCCAAGTATGCAAAGAATTGGACAAAGGACAACTATTTATGTTACTTGAAGAGGTAAAAGAAATAAATGAGATCTGGAGAAAGATGAAATCTGTACACACCAAGTCTTTGAAAATAGTATCAGAAAACTGTCTGAACATCAGCCATGCTGATATGTGAAATTTATGTATTTTATATATATTTTTGAAGGACATCTTCTATCTTGACGTATAAGACTTGCTAAATCACATATGTGTAAAGTTTACTTCAAATATGTCTTCTTGGTCTTTATTATGTTGATGGAAATTCTTCATACTTTAGAAAATAAGGAAACTGATGGCTTGGACCAAAATATTGCCAAAATTAAACAGATATAAGAAAGGCATGCACACACAAATTACTCATGACAGACCTCCTTTACAGTTAAGTGCAGGGAGCAATTAATTTCATTCTAAGGTAAATCAGGTCAAATATTCCCTAAAAATATTTGTTGCTCATCAACACACCAGAAGAAATTCTCACTCAATAGCAGGTATGCATACTTCAGCTGTCTGAAACCATGTTCAATGACTCTCACCCAAGCATATTCCCATTATGTGCTTTACTATTGTCCCTCCTCCTTTTTTCAGACATCATTGGCTTCTGTTCCCTGAAACAAATATTACTCATCCCACCCTTGTCAGAACAAGTCTTCCCAGAGTTTTCACAACATAAACTCTGTTGATTTGTTTCTCCTGGCACAGCTGCCCAGAGTTTGTCTTGCAGACCTATCATAGATCAGAAACCTTCAGCAGCTTGGCAAAAGTCTGTCAAACTCGAGAAAATGTCATGAACCTTTTTTAGCTGATGGATCTTCCATTTATTTCTAAGCCATTGATACATGTAGATAGTTAAGCCACTTTGAGCTTTTATTGTTAATTCATAAATTTGAAATAGGCATCATCAATTATTCTACAAGGTATAAAACATTAAAAACACATAATAGACTATCTCAGGAAGAAGAAACTTCATGAAACCATTTTGTACATCATCTTACTTAAAATTTAACTTCTGATGAGTAACAGAACAGTTTAATAAATGTAAAACTTCTGATACGGTATTTACTTGTATTTTGAAGCAAAATAAATTTTATCCATTTGTGTGATTTCTTATCATTCTAATCTCACTCTCCAGTACAATGTCTGCTTTGAAATTTGCACTGAGACATAAAGGACTACATAATAAAATCTCTCCCTAGCATTGCCATAGACCTACTTTCTGATGCTGATAAAAAAAAATCACAGTAGGGTTTGCCAAAATTAGATTTCATGGGCTCAGTTACCATAAATGGAAAGAAATAAGTGCTTTGGTATTCAGTTTGAGTCCCCTAATTAAGACATCTTCAAATGCTTTAGAATGACATCAAACCTGAGGTACCTAACCTTAATATTACTGTTGCATTGAAGACAGATTTATGAAGAAAACATATCTGTATTGAACCCCCAAGATAACTAACTCAGATAAAGCAATCTAAAGCTGGTTAGGATGAATGCCTCTGCCTATGTCTCTATCCCTTCCTCTCCTAATTCTTAAGGCTTGACATCTGTGCAATTACAGAAGCAAAGTATTTTAGAGGTTTGCACTAGAAAACAAATGCAATACAAGTTGGTAAATGTTGTGGTTAGCTTTAAAAAATAGCTTCCTCCTAGCCCTATCACAAACAGCTTTCATTATGCTGTGTTTTTTCAAAGACATTTTTAAATTTTTTATGCTTTACAGAGAGAAATTTTGTCACTTATTACTATGGCCCTCAAATTAGAATTTTTACTTATGTAAAAATAATCCCTGAGTGTAACAAGACTTTCATATCTGTAAAAATGAAAATATTTATCTATTGAGGCTTTGTACTAAATAGGTAGGTAAATATTTCACCTCCCTTTGGATAATTTTAGAAGGAAAGGTTTGTGGAATTTAGGACATCTGCAGAACCTATTATAGACCTAAGTGATTCTTCTGATCGTGTATTGTAACTGACCAAATGCAAATTTGCATATGGAAAATTACTAAATTCATGTGCAAAGTGTTAAAAGACAAGATAGGTCTCAAAAATCTGTTGAAGAATAAGACATTAACCTTTAAATGACTTAAAATACTCACTGAATTTTGCTGATGCATCTCATCTGTATCTAAGTCAATAATGATTTTTTAAAAATGAATATTACTTTAACAGAAATCAGCATATCATGTAACAATAAAAGGAAATAAATATCCCACTGATTGCCTCTTCCCTTTTGGTGTTTAGTTATTGCATTCTGCCTCCACATTCAGCAGGGTATAATGGAAGGGTTTATTTCTTATGTGATTAAAGTCACAGCTGTTCCCGCTTACTGGATTGCTTTAACCCAAAATGTGTATGAAAGGGTTGAGTCTCTGTTTTATAATGTAGTTTTCAAGTTCCTCACACTAACACTGAGAGAAAAAATATCACTTTTAACGAGGTCCCTCAAGAGTGCCTTCATTACTTTCACATGATGATGATAATGTAAGGAAAGACTTGTATTCATCCCTGGAGTGACCCCACTGTGTAGATGCTTTTTTCCCCCAACACTTTAGGACTATATTTTATAATTCTATAGCAAACATAGCTTTACTGCTTCAATCTAAGTACAGATTTTTCTTTGTAATGTGACATATTTATTTAAGCTGGGGTAATGTACAACAACCTGCTTTAATAATCTGGGAAGGTAACAGATGCCAAACAATGTGTTATGGAGTGTAGCAAATTACTAAAGAGACTCTTACTTCTTGTTTAAAACTAAAGCTTGTAACCAAGCTGGAGCAGCCAGAACATGTACTGGGAAAGCAGCACAGGCAAGATCACTTCTTACCAAAATTTGCAAGGTATCTGGGGACCTGATCAGCAAAAACTTCTGTAGTTGAATAATAACATTCACACCATGAACAGCGCATGTTATATCACTCAGAACTCTGGATAGTGGCTGAAGGCAATCCTTAAACAAATTCAGGCTGTCTACAGTCATTATATTATTGTCTCAGTGAATGAAATGGTTAATTTAACTTGGGACACAATAACATTTTATGAGGGGAAAACCATATATCTGTACAACTTAATAACTTTGTTACATATTTCCTTGATGGTGCCCATTCAGACATTTACCTTTTTCTTTGAATTTTAAGACAAAGAATATGAAATCTACAGTTTTGATCAACTTTTCATCCATCGCAAAAGCTTAAAAGTCTTCTTTTAAAAAATTATCACAGACGCTCAGGACATGCTGTTGATCTTCCTGCTGTCACCACATAGCCTATCCTACGTAAAGAACAATCATTGTGAAAAAGACTTGAATCAATCTTAGCAGTTCCCAGAAGCTGGAAAAGATCTCTTGGAAACCACGCCATAATTTAACATGGATGATGGGAAAAAGATGAGCCTTATTGCTGACTCATACAAGAAAGAAATGGCTTTCATCCAACATTCCCTCCTGGTACTGGGCAAATAATAGTTCAAACTGAAAAACTAGAAACTCTGGTTGCTTGAACTCAAAGTCATTCCTATATCAAAACTTTTTTTTTTTTTTTTTTAAATTCCAAAATTAGAAGGATAAATAAAGTAAATTAATCCCAGTACAGACAGTAAAAAGAGTTCTATATAAGTTTTCTAGAAGAATGTTTTTTAATGCAACCTGACACCTGGAGGTGCATGCTATATGTCTGCTGATATCTGCATTAGAATTGATTTCCATTGCCAAAATAAATATGTTCTGCAAATTTGTGCACATTTTTTAAAATGGTCAGTGAAAGTCTGTCAGAGCAGCCTGTGGAACACCACATTTGATAAAGGTCTCACATATAAAATTGTTGCTGTGCAAAACCCAAGAGACTTTTGTGGCAAATGAGGCTGGAAAAGGCTGTTGAACAGCTTCTCAACTTAAGCTAGGAATGAATGAGAAGGAATGAGAGTGATACAAAATTAAATGTGAAAATAATTCCAAGAAAAGGCTACCACTGAAGAGGATGGAACAAACCCTTATGCAGCCTTGAAAACATCATGTTACAGCACTTTGAGGGGAGACCTCAAAGTGCGGTAAAGTTGTCAGCAACCACATCCTTCTTGAGGGAGACTAGAGAGACAGCTTTAGAAACCACAGAAAGGATAACACAGGAAAAAGGATAATCACTGTGAAAAATTATCTTGTACAATAATTTACGAATAAGGCACTTTTTGTGTTAATGAGACAGTTTGGAATACTATGCTTTTAAAAACACTTAAACGGGCTAGCAAAAATTCATGGTTCTACTTAAGCTGCATTTTCACTTTGACATATAGCAATATTTTGAGCATAGCAGTGTCTCCAGATTAAATTTTAGAAAGATGTTGACTAAGGTTATTGAGAAATTGGCTGTGGAAATAATATTTTATAGGTTTTTTCCCCACAATCAGTAAGACTAGAATTCAGTATGTCTACTTTTCTCTCCAAAATACCTAGAAAATGTATAATGCTAGGTAACATCATAAAAAGCTTTGCTTTTGCTCCTACATACTAGAAGCAATAGAAAAGTGCTGTGGGTGTACAGTAACAAAAAAAATTACACTATGCATTTCTGGAACAAAGTAGATATTTCCATCTGATAATCTTCAAAGCAAAGCATTAAAAACAACAGTAATTTCAAAATGTCTGTGAAGACATGTCAGGATATTAAAGGTAATTAGGTACTAAATTTGGGATAAATTAGTAATGCATCTAAGAAGAGTATTCCGTAAGAATGTTATTTAAACTTTTGAATTAATTTTCAAAAGAAATAATTTCTCACACATGTTTCTGAATGAAATCAAATGACTACACCAATTCTTTTTTTCTAGAAAATATCAATATATTTAACCAGCCTGAATTTTTCTTCCAAAAACAACAACAAAAGATTAAAGCAAGTATTTATAAATATAGAAAAGAAATGCTTGTTTGCTAATTGCAGATTTCAGGTACCTGAAAAGAAGTAGTTCTGGTTTATAAAAGATGAGTGTTTTATGGAGGGAAAAGTAAAAAACGATCGGTCATTTCAAAATGCATGCGTTTACATCGTGCATGCGTTTGTTGTAGATGTTCAGGCACAGCTGGGGTAAGGTTGGAGATGATGCATTGAGAAATGGGTCAGAAAGATTAGGAAGGGTTGAACAAGGTTCTGCAAGGGGACACAGTCCCAACAATACCATGTTGCAATCCCAATACAGTACAAATTACCTTGGATGCTCTGAACTGCTATTTCTAATGTGTCGTCAGAGAAGAGGTTGGTCAGAGCACAGAGACTGGAAGCAATGGACTTGTGAATGACCCACGTGAATCTGACAGTGATTCACCCTCCCCATGGGGTGAGCACTGCAGTTCAGGGACTAAAAAATGAATCCCACGATTCATGGAATGAATCCCAAGATTGCATGGAATTCGCAACCACAGAAATGTTTCCTTGGTTTGTAAAACTCATTGGTATTAGACTTTGTCCCAGATGCATCAACGAGAATATCAGGTCCAGCAGCACCATTGATTATTCACAAATTTTACTCTTGGCTGTTCTGGCTTCAGGTATTGGTTGGTAAAGTGACCTGGGCAAGTAACGACTGAAGTATAGCCAGAAAGAGTAATTGTGATAAACTCAACTACAATACAGGGTGATGTGAATATCTGCTAGGACAATTCCAAATGAAAGTGTTCTTGAATTCAGTCATCAGGGTGTAGTAGAGGAGTTTGTAAGGACTGCCACATTTTGGGTGGCCTATGTACTCTATAACCCAATTTTCTCCCACAACACTCCCAGGAATATACTAGAGTCAAAATAGTGTAGTAAGGAAATCTGTTCTCAAGAGTGCTGCAAGCAACACTCATTTTGGAAAATTTCCAAGTCTAATGTTGATTAGATAAGGACTACATCTTCCTTTATATTCAGAAAGAATACTTTCAAGGACAAATAGCCCCGTGGTAAAGCACAAGAAAATGAAGCATCAAGTGCACCAGAACACATGAAAAGTCTAAGGAAGCTAATCCCTGCTACTTTTTAATATCGTATTTCATTATTATTGCTAGTGCTTTGATTTTTATAAATCAGTAATATGGGGGATCTGCCACATTTACTTAACCATCAGCTTATTGGGTCACTTGTAGTTTCTGCAAATAGTTAGGTAACATGATTTCATTGTTTCTTCTCTATGAATAATATGAAAAGGAGTAAAGTAATAAATTCTTTTCCATCACTGTTCACAGCTTAATTCATTTAAATTTAGGCAAAGGGTGTAAAGTTTATTCAGAATGCTGCAGTTTTTTTAATTTAATAGGTTTTTGCTTCTTCTTAGCTGTGTGGTATAGAGGTGTTCAGAATAAAAGGCAGAAAATAATACAGCTCCTAACTCTTTGGGTGTTTTAGTTCAGTTTGTAGGGTTAGATCCTAGGTAATCACGTTAAATTATTTTATTTATATATACCTCTGGGATTTTTTTTTTAATTTTTCCTATGTGCAACTTATATACATTCCCATAAAAGCAATGCCTTGAAAGCCATAGAGCTTTGTTATGTATTTTATAGCTTTTACATTCTCGGGAAGCAAACAGCTATAGAAGCATCAAGGCAACAGAGAAAATGTGCCTTATTTCTCAGGGACAGTCAAATATCCAGTTATAAGATGCTTTCCTAGACCATGCCTGACACTTGGTTTCCCTTCAGTCTGTTTGAAATTTCAAACCATCTTTTTCTGGGGTACTATTATTAGCAATTATTATTTTAAATAGAAATCAGACAGCTAGAAGTTAAAGCAATAAAAAGTAAACGAGAAACTTAACTTAATAAACAAGATCCAATAAAAGTTCTGTTTAATTACTATTTGAAATTAAGTATTTTTGTTGTGATTGTCCAGATCCACACATATCTTCTACAGTTTTTCATAGCTAGTAAAGCACAATCCATAAAGAAGATCATCAACCAATTCAAGTTGTATAACTCCATCCCTATCAGCAATTTGGACAATATATACTTTATAAATGGCATGAGGGATTGGAGCACATTACAGATAATCAAATTCTGTAAGATAGTGTATAGAGTATGTTATAACCTATGTATTACAGAATCAGCGTCATATAAGTCTTACCCTTTTCTGTCTTTCTGCTCTCCCAATGAGTTTCTCCTCATTCGACCCTCTTAAAGGCATGCATGCATACATGTAGAAAAAAAATGTTCACTCTCCAGAACTGCTTCCTAAGAAACTCCTACTTATTTTACATCCACAAAAAAAAGATTAGCTGGCACCTGCTGAAAGTGAACAAAAGAGTACAAGAACAGGGAAGTTCATAAGTTACTTTATCAATGTGTTTTTTCTTAAAAATTTTAAAACTATAAAAAGAAGGGAGTTTATATTGTGAGGAGAAAGATTAACTTTACTTTCATTATGGATTCCTAAATTCTGTCACTTTAATAATCTGATTCCTTACATTGAAATAAGAGTATGAAGCTCCCAAAGAGAAGTAGCATTATCCTTTTTTCCCTCCCTCCCTTTTTGTTGTGAAAAAGGAAAAGAGAGGTCTAAATTACTTTTCACACAGTCCATAGAAAGACTAAATTCAGAGATGAAATAGAACTGTGAAAGCTGATGGAGAGTTTCATATTAATTATCAGAAAAGCACATGGTTGCAAAAAGCTTCCTAAAATCCAGTGCACTTCAGCTTTAATCCTTTCATGTCAATTCTTAGCTACACCAAAAGAATGATTAAAAAAAAAAAAATAAAGAAAATTAGAAGACAGAAGTATGAGATGGGACAAGTGAAAAGACATGATACAACTGCAAAAGAAGTGGGAAAAGAAAAGCGTAGAAAAATAGAATGTCAAGATATTTGTAGTAAAAAGATCAAAGGATAGGTACAAAGTGTTGAGAAGAAGGTGAGAAATGCTGGTGGGAATTGGTGGAAAAAGAGCAAAAGGGATGAATAATTGAATGAAGAAGTAAAGTCTACAATGTTACAAGTTGAGTTAGAGTGAGAGGACAGAAAGGGTGTGTAGACAGATAAAATCTTTAAAAAGTATAAGTGAAATCAAGTAATATATCAAATAAAAAGGAAATTAATAGACTAAATGAGACAGCTGAAAAGGAAGTATAGACAAAACCACAAAAATAGGACAAATATAGTTGGTACTTGCACACAGCAGTAAGGATATTGCCATAATATTTAATCAACACATTTTAAATAAGACAGAAGATGTTTATGGTCCTCCATTTCACGAAAAATATGTAATAGGAAATTCTGAATACACTTCAATTAGAAGATTCTTGTCCAAAGTCATTTTTATCTAGCTGGAACCTTCACATTGTAATTCCTCTGCAGTCAGCACTGGTCAGGCTAGACCTCCAATCCTGTGGCCATTTCTGAGCCCCTCACTGCAAGAACACCGAGGTTCTGGAGTGTGTCCAGAGAAGAGCAATGAAGCTGGTGAGGGGTCTGGAGCACAAATCCTATGAGGAGCAGCTGAGAGAACTGGGGTAGTTTAGCCTGGAGAAAAGGAGGCTCAGGAGTGACCTTATCATAGCCTCAAGATGTGCTGGAGATGTTCATGCTGGTCATCAGGAAGAATTTCTTCTCTAAAGGTGTAGTCAAGCATTGGAATGGAGTGCCCAGGGAGGCCATGGAATCACCATCCCTGAAGGTATTCAAGAACTGCCTGGAAGTGGTTCTTAGTGCCATGGTCTAGTTGATGAAGTGGTGTTTGGTCAAAGTTTGGGGTCAGTGAACTTTTCTCAGTTCTCACCTCAGTGAGGTATTTTCTAACCTTAATGATTTTGTGATTCTGTTAGATTAAAGAAGCCAGTTTGTGCCAGAGAAGGTTTAGATTAGACATTAAGGGTTTCTTCACAGGAAGGATGATCAAGTATTGAAACAGGCTACACAGGGAAGTAGTGGAATTACCATCTGTGGAAGTGATTAAACATTTATGGATGTGGTGCTTGTGGGCATAGTTTAATGGTGAACCTGACAGTGTTGGCTTAGTGGTTAGGCTTGATCATCTTAGAGTTTTTTCCCAACTTTAATGATTCTCTGGTCTCTTCCCTGGGCTGCACGGGAATCTCTGCTTCTGTGCCTGTAGTAGCTCCTCCCCTCCCTCACTGACCTTGAGGTTTGCAAGGTCATTTCTCATTGTTTCTTTGGTGTTTTCTTCCCCCTCAAGAAACACACTGCTGTACAACACTTTGCCCCTTCTTAAATATATTTTCCAATATATTTATACAGCTTGATGCTGTAACCAATACAACAGACAATCCAAATTCAAGGAAGTCTAATACTGTTTCATTCTTTAATAATGTGCATGGCTTCCCTGTCCTTGTTGATAATCTTCATTGTTCTCTCTTCTCTGAAGGCAAGGAGGCACTGAGGATACTTTCATGACAAAGCTAAGTAGGATGAAAAGTCAAAGACCAAAACCCAGTAAAGAGATGACTGAGCCGACAGCATTGCTAGGTGAGGGGAAAACTGTTTGGACCAACAGAATAATACTTCAAGAAGCCAATGGTTTATGGGTAGTTTTCAAGGTTTTGGATAATTTACAGGAAGAAATCAACAGTGTGTTACCTGCACTGAGTATAAGTGATAAGGCTGCTGTGAGCTGAATATGGGGCTGTCTGGTACTGAACAAAACCAATTCCAGCCTTCTCCAAAAGAACCACTGCAGGGCACAATGTCAAACCATGACATACAGGTAGTGCATAATGAACATTTTTGAGAAGTAACTTGAAATTTTAAGCCTGATCCTCTACTCCTTTGTCCATAATGTGATGCAATGCACCACAGCAAAAAGGACAGACTGCAGAGAAAACAAAAAGTAACCAAATGCACATTCCCATCTTCAGCTGTAAGCTGTGTTTTTCAATTAGATACCAGAAAAGGACCTATATGAATCTGAGTGATAACACTATTAACACACTGCTAAATTAAAAATTATTTATATTGGTCATCTTAAATGTGAGCAAAATATTTTTTTATCCACTGGGGGAAGCAAGACTGTCTTTTCTTAAAATGTGTTCAGCCTATTCCCTGGTCAGGGACTCTACGGATTACCACAATTTAAATGTTGAATCATAATAATTATGTTAGAGAATTAAAAAAGAGTATTGGGACTAATTTTGTACCCTTCCACTTGAAAATCCAGGCTCCCTTACTTATCTTCAGTCAAGCCATACAAGACTCACAGGGAGTCTTAAAAAGAACTAAAAATAACCTTACACAGATTTTCTAGGCATAAAAATGTCATACTTTAACCTCAGAATCTTCCTGGGACAGAATTAAATTCTGTGTCTGTCCCACCTGGACAATGAAAAATTTATTTTTTTAAAACCTTCTTGTTAGAATTAGGTTTTATGTACAATTAAGCTCATGTAATACTCTTTAAACTTTGTGTAGGCTCGTAAATAACCTGACAGTGTGAGCAGGTGTCAGGAATGGATGCACGAGTGCAATGAGTCACGAGCCAGCAAAGTGGTGGATATTCATAAGGCCAAGAACAAGTGGGGCTCTTCAACAGGAGTGTGTAAGTCAGTATGTTTCACAGTGGACTTCAGACCCTAACCGTGTTGACTTTATTCATCATAATTAAACTGATTTTACATGAAAAGGGAGGATGCTTTTATGTTAAGCCATGATAGCCTGTATGTAAAACATCTCAATGTTTAAACAGCACAACAATGTGATTTATGTTTTTTAAAGATAAACGTTTGCTTTCTCCATGTAAGAGCTATTCACCCTAGTTTTCTGTTCCTAAAAGTCCTTTGAAGTAGTGGAGTTATGGCAACCAAAAATATTAATGATTAGGAAAATTAACTCCTTAGTGGAGTACCTGTCCTGAAATTTCCAAAATTATTATGCCCTCAAAAGAGAATATTAGGAAGCACTGCAAAATGGATGTGTTCTTTTCTAAAGTTAAATTATGTTGTAATGCTATCTATTCATTAATATTAATATCAATTATAATAATAATACAGATGTTGTCTGGGACTATTTACTTGATTTTTTTTTAAAAAAGCAAACCAGAAGAGAAATTTTGGCCAGAAGAACATGTACAATATGACTGTGAAGGACAGTCTGACGCTTATAACACAAAACAAGAACTACTTCATACATTTATGCACCATGGCAATTCTATAAACTTTTGTTTTCCATTTTGTTGTATTTTGTAACTCTCAAAATTAACTGATATTTTTCAATTGTTCTTCATTTTCATTTCAAGAGACACAAAGAATTTCCTGCATGAAAATACTCCACAAAGATTACCAAGTTTAGCTTCATAATAAAGACATTTTCAAATCAAACACAATTAGTATAATACGACCTATCTATCTATCTATCTATCTATCTATCTAATATGTTATGTATATATAATGTGTTATATATACGTTATAGATTCTGGTACTTTTACATCTTGATTAGCATAAAATTTGTTGTATTGAAGAGTTTTATTCTGCCAGTTATAAATCAACAATTATTATTTTGTTGGGGTTTATGATCACATATATAACACAAGAAGTAATAAAAATAAATATGTTTCTTTGGGCTGAATAGAAAGCAGGAACTTTATACAGCCTTGATAGATTCTGGCCCTGCAAGATTAATAGAAGTGCTTAGAAACTTTATATCATATAAAAATATTGAGATGATATGGGAACTTTCTAGCAATCTTCTTAAAAAAAACCTGAACCCACACCTAAACCAAAACCTACAAAGGGTACACATTAGGTGGGAAATACTCATAGTGAGGTTTTAATGGATTATGTACATACAGAGCACTGAATTTACACTTTGCTTTTCAATTTCTCTAGGCTTCAATGTCTTTTCAGAGTGGTTTGGGGTTTTTTTGTGTGTCACTGGGGCTTTTTTGTTGTTGTTTGGAAGGTTTTTTGTGAAAGAAAAATCTTAGTAATTTTAAAAGAAAATTAATGTATGCAACATCCTTGAGGAAGAATATCTGAGTACACTTTCTTTTTGAAACTTTGGAACTGTATCACTCAGATTTTCAAAGCATTAAGCTTTTTTTCTTTGTTTGTTTGTTTTTTGGTTTCAGTGTGGTTTAGGGTTTTTTTCCCTTTTTAGTAGGTCCTGGGAGTTAGGCAGTCCTGAAAAAATGAGTGTCCTGATTTTATAAGAACTTATTGCTTATAATAATTTTGATTTGTAAAAAGGCAATAAAATGGTAGCTTCTACAGAATAGATATGGGGAGAAGGAATGTCCAGTCAGTTACCAGGGCAGTGTGTTTTATTAATTTTGAAATCTTATGCCAGAGTCATAATGAACAGCTGTAATGAGCACATCCTGCAGTCAAAGCTGCAACAATTAAAAAAGTGGTAGGTTGAGAACTTTCATTGAATCCATTAACCTGACTTCGATGGTTGGCCTGGGTGCTGACTTGTGGAGGAGATTATAGCTAGGAGGATGTGAAAAAAGGTGAGAAAGCAAAACTGTTATATAAATATATGTGTATGTGTATATATATAATCATACACATGTATGAATTTATTAATGTTACTCCAAACACCCTTCCTAATGTATGCGGCTTTCCACCACTGCCAAGCATCTGCATCTAAAGATCTAATCAATTGGAACATTTATTTACTGTTATTCAATTTTCAGGGATACTATGGGGATCAATTTATCACAAATTGTTCATTGATTTCCATAATTGACATGCTTTCTCCAAATCATGCAAATGGCAATTACATTACTAGTGGCTTTAGTATTTTGAACTACTTTGTATGAAAGAAAACAGGATAAATAAATAAACAGTAACACTAATAGAACTGGTATTACTTTGGCTCTTTTTCTTGACAGTCATAATACATCATGAATCATTGCAAGTATCTGAAAACAGTGTATACCTCAGCTATCTGTCTAGAGGTAAGATTGCGCTAAAGTCAAAAGAACCTTGACTTTTTTGTTCACATGTATGAAATTTTAAAGGTTTATGTGATAGCCTAGGGTGTTTTATTGGCTTTTATCTGCCAGTTGACAGCCCATGAGTCACCACTGGTTTTGTTTGACCTATCAGCAACTTACACTGAAAATCTTGTGGACAACCTGGAAAAAACCCAAGAACATATTTTCTATATGATTGAAATCCTTATCATTCATCCAAATACTTATTATTACTTCAGATTCAATTGTTACAGAATAACAACAACAAAACAAACAGAAAAGATAAAATTACTACTGTTTTAGGTTTATAGTAGGCAGCAGTTCTTTGTTCTCTTGACTATTTCTGAAATGTGTTTCATCCAGCTCTACATGTGAGATTGTTTAACCGACTCTTTGTGAGTGTTTAAAGACATAGTATCTCCTCTCTTAGTCTGTGCCTCTGGCATTGTCATATCTTGCATCTACTCCCCCTTTAAAGTATTCACTGTTCCTGTCAATAGACCTGTATGTCTCTGTACTACATCACCACATTAGAGTTATTTGTGCCATTCTGAAAAAAATAGTTACTTGTTTCTCCTCTTAAATGTCAAAGCATGGTTTTGGCATAAAAATATAAGAAAAAAAATCAAAAATAAACAAGCAAACAATGACCACAACAAATACAAAACCAAAACCAAGCAGATTAACCATAGCTAAAAAGTTACAAATTAACTGTGTAAAAGTGAAGTTCTTGGATTTTAAAAGAATTTGAGGCAAAGAAAGTCTAACAAGTCTCATTCCTGAGGCCTTCCAGAAGCCGTACAAAGACTGTAGCCTGTTTCTTAGTGTCAGTATTTTATTACTTATCTACATGATTCCACAGCCTGAAACAAAGTCACCTCCATTTAGCAGTTGTTGGGGGGTTTAGTGGTTTTCTCGGTATCTAGCAGTGTCTAACATGTATGTCCATGCACAGGGGAATACCTTGTTCCAGCTAGTTGACTATCTCCTCATTAATTCAGGAGCTGAGCAGTTTCTGATATGTTCTGTGGCAGCTATGAAGTGTTTCGTACAGATGTCTCAAACAGCAATTTAGTATAATTTGAGATATCCTGGGCTATGAATCTTGCTATCTACCTGTCAGTGTAGAGCAGTATGGTGAGCTGACCTTGGCTGGCCATGAGGTGCCCACCAATTCTCCCTGTCCTCAACATGACAGGGGAGAAAATACAGCAAAAAGCTCACAGGATAGATAAGGACAGTGAGGTCACTCTGCAATTACTGTCACAGGCAAAACAGACATGACTAGGGGAAGATTATTTTATTGTCAATAACAGAATAGTATAATAGGAAAATAACAAATCTAAGAACACAGATTCTCCCAACCCCTCATTGTTTTCTAATCTCAGCTTCAGTCTGAAACTTCTACCTCTTCCCCTTTGAACTGTTCAGGAAGATGAGGAATGGGAGTTGTGGATAGTTCATCACAGGTTGTCTCTTCTGTTCCTTACTCCTCACACTTTTCTCCTGCTTCAGCATGGGGTCCCTGCTCCAGAAGGCAGTCCTGCACCAGTGTGAGTTGCAGGAGCTCACAAGGCATGATGGAAAAACTGCTCCTACGTGTGCTCCTCTCCACAGGCTGCAGCTTCCTTCAGGGCACTTCCACCTGTTCCACCAAGGAGGGGCCCTCCTTGGTTTGCAGATGGATATGGGCTCCACCATGGACCTCCATGGACTGCAGGGAAACTTGCATAGTCATGAGCTTTGCCAAGGGCTGCAGGAGAAGCTCTACTCTTCCCTTCCTCTTAATGGACCTTGGTGTAAGCAGATCTGTTTGCCTCATATTTACTCACTCCTCTCTCACAGTTTGGTGTTGTGCAGTGTTTTATATCCCTTCTTATATATTTTATCGTAGAACCACTATCGATGTTACTGACAATTTCAGCTTTGGATACCTCTTGGAGCTAGCTGGAACTGTCTCTGTCAAACATGGCAGGGCAAGTTTCTCACAAAAGTCACTTTTGCAGCCTTCTCACTACAAAAAGCTTGCCATGTAAGCAGGATACAAAGAGAAAAGGTTTCTATACAGTCTGCATCATATCTGCCAGTGCCAAGGAGATGTCTCAGATACTCCAGGTCATTTTAACTGGCACTTGACACTTACACTAGGGTAATCATGCAAAGCCTACAGGCAATATGAAAACTCTTCAGCTGGCCAAGTGTATTTTATGCTGAGACAAATAACTCAGGAAGCTCCGTTGGCTCAGTTTTTGTTTAGAAGCTTAGTTCACTGGCCTTGACTTTGGAGACTAGTGTCATTTTAGATACTCTGGGAAACCCAAGATATCACAAGATAGTTGCCAGATATAGAGGATGCACAGAACCAATGTATTTGATAACCAGTGGAGGCTGGTTAGCTGCTGATACCTGGAAGATTTTAATACTGTAGGTGCTTTGAAATTAGAAGAGATATACTTCTCCTCTTGTTTTATTTCTGGTTTTATTTTTTGTTTCGTTTTTATTTTCTTCTCCATCCCCCCCTTCCCCAGTTAATTACAACACTAAGCTGATTAGAATTACAAGAGGGTTATACATCTCTTCAATTTTGGAAGAGTACTCTATCCACCAAGTCATAAAATCAGGCTTACATATGCCTAGTTAATATTTAATCATCTTATGCATAGCGGAGCATCTTTGACAGAAGGAATTGAGAGGATATCCCTCTCCTGGATAATTTTTAGATTAATAATTAGTTAATCCCAATGGAAATGGAGTCTCAGGTCCTACTACAATTATTTTTAAAGAGAGACAAGGAATAGGTTCTATATTTGACCAATGATAGGTGGTTGAAATTGTTCTAGGCATTACTAGCTTGCACAAGTGTGTTTCCCTCTCCACAGTGAGTTTGCTACAGTAATACAATACATAGAAAATAATGAGGTTTGAGGGGATAGACTGCTCTTGAGCAACTTTGTGTGTTAGGAACCAGCAAGTTGTACCAGTAATGAATGGCATTTCTGTCAGACACTTTTTTCTATTATCAAATTTTCATTGTATGTAATGTAAGGGGCAAAAGATCTTTCATATGAAATTTCCTTTGTGAGTCTCCAGACTTATTATGAGAAATTTATTCAACATATTTCTTTGAAGACACTGGAAAAATATAAACTGGCTTATTAAAAACCACATCAAACCTTTAAAATCCTATTTCATATATTAAATATAATCTTGTAACTTAATGTTCATAATTCTTCAGTGTCTAACATAATGCTTATTTGCATTTGCAGAAAATTAGTGTACAAAGGAAGAAATATTGTATAGTATTCATCTGCTACTGTCTACTCTTACTTTGTTTAGGAATGAAAAACTACAGGAGAAAAAGAGAAGATTATGTTCTCTCAATCTGGTTTTGTAGTATCTCCCAAGAATTTGTATTAGATCTTGTAATAATGGATGAGAAGGCTCAAGAAACATTAGTCAATATTGTCAACATGCAAGGAATCACCAAGGCAAGGTATTATATCCATATTTCATTAAGATAAAAATAGTTCCTTTACACTAAACACTTGTGAAGATTGATCACTGGAGGTAAACTTCTTTATGAAAGAGATTTGCAGAGGTATAAACAATTTTATGCTTACAATTCTCATTTACTTTCAATAGGAATTGGGTGCCTGGCTGGTATTTGTGTCTTATAAAAGTTGTAAGTGATGATTGCTTTTTTCCCTATCCTACTGTCCAGTCATGTCAATAAAATTTGTCACTCTTATAATCTATCAGGTAATTTTTGAAAATTATTGAGTAATGAACTGTCATATATTTTTTAAGATTGCTATAAAAGTATTCCATGTAATCAGCAGACTCATCTGATTCTAATAAAGAATTTTAGTGACAAGAAATGTATGAAATGTCTATTTTAATCTAATCTGCTTTAATGTAATCTGTTACTTCTGAGAAAGATTACTTTATGGCCATTTACTGGCTTCATTTCCAATGTATGAATCCAGAATAGTGGTGAGCAAGCAATAAAATCAAGATACAGAATAGATACCTACTTCAAAGGATTCAAAGACCATGAAAACTCATTATTCAAGTGATAGAGAGGAACGAAAAAATGAAAGTAGGAGTAAAACATTTCACATTTTTGCAGAGCTTCATAGAAGATGCTACTAAGTACCATAATGTATACTTTTTTAATCCCCAAGACCTTGAATAGAATATGCAGGGAGCATCTTTTCTTCAGCACAAAATTAATTTCCATTGATTTTTCTGCGACCATATGTGAGAATCAGATAGTGCAAAAAAGGAGTCAACAGTCACTGATGTCACACACTTTTAGTCAAAAGGGATATAATTTAAAAAAAAAAAAAAAGTTTAAAAATCAATCATCTGAGATTAGACCAGCAATCTTGTTTCCCCTTTTATACCTTCTTAGCTAAGAAGAGGATAAGAAGAGAAATCTTTGTGAATGACACAATGATTTTTCCCAATCAGTTGGTTGGGGATTTTTGCTTTGATTTTTTCTTTTTTCCTGAGATGTTTCCCCACTTTCAAACACTGTCCAGAAGGCAATTTGCTTCATGATAAAACAAAAACAAACAAACAAAACAAATCAACCAGAAATCCTTACATTCTCTTTAACCAAATACATTTATTGCCTTCTAAGACTAAGGTTGTAAAATGATGGTCCAATGCAATGGAGATCTGTGAAATCTGTCCCCCAAAACTATGAGTGTGAGAAGAGAACAAAAGCACCAAGTGTACAGGCAGTTGGGCGATTACTGGACAATGAAGGAACAGAGCCCCTGGAGCTGGGTAAAACTGGTTTTAGTAGTAACAAAGAAAGCACAGGACGAGTGTTCAACATATATAAAACACAATAGGTTTGGATATAACAGGAAATTTAAAACTGTGTAGAAGGAGCACGTAAACATTGATGTAAACAAGCAGAAAAAAAACTCAAGCAGACCTTGTATGAGGAGAGAGAAGCCATTAAGGTTAACAATATGCTACTCTCAGAAAAGAACACGGGCTACAAGGCACTGTGACCTCCCCTGTTTTCTCTCTAAAGAAATAGAACAAACAAGGACAGTGTAAAGGTCAGAATAACATCGAGGACAGGTGTAAATTCTAGGAATTCTCTTGGCATTGCTGAAAATTAGATATAGCTAAATAAGTAAATAACTTGGAATAGAAGCATTATCATCCATCTAATTAGGTTAATAATTCCTTGATTAGACTATAAAAGTTTTAGTTAGACTAATGCTAAACTTTTGGATTTTAATATAAATGCATTCTTTACTCTTACCTGAATTTCCTGTGAGCAGGTTCCTACCAATAATATATTTGCTTTTAAAATTTGTGAGGTAACATCTGGGATTTCATACAGAAAGAACTTTATAACTCTAAAAACTTGGATAATTGAAATTACATGAAAGCAGTACAAAATGCAAGGTCCCAGGAACCTCTGTTGTTAATCAGAAAAACCTCAGCTGGAGACACCTGGAAAGAAAACAACAGCAGTCACTTTAAAGGATCACAGTATGATGATCCACCCTTTACATAATGTAACTATTAAAAAAAAAAAAAATGCAAAGATATTTCCAGTAACAGCAGAGAATACTCAAGTCATTTCACAATTTACTGCTGAGACTAAGTCAGAATAAGTCACACTGGCTGCTCATCTGTTGAAAATGAAAAGAAACTGAAACTTTAAGTAAAGAAGACTAGTGAGTGCATTTTATGAGAGGAGATAATAAGTCATTTGAACAGAAGAAAGACTGAGATGAGTATGATTGTCCTTAATAAACATTCATGTTGTGAAACAAACTATGGGAAAAGCTATTTTTTCTAAAAAAACAGTGGTGGTCAAAGGAGAAACTGATATAAAATCTTTAAGTTCCCATTTGAAAGTAGAACCTTCAGAGAAGTGAGACTTTGGGCAAATCTTATAGTAAAGGCAAGAAGGAAAAAACCAAAACAATTATTGACTCAGTATGAAGTAAGCAAAGTAATGGTTGCTGTTGCAGAGAAGTGATTCCATTGCCAAAAATTTACTTCTCAACTCTGTTTTTTATAATGCCAAAATCAGTTGCATTTTCTCCTATGAATACATTTGACAATTTTTTGTAAACATTTCAAGAGCAAAGAAAATTTTAGATGCAATGGAATCTGTTGTGTCTAACTTGCAGATAAGATATATATTATACAAACTTGGCAACATTCAAAATATTTCATACATATATAAAAAGCAGCACCATATTTCTATGTGATTTGACAATTTGTTTCCTATAAAGCTAACAGAAAGCTGAAAGAAATCTCTTCTCTTTCCCACCTAATCACCTACCTATTAATATGACAGTAGATTTGACTTGGTTGTCACAGAATCTTAAAATATTTACCGCAAAGCAGTCCATATAGTTGGCATTTTAATGGTGTGCAAAGGATATTCTGACATCTCAATTAAACCTATGTTCAAATCTCTATTAAGCCCACAGAAGAGATATTCGATGAAAAAATAAAGATCTTTCAAAAAGTTTAAATTTGTAATATTTCTACATTCATGCATGATTATTTTGCTCTTAACTCTAGAAGAATAATTGCATTTGTGTGCTATCACCACATTATGAATCTACTTTAAATATTATTTAAGATATTTATCTATACTAAATAATGAATGACTGCTTTCCAGAGATCTTCAAAGTATACTAGATTTAGAAAAGTCAAGATGTAAGATACATTTCTTAAATCCTGTCAGAATAACTATTAAGGATGTAGGAATGACAGGTATTCAGTGCCAGTAGTATCTTCTTTATTAATTTCACTTTTTTTTTTTTTTAGTTTTATTAAAAGCTGGCTTCTGTTTTGTTATCAATAGCAGTGTAAGATTTCTGTTCATTTTAACAGTTCTCCCTGGCAAGTTTTTTCATACATTTAAAATTATGTCCAAAACATTATGCCAAAGTCTATGAAATTTAAGTTTTGTTATAAAGATGAAACTAATGTTTGTCATAACATTACAACAACTGTGTACCTGTGTGTCTGTGTGCAACTCAAATGCGTTTAAACCAATTCCTCAGGTATTCCTAAGCAGCTATACAGCTACTCTCTGCATAGGTGAGAAAATGGATAGATTTGAAATGATAAATCAGCTTCAAACAAGAGGATTGATTCTTACCACTATATCTACCACCTTTACAATTAAGCACTTGTCTAATGCTTCCAGGTGAGTATTTCAGAGAGCTCTGGAGATGCTCCTAGGCAGTTCCTGCTGTGCTTTGTCCAAATGGAGACAAAATCTCTATCCTTATGTATTACAGAAATGTTAACTAACATGCTGGATGGAGAATCTGGTCACCCCAAGAACTTCACAAGTTAATTCCTGATGTAGAATTTACTAAACTATTTGAAGACAGTTTTTAAAATCTTCTAAAAATGGTTCTTCAGATGCAAGAGTGGTCATATAGGACTGGTGTGGTTGTTTTTTTATGCAGAGAAGTTCACAGATATTTTGTACAGAGTGTAAGATGATAGAAATTGGTCATGCATACCCTGAAGTGGCCATGCAGGATCAGGGGACAGCCGAATTACAAAGTTTTTGCAATAAGTTTGAGGTCTGTCACCTGAATCATGGAACAGAGACTCTGGTAACCACCCAGACACCGACTGGTTGTCATATTCAAGATGTTTGATTCCCAGTGGGAGTATTACACTATGTAAGTTATGCCAAACTTTTTAAAATTCTTTTTTAACAAAAATTCTTCCCACAAGTCTTTGTACATTATAAACAGTATAAAATGTCTTTCACAAGAGATGTGGATTCAACAAGAATGAAAAACAGCTAAACGAGAGTGAGTATAAATGGAATAGTTACTAATATGACTGGATGTATACTATTCTGCTGGAGATTGGATAAAATATGTTCATTTTGACTGAAAACCTAGCCAATTTTGTTAACTATTTGTTTTATCATTGTTTCACTGGAATTAAGATTTATCAAACTAAAGGAAATTAAGACCTCAGAATATTTTTATACATTTGAACCTTGTATTTTTATGTTCCTTAAGTCTTATAATAATCAGTTTCAAAACTTATTAATTGAATTTTATTTTCCAATGCAATTCTCAAATGCTCAGTGTTGTCAGGTAGTGTTATATTTATTGAGTGCTGATTCATAGACCTGCTTCACAATTATTGATGTGCTTTTTCATTATGAATATCCATGAGAGAACATATTTGCACAGATAACTATGGCTCAATTTACATTTGTAGTGTATATTGTAGTTACAGATTAATTAATTAAAATGTCCTTGGAAACTAAAGTAAGAATAAAACCTTTACGTAGCATTTACTTTACTCTCAAAGCAATTTGTCTAAATACTTTTAATATATTTTCTTTTTTTAAATGTTGCATTCTGACATGTCACGCTTATCATTTTAATGTCATTAATAATGTTCTCATAAATAGATTCCCAAACATAGTCAGAACAAAGAAGCAATGAGTTATGCTTAAAAATGGTGACAGAGTAAATAGAAATCAAGAATTTCCTCAGTGTCATTTCCAGCTACATTGTTGCCATGATCTATGAAATTTTCTGAATTTTAATTCTTTTCTTCAAAAGTTATACCTTTCATTTTTATTTGGGAATTATTGATCCCAGGCTTGATCATTTGAATATGTTACATATTCTCTGTAATATTGAGTACTATGTCTCATGTTAAGTTTCTTCATCAACTACAGCCTGGAGCACTAAGAGAGAACAGTACAGCTTCCTGATAAGAGCAAAACTATCTTTTATTTTCAGTTTGTGACATAGCTTGGATATTCCAACTTTTTCAGTGATGCAAATACAACACTACTTTAAATACTTGAGAAGATTTTTGCACTGTAGAAAATATTTGCATAAAGCTTTTTTTAAAAATAAATAAAATAAGGATAGAATGGATATAAGGATAGAACAGATAAGAATGATGATTCACCAGAGTAAAAAAGATGGGGACACCAATGCCTTGACCTGATAGTCACAGAATTTAAATTCACATTCAGATACCATTTATTGACACTTAGAAGTCATACATGTAGTACATTTTGTACCTTAGACTCTCTCCCAAATGTTGCTTTCCTTATATTGTTGAAGAAAATATTTCTTTTCAAGAGATTTAACCTGACTTTTCACATTCTTGATCATCTTGCTTTGTAAAATAAATGCTTTAAGTCCTGTGTCCCAGATGGCTATTCCATGAAAAACTGTAATAATGAATTAAATGGGCAAGCTAATCCCATTAAGTGGACAAGTCCCATGGAAGACACAGGAAAATGTGTGCAGCTAACCACTGGCATAATCAGATGTAATTGCTTTAAAAAACTACATTCCTGTAGAAACCATTGATACTCAATTTGTAGTAGGAGATATAGATGAAGCCAGGGAGTTATTTTTTTTTCCATGTCTGTGACATCATTGCTTATTAATGTTGGAGAATATGTGTTATTGTGTGGCCTAAAATATATATATTTGTACACCTTTCATAGCTATGAAGAGGCAAAAATGTCGCACCTTTTTTACATTCTGTACTTCGCATCATTTTGAACACTACTACAGGGACAATTTATTGCTTGTCATAGACTTCCCTAGTAAATTTTAGTCTGTGATGTTTAATCCAACAATTCTTTTTCTCTGAACCTGAGTGGGATGCAGGTGCCTGAACATTGATATCCAGAGACATTTTAGACACCTATGAATATCCTTGTTGCTCTCTATCTGCCACATTACATAGATAGGAATCCCCTACTGTTTCTGTACAAGGTAAATGACTCAGACTCCTAAGACAGAACAAATGGAACTAGACATCTATGAGCAGGGAAATTAATTTTTCTCTGAAAGTCAAAATACCTCCATCCACTTGAAGGCACCAGCTTCACACATTACTGAGGAAAAAAATCCCTCAAACTGCAATTAATTTGAGCAGTGTGGATTTTTTTTTTACCCCAAGAAAGTACATAGAAAGTTAACTTGACAGGAAACCCATTTACGGCTGATGCTTTGATGCCTTTGCATATCTGCATAGCTGGTTGATTACCCACAGTTTTCTGTAGCCCTGTTAGCCTCATGTAAAACACGCAGTTCAATATCTAAAAGAGTGGGGCTGCATGTACAAATCCACAGAGGCCCCAGTGAAACATGTTTCTTTATCCAATGTGGTTACCCTGCATTTAAACCTTTAAATATTTAAGTGCATATTCATTTCAACCATACATCTTCTCTAGAGCATAAAAGTTCCTCACAATGTTATCATAGTTCTTCTACTACACTTTTTTTTTTCAGGCAGTCACTTCTGAATTTAGCATTTAAGCCTCTGTAAATATATTGGTAAATACTAATACCCAGAAGCAGGTTGTGAGTTCCACAATTAGGTCCTTCCCTAGCCATGATTTCTGCACATTATGACCCAAGCACACAGACACCCTGCTGTCTTCCAAAAGCTTCTTCTTCCTCCTTTCTCAAAAAATTATCAATATTGTCAGAGAAGGATTACTACACTGGAAAAAATCCACCAGTGTGGACTTGCATGGGAGAAGGGTTTCTGGAAGTATCATGGCACCTTTTTCCCTCAGAATACAGTGCACTGTTGTAATCTTTAGCGATGATGAAGAGGATAATTCATTATTTTAAGTTTCCTGTCTTGGAGATGATTTCACAATGGACACTGACTGAATTTATACCTCTAAAACCCATTCCATGCAAATTGTGACCATAATAAAATGACATCAGCCCCTCAACTGCATGTTTATTTCATATCTTCCTATAGCCCATCCAGAATATCTAGGAGACAGTGGGCAGAGAGTTAATGGTATATATCTGACCTTCCTAGATAAAACCTGTGAAGATTATGATCTATCATGAAACAGAACAAGGCTGCCATCTTGTCCCTGACAGTCAAAATTGTATCAGGCCTGTTTCCTGGAGCATTTGATGTATTCTTGGTGTATTAAGTGTATGTATTTATCTGATGTATTTATCTTCCACCTCCACACCGATACTGGAGGTTAAACTGTCTGTGTTTGGAAGGCTATTTAGCATGACCAAAGAAGAACTGCTCTCTGCCATAAATGATAAATAATGAAAGATATAAATCCTTTCTTAGCCCCTCTGTTTATCTTAGCTGTAAGGATTTCTATTTGGTCTCTTGCTAGAGAATGATATTTTGTATTAGATGGAAGTTTACAGTAGCAAAAATCTACCATATAAGCATTGTTCATGACATTTTGTGAAATATTAGTACTTTTTCTCCTTATAATTTTCAGACTTGACCTGACTCAAGGATCATGATGTGTTGAAGAGAGTTTATATTTAATAATAAAAAAACCTAGATCCAAAAATAAGCTCCATCCTCAAATCACAGTTACATTTAATCTCTCTACCTGAGTGAGAGTAGTCTTTCATATATACCAACTTTTCCGCTATTCATTTCCTTTGGTATTTTCAGGGTCAGAGGACAAAAGAAAAAGCACAGTTCTGTATGCAGTTCTGAGAACTGAACACCACATACTGCTTTTGAATAACAGATGATTTCGTTTGCAGGACATAACTGCTAAACCCTTCCCCTTCTCCCTGGCTCTCTGGCATTCCAGCTGAGATAATCAGTAGAAAGGGACTTGGCACCAAATGTAAGTGTGGAACATGATGGTGTGAAGCTGCTTACAAAGATGGTAGAGGCAGTGAAAAAACAAAGATTTGTACTGGGTAAAAAAAAAAAAAATAGTAATTAATCCTCTCTGAAAAGATATAACGGAAGAAAAAGGCAGATATTAAGATGATTATTTTTGTGATCTGGAAATCTGGCAGTGAGTTCAAAAATGGTAAATTATATTAAGTAGAGAAGCATAACTATGTCTTTCAAAACAGAGCAGGACAGTAACTCCAATAGAGAAAACATCATTAGAATTTGGATACATTCACTCTGAAGGCAACTTTTCCTTTCTGTTGAGGTCTATCTTGCTTTAAATTATCCATTGTATCTATTCCTCACTTCAGTTAAAAGTCACCTGCAGCTCTGTAGAATTTGAAGTCGTCTGGAGATAATAGCAAGGGGAAAAAATGAGCTGTTTGGAAATGATGAAGAAAAAGAGAATAAGCTCCCCAAGTAGAGGGGAGAATTGTTCACTTATACAATATATTATTTAAAAAGGAGTTCAGGAGAGAAATGTAGATGGTGGCCCACTGCTTCAACACAGCAGTTTTGTCAGTGGAATGATTTTTGAGTTGTTCTGCTTTGGACTTACAACAATAACTACGGGTGAAGCACAGCTGGTGCTCTGAAGGCAGAAGTGCAGTAATCCACTTATATGAAAGAAGTGATTGTATAGGCATAATTATAAAATGATAGATCAATTTAAAAAAAAATTAAAAGTCATCAGTAAAGAGGAAAAAAAGTAGTTGCAAATCTATCTTTTATGCTAGACCATAGCAAGGTACTTATTTAGAATACAAAAGTACAGAAAGACAATGGTCCACTATGTGACATAAGATTTAAATTACTTCATAATAATTTTTTTCCAATTAATTTGAATAAAAGTTTCAGTTCAAGTTTTAATTCTATGGAGAAATAGATCAACAATACTTAGACAGAATCTGATGTGAATTATTTTGATATATGTCCTAACTGAACTAGCTTTGAATGCATTATCTCTCAGACCTATTGCATTTTTTTAATTCTATAATTGACATGTTGTTCGTTTTCCTTTTAAAAAATAAAACAATGGAATTTAGATCTGAATTACATAGAGGAAAGAAATACCTCTGAATACTGCTGCAAATTTTGATTACTTATTTTTGCCTGCAGAAAATCTGCATGAATATGTCAGTTCACAGAATTTTTTTAGTGTAACTTAAGTCTTTAAACATGTTTTAAATTCCTTTATCAAGCCATGCTTGTGCATGAAGAAATCTCTGTGTTGCTAACTGCTGATTTTCAGAAGTTACAGTTAAAATTCTAGAGCCATGGGATCAGTTACAACACTGGGAATTTATATTATAAATATATATATATGTATATGTATGTGTGTGTATATTTGTGGTTTTTTCTTTTCTTGGTCAGAGAACATTTGATTGCTGTTATACTGATTCTTATGACTTATGTTCTGAAAATGTGTTTTATAATGTGACTCTGGAAATCAGAGTCTTAGGGAAAATATTACATAACCTTACACTTGTTATTTAATTCACAGTTTTGGCATAAACCGTATTTCTATTCCTGTGACACAGAGGGAATGGATTTAATGGTATATTTTTACTTCATTTCTGAGGAAAAATTACAAGTAGATCAGTACATTTATATTTTGTTACTAAAAGGATGTGAGGTGTGGGTCCATAGTGATGCAGAGTCCCCAGGCAGGTGCAAAGGAAAGCCCCTTTATTACAAAAATCAGGCCTTTGTAAGCAGTTAGCCCATTATCAGCTACATGGTTTTAAATAACATAACAAACATCACCCAACCAACCACCATGCACCACGATGTGAACACATATTGGTTATATCAATTGTTTTTCTGCCTCTAATTCGGCTGAGTCACTTTCCCACAGTCCTTTTCTGCTTAGCCAAAGTACCAGGCCTGAGCCATGGTTTTACAAGGCCTTCCTTTTGTAAGGTTTTACCTATATGCTAAAAAAGAATATGTTCATTAAAATTGAGCTAAATATAGAAGCATCTCTGTCTCAGAGAGACTGAAATAAATATTTCTGGTTTAGCCCAGTGGGATATATATTTATGTTATCTGACTTCTATTTTATTTTAAATTCCAGAAGAATGACAACATATTCAAGTTAATGCTGCATTTTTCCATAAAAGACTTGAGGGTTTTAAGGTCTCCCAAAATGCAATTGCAAACACATTAACATGTTCACTACTTTCACTAGCAAGTTAGCTGAATGATTCCAAAAATAGCTTTATTCTATTTTCAGTGGGTTTTGCTTCATTTTCAGAGTATCCTGAAAAATAAGAAAAACGCCTTGCCAAGCATTATCTTTTAGCACACTTCAAAATATTTTGAATTCTACTAATGTCACTTTTAGCCTTCCACCATGTAAAGTTAAATTCAAACAAAAGCAAACGACAATTCAGAATCGCCAAACAAAATGAAAAAGAAAAAAAATCATGAACAAGAAGGCTGGTTTTGTTGACTTGGATCTTTGTAACCAAAGACTCTGAAGAGGCTATTGCATCAAGCAGAACAGCAGACAAAATATTATTTGCTTTTCCCTCTAATTCTTTATTTCCTATGGGAATAACACATCAAAATTTATTTCTGGGAAATACATTACTGTTAACAGTGCTAAGGATGATTAATCCAGAAAACACAGACACGTGGAAGGATTTTCACTATGTGAATCATAGTTTTCTACAGAAGTCTGTAAATTATCATAAATGATTTTTGACAAACTGTGATTTGTGAAGTTAAAATAATATGGTATTCCTAAATAATTAAGAAAGTGAGAAAGAATGTAGACTATGATCTGATATTAAAAGACCTTTGTCTGACAAGATCACTATTTCTTTTTAATGGCATAATTGTTGAATGCTGTCCCAACCTCCTTTGTATCAACATAATGGCAAAGAGGTGCTCCATTTTACAAGAGCAGGCTGGGTTACTTGGGACAATGAGGACTGTGACAAGTTTTAATCATGTTTGTTTTCAATTATATTGTTTCCTTATGCTTCTTGGCCCTTTAGGGGTACCGTAATATTTTTCGTCTAGAAAACTCATATTCTTGATAACTATTAGCATGCTCCTATATGACTAGACCCATTGAATCTATGAATTGCAGAAATAAAGACAGAGACTTTTGTTCTTAAGACAAAAATGCAAAAAGAGTGAAGAAACTTTTAGTTACATATATCTCAGTTTCAGAGCAAAAGCTCTAAAGTCTTTGTATCACTACTGGAATGCTTTTAAGAAATGGAAAATAACCAATTAAATAAGAAATACTAATAAATTAGATACAGAAGAAACTAAATTTTACATTTTTGTCTGCTATCTGTAAATAGTTTAGAGACTCTGACACAGAATTTTATGAGACCAAAGGAAAGTGGCAAGTGGAAACTTCCTTCTCAAGATTCCTTGTGACCCCCAAGATTTATTTCTGAAACTGTTCTATGATCAATTCAGACAAAACAACTCCCATTCTATTTGCAGAGAAGAACTTTTTTCTGATAGAAGTAATCCTGAAAGTAAAGCTAGATGGAGCTAGAGCATATTAATATATTGTTGTAAATTTATTTCTTATTGACTTCTTGGTCTACATCATCTTGGTCAGGCCAATAAAAAGTGGAGATGCTAAAGTGTAGATTGTGTCTGACTACTGGCCTTGTAAAAGAAATGCACTTTCAATAAATATCCATGGAACATTTTCCTATTAACAGGAGTACTATTATAAAATTAAAAAAAAAAAAAAAAGTTTAAAAAAAATCATAGAAACATAATTTCATTTTTTTAAAAATTAAAACCCAAATCTGTTTATTTTTGCTATTGTCATTTCAATATCATAATTTCGAGGTCCACTTTATCCACTATCCCCTCTTATGCAATCTTCCCTTATGTACTAGTCATATGTTGCTTGTGGAAGGAGTGTATGAAACTAGTTATAAATGTCCTTGATTTTGTTCCTAGGGATCAGCAGCTGAAGGACTTCCAAAGGCAAAGGTGATTCACTTGTTCATAATGGTGTTTAGTGTTCTGTCCCCAAAACCACGTGCTTTGTTCTCATTGTTTTGAATCCATATAAGCTTTTCTTTCCTTAAACATTTTTATCAGTGATTCCCATAGATGAACTTTTTTTATATATGTTTGCTGTTCTAGTCAAAATACTGTTCTGTGTTCTTTGAACAGAAGATATTGTTTGTGTCTTATTTTTCCCTTTACAAGAAACTATGGATATTCTTTTTTTTTTTTTTTTTCCTGTCATGGCTTTAAAGTAAATCTCGCATCTCTTTTCTGATTGAAAAGTCATCTTCTTAGTTATTCCTAGAGTGGAATTTGCTTTATTCCTTTCAACAACAATTTTTAATTCATGTCTTTAACTCCTTTAGTTCCATGTTTTTGAAATCAGCACCCCAAAGCTTTTTGCAGTTTCCTCTGTGTGGGTGCATCATGTATTTATATTGATTCACTATTTATATTGATTTTTCCCTTGTTTCTTTGCTGATAAATTACACTGTATAATGAGGTCCTTCTGCAATCCATTGCAGATGTTACTATCTTGACTCTGTGAATAATTTCACCTGTGAAGTTTGTCACCAACTTTTCTAAGTCATTCATATTCCTTTTCTATCCACCATGATAGTTGCCATCAGTTCCAGCATTTGACTGGTAATTGTTTATTTATTATGTAATTATGAGACAATTTACCTCAGCTAAATCAGTATATTATTCTGAAAAGGCAATAGATAATTATGGATGAGATCAAACATCTGAAAAAATCAGCTCACATAAAGATGGCCATGAAAAACTTGTAACAAGCTGGTACCTCAGCTGTCAGTGTGGGAAGTGTAGAAGTGAATATGCATGCGTACAGCATTTTGACAAAGGCAATTTGCCATAAATGTAATCAATTTGGCAGAAAATGCAAATAAATGTAAAATATGAAGGAACTCGAGATAGCTCCATTACTGAACCCTGTTTTCATATTAACAGTGAATTAGGGATAATGAATCCACAAGACACATAACCAACTTCTGATTGATTTGGGAATTATTTCATATTCTTATAATCTGAAAAAAAATATTTGAAGGCAGTGAGAAAAACATATATGTCCTGTATATTTATCCTGCCAAATAAGATTAGAAAACAAAATAAACACTTCACATTTGCCAGAATTCATCTCATGCAAAAATTTTTGTTAAGTTTTAAAATTTTTTTAATTTTGTTAATTAGTGTTTTCTAGCTGAACCTTGCTATCTCTAGGATATTTTCACAGGCTGTGAAAAGAGACAAGAACAAAAGATGTTTTCCGATATTTGATAAAACAAAAAAGGTTAACTGTCTTTAGTATACTCAGAGGCAATTTCCAAGTAGAGTTCCTGAGGGGTCTATCTTGTGTCCTATTGTCTTTAATACCCTTTCCAGTGAGCTGGGGAAGGAAGAGAAAAACTACACAGTAACTAAGTTTGTGGGTAACCCTAAACTTTTGTGTGTGTATGTTTGCAAGCATCCAGTATACGATGAAGACACAGCTGCTGCCAGAGGGACCTAAAGAGGTCAGTGGAATAAGACAACAAGAACTTCATAATGAGGAAGTGAAAGGTCCTGCATGTGCACGTACCAGCCCAGTACCAGAACTGTTTGTTGATTGTCTCAGACAATAGTAACTCTGCTGGAAAAGCTGGGGTTCCTCATGCCCTGGCAGCAATGAATCCAAACACCTTACCGCGCTGAAAATTCACTGACGTGAATTTTATCAGTAGATATAGGGTAGCGATCATTCTCATTTACTCAGCATGACATTACCCTGAATCACAGAATCATAGAGTGGCTTTGGTTGGAGAGGCCCTTAAATATCATCTAGTTTCAACCCCTCTGACAAATCCAGGAATGCTGTCTGCTAAACCAGGTCACTCAGCCCTCCACCCAGCCTATTCTTGAACACCGCCAGGGATGGATTATTCAGTTTCTCTGGGCAACATATTCTAGTGACTCACCATGCTGACAGTAAGGAATTTCTTCCTAATATCTAATCCAAATCTAATCTATTGCGGTTTGAAACTGTTCTCTCTTGCTCTATCACTTACTGTGTTTGCAAAAAGTTTGTGTAAAGCCTCCTTTAAGTTTTGGGAGGCCATAATGGGGTCTGTCTGAAACTTTCTCTTCCCTGGGCTGAACAACTCCAACTCTTTCAGCCTTTCTTCATAGGAGAGGTGTTCCAGTACTCTGATCATCTTGGTGGCCCTCCTCTGGACCTGCTCCAAAGGTCCTTGTTTTTCATGTGCTGGGGACCCCAGAGCTAGACACAGTGGCCCAAGTGGTGTCTCATAAGGGCAGAGTAGTTGGAGTGAATCACATCCCTCAGCCCACTGGTTATGCTTCTTTTAATGCAGTCAAGAATGTGTTTGGTGTTCTGACATGTGAGGGCACACTGCTGGCTCATGTCCAGTTTTTAATCCACCAGAACCCCTACAAATCCTCCTCCTACTCCTCAGAGCTTTCTCTCAGTGAGAATTTCTCAGTCTGGGATTGCCCCTACCCAGGTGCATCACCTTGCTCTTGGACCTGTTTCATATCAGGGTCATGTGGGAATCAGGAATACTTAAGTCCAGTTTAGTTACACAGTATAAAAAGACATAAATAACTTGAGCAAGTCCAGCCGAGAGTTATAAAACACCAACATAATTTTTGGTGTTTAGTATCTCAGTGGTAACTGGTTATGATATTGAATCCTACAAACAGAAAAAAAATACCAGTTAGAAATTATCAAACGTTCTGACATGATAACAGAAGGTGATCCATGTCTCACAACTGTACAGGAATGCTGTGAGCACAACTGCTCAATAGACCTGAAACTTAGTATTGCCATGCAGCATCATTCCAAATTCACAGCTAGTCTTGGCTACATAGTGTGTTTCAATGTACAACAATCTAGCACCATGGCATGCTTTAATGTGTGACTGTGGTGTAATGCTGGGTGATAATGAAAATACTTGGCCCAAGTCTGATAATTTCTGTTCTAGAAATTCATCTGAGTATTAAACACTACTGTTTGCCTTCTCAGTTGGTGACTAAAATGACTCACTTACTTGAGGTGTTTGGAAAATGTTATGGGAGATTTTGATTTTTGCCTCTTAGTGAAGGAAAAAATGATTCTTGTTTCTTTTGGCACTCTTAAATTAAGGTTGTATATTAAATTTGCAGACCTGTATTAAAGATGGAAAGTGCATCTCAATAAAATGCTGCGTTTAGATTGATAAACCAGGTATTTCAGGAGTTCAGCTTCCCTCAGCCTCACAGACACTTCTTTCAGCACTTCTCTCAGCTTAAAAACAGAATTACACTTCTGTTTCTGTTGAAGAAGATAACTACATTTTTTTTTTCTTTTTTTTCTTACATACCTAAAAATTGGAGTTAAACACATTTTTACAGCTTAAAATTCAAAATGGATGAATCAGTCTCTGTATTTATATAGCTCTTCTCTCCCTTCAGAGTCTGCCCTATTATGTTTTTACCTCAGAAGATTATGTTTTTACTCAGAAGCCTCCATCACTTAATCAGGTTCTCAGATTTAACTGCAGAAAAATTTTTATGTTTAAAAGTAATTCTAAACATTACAGCTATTAAATGAAAACATTATTTATAAAAAAAACAGATTTTGTTTCAGCATTTGTTATAGGTCAGTTTGGGTGAACAGAGTTTTGCCAATTTAAACCCACTGAACAAACAAGCTACACAAGCTCTAGAAATTTCAAAATTAAAATACTTTAAAGAAGTATAATCACAGTAAGATCCAGATTGATCTCATTCTCTGAAAAAAAAAAAAAAAAGATAGTGAAATTAAACACTTCCTATTCCTAGACTTCCCTGGGGAATAAGACTATTCTTTCCCCATGAGAACTATCCAACCCTACAGTGATTAGAAATTCTATTAAAGATATCTGCTTTTACAGTATAGCTTTCTGTCCAGTAGTTTAGCTTTTATTGGCAGAAGGAATCACTTATGATTACTTAATCTGGCTTTGTCAGTGCAAAGGTCATGGAACTCTTTACAGTACTTTCATCTTTTACCCCAGCTAAATCTGATTAGATACAAATCTGTCATTCAGAAGGAAGAATGGTTGTTCTTGTAAAAGCATTGAATGCTGAAGAATTTACTACATATTTAAGTAGTCTCAGCACTTCGATTTTTATTTTTACTAGTTATTTGTACTCATTTAGTTTTTAATTTTTTGGCATATTTTATCTCTTTGTTTTAAAGAGACATGTAATTTCTATTGAAAATTGCTGTTGCAGTTTCTTTCTATTCTAGCCTACTGATGGGGAACACTCCTTAGGAAAACAGTGATCCAGAAGAATCAAATACAGAGATAATTTTGGTGCACAGTGGGAACTAGCAGACTGATTTGGTTGTCTAAATGTGGGTATCTGGTGCCATTTGAGATGCCTTAAAGTATCTAATCTGACTTCCAGCTGTCACTGCAGAAGAACCCAAGTCATATCTGGTGTCATATCTGCCAGTTCCACATAGATATGCTAGGACATCTAAAAATGGCACTAAGCATCTAACTATGAGCAACTAAATCCAGGCACAGAGAACTGTTCAGCTCATCTTAAAATAGATATCAACATTTGGTCAACTAAGTAGCTTTGCAGACACCCCTGGGAGCTTTTCTGTTATATGAACATAGATGTCTAAGCCTATTTGAGATGCTGTAGTGTATGTCAGATGTGTACCAGGACTGACAGATGTTAGTCTTACTATAGACCCAGACCTTCCTGGAGTGCACTGGGAGGCCATGCAGGGTACTCTAGGGCCTCTGAAAGGGTAGAAGGAGGGATTTGTAGAAGTTTAGTAGTGAAAAATTAACCTCTTAATTATATGAGTCTTATTCCTCAGTGGCTTCAGCAAAATGCGACTCATTTATTGTTAGGTACCTAATTTATGAAGCTTATGTGTTTGGCTTTGTTTTGAAGTCACTGGGGAAGACAGATACACACCTACCTCTTTACCAGTCAACAAAATAGTTTTATAGAAGTCACAGAATCACATATGGTTTGGGGATGGAAGGGCTCTCTGGAGATCATCCAATTCAGTATCAATGTCACAGGATAGATCCTATATGAAGGAATAGACACAATAATACACCTATAAAGTTCCTTTTGTGTTAGTGTGGAAACCCTGGTTTCTCATCTGAAAGGATGAAATATGAGCCTTAGGATTAGGCTTTCACAGAGGGAATTTTAAAAGAGGTTATTGGAAGAACATTATACCTCTCAGTAGCCTGATAGTGAAGATTTAATGAGTAAGCTGCCAGTCCTGGCCTCATGGATCCCTGGGGGGACCTGCACAGTTCCTGGCCCCGGTCACAGCTGTTGGCCCTTACAGCATCCTGACCTTGCCCATGCCTTGTCTGGCAGGCTGGGTGTCAGACACAGGGGTTTGACCTTTGGCTTGAGCTTCTGTTGGATGTTGGGCTCCTATGGATATGTTCCTCCAAGGGGTATTTTTTTTCATTGCTGCTTTCTAATTAGAATGATCAGCATGAACCACAAATGGCCTCACTGAGACTGTGATTTTTCACATGCCCAAAGCCATTACCTGGGTTGTTATCACATTCTGACTTACTATCCCAAATATCTTAAAAAGATAAAAAGGTTTTATTTCTTTTATTTCCTTGTTTCTTTTCCATGCATGTCTAAGCCATTAGAGAAGGGCACATGTAGCCCAATGCACATCAGTAAATCTTCCCTTCATCTGTATTCCTTTTGTTTTCCCAGTACATACTGGAATCATCAGAAGATTAAGTGATGGGTCACACTTAAGTGCATGATGCTGTTTGCCCTGTGTTAAAGGCAACAACATAGCTCCTGAAAGTAGAAACAGTAGAGATTTTTTTTTTTCTTTTGTTTTCCTTTGCTAGTTCTTGCAATATTTGTCAGTCTGGATAAATTTCACTGGCAATTTACAAAACACTTGAAATGAGTATTTTACAGGTGTCCAGATATGCCATATTTTAAATAATGTGTGCTGAATAAATACAGTACTCAAATATACAGTCTGCACACAACAAATAAATGCATTGTGCAGTACACAAATATTACTGGCTAAGCACTTGTCTTTATTCAAGGCATATTTAAAAATATTTTTACTGCAAGAAAACTATTAATAATGAAAAGAACATAGATGAAGACATTGCTGTATTAGTCTAGAAATACATATCTGACACCATTTGTGTCCTTTCCTTCAGCAAGAAATGTAAATTTTCCTCCTGAAGTTATGCAGAAGTAAGTCATAGCTCCATTAACATATACACAGTTTTCAGTCTTGTGTTTCAATTTGTTTACTGATAAACTTGTTTTCAGCCACTTACTTTATGTACCTTTGTTTTAAATTGTGATCATGAATACCCCAAATCAATTAAGCTTTGTCACATAAATATAATAACAGTAATGAAATGAACAAACATAAACATACCACACTTCCTTTCTTGAGTATGCTAGAATTAAAGTTAATCAGATTATTGTCTGTTCCTATTTTTTTTAAATAATGAAAGTAAAAGTGCATAGATCTCAGGTCCAGTGGCCCTCAAAATGCTTGCCATTTAATGTTTTTTTCTTTTGCAATGAATAAAACCTTTTCAGCATTATAGTTGCTCCAATGAACTCAGAGAACATTGTAAAGGACAGAGAAACCATGAGTTCTGTTTTAAAAATAAAGTACACAAAGAGCAGCACAGCCATTTATTTCATATCACTCATCAGACCAATGGCAGAGCTACATGTTACCATGTTACCATACATCCCTGAATGCTTCTAAAATCAGGTGTTAGAAATTTGGAATTATTTGGAATTTCTTCCACAGCTGCTTGCAGCCACAAGGTTAATGGGAAGTTTTGAGGTGCGCAAGGAGAGCTGCTGGCAGGGCAGGGCTAAATTCTGCCTTTGGTACTTTATAAACAGCATGCAGGCTTATACATGCATATGCTCCTTCTCTCTCTCCCTCCCTCTCTCTCTCTCTCTCTCTTTCTCCCTCAGATTTCAGGACAAAACCTTCTTCCAGTTATTCTTACTTGATGTATCATGCTATATTTATTATGCAGCCCCTGAGGGCTTTTAAAATTATGATGTGTCTAGGGATTTTCAATTCCATGGGAAAAGTTCCCACAGTTTTAATTGTGGCAGACAGAGCAGGTTGTCAGCCTAAAGAAGCAAAATCAATGGAAAGTTGACAGATTTGACTCAAAGAAAAGCAGAGAGGGGAGAGGGAACATGGAAGAAAAAGTTAATATGAACCTTCTGAAAATTGGTGAAACTGCAGTCTGAAGAATTCAAAAGGGAACCGAGCCATAAGCAAAACTGGGAAAATTCTAGGTCTCCCCACAGAAAAATGTGTGTTTTGTCTTCCAAGAAAACTTATGATAGCGCCCCATATAATTCTGAAAGAATCCTTAGCTGGGAAAATAATTAAAATTACTCATGTTAAATATTTTGCATTTTATAAAAGATATTTGATTCTATGAACCACCATTGCATCAAGGACGTGAAATGACACATCCCTCCTGTCACCATTGTTTTGATGTTTTATTCAAAACTGCATTTCATCTCTCTTCAATATTTCTGTAGCACAGTCTCAGTAGAATCTAAGCATTAAGGCATAAGATTTGCTTTTTACAAGCATATGATTTATATTGGACTTTTTTAAACAGCATTGCATTGCACATTCTGTGGCAATTTTTTTCTATTTATGAAATCAGAGTTAATACTTATTATTTTTATTATTCCTGTTATTTTAAGGAATATGATTATTACATAGTTAACACTTGGGTTGTTTTACTTGCCTGTTGCCCAGAAACTTGGACTAGAACATGTCATAAACCCAAGGGAAGTGTGTCTGACAAAACAAAAATGACTACTAAGGCATGGGCAAGAGGAACCAGGACTTTCTTTACTTTCCAGAGTAAAGGAAATGGGTCTAACTAAAATGAGCAGCATAAGTAATGCTCTGAGAGAAAAATGTGGGACTACAGGTAAACATTGACTTGATGAAACTAAAACATAAAAACATGTGGCCTGCTCTCTTTGTTTTGAGTATGTGTTTGTGAAGCCAGGGAAATAAATGAGGGATGTAGAACTTACTAGACTTTATGAAATGAGAGCCAGGCCACTTAATCTAGGCAAAAAAATTGAATTTTATTTTTAGAATAACAGTGATCAGATGGTAAAGACCTGAATGGTCTTGCCTGGAAAGAGGTATTTGTCATAAAATGTCATCAGAATGAGATTCTGCCCACGTTAAGGTACCAAAATTAGATACATATTTTTATCCTCAGAGGTATTAAATATCCAAGTATTAAAAGTATTGTAAGATATCTTAGGTAGAAGGGTAAGGAAGATTAAATATGCTATATTCTTTGTGTATCTCATCAAAATACAGGATGTATAGGTTTAGCTATTGCTTAAGAAAGATTTCATGGAGAAAGTTACTAAATAAATGTTCTGAACTTGCCACTGTATTACCAAGTAACCCTTGTTTGCCCAGAACTGCCCCCAGCACTGGAGGTGAGTCTGCCCCAGCTCAGAGCAGAGCAGGACAATCCCCTCCCTTGTCCAGCTGGCCATGCTGTGTCTGATGCAGCCCAGGACGGTTGTTCCTCCTGACTGCCAGGGAACTGCTGACTCAGGTTCAACTTGCCATCAGTCCAAATCCCCATTTCTCTTTCTGTAGGTCTTCTCTCCACCCTCTCAACACTCAATTTGTGTGTATAACCAGTATTACAATGACCCTGGTGGAGAATCCTGCACTTGTTCTTGCTAAATTTCATACAGTTGGCAATCACCCAGCTCTCAAGTCTATCCAGATCTCCTTGTAAGGCCCCCTGCCCTCAAGGAAGCCCACAGCTCCTCCAGGTTTAGTACCATGGGTAAACAATATATATTTTTTTCCTGCACCCAATGCACTGGCCCTGAGCTCCAACTTAGAACTCCAGATCCTCAGCTTTATTTCCATTCTAAACATTTTCTCCTTCTCTTTTTCTCATTTTCATAGAATGCTCTTTGGGTTTCTGTAAAGCACCTCAAACTTTCTTATTATTTTCGTATTATTTCGAAGATAATAGAAATAAAGCATTTTGATATCTTTCTCCATCTTGGTTTTGTAATTGCAGAAAAATTAAGTGAAAAACTAGAAGTCAATAATATGCAAGTAAGAATTATTCTTTTGATGTTGATGGGATTAAATTGTAATGACCTAATTTGCAATTAATTTAATGAAAATAAGTAAGACTTTTCCCCAAAATTACAGAGATTTAGAGGATGAGAGCCACATGAGAATTTCTTAAGCCTTTTGCATCAACTGATAGGAAGCAGATGGCCAGTGACAATTGAGTTTGGTACCTGATAGTTAATAGTAGCAGTATTGTTGATAATTACCATAAAGCATAAATTGTAATCTCCAAGTAGATTAAAATTTTGTACATGCATCATGTTAAATTTTGAAGTGAGAGGTCCTGTTTCATTGGTTATATAACTGCTGCACTGAGAGAAACAATGCAAAATCATTACATTCACGGAAACCAAATATTCTTTTAAGAGTAATGTGATATGACATATGCAAACAAATATTTTTTGCTAGATATTTTTAATTAAATTACGAAAATAAAATTAATCTGTTTAATTCCCATGCCACTTGTATTCTTAACTTTCAAACCTTTCACCATTTCGTTTTGTTTGTAAAATTATAGCCATGGACATGCAGACAGAAAGTGTAGTAAATTATTTATTAAAAAAGGGTTCTGTTAGGTTTTGAAATACTTTTATTGAATTTAAATTTTATAATTCTATTTTTAATAGAAATTATCATTATCATAACAAGACACCTGCTGTCTGCAGTTAATATTTAGCTTTTCATGGCCATATTTCTGACTTTTCAGTCACCATTTATTCCCTTATTACAGTTTTGAGAAGGAAAATTACAACATATACTTTTTTTCCCCTGTAAAACTTTTGTCATTAATCATGACAGTTGAGGAGAACAACATCACTGATTTCACCAAGGACACTAAAGCCACAAAAAAATGACTTTTATGTTAGTTGCTTTACCATTAGTAGCCTCAGAAATTTCAGTAAGACTGCAGGTTAGTGCGTGTCTTGTATGAGTTATAAATGCAACAGCAATTAGTATTCTAATCCTTATAAATTTCAAAACACACTTCCTTCAATGTCTGTCAGCTCCACTGGTCCCTGTAAGTCTGACATGTTAAATGGCAGATGCTCCTTACCTTAGTCCCTCACTACATTCCCTCAGGATTGAAACAGTCTGACATAACTACATCAAACCTCCCCTTCTCAATGTCCTATAAGGCATACAAAAGAACTACCTTCCATTTATTATGAATACATAGATATCATACTGCTGAGGTAGAAGTATTTGTTCTAAATATTTCAGAACAAACTGTTTGTGTTCTCAACGATGTTACAAAATAAACTTTATAAGCTAAAGATCTTAGTCATAAATTTATGTTAGTGCCTTCTTACACATTTTTATTGAACTATAATTTAGATTAAATACTTAATTTGCATACTGGAGTATACTAGTGAAATTCTTTTTTATCATCTCTATGGTAATTCTCTATTATAAATACCTCTAAAGATAGAAGTTATGGATAGAATACTTGCTGCAGAAAGAAAACAAAAATGAAGAAAAGTGAATTCAGCTTCCCTTTTCCTTGAAAGGTGAATTCACAAATTCCAGCACACAAAGACAATAAATCACTAAGATTTATCACAAAATAAAAACAAAAGAATATAAATTTTACACTTAATTGTCTGAAGGATGGGAAGGCTTAAATCAAATGAGAAATCTTTTGAAAATTGATGAGAACAGTGGCACTTTGGGGCACCTTTATTCCTTGAGGAGCTGCAGTCTTGTTGCAAGACATGCTGATAAGAGGCTACAATATTATCTGCACTGTAAGGAGAATGTAGTGACATGATAGATCTAGTTGAAATCAACACAGTGCAATAAGGAAGTAGTTATTGATATAGTATATGAGAGTATCTAATATAAGAAGCCAGTGATGAAAACACGTAATCTGTAGAAGTAAAGAGTGACCAGAGCTCTAGGACAAATAAGGATGACATACAGGTAACTGCAATAGTGAACAGAAGATAGGATAACCTGCTTACCAAGAGAATAAGGAGGGGTGAAATAAACTTGACATATGTACTAAATATCAAAAAGAGGCAGGTCTCTGTCAATGTATTGTACTAGGAAATAAAAGCAGGTTTAGTTCTCAAGTGTATGAGGAACAGAACCTGGAAGTTCCTTTCAGGAACAAGATTACAAAGTACAATCTTGAGATCAAAACTAAACACACAGGTCTGCAATCCAAAAAAAAATGGATATTACAGTAACAACAGATTACAAGAGCTATCATAGTTGAAACACTTCAGGAAAGATACACTTGAAAACAGTGAAATGAAAATGTTTAAACAGCACAATGAACTGTTAGAAAACCCCAATCAACCAACCAATTCAGAAAGCATCCAGTCTTGAACAGTATTACGAAGACTATTAACTCTATATTGAACAAATAGGAAAGTGTGAATAAGGGAGTTACAGCATCCAAGCTCAAACTGGAAAGGCTTAGCATCAGTATATTGGATGAGCAGTGCTGTATCTAGTTCATCAGAAACTAAGAGGTAAACATTTTAAAGTTTTCCCTTGTTCTGAATCAATAAGTGATGGACTGTGTTGTCTCTATCTGGAATATGGGAAAAATATGAAAAATTAAGTATGTTGATAGAAAACTAAAGACCCAAGTGGACCAGTTTTTGTTTCAAGTAGCTAGAAAAGAGAATTCTAGATGTTGGCTTACAAGTCCTAGTGGAATGGCCTTAAAATAAGGCAGCAAGGTAAAAAGTGATGAAAATTATATGGAGAGAATAAACAATTAATGTTTACCACAGTTCTTTAATGCATTACGTTTTGAAATACCTGACTAACACAAATATTTCCTATTAGGTCTAATCACTCTTTTAGTAGTTAGTGCAGAAATGAGGCTTTAGAGATAATGTATGGCTTGCCTAAATCAGCATAGCAACTTGGAGACAGGTCTGGATTTGTATTTTCCTGTTTCAGTGTCTCATGCCTCTCTTCAATTCACTTACTAAATTAGATCTGGAATCTAACTTTCAAGTACAAATTTTGACAGGGCTGCTTATCTCTCACCATACTGCCTACTCTTGCTATGGTCTCACAAGAACTGACATCCTAATCACCATCAGGTCTTATTAAGTTACTAGGTGGGAGAAAAAAATCCCCAAACATTATTGGGAGAAATAAAAACATTCTCCAGCATGTTTATTTCTCTATCTTGACATGAAATGTCAGTATGGTGAATCACACCTGCTATTCCTTTTCCTGAGTGCTGATTTGTGTTTACAGACTGATCTGTCCCAGATGCTGACCTCAATGGCACAATTTCAGTTCCACCCATTGAGGGAAAATAGCTTTTAATTGAGATGGAGGAGAATTATCGTAACTGCAAAAAACACAGACAGTTAACTTGAGCCTCACTTTTTTTCACCCTTTTTAGTGTAAAGCAAGAGTTGCCTTTATAAATTTAGTTATGGGAAAGAGAAAGTCACTGCCGAAGTGTCATTCAGTCTGCTACCATCTAGATCTCTGAGCACAGAGATTCTAGATTGATCATCTTCTAAACTAGAGAAAAATGAGGTTCTTCAAGAGAAGCTTTTACATCCCCTAGTAGAGGTTTAGAAGAACAAATTTTATAGCAGGTAAGATAGGAAACAGAAAAATAAACCTAAAATGCATTAAACATATATATTCTATTTATAATGTAATTGTATTCCTGAGTCATAGCCCTTGAAAAGAAGGGATAATTGTTCCCTGTGGAACAGAGGAAAAGAACCATTAACATTTGGGACACATGAAAAATTATAGTAATCCATAAAAAGCCTGCATCTGTCAAGTGTGTGATTTTTAATATGAAGTAGGATTAATAATTTCTAGGCTCAGATTTTGAAGTATTTTGTATATCTCACTTGGAGCTCAGAATTGTCATGTCAGAATTAAAATGACAATTTCCTGAATAATATTCTCCTAAGTTTTAATGAGATATTTTCATGATATATTTCTATGAAGTATTTGAAACCACATTATGGGATAAAAATTCAACAGGATCTGCCATTATGAATGGTCCTCCACAGACAACCATTTGGCATCTGGCCTTGGGAATGTAAAACGGAACACAATTTTTAGCAGGAAAAATGATGAGGGTTTTTGTTTCTTTTCTATTATACTATTAATGGAAAAAAAGCAGTTGTCAAAGAGCTGATTAGTGGTTTCATGATTTTTCTCACAATTTTTTAACAATAATCCAATCAATTTTCTTTTCAAAGTGATCTTTAAGAGCCTTGTAATTCACGTTTGGTTTTTTTTTGGTAGCTTTTCTATGCTATTTTCTCTTGTAGGAAGCATTTTGTATATTGGGTAAGGAGGTTATCTTATTTTAATGTTGTATTTAGTTCTATTAGTATTACAATTACACTATTAGAACTAACACACTACTGATAAATTAAATGTAAGCTTTTGGCTTTCCACTTACCATGGTTAATTTTTATCTTTTTTCTAAATCTAAAGTAAGGAGAAGACATGTAAGTTTCATCTACTACAGCCTTCATAGTTGTTTCCTGGAATTATCTTTTTTTTTTTTTTTTAATTTCAGTTATTTTACTTTAGTTGATTATACATCCAAGATTGGTGTTATTTGCAGAATGTGAACTTTAGTCTTTGATAATGAAACAAGGTCACTTTCAAACTCTTTTCTGTAGACACACATGTCTTGACAGTGTTTGCAACTCTAGTCTTTTATACATCCTTTGATCTTCTTGTTCTACTTTTGCTGTGATTCTCAGCAACTGTACTACTGGAAGGACGTTACATTATTTTTTCCATTGCAGAGCTCTGCATTCTGGTCATTGTAAAGTTCATCTCATGATTTTCAATAGAAGGAGTGACATGAAATTTTAAGGTCAACTGACTCATAATGTCAGCAGCGATATTTCTAAAAAGTAACTTAAGCTACAACTACAGTGCAGGCTTCAGCATGGGATAAAGATTCCAGAAGTAGCTTTAAGAGGTATAGGTCAGCTAATGGATACAGTCTAACAGCAGCAACATGAAGGCTGATTAGTCAGATAATAACTCATTTAAACTATTTCTAGAATTTCCATATTATTTTCTTCTGCATACTTTGCCAAGTTGACCAACTGTTCCGTATGTGCATTTCTTGCTTTATTTGGGAACAACAGGAAATAAAACTTTTTTTTTTAAGTTGAAAATTATCATCACCTTCTGAAAAAAGTGATGCAAGTATTAGAAACAGCTTGGCTCTCTATCCTTCAGTATCCCACTGGTCTGCATGGAAAAATGTCTCTCTTGACATGAGATGTCAAGCAAATTGATTTGGTTCAGATTGGATAATACAGTTGAGGAAGGGCCTGAATCATCTTCAGTGACCTGGAAGATGATTACAGACAAGATGCACTCTTCTATTGAAGTACAAAGCAAAAGGAGAAAAATTAGTGTACATCAAGTGCAGGAATAAGAATTCTTACTGCAAATAGGGAAAATCTTCAAGGATCTTCACAGGAATGGTAACTAACTAAAGAAGCATTGCAATCTCCATTTACAGAGATTGTCAAACTACACGTGGATGAGACCACTTGCAAACTAATCTTTAGCAATGGGTTGGACCCGGTGACTTCTCAACATCCTGACCAAAACAAGCTATTCTCTTTTACTATTTTTATTTTATTTAAATCTTGCTGCTCCCCTGCACCAATGTACTGAGTTAATGAATCTTTAAATGAGAAGAAGAATGCAAAAATGAAAGGTCATTTAATCCTAAATGGGAAGAAGAGATATTAAAATCCTGACAATAGTATGAATTTCCCAGCAAATGTAATTTCTTTATTTACTAATAAAAAAACAAAAACAAACAAACAGATTTCTATTGTCTCAGCAGTGTATGGTCCTGTGAATTGACTAGATCTGTATTGAATTGATATTTTTTTATTTGTTTGTTTAACTGGCATAACAGTGAACTAGTAACAGGAAACCATTATTTAAATTAGTTTGAGTTAAACTTTAATTAAACCTGTGGGAAGCTGCTATGTTCAGTTAATTGAATTGCTTGTGACTTTAGAATAAATTTTGTGGACTGGAATAATGCAAACATGAAATGATACCACAGATTGCAGATTATGAATAGAAATTTTGGTGGTGAGTTACAAATGTGACCTTATACTCTTAGTAAAAAGAGTCAGGAAGATAGCAAAGAAAACAGTAGCTCTTAGTAAGAGGGAACCAAGGAACATGTAAGTAGACTTCACTGAGAAAAATACCTAAAAATTAACCTAAGCAGATTCTAGACAGACAAGGATGAAGAGGAAGATACTGCACTGCACCAAAATTTTAAGCTTCTCAGAAAAATGAGAATGAAGAAATAGATTAGGACAAATCTTTGAAGAATGAATTTTTCTGATTAAAATTACAAAAACAGGAATAAATTTTTATAAAGTAACTTGCACAATTTCGAAGTTTTATCTGTTCTTTAAGTTAGTGGTTAAATTACGTGCTAATCTTTTTTATGTTTTTCTTCTCTAATGTGCCTGTGAGTGTCTTCATCATCTCCATAACTGTCTAATCCTTTTATCAATACAACTCTTGTCTCAAGGATATATTGTGGCAATGAAAACTACAGGTTAATTTTGTATCATGTAAAGATGTATTCTCCTTAATCAACTTCAAATTTGTTGCTTTTCAATTTCATTCAGTGTCTCTTTGCTCTAGTATTAAAAACTTCTGTACATTTCCTTTCACTAACAACTCTTATTAAGATATTTCATTATTGCATTTTCAAAATGTATTATCATCTCTGTAACACAATCTTTTTCAGAACATATGAACGAATGTTATTCTTACTTCACCTTCAATAACCCAAATCCCTTTTATGATATGAATGTGTGGGAAGGTTTCTCTTATAATCTGCCTGCTCAGTTCTTTCCAGTGTAAAATTTTGTTTCTGCTGCTTAGAAATTATCCTGGGTTTAGTACTATTTCCTGGTTAGAAATAGATTAAGCCATTTATTTTGTAATAGTAAAATATTTAGTTATCTAATTATGAACTGATTTTAATTACTATATTTCTTGCAAAATATATGCTTGCTTGACGACATGAAGTAATTCTATATTCTTACACTGACTGTTAATATGTCATTTTTATAAGCTTAGTCATGTACCTTGATGTACAGTTCATCTCTAAGCTAAATGGTTTTTAATGCAATTAAAAAGATGCAAAATATTATCATTAAAATATGGATTTACAATGGAACTAATGACTTAAAAAACCCATTATTTTCCTGGTAATGTTGTGCCTGCTTCAGTTATGAGATTCAGTCTCCTAAGAAAAATAAAGGGCAAATCCAATTTGGCACATGTATAATTTCTTCTCAAGCCAACAGATGTGTCATTCAACTTAACATCTGCTTGGCTTTTACTTCTAGTGAGAGCTCATGTGTGAATTTCTAATTTATTTTAAATGATGAAAGGACAGGTTGAAAATCTTTCAAGAACTAAACTGAACTAAAGAAATGTTATGAAACTTACTTGGCTTTTAAATAAAAGATGTTATTGGAGGTAAATAAAACAAACAAACAAAAAAAGTGTGTTTGGACATTGGGTAAAAAGAAGCAAACTAATTGAGGCAGTTCTATAAATAAGATGCACTAACCAGGGATCTAGGAGTTTGCTTTAAATGTCAACTGTAATATTTAAGTCTACCATGATGAAGACAGACCCTTAAACATATAAAATACACATAATTAATACAGGAAGCTGTAAGTGCATGACAGCTGTAGCTAAAGTAATGTGTGACCATGCTTGCATAAATTCAAGCGCATTTATATGGGATATTTCTAATATTTATACTGCTATTTTCAAGTCAGATAGTATCTATCAGACAATTCACCAGAATCAAGTTATGCTCCATAAGACATAGAATGTATGAACCAAATAGAAAGCTGATATATGAAAATCATACGGTATTCCATAAACATCTTCTAAGGTATTTCTTCCTGAAATTCAGGTAGTAAGGAAAGGTCCCACTTAACAGACCTTTTGTCTCACGAACCAATTAAAATATTGGCCTAGCCCCAAATATGTGAATTTTTTAACATTTATCTATTAAGGAGTAAGATCTCAAGCTGATATTCAAATTCTTTTTCTGACTGTCTATGTCATGACTGTCTATGACTGAACCCTGCCTCATTTTCTAATCCCTGGATATCAGAGGCCTCCAGTGAGCAATTCTTTTCATAATGTAGTTTAGGTGTTTAACATAGGTCAGTTGAAGCATGTTCTAGAGACAACTCATCTTCCTGACTCTGAAAAGAAGCCAAAAATTATCAGCTTATATGATTATTGTCTAACTTCTAGAGTAATATTTAATGAATCCTAACCTACATATCTTCTTTTACATGTATGAAGAAGTACCTGAACTTGACAGCAATTACCTCCTCAGCATTCACAGCTAAACTACTATAGTTTACAAACTTCAGCTTCTTTAATGTAGCTAAGACAATATGTATTGAAACAATTATTGTAGGCGACACTAATAATTTTAAAATGGAGTTGGAAAAGAGTAATGTATGTTTTTGTACATCATCGTGGATTTCAAGGCAATTTCAAGGCAAAATGACTCGACAATAAGCCTCAGGTTTATTCTGAAAAGAAAGACATTTGACTAAAGAGGAAGGAATCTTGACCACATAAAACTGCTACTTGAATATTTTCTACCATTCTGGTGTCCACTTAGAGAAAAATGCTGACATACTAAGAAAAGCTAAAAGAATGTATACAGAATATATTCACAACCTTTAAAAAAGACTTATAACGACTGTCAAAAATTCAAAATTTTCAACTTACTCTACAGTTACAAAGGTGACTTTATTGCTGTGTATAAATATCTTCACCATGGAGAAAATATTGCTCAGTTGTTTGCCACTGTTACTGAGGTTCCCTGCTACATTGGTTGTCATGATCTGACGGTGATGAGCACTGCCATCCTTTTAACATTCATTGTGAAATTTCAGAAGTTAAAAAGAAAAAAGCCCAGATAAAATTGAAAACTAATAGTGTCATTGCCCTTACTAGGCTATGTTATCAAGGTAAAATTAGTCAATTCTTTTCTTATAAATCCTTTATTCTAAAATATATAAAAAGGGTAATGGCCAATAAATGTCCCATCTTCTATATTTTTGCTTTCTGTTCCAAGCTGCTGGTTTTTTAATTCAAGAAATTTCACGTTATGGTCATAATTCAATACAATTTCAACAATATGTACAAAAAAATATGGTCTAATTCATAAATACATAATTTCTATGATTTATTATACTTCTGCTCTCGAGTAATATATTGTTCCTGTAAACAAAAGTAATATATAGCATTTTGTGTCCTTCTGTTGACTTCCAAATTACCTTTATACAGCAAGAAGTGTTCAAAACCTTACAAAAATTGCATTCCAAGGGACAAAAATATGTGTACATCAGTTTATATTGGATACAATGAGAGTGTGTTTAAAAAATAAAACTAAAAAAGAAAAAAAATTAAAAAAACCCACAAAACAACAAAAGGTCCCAAACAACAATAAAATAAATCCCCAGAAGTTATAAACTTTTCTGTGTAATATTTTTTAAAATTAAGTTTCTAGGCATTTTTGCTTATGTTTGTAACAACCTTTTAAAACTCTTAAATGTGGAGGCAGTATCAGAATGAGAAACCGCTGGGACACATTCTCAGCTAGAAACACTTATAAAAATTCTATTGAAGGATATATTAAACGTAATTGTCTTCTCTCCTCCTAAGATCAGGAATATGACTGGGAAAGAATTTTTTTCATTGGTGTTCCATACAGGTGAGCAGAAAAAATTCTGATTATGTTCTGTTTAGATATGCACACAAAGACACAAGCGCAAAACAAAGAACACAATAGCACACTCGGGGATTTTTACATTCTAAAATGATCATAATTTTAGTATTTTTTTTCATAATTGCATCATCTGACTTAGAATATCCAGGTCCTACCCAACAACGGTGTTTGAAAAGCTGTATTTCTTTTTAGAAGTGACTGTGTTTCACTGGTGTTCTGGCTAGTGCTTAAAAACGTAGAACTAGCTTGAGAAGCTGTTAAAGGGTTTGGGGATCACTGTGAATTAAAATTTCTTAACTCTGCTCAAAAATGTCTGCATAAAATAAATAATTTTGGAGCAAGACTCTAAAATGAACTTTGTTACATAAGTACATAATCATGTAAAAATATGCTAGTTTGAACACTCTGTGTTCCTACACTCATATTGTAGCTAGCATGGAACATAGAACATTATATTAATTTTTTAATATTAACTCATTTTTTATTCCTGTACTTCTTTTATATTCAGCTGAGCAAGTTTCAAGGATTGACAACCTCAGCTGCAAAGTAAAGATGTGTAAGAATCAAGCACTCTTACCTTCCTACTTTATAACTTTTGTCAACTGGACTATTTTACATGTGTCTTCAGACTGTCTGACCATACTCGAGGATCAAAATACCTGTAGGGATACAGAATAAAAGAAAAAGACAGGAAAAGGGAAGAGGAGAAAACAAGCAAGGAAAATAAAGAGGAAAAGACAGAAAACTGTGACATTTTAAAATAATTGACTTTTAAAAACCCCAAGATACATGCAGCACTTAATTAATCTTATTTGTATTTTAAAACACAGGAATCATTGTGTAACAAAAGAGAAGGTAAATGCTACACCTGATTGAACTGTGAATTATTCTTTTCAAATAGACTAGAATAATTTAGGAGTAGGTTTCCAGTTGAAAATATAAACAATTCCAGTCTGTTTGCACAGCAAAGTGAATTTGATCATTGATACCAGAATGCCTTTGATTCTGATCCACATGCTTCCAAAAACTCAAACATCACATCACTATTATTTTCACAACATTCCTGTGGAATGAAAAACATATATTTTCCTCATTTTTTAGGTAAACAATGCAGAAACAAAGGTGATAAAGGAACTGATTGAGATACACAGTAACTGACTTAAGAAATTACCATTCAACTCTTATGGTATTCAGGGGTGAATTAAATTTGAATGAAACTCTGAACTTTTCAGAAACTTTACAAAGAGAGCTCAGCATAAATATGAAGACATTTAAAGTTGGAAGTCAATTTCAATTAGTCTCCTACTTTGCCTAAATAGCAGTATTGAAGTTAGTTGTGTTGAGCTAAAATGTTGTATAGAGCTGCTGAATTTGAATCAGAGAAGCATCTTTTTGAAATTGTGACAGGTGTTTAATGCCATGTTTATAACAGAACATGATTTTGAAAACTTTTTTTAATCACATAAAAAATCCAGGTTCTGTGTTCATAATGAAAACTAGAATTATTCTTTATTTATGCCAAGAATTCCTAAGATTACAGAGGTTTCCTAGAAAAACAGATATTTCTGGAAGTTTTTAAAATTTGGTTTTTTGTTTGTTTGTTTGTGTGGGTTTTTTTTTGGTTTGATGGTTATTTTTGTTTATTTTATTCAGTTGTTGGATTTTTTTGCTTCTTTTCCTTTTTTTTATTTAGCATCAAAGTTTGTCAGGCTTGTGGAATAACTAGGAATTAAAATCTCATTGAATGTTCCTGTTGAGATTCATAAATTTTTTTCTCCATTTATTCAAGACAATTTGATGTAGATAAATTAAATCATCACTCAGATGGTTGGACAGAGAGTGAAAGGAAGCTAAACAGTGTGTGATTTTGCACTGCAAAAATAACAATGACATTGTCCATGTGGGCCATTTCTTGCTGCTCAGTTTTCTAAATGTTTGAGCACAAATTCTTAATTTAAAGCCATTACAAAAACAAAACAGATTAAATCAATGCCAAATCTGCAGTAGATACATGAAACCATAGCTCCTCTCTTGAGGATTCGAACTGTTCAGGTTCATTGTAATCCAAACTACAGTAGTACAGAACTACACCTGAACTAAAAAGAGATCCACTAGCAAAGGTATACAATTTCTGAATCATATTTGGAACTTTGCTTGCCAGTTATCATGCCATATCTTCCTGCAGATACCTCTCAAGGCCTATTATAAATGATGGGTAGAAAGTCCCTGTGCCCACTCAAAACCCAAAACAGAACATCAAAATAAGGAGTACTTCAGCATACATGTTGAAACACACACATCCCGAAACCCAAACCAAGAATCCCACAAATCCACAAGAAATTAAAGAAAAGGAACAAGCAAAGCCCCTGAAAGCTTCATTTTACTTACAGTAATTCTTTCAATAGTTCATGTTTGAATTCCACAACTGAAATGTGGAATTAGATTCTGTACACAATAAAAATTTGGAAAACAAATGAAGACAAAAAGAGAGAGATATTTTCTTAGATCCAGTATTTATTATATAAGTAAATATTTCCTTAATCCATGGTATTTTAAACACTGAAACAGACATGAGTGTGCTCACTGAGATAGCTTCCAGGATGCTGATAGCCTAACTCATTGAACCAAAAAATGTTACTTCAGCTGGCATTAGCATTCCAGAAGTTGGCATGAGCCACTGAAGCAATACTCATTCCATCGCAGTTATCTATCCCGTTGCAATTTTATTATGCTATTATACGGTGTATCATATAGTCACATAAACAGTGTGTTAGTTTAATAAGATAATAATAAAACATGTCCTTTAAACAATCTATTTTATGAATGATCATAACACACCACCCAGAATGCTTAGAATTTCTCTTTTTTCTTTTCTTTTAGTGTCTCTGTTATTTTTTGACCCTTAGGACCCAGCCATGTGAACTGATTCTGAAAAGTGAATTTCTACAGCTTTTGTAGAGTAGTGATACATTTGTTTGGACTTGGCAATGACTTTCATTTGCAAGTGCAAGTTGCATTTGCTTTTAAATGCATGTAAATCTGTCTGAAATGAATAGAATATAAAAAGGAAAATGAAATTTAAAATTGTGCAGCAAAAACTTTTATCTGGCTGTGCTTGTGTTAGAGTGGTAAAAGTTGCATCTTTTTCTTTCGGAATACATATAAAAAGTATGGTTTGCTTGTAATAATTTTCCTGGACATCCAAGAGAATATAGGAAAGGGAAGAAAAAGTAACTAAATTATAATTCATACAATGACAGATTTTTTTAGGGTTGGAAGGAACCTCTGGAGGTTATCCAATCCATCACCCTATCAAGGCAGGGTCACCTAGAGCAGGTGACACAGAAGAATGTCCAGGTGGGTTCTGTTTATCTTCAGGATGGAGACTCCACAACCTCCCTAGTCAATCTGTTCTAGTGCTGTACCACCCTCAGTGTGTAGAGAAGTTCTTTCTCATGTAGGGATGGAGCTTCAAGTGTCTCAATTCATGGTTCTTACTCCTTGTCCTTTGGCTGGACATCACAGAAAAAGGTCTGGCACCATTCTTGTGGCACCTGCCTTTGAGATATTTATATTCATTAATGACATACCCCCTCAGTCTTCTCCAGACTAAACAGGCCCAGCTCTCACATCTCTCCTCATAAGAGAGATGCTCTTATTGTCTTTGTGGCCTCTGCTGGGCCCTCTCCTGTAGTTCTTTGTCTTAGAACTGAGTAGCCCAGAACTGGACACAGACTCCAGATGTGGCCTCACTGGGGCCAAGCAGAGGGCCGCTGTCACCTTCCTCAGCCTGATGGCCACGGTCCTCTTGATGCACCTCAGGATACCACAGGCCCTCCTGGCCACAGTGGCACTGCCAGCTCATGGTCAATTTGTCATCCACCAATGCTCCCAGGTCCTTCCCAGCAGAGCTGCTCTCCAGTGGGTCAGCCCCAGCCTGTGCTGGTTATTCCTGCCCAGGGAGGAGTCCCCTGCCTAGCCCTTGCTGAATCTCATTAGGTTTCTCTCTGCCCAAATCTCCAGCCAATCAAGGTCCCACTGAATTATAGGAGAGACTTCTGGTGTTTCAGCCACTCTCCCAGTTTTGTATCAACACCATTTATAATTATTTCAGGATATTTTTGTAATCTGAAAGTGTCACATTCCCTTGGTATATTTTTGTTTCCTTTTTGTGCTTTAAAAATGTAAAATGTAAAAATAAATAAGACTCTTTATTCATTGCTGCTTTACACAATTAATCTGCATTTTATCTAAGCAGAAATTACCCTTGTGTCAAGAGGCAATTTATGAATTTTCTCTTTTTTTCTGTTGCTATTTTCTTCAAAAACTTATTTCTTCCTTTATTCTAAGTAGGTATACAGGTTTATGTGCATAAATATCTACTGAATAGTCATACAGTCATAAAAGACATATAATTATTAATTTATCTACAGTGATGAAAAGAATACTAAAGGAATATATAAGCCATATACACTCAAGCTTACGTAACCTGTATGCTGTACACAAAGAGGTAAATATTTTGCTGCATTTAACAGTCTGCTTTGGACCTACCACTTTTTCTTCTTCGAATTAGATCCAGACAGAGAAGCATATGCATGTCTTTATTTGCCTTTATGCTCTTCCCCATGAATGCTTTTCTTTAATATTTGTTGCTTTACATTATGTTAAAACTAACATTTAGCAGCGTATACCCCCAGTCTTGCAGTTCTCTTTTTTCAATCAGTCAAAATATTGCATAACACCAGAAGAAAAATTAAAATGTGAAGGGTAGAGAGAAACAAGGAAGGAAAGGTGTTGAAAGTTACCCACTCCAAGTAAGAACCCCAGTGAAATTTAACATCTATATGCATAGCAGGATGAATGAATCATGTTAAAACTGGCTTTATGTGTCTTCATGAGGATATACAGAATGATTGTAAAGGAAGAACAGCAAAAAGTGATTATTAATTTTTTGGTCAGTATGACCAAAATGCTCAAAACTCTGAAGAGGAATTAGCCTCAGTAGCCTGAATGTAATTTATTCAAGAAATAAAAATTGGAAAGAAAGTTTGAAATTTCATCATCTGGCATTGCTGAAAACATGTTAGACAAGCTTCAATTTCAGCGTTAGGGATTTGCTATTGTGGAACTCTGATTTTAACCTAAAAGAAACTAATGGAATTTGTAATTTTTATAAAAAAACAAAGAGAACAGATGGACAGCTATAACTACTAATGGGTCAGCTAAATGATGCTCTTTTATGAAACCTACCTTTCTAAGCAGAATGAAGAGTTTATTAATTACTGTATACTTTTAAAAAAGAACAAACAAGATACACATTTAACACTTCTTTTTTATAAAAATGAAAAAAATAATTTTCAGAAAGAAAAGTCTGTGCTTATTTGATCTTACGTTCATCATTTTCTCAGCTTGGCAGGAAGCCAGATTACAGATGTTAAAGGCTTCATCTTGTGAAAACCAGTGCTGGACAGAAAAGACAAGTACCCCTTTTCATGTCTCATGTTCTACATTCAGCACAAGCTGTGGCCATTTATTCTGTAACAATATATTGGCTTTTTTTTTGTTCAATATTGCCTTTATTCTACATCTACAGCACTAAACTCACAAATAGAACATTACCATAATTTCATTTTGCAAACATCTTACAGTCTCTGGAGTCAACACAGCCTTTAGAACAAATAAAAGCCAATTAAATGAAACTGGTGCTGACACCAGGTCAGAGTGACATCTGAACTCCATGGTATGAAGGAAATACAGACATGTAACACATTGACATATAATGCTTAGAAAATCTTAGACCATTTGGTGATAAAATTATACCCATGGTGAGTATATACAAGCAGCAAAAAAGATTCTTCAATGTATAAGATTTATAGAAGAATGAGGATAAAAGGAATTAAAATCAAGCTTATACATAGAAGTTAGAGAAAAAGTAAAATTTTAAAGAAATAAGACAAATATCAGAAGGAGGACTTTTTTTTAATACTTGAAAATATTATTGAGAGTTCCCTTATCTACAACTCAGAAACTATGTTGCAAAGAATTTTAAGTTGAAAGAAAGTTGAGAAAAAATGGAAAGCCTACTTCAGATTTCTGTCCCTGAGTGTGAAAAAACCCCTTTAAACTTGGCTTATCATATGCTGAAATATTTGACAAAATATTAAGATTCAGATTACCTGAATATATAACAAATACTGTAAAAAAAAAAAAAAAAAGTAAAATGAAAAGTTTATATGATAAGAAATTTTAAATGCTACATGAAATTCAATTAGAAATATGAAGCTAGGAGGTGATGTGAAAAAAGACTGCCGGAACAGGAGAGATTATTCCTGACTACATAATGTCTCAGGACAGTTTTCTCTATTCACATGATTCTTAAAACAAAATCAGATGTATGGGAAAGGAAAAGTAACACCTCCAGCTCAAGGCATCTCAGAGGTGCCGTGGACCTTGTTGTCGTACTTCGCATCTGTCATGTCTGCACAAAGTATTCTACATCACAGAATTATTCTGTACATCAACAACAAGTCTGACACTTTGAATTTATTGAACAGCTTGTCTAATCTGTCTGGCTCCAAATGACTACAAACTGGCGGTGAGACCTGTGCCCTATGCCTTCATGCTTTCAGATGCTTCAGCTTTTCTTTAGGAAAGGATTGAAAAAGGTTGGATTCTCTGTCTCAAATTTCAACCTCGTTCTTATTACATAGTAGCCAGTAGGCCAGATATAATGATAAAATCTAGGCTGACCAGAGAAGAAAATGACTGAATGAGAAGTGCAGAATAAAAACTATGAGACTATCCTGAGAGCCCAGAAAAGAGAACAACAATGCAACATCCAGCTTAGAACTGGGGATGCATATGTTGCATTAATGATACAACCAGGATTTCCCCCTTCAGAGAAAAACAAAAAAGCAGTAGCTGATCACTTATTTCAGAAATGTAATAAATATTTATATAATACAATTGCTTCTTCCTGTTCAAATTTCTCACTCAGTCTCACATCTGCTGTGAGCCAATGTTGTATGCCAAATGGCATCAAATGTTCCTTAAAGTACACATATATGTATACCTGCACAGATGCTCTTTGTGTTCATAAGAGACAGTCATTCCAGGTGAGCTTCCTCTTTCCTGTGCTCTCACTGGTCTTAGAAGAAGAAACAATCTCATGTTTTTCCTGAGAGAGAAAAAGTGAGGCTATTGAAAACCCTGTAACATTTTTCAGAAAAGAAAATTACTGCAGAAATTTATCAGCAAAGAACTCTCTCAAATGTTGCATGACAGGCCCAAAACAAGATAGTTTCTTCTGAGGAAAACATCCCTTTTCTTTAATTACACTGTATAAAATTTTATTGGTTAAATATATTTATCCATATTTTTATAGGGTTTTTCTCCTTTGTCAAGAAATTTCATATATATTAACATGATGTAAAAATCATCCCTTGGTGTCCTTGTGGGGACACCACTCTTAAAAAAAAAAACAAAATTAAAAAACATTTTCCCTATTGAGTTGCAGAAGCTTACTAAGTCACAAAACATTTCAAAGAGTAATAGAAATTGTTTGGAAGTGTTACACAATAACAGAAAGCTAGTTCAAGTCATTCATTTGAGGTTGAAGTTAGATTACTACTCCTTCTCATGAGCTAAGAACATGTGCTTATAGAAGTAACATGACAGAGTTAGTGCAGTAAATTGTTAAGACCTGTTAACTGGATTAAGAGGCCATTCCACTCATTACAGTATTGTACAAGAGGAATATTTTGTTATTTCTGTAGAGTACTTAGGGCCTTTTAGAGTACAAGTGTGTCATACAATGAAGGGCCAAAAACCTTTCAGGATTTATCTATTCTAGAAAACTTGGTTGCTTGAAAATACGTGTATCTTCCCAGCAGATGTACAAATATGCCACTTTTCTAAAGTTTCTAATTATACAGTGAGGAATGCAAAACTTTGCAGAAGCACAAATTGTGTCCTCTTGTACCAGCACAGTCTGAGAGATTTTGTTTTTGTAGTTATGTCCACAAGTAAAATATGCATTACTGTAAAATATAAAACATGCAAATGCCCCAGATATTCATACATCCCTCTGTCTTGGCAAAGCAATGTGTTTCATGCAATGCTTTTCTAAGTAAATTGATTTTATTTTTTAAAAAGAAAATTAAAATTATTTCTTGTAGACAAGAAAAAAGTTGTTATTTGAATAAATCTCTTTATTTCTTCTACATTCATTTGAAACAGTGAAGTAAAGGGTAACCCACAAACACCTCCTCGGAAGAATTATAGAAGTTAGTTTGGTTATACAATTTACATAATTTCCCATATATTAATGGGAAATTAACAAGTAATTGTTCCCTAAATTGGCCAGAAAATTATCTTGGAAACTATTATTCAAATTTTACTGTTTGCTTTCTCACTCATCAGAGAAAAAAAAATTTAATCACGCACAAAATTGATCCACTGTTGTCTTTGCTGCATAATCAACTAAAACATTTGTGGCGAAGAGACATAGATCACCGTTTACAGTGTAAGGTGTTCATTCTTGGTCCTAATGCTATTAATAGCAAAATAGATTTTATTTGCATCTGTTATTCAATATATTGTTGCTTCCATTTCTAGAAAACAACAAACTTTTCTCCTGAAATATTTTGGCTTAATTATGTCACTTTCAAGGTATTGTCAAGCTTTATTGCATTCAGCTGAATTTCAGATTTTGCAGAACCATCCCTAATAGAACTAATCAGATAATTTCTTCTCTACTACTGCTTTTTTAAAAAAACAGATTGTAGTTTTCTCTTTTAAAAAGATGGAGCTTCATTTACAGCGATTTTTTTGCAAAATCATGTGTATACTTTTTTTAAAAAAACAAAACATTACAAAATTTATGCAGACACTTGCATATGCACCTTATAAAAACTGATAAACAAGTAAACACATCTAGTTTTTAATATAAACGTGCCATTTCATTTTCCAAGTCAAAATGGGGTAGATGCATAAGTGTGGATGAATTTTTGCCATTGAAAATATAGATATTCAGTAGAAATGTGCAACTTTAATTTCACTAATTATAGCTAAAATAGCCTAAGAACTTGAATTCTGTGGACTACTAGCATAACTTTTAGTGCAAAGTAGTGGCAAAAAGCCATCTTTTGTTTGTCTGTAAAAATTTCATGGTTAGAGAAATATCTGTGTGCATCACAGGAGAGGAGAATTCAAGATCAAGAGGTTAATTCTACTTACCACAACATATATTGTGCAACTGTAGCTCTGTGATCTGCAGAACTTTCACTTAATAGGGAAGGCTTAAAGTAGAAAAAAACCAAAACAAATTGCTTTTAATGGTAGTTCAAACCACTAGGTTTTACCAATGGAAGGGAAAATTAATATTGGGGGAAGGGAGATGCTGTGTTTTCATTTTGTTCTTTGCTGTCTTTATGTTTGGAGGGAGAGGAGAGTGTTTGAAAGCAATTTTTTCAGAGAACTCAAAAGAGAAATAATGATGGGGACGGTGAGCTTTTATCCTTTACAAAGAAAACCAACAAAAAGCTGCTACTCAAAACCATGAACATACAACAAGGTGAAAAGCAATACAATCCACTTAGATATATAAAGAAAACTGTGGAAATAACAACACTCCAACTATAAGTGCAGCTGGAAAAAAAAAAAAAAAAGGTGGGCATGGGCCATTAAATATACTATAATCTATCCAGTGCGTTTAATGTAAGACTCATTATGAATTTAGTGCTTTTTCAATGATTTATAATGCAGTGGCATCTAGAAGTCACTCCTGGGGTGTGCTATGTTGCTTGTGCATACTGATTAAGTAAAAACAGACTCAAACCAGAGAAAAAAAATTCTAACTAATCTAAAGAATCTAGAACCCTCTTATGATAATTTTGCAAAAGATAGCTGTCAGACTGCTCTTTTCCATTTCCAAATTAAGAACATGTGCAAAACCCCCTGCAGATGCCTTTTATTCTTCATCATCTTTCCTATGATTTTGAAAATACCCAAGATAATAGTTAAATATTTCACAGAATGGGTTGAATGCAAGATTCAGATCATATGTCTATTACTGCTGTATATGGAACATTACTTTCCTTATACTTTACACAGATTTAGATTAACAGAGCATAGCAGCATTTTCAGATCATGCTGAGAAGACATTCAGGAGCTCCAGCAGGGTCATATATTTGTGCATATATGTGTTTCATACTATGCTTGACAGACACTTAAACAGAGAAGGCTTGGGTAGACCTCCCACCACCAGAACTGATAGCCTAATTTCAATATAACTGGGAAAACCAAATCCCTTTTCTCTTCTTCCTTGTCACTGGCATGTGATGAGATTGGATTTTTCTATTTTATTTTTTTTTCAAATTTTCTGCTGTCTGTGATCCTTCGGCAGAAATGGGTCTTTCAGGTCACTCAACAAAGATATCGGCAAAAACAGGTTTAATACAAAAAATGAAAGTGGAAAAAAGTTGTTGGCAAGTCTATTGCAATTGCTCACTCTACTACTTACTAAATTGTTATAGCATACAGAGAAAAATCAGATTAAAATCAGCACAAAATTATTTACATGGAGGCTAGGGATTCAAAAGGGCAAAGATGGGAAAGGGTAAGGATAAAAAGGAATAAGTCAGACTCTCTTGTTGATTCACAAGGTTAAGAGTGGACCCCTCTCCAAATTTAGCCCTGGGCTTGATCAATGATTTAGGCCAAAGGTTTCAAAAGAATTTGAATTCAAGGGCACTCAGTCAATAGCCTTAACAAAAGATTCTATCAAATTTACTATAAGCACAATAGTAACTCATTTTTAAACCTAATTTACTTACAAATCTAACATACTTAAAAAATCTGAGAAAGCAACATTCACGATACATTTGCTGTAGCATATTCACGTGCACATGCAGAGATCTAAAGTTTCAAGGTGTACATATGCCTGTGAAAAATTTGCTTTGTCTCTTTGCAATAGGTGAAGGATTGAGCCTCAAGTAGTGGAGATATCCCAGGCTCCATCGTAGGCTTTCAGTGGTGGTTTTCTTGTGTAGCAAACTTAAGAGTTCACTGGCTCTGAGAGGTGTCCCAGTAAGAGGGACTTTTCTGGTCACACCTGTAGCAGTCCAGGAGAGCTCAAAGACCACTGTTTACAGGGTCACAAGGGAGTTGATTCAAAGCATAATAATTTTCCATCGTGGATGCAATTTGGGTCAATAACTTCCCTTGAAATTTCAAAAACAAAATTGGTGATCTACTTGGGCCATTTTTCAGGTAAGAAAAATAAATTTCCACACCTGTTTGTTAAAATAAAGGAGCCCATTGGACAGCATAAGCTCCAGAGAGCAGACAGTGTTTCTGATAAGTGAAAGAGGTGAAAGAGGAGCTTAGCCTGGATCATATTTGTCAAGGCCAAGACCTGATGAGCATTTCTAAGATCATAGTGAAGTCTGGAGGTGAAGTTAGGGCAACCCCCACATCCTGTTTTGTCAAATGCCTAAGGCTAGCAGGCTTCAGGAATGATGGTAGCTGTATGTCATGGTCATAAACAGAAAAAAGTGAAACTGAGGCAAAAATGTATGTTCTAATGAGCATTGCCTTCTACTTCATTGCACCTGGTAGACTCTCACACTTGTGCAGGGGCATTGTGAAGAAAGGATTACATAATAGAGAAGAAAATATTTCTGTGGGGCACCAGTGAATGACTGACTAGAAGGTGATGCTTCCCTGAGTCATGATCTTTACTCTCTCCTGAGCAGACAGCATAATATGGAAAGTCAGTACCTCATACACTAACATCTGGAAAAAATTCTGTTTTCTTTCTTATTTAAAACTTCTGTGATTTTCTTACTTTTCATTACATAACTCATTGTCTTCTGTGTGAAGGTCTGCTACTCTTTAGTGTCTGCTGTCTGACTCTTATCCTGCCGAACTTGGCAGACCTGAGGACAGGAGATAGCTTATAGCACTTACCTTCAATAAAACAGACATGTTCTGCCTCGATGTATAATCTGGCATTGGGGTCATGTTTTTCCTGTTTCAGTTCTGAGTTTGACAAGAAAATGTGGGGCGAGGTGATCTGAAAATACTAACTGAAGAGCAGAAAGGTCATCCATAGCTGTTAAAATGTCAATTGGATAGAGAGGACCTTTATTCCCCCTGTAGTATCTGTCTCTATATACAGGTAATAGAAATAGAAATAGAAAACCTATAAAAACTTAGGTATGTCTAATCCCCTTTTTACTATGTAGTTGTGGAAGGAAGTGTTTTCTTCACACATCTCCATTGCAGAATAAATTCTGGTATGAAACCTGCAAGATGGAGAACAGCCATCTCCAGAACTATCAGGATGCTATACCTAGCCTTGTGAAGAAAAGTGGTTTAAATTTCTGTATGGTTTGACTCAGAATGGTGCCAGATGACACCTGTAAGTTCACTTCCATGGCTGTAAAACTATGCAAGCCCAGTAACTCCATGACTCTCAGCACCACTGTTATAAGGTTATCTGGAGTGCAGGCTGGCTGCAAATCCCATCTGTCTCCGTAATAACTAACACTGAACGTTTCAAAAGCTTTGTCTGCACAGCATGTGGAGTTGCTGAGGATAGTGGTCAAAATAAGTCATCCTGTGCCTAGTCTGTTTACACTACAGAAAGATTTACACATAAACCCACAAGGAGATAGAGTACACCTGAGTTTTTCTTCCTGAAAGCCTCAGAGATTTTTTAATAAAGATACATGAAAATATCTCCCTCAGTTTTTTGTTTTAGTGAATTTTCAAAATGATATAGAATTTCCTTCTTGCATTGTACACATGCCACAAGAGGAAAATAATTCTCTGACTGCCAAATGAAGATGCTTGCCTTTAAAGCACTCAGAAAAAAGTACAAAATTATACTTCTGTCATACATTTATTTTTCTAAATCTTTACCAGTATAGAATGCAATATTTCATTTCTTTCTAGCTCTTCTGATATATGTAGTGCCATACTAAGCCACACATCACTGACTTCTCCAATATAAAGGTTATTTGGAAGCTAAATTACAAAACACATTCCACTCAGTACTTTGCTAATCAAGTGTCATGTGACCATCATCATGACCTGTAATTTAAAAGACAATGGAAAACACTTTTCCCCTTTGCTCCTGAGAATATTTACTCAACCAAGTGATCATCAGATTTAATTGGAAGGACGGATATGTCACAAAATGTTGTCTAGAAAGAGTTAAAGGATTCTAGCAGGTCAGTGAAAATGTCATTGGCATTAATCACTGACAGATTAAAGACCTTTGGGCACATGCTCATGTAAGATCAAACACCTTTTTTGTCTGACTGGTACGAAGATCAACAAAATATCTGCTGACTATAGGATCAAAGAGGGGAATAATTTCTTTTCCTTTTCACTGTGTATTACTCAGTGCAATAAAACTTGAAAAATGGCAGAAAGACTCCCTGTAATAATTTCTTTGCGTATTTATCCAGATCTCTGCTGAGAGGCGTATGACAGCATCTATTGCTTATTGTTTAACTTTTATTTCATTGTGCTATGGAGAGAAAACTGGATCCCCAGCTACACCTCCAGGTATTTTAACTGGTATTGAGCTGGAAATATTTTTATTTGTTAAAAAAAGAGGTTCAGAAAAACTATTTTTTAATGCATATGGTGACTTTTTCTCATGATTCACTGCTCTAAAACAGGTTTCCAGAAACAAAGACATATAAGGCTTTTGTTAATTAGTTCCCCTGTCCTTGAAATAGCTGTTTTTTGAGCTCATCAGTAAGGTTATCTTATTGTTACTCAAGTGTCTCTCTGACCAGTTCTTGAAAATACAGCTATTTGTAACTTTACACCAGACAAGGAACACGGTGCAGAGATCATTTGTCTGACAAAATCCTCCCTCAAACAAGCTGATTTGACCATATAGCTCAAAACATCATCATATGAATTTACCAATGACATGTCTTCCATTTTCTTAGGTTGTCACAGCTTCAGGTAATCCAATCTGACTTATTCCTTTAAGTACTTACTATCTGTTTGATAAATATCATCTTGTAACAATGCTGGGTTTTTTTTACTGAATCCTGAAGGTTCCATGGTTCTGGATTCCTTTAGTTTTAATATTTCGTCATTATTCTATTTTAAAAGCTTTCAGTGGTTTACCTTGAAATAGATAATGTGAAGTCTTTTCTGTGTCCTTCTGAAAATCTACTAGTTCTTTTTAACCTCTGATCTTTAGATCTCATTCTGCTTTCCCACAGCTTGTCAGTCAACTGATCTACCTAGCCGCCACTGCTTTACACAGCATAACCCACCACAGGTATGCACTGCTCCAAGGATTAACATCAATCCAAATGGTTTAGTCATCAATCTCCAGAGGATTTCAGTGACAAGTGATATCACAATTAAAGAAACTTGCAGAGCAAAGTAGTAGAGTAAGAAGCTCACTATTGGAAGGTGACCAGTGGGTAGAGAACTGTATTTATTGTGACATGTTTGCAAACAAGAAAGTAGGAGTGAATATGAAGCTCCTAAGTAGGTAGATTGACCATCATGTTACTATTTCTTGGGTCCAGATTTATTTCTGAGGAAAAAAGAAGGCAATTTATGGGGCTAGGGATAAAGAAAAAAATTGAAAAAAGTAAAATAATCAAAGTACACAAAGAGTATATAACCACAGAATCATAGAATCATAGGATGATCTAGATTGGAAGGGACCTATAAAGGCCGTCTAATCCAAAGCCTTTGCAATAAGCAGGGACATCTTCAAATAGATCAGATTCCTTAGAGTCCTGTCCATAACTGTGAAATGTTTTCAGGGAATGGACATCTACCACCCCTTTGGAACAGAAACCTGTTCCAGTGTTTCACTACCACCATAGTCAAAAAGGTTTGTCTTATATCCAGTTTGAGACAATTTTACCAAATCTGCTGATGCAGCTATATGGTCTATTTGAAAGCCCAGCTGGTAATGAACACCACACAGCTGCTCACTCAACAACCCCTCTTCAACTTCTCCCCACAGTGGAATGGAAGGATAAACAAAAATAAAACTCGTAGGTTGAGATAACAGTTTAGTAAACTAAATGGAAAATAGACTCATATGTAATAATAGTAAATAACAACAACAACAACGATGACAATGACAACAACAACAACAATAATAATGTTAATAATAATAATGTTAATAATAATGTTAATAATAATGTTAATAAAAATGTTAATAATAATAGATAGATAGATAGATAGATAGATAGATAGATAGATAGATAGATAGATAGATAGATAGAAAAAAAAATAACCTAAGCAAGCAATGCACTGACCAATTCCAGACCACATTCCTAAACCTAAATTGGCCAGACTTCTGGGAAACTCTCATTATATATATATACATACATACTATATATAGTTCATATACTGGGCATAACATACTCTGGTGTGGAATATCCTTTTTCCCAATTCAGGTCACACATCCCAGGAATGCTCTCTCTGCTTTTTCTTAGGTGTACCTTATCACTGGCAGAGAGTGAGCACAGACATAAAAAAAGCCCTTGACCTAGGATAAATACGACTTAGCAAAAAAACAAAATCAACATTAATGTTATCAACATTATTCTCATTCTGAATCCAAAACACAACACTGTACCATCTACTGAGAAAAAGTCAACTCTATCCCAGGTGAAACCAGGGCAAGTAATAAAGCTTGAAGCCCTGAAACTTATTTCTGAAACAGAAGTAGGTTATGATGCATTTAATGGATTTCTGTTAGAATTTTTTCTGGTCTAAACCTTGTGAGAAACAATCTCCTCTTAGATAACGTAAATCTACTTATTTAAATCATGGTACTTGACACAAACTCACCTATTTATCCAAGATATCATTGTAAGTTTTTCATTCACTGTTTCTTGATACAGTTAAAATTAAGAAATTGAGGTACGTCCATTCCAATGAGTATAAAATTTCGGTATTTTTTTAGGTATTTTTCTTTATTCTTTTGAGTAAATTGTTTATTTAATGCAAGTGAATATAAAATATTAAAGTAGTAGCAGAAAGCATTGTTTCTCACAAACATAAGGATATTTTTCTGTATACAATATTATGCAAAGACTCTCACTCCCTTCTTTGTGGAATTTCCTTTTTGTTTTTTGGCAAGTCTGAATAAGGTACCTAGGAATACCATCCATACAATCTCAAAGCTTCAAAATCTCCCTTCCTTTCTTTCCTTCTATGATTTTCATGAGAAATAGCTGAATACATCCTGCACATATTCCAATAAATGTCTGACTTCTGTGCTGGAACTCAGAACACCAGAGAATACACACCATTATGCAATTTAGTAGGAAGGAAAAGACAAAATATTTCCTGAAGCTATTATTGGTTAGCCCATTAACTGAAGTCAAGCTACAGGAAAAGTGTAGGCATGCTTATGCCTATTCATATCCCTTTGCATTCCACTGCCCTCTCATTGTTTCTAGGGAAACATGAAAATAAGGTATTCTGAAGGTGAATTAATAATTGGAACTATGAGGAAAATGACTGGTGAGTGTTATGACATCACAACATGAAATCTATCCAAACAGACTGGTCATGTAAGTGAGGCCTTCACCACATCTTCCTGGATGGAAACCAGAGATATAAATGAAATTTGTTGTATAATTTTTCCCAAACTCACACTAATATCACTTATTTGGGGCAGAAATCAGAACACGTTAGAAAATCCTTTAGTAACTGGTGAATGACCAGAGGTAAATCCACTGCTGCATGCTAAGTAAGGTCTTCGAGGTTTAAGCTCTCTAGTTTAGAAAATAATGTGTAATTAAACAGTAGGTACCTTGCCAGCTGAGCATGCTTGTCAGATAGTATAAAAAGCTGAGATGAGGAGAAACTGTTATTTGCAGAAACCGGAATGCTAGTGAGGACGAGGATATATCCACCTGATAGAGTGAGTGTCCCACTAGTAGTGTCAATGGTGCTGATTGCAACTTGTCTACAGGAGCAAGGGTGATTCCATACTGGAAAATAACTTATTTTCAATATTTTCTGTGAATGGAGGAAATATTCCTACCCTAAATTCTACTTTTAAATAAGATGTAATTGATGTAATAAGATGTATTTCAGATGTATTTTGATGAAGATATACCTGATCTTTTCATTCTAGATTTTACTATGCTAAATAGTTTTAATTGATGCAATTACTAGTTCATCAATATGTCTATTCTTGTTTCTTTTCAATCTCAAAAGATCTGGAACATTTTAAGGAAAGAAATTTCACGTTTTCATTGCTATTCAAATTAAGCAAATTGACTTCCTATTTTCTCTATTTTTATTTACTTCATTCCTTCTGAAATTTTGGGACAGGATTCTGTATGAGAAAAGTAATGTAAACCTTGAACCTAAGAATTTGGAACTATTAAGTCATGAGAGTACCACAATGGAATGAATGTGGAAATGGTCAGCAGAATGAAGAATTCACATAGACCAAAATAAAATAGCAACAAGAAAGAAAGAAGACGAATATCAATAAAATTCAAACCCAGCTGGAAGAGTAAGTGTTGTAAAAGTGGGCTCTGTTTCCAATATTTATCTTCCTCTTGGAAGACTGACTACAAACTAATAGCTAAAGCTTTAAACTCATTAGAACATGGTGGGTAGGGAATGGGGAAGATTGTCTTCATATATGTGCAAATATTTTAATGTAAAAAGTGACTTTCATTAAAGTCTCAAGACGAAACTTCTATATTCCTATAAATGTATAGAAATTTATCCCTTTAACAATCTATAATCAAGAATCAGAGCTTTCCCTTAGGCTTTAATATAAGACTCACAAGTGTTCATGTGAAGACTGAATGTTGTCCTGAAGTATGCAAGCCCTGGAAATTGGGTTCTATTGCCTTGGGAAATTTCCTTTGCACTAAATATAATCTATATATTTTTCATTAAAAAGGGAAGTTGTAAAAGCAAGTGACAATAATGTATCACTCCATAGCTTTTAAGGTTTGACAGCTAGCAATGATTAAATCTTTCTCTCAGTGCAAGCATCTATCATCTTTAAATCTCCAAGCAATACAACAATATTTGGAGCTTATGTTGTGTGGTTTATATGTAAAGGAGTGGAATGCCAGAAATTGTTTACATTAATATGCAGTATTATATCTTCTGTCTGACAAATACTCAAATTCAGCTAGAATATGCAGGTTGAGAAAGGACATAAGAATATACTTTTCAAACTTTTCTTTTACTGGATAATGCTTTACACTTGGCCACTCTCTAGTGACATTTGAAATTACAGGATTCCACTTACCTGTGACTGCACTTAGGAAGATTTTTGAACAGGAAATAAGAACTTGAAACTTTTACCATTTAATAGTTTTGTGTCATAGAAGCCAAAATTTAACTGGGGAGCAGAATAGAACCCTTAAAAATTCACCAAGAAAATAGTGTCTTCCTCAGTTTTGTGAATTTCTGCAGTCATGAATTGATTATTACCATAAAGACAATAACTGAAACTTCTTCATGATGCTTTTTACATCACACACTAGTTAGTGTTCACCTGTTCTTTCATAGGCCTCTGGAAGTAAGATTATGAATAAAAAAATATTAGAGATGATATGGTGTTTACACAAAAGAACTACATCCTGTGTAGAGCTGCTGTGTGTACCCAGAAGACAAACAGTTGTTAAGTAGCTGGAATTTTTTCTACTGTTAATATAGACTTCAACTCACCAGTATCTTCTTATACACCAAAACATATAGACATCTGCTTAATTAACTTAACTGGAATCTGATAAGATTTAAGCAGAGATTTGAGTACTTTTTAAAATTAATCAGAATTACATGTTTCGAGACAGGGGAAACTAAATTGAATGTTTTTTTCCGATTTGTATGCCTGATGCAATAAATCTTGCAGCAATCAATTAGGCAAACTGCACTCTACAGTGATCTTAATCTTATATGTTGCTTTTTGATCCATACGCAGGAGGATAATAATAATGATATTATGTAGTGCTGTGCATATACCAGCATCATTTGAAAACGTTAAATTAATTTTTAAAATATATCTAAATGAGATGTAGAAAATAATTTCTTTGCTTCTTAAAATCACATATTAAATTTTACTACAATGATGTTTAATTAATAAAATATAAGAAAAGAATGAAATTACATTAAGCAACTTGTCACAAATTTTAATAAAGTACATTTGTTGAGCTCATGTAGCAGTAGTGTTCATAGGCTGAACACCAGGTAATCTACTGGGTTGCAATTTTTCTCATTTAAAACAAATGACAAAACTGATTGATTTTATGGCATCTGAGAAAAGCTTTTCATCATTTTTTAACCTTCACCTGAGGGTTTAAAGAAAAATACATGTTCTTATGATCATTTATTGACCCTGAGATTAGCTCACTTTGTTAGAGCATGGTGTTAATAACATCAAGGTTGTGGCCTTGATTCTTCTATGGGCCATGCACTTAAGAGTTGGACTCATTGATCCTTGTGGGTTCCTTCCAACTCAGAATATTCTGCAATCTGCTGTGACTAATTTTGCAGAGCATGGAAACAACAAAAGATTGTCTTAATTTCACATTTACTGACATTCTCTAGTAATTCTATTTCTAGTCCATGATTTTATTTTTGTTTTTCTCTCCAGCAAACTGACTGCTCTCCTTCTTCAGCCAAAATATTGGTTTGATATTTAATATCATACTTCCCTGAGGCTTCTTAAAATTTCTGCTCAGCTTAACCCAGTGCTGTCAATCAGTGAGCTGTTGCCTATCTTGTGTGTTAGTAACACTGTAGTGTTCAGGAGGTGTGAGCAAAAGGAGGATCAGAATATCATGACAGACAAAAGCAGCTCAATCCCCCAGCACCCACTAGTCTGTGGCATAGCATTGAGCAAGAAGTATCCATCCTCTAATAATAAAAAGTATGCATCCTCTAATAATAAAAACAGAGGTTTGTATTACAGGAGCAGATAAAAAAATAAAACCACTAGGCCAGATTTGCTGGTGGATATACAAATTTTCTTCTTTTTTTTTAATTTTTTTTTTTTTTTTGATATTGTACACAAATCAACTCAGCAAGCAGCATTTTCATAACCAAGGCATTGTCCACATTTAATTTATTTATCATATCTGTACTTGCAGGATAACAGGAAGGATTTCTGAAGGGCCAATAGATCTGCTCTTTTGGAGGCACTGCAGGGAAGTATTTTGGATCCTGATAAGAGCATATTATTTTAATATTTTTTCCCCATCTTCATCTTTCTACTAGTATTCATAATCCAAGAGATTTCCAGTAGAAATTGAACACATTTCTTGTTCAGTAGTCTTTACAGTTACTAAGTTACAGTAGTTACTAATAAGTATGTATGCATGTCTTTGAATATTTTGGGGGGGTTGTGGAGGCTGAGGGAATGGTGAAAGACAATACATATGAGGAAAAAAAAACCACTTTTTTTTCATTTAACAGCTAAAGAAGAAAATTAAATTTTCAACTGGCAATTGAAGTCACTAGCAAAACTCACATCAATTGCCATGGTGCATAACATGTAATAATAAATAAGGTTTGTTAGTTAATTATGTGACCATTTTCTTTCCAGAAAGTTACAGATAAGAGAGAAAAATCATCATATTCTTGTGTGGATTACAAGGATTAAGTAGTTATTAGTTCCATTGTATTGATTTTATCTACCATACCTAGATAATGTTTTGCCTACTACCTGTATTCTTGCTTTATTTTCCATACATGAATTGTCACTGTTGAAGAAAAGTGGAATATCTCCACAGATATAGTCTATAAGAATCAGAAATCCATCTAAAAATTAATTGTAATGAAAAAGAAAACATCTTCTCCCTTCTAACTTTCTCTTTCCATTTCTGTATGGAAGCTGTCATGCGGTATTCAAGTTTTAGCTGAGACCTGACAGCAATGAAACAGACTGATAGGAAAATGATAAAAGTAGATTCACACAGAACCCAGGAAAGGGAAAAGTATTACCTTGAACATTAGGCTGTTGTCAGCCCTATTAACTAGCATGGTAACAACTCGTCATTGGAAGAAATAATGAAAAACTTTCCCCTTTCATTTAGTCCATGGGTTTTGGTTTGGTTTTTTTTTCATTTTTCCAAGATTTTATAACTTCTTTCTTATCAATTTCCAGCTGTTTGCTTTTCAGGCTGAATGGGTCCACAGGTTTTTTTTTTTTGGTTGTGTATTTGAGTACTTTCTCTTTTCCTACGGCTTGGAGACAATATCATTTGGGAGATCAGGAGAATAAAAGGTATTGAAGATGCTGGCATCTCATGGATTTCTAATAAGGACAAGTTTATAAAGATGTTATATTCTTCTGTATGGCATTCTTAAATTTGTTTTTTTTCCCTCTACAGAGCAATGAAATGAAATTGTCACCAAAATATTTAGTAAGGGCACAACTAAAGCCTGCCCTGAACTGAATAATTCCATTACTTCTATTTGACTTTTTTCTTATTTTCAAGACAGCAAACATGCAAATGTACTAGAATATAAAAAAAAATTGTGCAAATACTGAGGCTAACTTTTGTAACTTACACTACTGATCCAAAATATACTCCTAAATTTTTAAATTTCTATATGAAAACAAATATTTTTTTTAACATATTAGTCAATATATAAGGCTTAGAAAAAAAACCAACAAAGGTATTATCTGATTTCTTATAGAAATCCACCCAGGATTCAACATATTTTGAAACAATCATGGAAAACAGAACTACAGAAGCTTATATGGGTGTTGAACTGCAGCTGAATATTCTTCTAGATATTTATACATATGAGCACAGTATCATTCTGTAGAGTTATTATAAGATGGTAAACAAATTTATTTTAAGCCTTTGTGAACAGAATTACCAATATGCTTTGGTTGCTTTGTGTCAAGTAAATATAAATTTATTAAAGGAATGTTAAATGTCATTCAGCTTAAGTCTATTGATAATTTGTGCCCTCAGAATGGCAACAAGACCGTAGAACTTATGGCTAATTTATACACAGTTATTCAACAGAGAATAGTCTCCTTCTTTACATACTTATGCCATCCTAGTGATCTTGAAAGATACAATTTTACTCATTAATATTTTATATAGTTTGTCCAGAAATCCTAGTGGCAATATTAGTTTTCTAGCTTTATCCCCCAATTGAGTCTATCGCATATTATAAATTCCATAATAGCTGCTCACAGGGAAAGCAACTTGGCATTTAAATGAAAAGTTCATTCATTAATACATGGATATTATAAGGCAACTAGAAACCATTCAAATCCGAAAAGAAAGACTTTCTACGTAAATAATGTTCTGTGAATAATTACTTAGATATATAAGAGGTAACATAGAAAACATGTGCGTTTATATGACAAGATATCATGTGATAAAAATAGTCTGCAACCCATTACCCAGGGAGCCTTAGTTTTAGTTTTTTTTTGTGATTCTAAGCAACATTAATAATGAAAATATATATTTTTTTTTAAATGGTTTTGGGCGGGGGGCGGTGGAATTTGGTAACACACTACCTTATTTTAAATTTGTTTATTCAGAACAAAGAACTATGCATTTAAATTTGGTGTTTTAGTGTGAAATTCACTGTAAAAAGAAAGACACCTTGAATCCAAACCACAATAAATTAGTAGGGGTATTCACTTCACAAATAATGTTCAAAAGACTGGAAAACTTCTTTTATCTAGTTTAAAACTGAGATTTCCTCTTATGCAAATTACTTAGTATCTTATGAAAAACTATTACTATACTTATGTCTATTTATATTTCATGGGTTTTTTTATTTCTCTCTTTTAATTCCGTTTACTATACTTTAATATCAGAGAGGAATGAAATTTTCTTTGAGCTCATTGTCCCTACAAGTGTTTTAAAAACTAAATATGCTTTCAGCTTGCAATTCTGATCAAACTATTCTGGATTATACTCATTTACTTTTGGCTTTCACAGGTATCTGTTATTCTAGTTAATGTTTTCAAAAGAATATTTTTTCCAAAATCTCTGCATCAGTTTAATTTATTTAGACTGTGTCATTTATAACCTATTGATTTCCCTCTCAAATAAATGTTTTTCTGCACCATTATATTTTTGTAAAAGCCAGAATGTCCATAGCTAAGTTGCTAAATTTTATCATTCAGTAAACATTTAAACATTCAATGACATTCAATATACACTGTAAAAATATTATTTTTTAATTTATTTTTTAATTTATTTGTTATCATGTTCTTGTATTATCAGGCTTATTTTCTTTTATAAGTGTATAATCCCGATTCTCTTATTTTCTGTAAGACTTGTTATCATTATGAAAAATCAAAATAAATTTAAAGTATAAAGGTGAGTAGATGGAAGATCTTAAAGGAATTATTTGCAAAGCACAGGACTCAGTTACAGTACAAAGCTTTAAAGTAGACAGCAATTATTAGTTTAAGGAATATTTGCAAAGATATAATTTGGCAGTCATACACTATCAATATGAAGAGTGTGTGAGGAGGATGTTAGTACTGTGGAAGAAAGAGATTTGCTTGAGCGTTTTGACAAGAAAAGAAACTCTAACATAAAGATAACTCCCAAGTATGACCTCACTTATTCCACATACATTATTTTAGACGTATTCAAAATTTATTCCTTCCATCCACAGTGGTTCTTTCAAACTGTGAAGGCAAAGGGTGGGAAGTCAGAGGAGTTCTTTAGTGAACCCCAAACTACAAGGTATAAAATAGATCATGTACTTTCCAGATAGGGTCATCTCAGAAGTTATTTTGCTGAGTAGGTTTTCTGATTATGCCTGAGTGGCTGTATGTTTTAATTCTTTCAGCTGTCTTTGACAAAGAGAAAAAACAATGGATTTAAAGCAACCTTACTTCTTCTCGTGGAGTGAAAAATTTATGGTTTTGACTAAAATTGATAAAAGTTTACATAAATATGTCAAATTTATACGCTTCACTTTAGATTTTATCTTTTTTTTATGGCAATAGCTTCAGAGAAAGGTATTGCCTTGTGTAGCAAGAGCAATATTTATTGTACCTACCTAGATGTACAAGAGAAAAGATAGTCTTGTTGCACACCAGGTGATCAAAACACACAAACCTTCTTTGGAAAACTTAAAATGTTGTCTTTAATCACATGATCCTTTTTTCACTGATGGTTGTCACATGGCTTATTAATACTTGTTCTCTGTTGAATATATGTGGAAGCGTAAAGTACATATTCATTAACATTCTGCCATATGTCCCATGGACAACTATCCAGGCATGAATTCTGCATATAGATTCCTTCAGTTTTCCCTAATTAGAAAGAATCATTCATGACCATCTGTCAGCCTCTGTACCCAAGTCCTAGGTACATCCAAGGACTTGGATGCCTATAAAGTCAGATTCAATCAGCAATTACTCATCCTGCCATGCCAATAAACCTTGTAATGCTCAGGATAAATTAACATGGTGTGTTCCCTCTATTTCTGATTCACGGCTAAGAAGATGCTTTAGACTCAGGGGGTATAACTCTTCCTGAGTGGCCTGTGGGGAGCACTGAATCAAAAGTTTACTTTAGTGTTTTTTGTTTAAAAAGCTTTATTCTGGGACAATAGATGCAATAAAAGACCTCTGTTTGTTTCCCCTCCACAAAGGGAAAACATATATATATACATTTTTTATATTTAATATAAAAAATAAGTTTTCAGCTCTTCTTTAGAGTTTTTGGTGGTGTTTTGTCAGGTGGTTGAGATTATTCTTCTTTTGGTCTGAATTAGAGTGCATCTGTTTAAATCTCTGTTCTCATTTTCAAATAGAGTATTTTTATCTGAGTTTTGTCACTTGAATCATTTTGAGGAGCAAATTCTCAGCTGATACAGACGAATAGTGTTAATTTATTTGTAGTCTTTATTTACCTTACTATTAGAGTTTTTTTCCAGTGCTCTGCCTGAAAATTTCTCGATTCAAAACTGGGAAGTTTTCTAGATATATTTGTAAAGGAATTTCAAGTTTTTGTTCTATCCTAAAAAAAAATTCAATTTCCTAATAGAATAGCAGCAGAAGTATAGTTCTTAGGAAGGAATGCAAAAATAATTAGATGTGTAAAGGATGCACCTGTGTACTCTTGTAACCCATTATTTGAGCTGCGTGTTATAGGAAGTACTATAGCAGGAAACACATGGACCAGTGGAGGATGAGCCTCACAAGAAACGTGCAAGCGCAGCACCGACACATCATGAGCTGGTTTTGTTGCACAGTAACTCTGTGCATCACCCTGGGTTTCCCATCCTGAGTGACTACGCTGATGGACAGAACTGAAACCATGGACTAAAGCACCTCAAAGAGCATTTTATCGACATTTTACAGGAATGGCTCATAGAATAAGTAAATGATGTCAGTGTATGTATCAAAGGATGGGAAGTAAAGAAATATCTAATGAGAGTGCATTGGACATGTCATATATTGTATGTACTGATCTGTGTAGGTTGTACTGCCTTTTTTTTTGCATAGTAGCTGGTATGATGTTAAGTTTTAGATCTGTGACCAAAACAGTGTTAGCACACCACTGTATTAGCTGTTGCTGAGCAATTCTTACACAGTGTCAAACAAGTTTTTTGTTTTTCCTCACTCCACCTCATAAGCATAATTTTATTTACTTGCATACCCAATTTTTGATTTACCTATCAAACTGTCTTTATCTCAACCCATGAGTTTTCTCACTTTTACCTTCCTCATTCTCTTCCCCATCCTATTTGTGAGGGAGCAAGTGTAAAAGCTATGTTGGGCTGAGCTGCCTACAAGTGTTAAACCACAACAAAATTTTATCAGCTATTCATGTGAAAAAACAACATTTTGAAACACTTAATGAATACAAAGAGCTGGAAATTAAATATTAGTTTGAAAAGGGACAGGACAAAGTCCTGTTACAAGTAGACATCATTGGTCGGTTTCTCAGGTTTTAAATACTTGAACATTTCACTTGCACAAATGTTTCTAGTTTTCTGTGGTTTGAGGGTTGTTGTGTTTTTTTTATTATGTCCTTTTAAACTAATCATTATATTTAAAACACACCAAGAGTCAAATAGTGTTAGGAAATGTAACAACAACTAAAATCCAGAACAATTTCAAATTATACATCAATTAAGGAAAGCCACCTCCTTTTATACCTGCAAAACTTGATTAGATATGTTCTGCTTTGCTAAGCTCAATAGTCTTTCTTTTTTTTTTCTAACACAATAGTCTACATATTACATGAGAGAATCAACAGCAGATTTTGAATTAAGAGCCTGAAGAGAACAATTTATAGTGAATTGAGGCAAATGGCACAGATGCTTACAGACAGTGCATATTGTTGACAGTGCTCATCTCAAAACAACATCCCACAATAACCAGAGGTTATCTTACAGTCAAATAGGAAATATGGGAGCTGGTAAGAGATATGACACAGAAGATTTCGCTGCTTGGAGGCTGCAAGCTGAGAACTTCTTATGGTTAGAGACATTATAGACAATTTGACCTTGCCTCTAGGTCCCAAAATTCTCCTGTGTCACATATGCCATTCTTTGTTCTTAACATCCAGCTTCAGTAGTGCTCACTGCTCAGCTGCTGTGCCCATCTTTTTGCATTATATTTTTCTTAAAAGATGTGATCATACAACACTTGCTGATAAACAAGCTGAGTTCTCTATTCACAGATTACTCTTACTACAAGTTTCCCATCATCCTAAAGATTTCACAGTTTTTAATTTAGCTGCAAAAATGCTAATAAAAAAAACAAAACAAAAAAACAACCAAACCTGAAAGGCAATGTTTTGGTTAATAACCCTTTATACCAGGACAACAGGTAATATTTAATACAATTTTTCACTGACAAAATTTTACTTTTTTAGTGGAGGGAATGGATTTCTCAGTGATCCTATGCATATTTCTTGATATCTGTGGAAAAAACAGAGAATAACAGAATTTGGAGGTGGTCTGATCAGGGCACTAGAAAAATGTTTGGTCTGTTAAAGTACTTTCTTCCTATTCATTTTTTATTTTATAGGATTTTAAAGGTCTGAGTCCAGTTGTGGCATTTTGCTGCTTCTGACTATGTATTCAGTACTGTGCAGATAAATTAATAATCCTTTTGAAGTGAAGTATCATTTCTCCTTTTTCATAAGCCTTGAAAGAAATGAAACTACTTGCTGGAATTCAAGTTAAGTACATCTTATACATCTAGTCCACTGAACAAAGTAAAATTTCTGAGGGCACTTAAGCACCCAGATTCTGTGATAACTGTGGGCATTGGATGCCTCAGCATATTTTTAAGTCTTCTTCAAAATTGAACTGAAGAATTAAGGAATAAACTTAAAAGATATGAAAGACAGTTACTGGAACATCTGTTGGATCTCAAAGGTATAATTGTGACACATGCCACATGTCACCTCCAGTGACTATGTCCCACCAGCATTGAAAATTAAGAGAACTTGAAGGTATCCATATGTCAGCTAGAAGACAACGGAGTCTTGGGATATAATAAACACATACTCTGATTTTATCCACTTAGAGGAATAGTTTTTACACTTTTTATATGAGAAGATAAACTATATTTCATATTTAGTAATTTATTTTGTACTGTTAATCAGAGATTACATTACCAAGTCCTCCAAGAACATGTATTTGTAAAGATGCAAAATAATAGTGCCTGAATTAGGATAATCTTAAAACAAACATTCAAGGAGAAAAAAATAAGTTCATCACTGCTGCAACAGCTTCTAAACTATTTTCAAAGATAACAGTTTCTTAGTAAGTTGAAACTACTAAGGAAGCAGGGAGAACTGTGCTTTATATGCAAAGTGCCTCTGGGAGTGTAATACAAGCAACTGACACAGAGACATGTAGAAAGAGGGTCAGTAGAATGACTTAATGACACTAATTCCAAAGACAGGACATTGTAAAACCCTCTCTTCAGACACACAAGCTAGATATTTTATCATAAAATTAGAACTAAATATATGGAGAATAATCTGATTTATCTTAAGAAAGTAGTAAAAACAACTTTTCTCCTACTTTCTTTGAGTGAAGCATTCCAATGCTGTGCAAATATACCTCAAAGGTATCTAGAACTTTTTCAGCCTCTCAACATTTCATTTTGCACTGTTGTCAGTGATTAGACCTTTTGTTGTAAAATATTTTCTTTTTGGAAGCATACGTGCTACGATCTTTTCTGAGACAGCCTTTAGACAGACGTAGCTGATTTTCATAAGCCTCAATAATTCATTTTGTTTGCCATCTCTGAACAAAAGTGTTTCTGATACCACAAGGACAACACTACTTTTTTTTCTTTTCCAAGCTATTCTTTATATCTTTATAGTGGAATGGATATTTCCACAATAGGTTTTTTGTATTCTACATAAAGAATTTATATTCTATATATACATAATCTGAAAAAAATCGTACAAATAATATGGGCATTTTTCAGGGCTATTGTCTAAAGACAATCACCTATAACTTACTTTAGATTCCTAATGTGAAAAACTGATCCAAACTATACTGAAGTCAGTTAAAACAATACAATCATCTTCTCTGGGGTTTAATTTGTTCCCTTTATACTTTATTTCAAGTCAATAAACTAGGAGTATTTAATGTCTTCTAAATACATGTAGTCCTGGATCTGCCATGATCCAACAGCAGTATATATACATACACGCATATGTAAGTATTTCAAAGGTAGGAGTGACCACCAATTGCACAAGACTATTATAATTATCATTATCATATATAATGAATTTAAGAAAGGTTCTGTAGGAAAGGCAAAACAAAATTACATAGCTGGTGAGTTTTCATTTTAATAGCCTTAAGGGATCCTCACATACTATTTTAAGGAATCTGTATACTTTGTCTTATTACAATATATGTGGGATTAAAAAGAAAACCAAAAAAAATGACATATAAATGTCAAATTTTTCCTTAAAGAGCAGCAGATATTTGATATTTTCCTCTACCAATAAGCACTCTCCTAAGAAACATCTATTATTAATGACTTTTTCTTAATATTTCCATTAACTGATATGTTTAAACAATTATTACCCTGGTTAGGAAACTTGAACTATGGGGTGATGTCTTTTTATTAATTTTTTATTATAGTTCAAATTTGAAGTGCATGACTCTTTTGGTTCATTCAATCTATGCAGTGATACTATTTTCAGAAACTTCAGGTATTCATTTATTCATGTTCCCCCTGGACATAGAAGTTAACAAGTCTTGCTTATTTTGATGCAACTAATAAGAACTGATTTGATGATAGCATAGTTTATTGTGTTCCAAGTGAAACTAAGTCATTCCTTGGACAGTTTGTGATGAATAAAAACAACACCTCAACAATACCATCTGGATTCTCACAATTAAGTATAACCTTCAAACAGTTATTTTTTTATATATTCTGCAATTCTTAGGTAGGTATTTTATAATAATGAATTGTTCTATATTTTTGTATTGACCTCTTAATATTAAAATTCTTGTATCTTAGTGTTCTCTGATTTTAACATTCTCATTACAACTATTTTATCAGTCTATCATTATTTTATCAGCTTTATTTATTATCAGTGTAAAGTTAAGTACTATGTTTTAAAAATCAACTAAAAATCAAGTTAAAAAAAAGCTTTCCAGGAGAAAATGTAGGATAGAGGAAGAAAAAAAATATTAGACATATGAGAACAAAAATATTAATAACCTTGATAAAATTCCACCATATATATTTTTTATAATCATTTGAGAGCAGAAAGACTGAAGGAGGCTGAAGATCCATGTTATTCATACCTGTCTCTAAAGGTAGCTACAAATTCATTTTAAAATGCGAAGGACAGCTCTTCCTCAGACTACAGCAATTTGCAGATCAGAAACTTCATGAGCCAGATAAATTGTCTTTTGGATTTTTCTTTCACTAATCTGTCTTGTTCCTTTTTTAAGCCCCTGTAAACTTTCACCTTACTCAATATTCTGCAACAAAGAACCATGTAGTTTAACCAGGCATGTCTTATGTGAAAAAAATACCTGTTCTTCATTGATTTAAGTTTGTTTACTTAGTCATTTTCATTATGGAAGATGCTCAAGAACATTGGTCATATTTGCTGTCTTCTAGATTTTTTTTTCCTGCTCTACTTCATCTTTTTCAAGATATTGACCAGGACTTGCATTCAACATGCAAGCCAAAGAGGGACTTGTGAAGTGACACAGTTTAGTGGTTTCTGTTTGTGTTCTTGTGTTTTGAAGGACAGGAATTGGGGCTGTCCTTTTTTCTTGGTTTGGTTTGGTTTGCTTTCTTCCTCCCAGATCTCTGGTCACTTCAGATAGGTTATTCTCATGCATTATTTAAAATAGTGCCAGCACCTCGTACTTATAGTCATTCAGAATCCAAGACTGTTAAATATGGAATGAAGATTTCTCCTGTATTCATGATTTTGCATTTAACTACAGGAATGCCATGGCTTTGTCACTCAGCCTTGCCCAGTTTTTCACCATCAACTCTCCTCTTTATTGCGCTGAAATGTACAGGAGCATTGCATCTAGCACAGGTTCTTGAAGCACTCAGTATCAGATAAAAATAAATGATTACGACTTTTCTTGCCTTGCCTTGGATAGAGCTGTATTTCTTTCCCTTTTTTCCCCTTCCTTTGCCTTCCTTTTTCTCCCTGTTGCTCCCTTTTCCCTTCCTATTCTCTTTTCCTTTTTCTTTTTCCATTCAAGAGCCCATCTGTCCTTAAGATCTAAGATGTTGCTTAGCTTCTTCAAGGACTTTTGGAAAGGAATTCTGTTTAATCTCTGAATGGTATCAACCCAGATAATCTTACCTCTGTGATTGTCTCAAAGAATTCCAAAACCATTGTAACGCATGATTTCCATGTAGAAAATTTATGGATATTTTCCCCTCATATATTGTATTTATCCAGCCATCAATTGATTTTATCCTTTACTATGTTTACTATTGATCCATCCCATACAGCCCTATACTGTCCAGGTTTGTATTTTTTCAGATCTCTCTAAGAACAAATTTTGTAACAGCTATTGTCTTATCTAACATTCCTGTGTGAGATAATGTTGCCTTTAAGCAAGAGGTTATAAACTGCATGTAGTGGACAGGCTGTTTCATTCCTGAGCTCCTTTTCTTCCTTTTCTTGCAGAGCATATCTGGAGGGCTCCTCTTTGTAGAAGAGAATCTTCAGTCTCAAGGAACTTCTGATTAATTCATTGCATCTGTTCCTTCCATGTATAGTCTCCAAACATGACTATCCTATTGCTGAGCTGATGAACACTTAGTAGCATACAATGCAGAGTATGAATTTTGAATTGTTGGCCATTGTGGACCATTGAAAACATTAGACCATGAAAATAAAGCATTTGAAGGATTCAGTCATCTGTATTCTGGATAACATGGAAATAAAAGCAAATTAAAAAAACAAAACAAATCTGCAGTGACAACCTCTCTATTCTTTCTTATAATCTGCTAGTATCTTAAATCTGAAAAAAACAGAAATTAAGGAAAATTGGTGTCTGAATGGCAATACTCTTCCTGACATAGAGCTGTGTCTATATCCAGAAAAGTGAATTAATAAATGGATTCTATTATATTTTTCAAAATTCATCTGTTTTGATTATGAAAATGGGAACTATCTTTGCTCTGGCAATATCAGTGGCTTCCTTCACTCATTCTGAAACCTGCCATGTATAATATATGCACAAAGGAACAGCTTTTATTTTGCAGAAATAACTTGCTACCATTTACTTAAACATTTCTTGTTAATGTTCTGTACCATGGTGAAATTTTCATATTTAGAAGAGTTACAAAGAGAAAAAATATATTTTCAAATTGCAAAGAGTAGTTTGTACAGGATATAAATGCACCAATGAATCAAAACGTTTCCAAGTTGAAATTGCTGTCTCAAGGCGACTGCCCTTTGGGACATATATATTCCTTTTTGGACTTCAGCAAAGCTTATGATACTATTTCTCACAGTATCCTTCTGGACAAAATGTCCAGCACACAGATAATAACCATATCATGCTATGGGTGAGCAACTGGCTCACAGTTTGAGCACAGACTTATAGTGAATAGGGTGTCATTGCCACTGGAACTTCAGGAAAAACAAAAACTCCCCAACAAAATTTTTTAGTGTTAGAGAATTAAGACATTACAGGATGTTTTCTGGCCAGCATGTGCAACCAAAATAATTTCATATTGCCCGGATTGTGCAGATAAAATCATCCCATCACACACAGCTTTTGCTAGATTTTTCACATACTTATACAGTAAAAACCCAGAGAAATTCATTGATTAAATTTTCATTCATTCCAAGGTACAGAGCTCTAAGTATTTGGTTTCCTATTTGTTATTGATTCCTTCACCTTCGATGTTAATTAGGTTCTCACTCTTTTGTTCTCTTCGCTATCTTTCCCCAGACCAGGAGTCTCTGACCATACCAGGGGTGACGTTTGGAGTTGATGTTTAATAATTGTCATTATCTTTTTTCTATCTTCTGTCCTACTCCTAGCTGAGATGTTAAACTCATTAGACCTCCAAGAGTGAAACAGTTATTTGAAAGTAAACTTCCATTCTTTCTCTCCTGGGCAAAGGTGAACAAAACTCCTGACTAAAGTTATATAAAAAAATTTTAAACACAGTATAATTTCCAGCAACATCAGGCTGGTGACCTGTCAGTAGTGGGGTTCCTCAGGGCTCCACTCTAGGCCTGATTCTCTTCTGCTTGAGACTGGAATTGTTAATGGCATAAACATTGCTAAAATCATTGGATTTTGCCCACTGTAGCGAACTGTAAAGAAACAGTTGTCCTTGTGCAACCACCAAATCCTGCTCCTCCCCAGTATGTCCACTAACTGGAATTTGAACTGTGAGAGGAGCTTGAGATAAGCTAAAGGAGATACTGCTGTCCAACCATCCCAGGTTTGGGGCATCCACAAGTGATATTGGAAGAGCAACTTGAGTATTAATGGCTCAAACAATCAGAGGGTACAGATGGGTGTTGAACAAGATAAAGAAAGAGGCAAATCCTTCAAGGCAGGTACTGTCTCTTTGTCCTTACTCAAGTGAATTCAGCTGTGATAATTTCTTTTTGTGGATGGGGGTGAAGGGAAATACTGGGACATTCACGCAAAGCCTGAAGCCATCTCGGCTGCTGGGCCATGATGGGCCATAACTGACTCAGCTGTGTTTATGTAATAGGCATCTGTACCATCTTAGAAGGAGTCAAAGACTCACCCAGCCTGCAACCACCACTTCTACCAGACTGGACCAACATATATCCAAATTGCAACAGCCATGTCTTGTCACGAGGCCTTCTTAACCTTTCCTTCTTTCTTTCCCTTATACATTTTCTTAAGTTATATTTTATGCTTTCATATTTTCATACAACTATACATAATAACAACTAAAATGTCTACACACCTTTGTACATCTATATTACTGTAGATATTAACAATAAATGAATAACACCTGTTCTCTTTGCAGCCAAATTGCTCTCAAATAAACCTTATATATATATATCTACAAACACACATAATTTCCTGTTGTTTCACTCTAATCCACCCCAAGGGATCTACTAACAAGAGTCTTGGTTACTGTGACCTCATGGCACTGGGTCTTCAGCATCTTAATTAACCACTTGGATGCAGAACTAGAAGGAATACTGTTTGGGATGCTAAATTGGGATGAGCTGTCAAGTCCCTCAACAGAAGATATTCTGACCAAATTGCAGTTACCTGTTCTATTCTGAAATCCAGTTTGACTACAACAGTGAAACATATGTTGACATACTATCCGGTCTACGCAAAGTATATTGAATTAAATATGACCTCCAGACTATGAAGAGAGATCATGTGTGCAATCTGCAGGTGTAGAGTATGATTTGGAAAGCCACAGATGTGGCATATGTTTATTTATTTACTTTCAATAATTTCCAGCTAGATTAATGTAGTGAAGCCTTACAAATTCTTCCAGTTCCCATACTGTGCATGTTTTTAGAACTTCCCATATGAACACTCCTTTGAAGTGTTAAGGACCTTAGTGAAAATAAGCAAAACCTTCAAAAACACAAATTAGAAGCTTCCCCAATCTTGCTTTCCCATATATTGAGTGGAGGTTGGGAGGGGAAAGGATAGAAGATCTTCTAGATGAACTTCACTGCTACTTCTCTTAAATAAAAGCCTTTATGATTTTTGTAGGCACCACTTTGGACTGATGAGAAATTGTTCCATGCAGCTGTTCTGTGGTGTATTCCCACACCTCTGCTCTTTCAAATAAGGGAATGTAGAAAAGGAATGCTAGAAACAGAAGGCATCCAGGTGGAGGGCTGTGACATATAAAAACAGAACAAGATTGAGGTTCTAGTTCAAGAAAGTGATGTGCAAAAATGCAAAAGGAGATAGCAAGTATCCTTGCAGAAGAGACTGGATCATGTAACATCATAATGAAGATAAAATCACATAATGAAAATAGGGGTGTCGCTCTAATTGGGAACGGTTGGGTAGAGACGACATAGACTCTCAAGGAGTCAGAACAGGAGAATTCCTTAGTTTATTGCTTCAGCCTTGTTTTATAGACTAGTTCGTGGAAAGTACAGAAAGGAAACTCTTATTGGTTAGTAAACTGCTACATCACCATCATTGGTCAGTGGTGTACACCACCTCCTGACTTTCTCCTGCAAGGAAAACAAGAGGACAGACAAACAGCACCTGGCATGGCTGTTTTCTGTTCCTGAGGATTGTTTTGAAATCCTCCTGTGAATTTCTCATGCTAGCTCTCAGGCAGGACTGAGCTATGTAGCCTGTAATTGCTACAGGCACTCTGGTTCAGATTTAGCATCCATATAGGGGGTTGAAAGGACCTCCTTGTTTAGGAGGAGAACATAATACAAATTTACATTACATTATCCTACTTTGCAGTCTTTAACGTATTGCCTGTGCCTTTCTTGCTTTGAAACAGAAAGGTTTCATATTTATGATCTCAGAAGTATTCCATGCACATGCTGAGAAACTTGTTTTGAAGCCGTTATGTCTACACACCGCTTTCCTACCTGTTGGAAGCAAGCATGTGGCATCCATACTCAGTCAGTGCAGTAGTTCATGGGGCTGGAAGTCCATATTTTTCCAAACTCACAACCCCAGCAATAATAAATGAAGCAGAAGAAAGGAATGTCTTCAGTGTTAAGTTGCTCAGACCTGACTCACCTAGAAAGATTACATACATAATTTTGCTGTATGAAAAAGTAGATTACTCTCACCGGAAACTGGAAGTTTGCCTTGGCCTTGTCTGTGCAAGACATCTAGCAAAGAGCTTGTGGAATGGGGAGCTGTAAGAAAAGGTTACAGAATAACAGCAATTCCCCTTGTCAATCCTTATACAGCACAGGACCATCATTCCCCCCTCCTGTGATGTGACAAGAGTCCTGCCCTTTCACTTACAGTCAAGCACATGAAGACTGTGAGATGTTATTTAACTAAGGAAAAAAGGACAAGAATGGGACACTGAGCAATGCCTCACATACTAGCAACTGATTGTTTTCTAAGACCCAGCTGATGTTTTCTTCTTGCTGAGGATCATGTCAAAGTGTCCCAGTCTGCTAAGTCTGAGGAGAAAAAATCTCTGCAACATTATCAGTAAATACACAAGATCTGAGATATGGTTTGCTTTTTGGTTTTTTGTGGGTTTTTTTATATTTTATTTTTATTTAGATCCAGGGCCACAGGACAAAAATTATTCTGAGGGAAACAAAAGGTCCATCCCAGAAAACTTGACACTTCATATGGTCTACCACTATACTGACATACTCAGTTTCTGATTTCCAGATGAGAAAAAGGCCTCAAGTAATTATTATGCAAAACATAACCCACATCTTTGTGATACAACAAGAATCTGCAGTGGCACTCTCTGTACTGCCAGGGGTTATTTGTGGTTTTATCCTAATTCAGTATTCAGCTAAAAGTATGATAAGAGACAAATTCTATCTCTTTTTATCTAACTATAGCCTCCAATATATTATCTGAAACTTTTTACCAGTCTTAGGATTATACATAATAGTAGAATTTATAGAAAGTAATTTTCAACAATGCTTTAAGTTTTTTGTAAGAGGCAGGTAATTTGCTCTTTAAATATTTATATGTGTCATGTGCTACACGGAGCTAAAAATCATTCTGCAATGTTTTTTCTGTCATCCTGTGCAATATATAGCTTAAACATGAAAGCAAATTTCCTGAGTTTAAGGAAATTATTCTTAACCAGGATAAAAAATAATTTTTTACCACCTTTTATAGTAGAAAATATTGGGGAAAATATGTAGGAAAAAAAAAAAGAATAGGATCATATTTTCAAAATTCTGATGATCTTCAATTTAATTTTTCACAGTCAATATATAAATATATAATCTTCAGTTGATATATAAATATATAATCTTCAATATATAAATATATAATCTTCAGTCAACATATAAAGGTTGCAATGATCTACTTCTATGATCAGAATCTTACTCTAAAGGAAACTTCCATTTACTCACTATAAACCTTTTTATTGTCAGTGAATTTTGATAAAGAAGCTACAAAAAATCTTATTCTGTCATGTTATTCTATCACAGCAGACTTTTGTTTTGTTTATTTTCTCAAAGCAAATTGAAAGAAATAAAGGGAATATCAGTTGGCAATTTCTGTTTTGCATTGAAATAACTCTACCTGTGTTCAGAATTTGTTTGGTGACTGCAGAGTGCCATGGAAAACTGTTCCACGTGCATAATGAGAAAATGGAATGAGAATGAACAGAACCAATAGTTAAAGTGTTTGATCTTCTAAGAGTCCTTACTGCATACAATTTATTTACTTTGGTCTTCTAACAAGGACATAGCCAAAAGCTGGCTAATATTTGTTTAGCTGGTTGCCTAATAATAAAAAAAATAAAATCACCTTTTTAATAGTTATATATAATTGTTATATATAATTATATCAATGCTTGTGTTCCTGACCATATAATTGAGATATATACGAAAGAATCCTGACCATTGTCAAACACAGAATAATTGACCTTGACCTAAACATAAAATTCTCTTTTTTTTTTTTAATAATTTTTCATTTTAAAGACTTTCGTTCAAGAATTCCTGAAGAATTCATCTTCAGTTTGATTCAATGAGATTAACATAGAGATTTGTCTTCAAATGACTTTTCTGTAGATAACACCAAGAGTAGGCAGGAAAGTGGAACAAAAATCCCCAGCACTTCAAAAATTAGACTTTTCTTTTTCACCTTATTGATCCTTCTGGTTCCCTAATGATGGTTCAGTGAATCCTCCTGAAATTTGTAAAAGGCTATATGCTGCCAACAACTATTCTGAGTAGCAGCATCTGCAACCTCATTCCGTTTCTGCATAAAAGCATAGAATAGTAACATTGTCATGCCCACATAGCACTAAGCTCTGCCTCCTCTCTGCCACCTGGACACACTCATTTGCATAGTCATGTGCAGAATGAGCAAATCATTTATGTTAACAAGAATGGAAGACATCTGCCCATGGTCACTAGCCATAACCTCTTACTGGGAATGTTGGAGTCTGGAATACAGAGTGTGCGCCCTTGTTTCTGATACTTAGTTATAAGATCTAGAAAAACACTGAATTTCATGTGATATGGAATTCATGAGCATGTTTTCATGGTGATACATGAAAACAAATGTTAAAGTTAGATAGAAAAAGCTAAAAGTGTGTGTAGATTAGAAAGTTTTTTTAAATCACTGGGTGAAAAAGTTAGTTTAGAGAACAAGACACAAGATGGAGGATTTAGGGTGTTGTCCCTTGTCCCTTCTCTCTTCTTCATGTTCTTCTCCTAGAGGTTTTTGGGTAATAGTAAGTGATTGGATAGAAAATGCCGCAGTGCATCACAGAGGTGATGGGTCATTGGGTCATTAAGAAAAATAATATACGTGTCTGTTGTTAATTGGGTAAGAATAAGTATAAAGATAAAAGAACTGCGTAGTTCGGGGCCATTTTGTGCATCAGACACGAAGTGAGCCACAAGGCCTTGTTTGTACCATCAGAAGAAAGAAATGTACCAGATTGCAAAGATTAACCTTGTATAACCAGCCTGGAGAGACCTGTTAAGTTTTGTGATCACCTGTTAATAAACACAAGAAACAAGATTTTAACGAACTTGGGAGTTTTCTTCGAATCAGAAGAACTGAGATAAGCAGGACTCCCCAAGAGGGAAGATCCCAAAAGAATTCAGTCCAAAAAAGGCTGAGAAATCCAAGAATAAAAAGAAAAATACAGAAGAGATGCAGCAGAAACAAAGAAACAGAAGAAGGATTTTTTAGAGAAAAGTTACAGGGAAAACCAATTTAGCCTCAATATGTTTTTATGAAAGTGGTCACATTCCTAAGGTCTTCCAAGATGAGCTGTTACAAAAATATTTTTATATGCTTATCAACACTTGAAAATTTTGAATTTTGATTTCAGACTTCAAAGACTAATTGTTCCAAATTTACTTCCCTAAGATGAAAGCAAACTGGGAATTGTAATGATAAAATGACATCCTCATAAATGACCTGTTTCAGGAATTACCATCTGCGATCCCAAGTGATCCTGCCTTGCAGTTATGCCTCTCAGCTATTTGTACACAATATGCATCTGCCTGTCATCTGACAACTGTGCCAGCTCAGATGACACTTCGGAGCAGAGGTTTCATGTGTCATTCTTTGCAACATAAACTGAACTTTGTAGGGATCAGAAGCCTTCCATGAGATCTCCTGCTTTCCTCAGGTTCTGCTGTGCCAGTAACACTCTTTGTAATATACCCTGGAAATAAACTGCCTGATGTTTTCTGCAGTATATGAGAAACATGATACCTGAATCACTGAAAAAGCAAATTTAGCACAGACAATTCCATATGTAACACCAAATGGAATGAGCTCCAAAGATGCAATAAAATCTTAAAAAACATATGAACAGCAACAACAAAGTCTTCCCGAGATTAAAAAGTTAGAATATTTTTTATATATATTCTGTAACAATGTCCCTTACCCAGAAAAATTAGTTTGTCTATTTTTTTTCTCTTTTGTTCTCTACTCCATAAAAATACCAGCTGCCAAGTTGCTGAGTATTTACAGATCTACAATAAATTCAGTATCTTCTTTAATTTTGCTAACAGATGTTAAATTATTCTGGAATTAACTGATTCTTTGTGGTTTCTTGTAGCAATTAAATGTGTAGCAGTTCTCTGAAGTGTTGAAGGATCTCATTTTTCATTTGCATAACTGTTTGTTCTAGTTAGAGAGTAGTTTGAAATCAAATCTTACAAAAGCAGTGCAACAGAAATGAAAGAGCAATAAATAAGTAAGTAGCTGTACAGCTGAAGAGATACCGGTTAAGCTATTTATGTACTACCTAAAGAATGAAGATCACAGAGATTTCAGAAGATGAAGTTTTTGGGAGTTTCAATTAGACTTATCTCCAAGTTGCACATGAAGTATCTAATTGGAGAAACAAAGAGAAGGAAGCAGAGAGATCTGCATGTCTGAATCAGAAAAATAGAAAACCTAGAGATTCTTGAGAAGATCTAAATATATTTTCTCAAGCTTATCTTACAGTCTGTTTTCAGCAACATCTACTTCATCCATTGGTCCATGAATTCCTACAGTAGTCCCATTACCTAGATAAATGACAGTTATTGCCATTTCATATCTATTTCATCTAAAACAGAAAAATCTTAATTTGAATGTTATAAAATCCCTTTTACTACCTTCCAGACTAAGCTTTATGGGAAAATAAGAGTTTCTGAAAATTCAATAATTGAATTAATAAAAAATCAAAATGGGGATTATAAAATTACACACTTTATTTTTACCAGACATATTCTTACGTTTTATTAACTAAGTAAATGGGGAAAATCCTGGGTTAGCAGAATATTCTATATTCTACTGCTTTCTACTCTTCCAAAATAGCCTTGAAACTGAGTTGAACTGGACCTTTGCAGTTTGGCCTCAGGACAGAGGTAACCTTCCACAGCAAAGAGTCTTTGCAACAGATATCATAGACTGTTGGAGAATTGAACTGCAGGAAAAAGCACACTGGGAGCTTATCCTCCTGCTTTGTTGATCCTCAGTTCTTTCACATGTTCAGAGTTTGTTGGCATATGAACTGAACAGACTTCTAATATGCAAAAGTTTACATAGGAGTCCAGATTAATTTACCATGTCGGTCACTTAGAACTATTGTACTTACCTTTTTTTTTTGCTTTTTCTTACCTCTAACTGATGAACAAAGTGAGTATTTCCTTGAGCACAAACACACGACTGTTTTACATTGCCAAAGTATTGTACAAATACCAGACAGGTAAAATTTACTACTGGAATATATGTCAGTTTCAATGTCAAAGTAAGCCCTAAAAACATCGATCTTTTGTCCATCTCCCTCTAATATTCTGTCTCTAGCAAACAAATTAACATCTCATTGCAAAAAATTTGGAATGTGCTAGAGAGTAATTTTTTTATGGAGCATAAAATAAAAAAATCAGACTGACCCCGGGTTTAATTGCATCCTCTTTATTGCAGTGAACCGTATTTCCTAAATTAGTCATGATCCTAATGCTATGGAGCTATGACAGTTAAAGCTATACCATGTCCTCTTCTCTAATTAGAATGATCTAATGGTTCTGAAAAATTGTACATCTCAATGGTATCTTGTTCTAGCATCCTCTTGTGCTCTTTATTTTGCATTTACAATCTCTAGTTCAGACAAATTATCTTCGCAATTGGAAACCCTTTGACTAGTTAATACAATACCTACAGCTACAATTGATCTGGAAACTGAAAATTCATGTAAACTTATTGTAATAACTTTTTTTTTTCCTTTATTTTTTTAATTAAAAAAATAAAAATCAGCTTTTATACCACAACAAAAATCATACTTGTTACTCACTGTAGCATATCTAATTTTAGATTGCAAACTGCTTGGGGCAGGTGTCATGTCTCTTATGTGTTGTGAAAACTGGATAGTGAACATCACATACCTAAAGAACAACAACAACATGGGACTGGATCATACCCTAAAGTCATATGCACAGACAGCCTTCTTTACAGAGGCTGTCTTGTAGCCCAGACTGAGAAAAGGGGATATGTCAGCTGGTTCCTCAGTGTTGCCCTATAACAATGAAACCCTGCTTGAGATAACAAAAGAATTAGCTGTAGGGTTGAATGAAAAGTGGCCAAATGACAGAAAGAAGTTTAAAAGTGCAGCTAATCTATTAACTATAGCTAAATTTACATTATCAATAAATTCTTCTCTAAAGGCAAACCCTGAGTAAATTCATCAAAATTATAACTTACGCCAGTCATTATTATTTATTTTTTAACTGTAATAATGAAAAGAAGAAATTGTATTTGATTATGTTGGGATTAGCTATCTATTTCAGTGGAGTCACTCCAGATTTATGTTGGTGCAAAGGAGAGCAAAAATTGCCCTAATTCATTCTTCTGAGCTTCTATCAATGTGACTTGGAATAATTTCTGTCTTGCCCTCAAGACATTTTAAAGACACCACAGTATAACGTATTTTCTTTCCTGCCAGCCTGCCAAATCCTGGAAATTTTAAATTAGCTCCTTCTATTTACTAACAAGAACATACATTTTAAACTTTTGTGGAGTTAACTACTAACATTCCCACTGACAACAAATCCTCCAATCAAATTATCAGAACTTATCCAGTCGCTCTAGAAACAAGTATCATCAGAGGCTTTTGGCTTTATGTGCATAGGTTATTTCATCTGCCCAAGCCTCCTTTAACTCTCTTCCTTGAATAATCCAATGAAAACATATACTTGAGCATCTAATTAAAACCAGAGGTAGCAGAAAGGAAAAGAGCTCTAGTCACTGTACAATCTTCCTGCAGATCTCTGTTAGTAGAAATCATCCCAAAACAAAAATAATTTTTTAAGGGGACAGCTACGCTTCATTTTCTTTCTCATACCTGTGATTTTTTTGAAAATACCCATTAGTGTAAAAATAGAAAAACATAAAACAATTATTTAATAATAGACTATTTTTATCTTACATCTTGAGATCTTGAGGAGGAAACAGAAGATTGAAATGCATATCTTCAATTCCTTCAAAAAACAGGACTTAGGCCTGCCACTTTCATTAAACTTCATTACATTGCTTCTGGACAGAATTTTGTCTCACAGTCTCAGTAACCAAGCTTCTCAAAATCACAAAGATAATTTATCGTCATTTTAATCTACTTTGTCTTCAAATCAGTGACCCTTCCATCCACTATTTACCACTAGGTTAGAGTACAACATTTTCAGGATTTTGATGCTTCATCAATTATCTGGAGGTTCTGCCTTAGTTTTGAATATCCACAAGCTCTCAAAGCACTGCAAAGTGCTCGTAATATTAGTCCAACTTGACAAAATCAAGAAATATTTATTTCATTTATCTTGCAAGAAATAACATGCAAGGATAGAAATAGCAAAGCTCATGCCATGTTTAAAACTATGCACTTTTGTATATACAGCTTTTTTAACTTTTCTGAGATTATGCTCTGGTGCAGTGTTGAATTGCAGTACCCAAAGTCTCCAAATTATATCTTCCAAATTCTCTGAGATCCTCAGAAAAATAGAGAAAAACAGAAAGGTAAAGAAGAATTGAACATTTGATAATATTAAATTATCAACAATATTTATGAATGTATATTTTTTTTTACTTTGGAAATACAGAGATATAATTTTAACAAATTGTGCAATAAAATAAAGATTTTGACTGATTTTAAAATTAATATTAAAAGTACTGTAGGGAAAAAAATAAGTTTTAGTAGTGAATTTCACTTTTATGCTTCAGAATTCTTGTCTTATTGTTTAATCTAATCCTTGATAAGTTAAAATGAAAGATTAATAGGTCTTCTATTCATATGAATTAACTTTTAATCACTGTGATTCTATTAATCATTTTATGACAGTATTAATTACATTATTTTGATGCATGTCACAACAGACAGAAAAGAGCTACTTACATTTTCATGGTTATTTTGCTATGTTACAGTAGATAGTCTGAATATCAATCTGCATTTATGCAATATTTTTTAGTTAAGAATCTGTTAAAAATGTGATGAAACAGAAGAAGTTTAAGAACAGTTTTTCATCTTTAACAATCAGGTGTTGTGACTCCAGATTATTTTTTAACTGTGAGTGAAAATTTCCCATTTCAGTTTGATTTCTGTGGTAAGGAGCAGACATTTTCAATCTGTTCTCTTATTTCTCTTTATGTTTCTCCTTCTGGAAAAGAAAAAAATATACACCATTACTTCCCCATGTATCCATTTTTATGGACACAGTAGATTAAAAGGACCTTTGCAAAATTTGGAGTGAGGCTATGGCACATTCTTCAAAGACGAAATAGGGTAGTACAACACTGAAGTAATTATGGCAACTAAACCAAATTAGGAATCAATAAATATCATCCTGCACTGCATTTTACAGGAGGATACCTTCCAGATATGCCATTTGCTTCTGTTTTATGAGTTGTACTAAATTGTTCTGAAGATCTTGTCTCTAGGACATTATATATACTTACAGACATAATGTGCATTGTTGAATATCCAGCAGAAGCTTAAATCAGCTGAATTTAACTTTTGTGCCAATGCCTGGTAGTGATAAAATAATGTTTGCTTCTTTTGTTTTAACTGACTCTGTTAGAAGCCATAGGGCTCACTGTTAACCCACTACAGATTTCCTCTCTCTTGGAAACTGCTCATATAGCTTGGCATTCCAATTTTGTATCTCAGATAACACTATTTTTTCTTATTTGTAGAAAGCATTCATTCTGCTCATTTGTGAACGGTTGCTGTCTCTACCCATATGGCTTTTTAATATTTTTCTGAGTTTCTTAATGTGTTTTATTAAAAAATACATGATTGAAAGAGCTTTTAATAGATATGCAGAATTATGTGGTACAACAGTTAAGCACTTTATTGAGTCCCTTGAAGTACAAAAAGTTGGATGCAGACTGTAGCTGTCATTTCAGCTAAATGCTTCTGCTTTTCCTGGATTGTGAAAGAACACTTCCTTTTCTTTGGTTACCATATTATCAGCCAGTTTCTTATTCACAGATACTGCACTACATGACTTTCAGCAAAGATAACTGTCAGCATGGTAATAGGAGCTGGGAACACATGTCACAAAATTGTAGTGAGCATAGTCAAATGGCATAGACCCATGAGTAAGAAAACTCAAAGATAAAGAAAAGAAGGGATTTATGTCTTTTGTTCTGACTGAGCTTGTCATTTAAAGTGTACTGTATCATCAAATTTCAATCCCTCTAACTCTCAAAGTTTTCCCATTATGGGGGGTGATTCAGAAGACTTTCATTGCTCAAAAGGACCAGTGTTCTCCTTAGGGGAAAAAAAAAAAAATCACAGGACTCTAGGTTAGACCCCCTTCAGGAAAAATAGTCACCAAAAAACAGATGACCCACATGTCAGAAGAGACTTCCTTATGAAGAAAGCTATTCATTCATTTGGCAGTAGATAGGAGTGGGCAACCTGTATCCCATAAGTTAAATGCAGCTTAAAAATTTACTCACACACACTAACAATGCAAGTATTAAACTCATGTCTTTATGGTTTTGGATTACACTATTAATATATTTGCTATTATTGCTGTTGTTTCACTTTGGGTTTTCATAACTTTTTGTTTTGTTTTGTTTTAATACCATTAAAAGTGTTTGGAATTTTACCCTCAGAATAAAAAACAGTTTTTCATCTATATACTCCATCTTACTCCTTTCTCAGTTAAGAAACCACCTTTTCCTTTTTTTGCTTCCTTTCTTATGTTAGTATGACAAGAGATATTGCAATCAGTTCAATGTGCCTCTAGGAATTAGATGTATGATTTTCTTACCCCTAGCTTATTTATGCACTTCTGAAAAGGAAAACTAACTATTTCTTAAGCAAAATATTATATTCAATTTGTCTTTGAATTGTGATAGAGATGATATTACAATTGATTCTGTTACGATACAAAAAAAAAACAAAGCAGAAACATTGCTATGAAATATTCCAGAATCAGAGCTTATTCCCATAAAGATAATTTCAAAAGAACATGTCTTGTTTCATCTGTTAATAGATTCGGGGATACAAGAGGTGATGGACAAAACCAGTGGCATTTAAAAAATGATGTAATAATAAAATAGGTATCAGTAGGGATACTACTGGAAGACTAAGAAACAATCTGTTTTGAAAACAAAAAGCATTTTTGTTGACCTCTATGAAATACAGCAACCTAATGAATCTATAGAGTGTTGTACCTGGATGTCACCCAAACAGTTTAGCTCTTCTCTGCTAGAAGTAGAGATGCACTAAAAGCACATTGTTGCTAATGCAGCTTTTACATTTAGCGAAATTTAGTGAAATATTGATAAGGAGGAACATTAATTAGGACCTTTAGACTGTATTAAAATGCACTGGAAGAGGAAAAAATGAATTACATCTACATAATTTTTAAAGCATTACTTCTAAAGCATCAGCCAAATTGCAACAGTGCAAATGAGAACAAATATTTTTAAGTCTTCCTCAGTCACAGAACACCAATATATATTTTTCTGAAAGAATACAATCAAATGTGTTTGAGGCAACATTTCACATGTAAATAATCTATATGCAGAATATGTACATAATCAGCAAGAAAAGCTTTTAGCCTTTTAAGACTCCCATAAATGACTTCTACAAATAACTGTTATGAAAGTTTCATTCGATTATCTGAGGGTTAGACTATGATATTCAATAATTTTCCATTTCTTGTGAGTAGGTGCATTTTAAGTGAAGAGCTAAAGTAAAATTTGTGTCATACAACATCATTTTCTACGAAGAAAATGTTAGATGATGTCAGTATTTTAATGTTCAAATGAAAACAAGACTAGCATGTGTTATATCTGTATTCCATAAAACTCCTAGAAAATAACATTCATGGATATTTTCTCTGTGTTTGTTGAAGTAAATTTAATTGTGCTTTAAGAATGGAGGCAATCTGCTCCCAAAAGCTGGACAAATACTATATTTGTTACAGAAGTGATTACAGAGATCTTCCTGAGATTAGAGATAATTTGACCTTTACATATAATCTCCAAACACCCCAGTAAGTCTATTTTTTCTTCACAATATCTAAATTAATTGGTTATTATTTTCAAATAAGCTGAGCTTTCCCTCTCCTTCCCTCCCCCACCAATTACATAGCTGTGCAAAACTTCATCCTTTTCCCTCATCATTTGAACTTTTTTTTTTTTTTCTGACAAGGTTTCACAGTTTTCTTCTGGATTATTTGTATCTGAGTCCTACCAGTTAATTTGAGTGAGCAGATAATTGAATCTGATCTAGGCATATGCTGCTTAAGGAGAGGGAATTTAGGCCATTAAAAACTTCCTGCTGAATAACAATCAGTCCAAGTATACCTGTGAATGTCTACTCTGTATATGTTCTATTCCTTAAGTGTATCCCTGATTAGTTGTAATGTAGCTTGGGTGGCTAATTTTGTCAAGGCACTGGTATTTTTCATTCTAGTACCCTGGAATGGACATAGTACTCTGCTGCTGTTCACTTTATGATGATAGTTGACTGAACTCCATGTCAGATCCCATCAGATATACAGAACTTCTGTGATATTGGCGCTACTTTCCTCAGAGTGGCCAAGGTCATGGCTGCTGTCTTCTTAGCAGTGTGAAGCCTGAAGCTGATGTCAGCCTTAGAACATGTAGTGCTGAATCCCCAGTCCCTCCTCTCCCATACTCTCTATCCCCTTATTCCCCCACGAAACATTTGTTAGGGTTATAAGGGCAAGTTTAGCAGCAGCGAGTCAAGGCTGGGTACAACTTACATGGTGTTGTCATCTCTGGGAGCCAGGTCTGCATCAGAAAATGCTCTGCAGGTGAAGAGGCCTAAGAGACCCTATTCACCAGAATGTATTAAACTTTTGTCATCAGTGTAACTCTTCCATTTCACACACGTAAAAACTGCATAAATTCTTCTGTATGCCCCAAAGACTAAATAGAAAAACTCGAATCCTAGTGAAACTTAACATGATAGTGTGTTCTATTATATGGCCTTAACACTTCTGCTTGATTGACTGAATACATTTCCTTACCCAGTGGACGATGAACTAAATAATCAATGAGGCGATATCTCAATTTTTAATTGTTTTGGTGTTTTAACCCCAAAACTTTTACTTATGAGAAGCACTTTTATTTGCAAATATAGCAGTCAGATCAGCAAAATAAAAACATTTTTAATACCTTTTTTCATTTAGTTGCCTAATGGAATATTCCTTTCTTTCTATTAAGTTATACAAATAAATAATAGGATTCAGGAACATGTTTTGCAAATTGTTAGTTTTGCTGTGTATCTTCCAAGCAGATGATACTCTAAAATAAAACAGAGGGTTGCTTTTTGTCTTGTATTCTGAATGAGGTAATTTCTTAAGGTGTAATGTGATCTGTATCATCCTCTCAGAAGTAAACATTGATCCTGATCTTGAATATATGAATAAATAGAAAAATTACTGGTGTTTGATTATTGTGACAGTAGCATCTGAATGTGCATCTGTGGTATGTAGAAGCAGAGGTACTATATGCATATGAAGAGATTGTTCTTAGAGATTTTTCTGCTTCACTGCTGCATAAAGAATTGTTCTGGCATGATTGAGAGGAATGAATATGTCATCTTCTGGAGAAGTGAACACATGGAAGACCTGTGAACTGTCTTACCATGTGACTCTGCTGTTACTGTTAGTTTACAACTCTGAGCTTTCCTCCATATTTATGGGAGGAGTTCTGATTTTCTTTCCTAAATAAAAATTTTCGCGTGATTTGATTGCTACTTTGACTCTACCTTTTGCTGATTATAATAAATTCCTTTATTCTTTGTAATGTCATTTGGTTCTGGAATTTGAGTTTTCACCCTGTAGAAATTTTAAAATTTGACACTTTTTTTTTTATCAGAATGAAGAACACAAAGGTGAATTTTTAACAAAAATAATACTTTGAGAAAAAAGTGTTTCAGAGAAGGCAGAATCTATTCTTTCTGTCATTTGCAGGCCAGTAAACTAGATCTGCCCAACTAGCTTGGGGAACTGGGACCATGCCTGTTTTTCTGGGCAGAGATCCAGCAAAAAACATAGTCAGCCAAGAAACAGTCTGCCCAAGAAACCGTGCAGCCTAGGTTTTCCAGGGAGCCATGGCATTCCTGTATACTACCAGTTGTATGATAAGTTAGCCAGAGCTCCCAGGCACTTGGGCAGCCCACACCCAGACAGGTGGGATTTCAGGGAGCCAGGGAAGCCACGTGTCATTGGACCAGTATGCAAGTAGGCAGAAAAACAAGCACTAACACAAGCCTTCCAACCTACCCATCTGCTTTGCTTTCATGAAGTTTCTGCTAAGTCAACAAAGTTGAAAAGAAAGTCTTTAATTGCATCAGGTAAATTATTTTCAGAAAGAATTGTTGCAAAGTTTTGCTCAGTTCTAAGTGTGGATAATTCAGCAGTGCAAAGGAAGAAATTTTATATAATTTCACTGATGCTCCATTTAAGTTCTACAGGACAGAAGATAAATTGAAGGATGTTGGAGTACAGCCAGAATGCACTACACTCCAGAAATTCCCACCCATAATAATCACTCTTAGGGATGTTTCCATATTGACATAAGATAGAGTAGTCCTAATATTATATATTTCTTATAACTCTTTGATAGCCTCACAAATAGAAACATATAGGTAGTTTAAAAACAAACTTATGGTTGCAGTGACTAGACCTGTGGCTCAGAAAAGTACTTTAGACTTATCCTTACTAGCAATGTAAGACAATCATTAAAATATTCTAAAGCAAAACACAAAGTGCTAGTAAAATTTCTTAAATTACCTTTCAATAATAATAACTATTCAATAAACTGGTTTTTGGTTATTTCTCACTCCTTCTGTCCAGTTTAGAAGATAATCAGTGGACAAATACCCTCTATGGTTTTACCACTTTGGATTGCTGCACGCTCCTCATTTTGACACATCTGGGGCATGCAATCATTCACAAAGGTCATTTTCCACACAAGAAAAGGACAGTGACCAGAAGGCAGCATTTAGGCTGTGAATACACCATGACAATTTAATCAATGAGAAAACCCCAATGTCAAGAACCATCTTATTTCTGTGTTGACAAAGACTGACATCTCATCAGTTGCTTGTAAAACTGACAAAAGACAGGTCAAAAAAGCAGCAAAAAAGGACGAGAAATGTTCTATTACATTAGTCATAAAGATGGAGATAATCTCATTTTAAAATGTTAATTTAATAATTAGCTTGAAGAGCAAAGTATTGCTCACAGTCTAACAGTTGACATATATTTACGGTTTGTGCTCTGTCCTTCTTTACTTGGGGCCTCTAAAAATAACAATTTTTTTCTTCTTCAGTAAATTGCAACAACATGAATAATTTAGCTGAGGTTTAGCTGTCTAAATGACTCACAACAAATACAAAAATCACAGGCTGAAATCCTAAAAAACTCAACAATGTTGACACCTAGATATGGAAGTATTTGTGATGAATAGCATATGAGCATGACTGAAATGTTTGTAAAATACAAAATAGCTTAACTTTCAAATTTTATCCTAATTCACAATTCAAGTGCTTGTGCATCTCCCTTGTTGGGCCAACTAATAAAGATGTGTTGGGCTCACATCACAAATGAGCTCAATATTTACTGCAGGGTTTAAAGATACTATCTATTATTATCTTGAACTAAATAAACACTATTATCTTGAGCATGCTTAGGGATATATATGCCCACGGGACTTCAGAATTGTAAGGGTATGGAGGAAGACAACCACAGCAGCTTCACTGCAAACAGTGTAGGTTTACACCAGTTTGTGACACATGTAAAACTCAGGCTGATTCTCCTAAGAGAACTGTGCCTTTATCTCTAATGTGTGACTAATCATCTGTCTATCACATGGTGAGGTTATATTTATGCTAAAATTCAAAGCCTAACTAGACATCAAGGCATGGAGACATTTAGAAGAGCAAGAGTTTCAAGTAATGTTTCCACTGACTGTTAATTGATTTCTATTTAATAGATCTTTCAAAATTAAATGAATTAATCAAAAATGTTCCTCAGATAGAATGAATCAGATAGATTTGTTGACACAAATGGACTATGCTGATGAGATTTCTGCACACTTTTAATGCACCATGAGATTTTAACTAATGAAAAGAGACAGGATTCTATTTTTTATTTTTATTGTTTTGGGGTTTTTTTATCTCTTAATATATTTTTTATTTTACTATGTTTTTTTTTTCGTTCTTGAAAACTCATCACAGATTTTATCTCCATCCTGAATATACTTTTCTTTTAATATTTAATGGTGAATGTGGTGGTAATGCCAGGTTGGATTTTGGACTTGATGGTCTTAAAAGTTATTTACAACCTCAATGATTCTGTGATTCCATAATTTGAATTAGAGAATTTCAGTGACTAGCTATGCTCAAGCAGGTTTTTAGTCTTGTATGACTCTTAGAAGATACATCTCTTTCATGAGGACTGCAGGGTGTGGCTGTTCTTACTTCAGCTAGTGCTCAAACTTCTTTGGCCATAGTCACACACATCACAGATACAAGAAAGAAATACATACAGATGTGTGGGCTTTCATCTCTACAAGGACCCCACCACAAGTGTATCTTTTGTATTCTCCATGGATTTCTTCTGAATGGATTAAACCTGGAGGAAGCGGTAGTTCAAGAAGACTAAAACTGTAGTGCACAAACTCAGTCAAGCTGTAAAACTGAGCTGTATTTTGCATCATGAAAAAGACCCAAAATTTAGTAATTTTGCATGTTCAGTCATGCTAACTGAAAGGCCTGCTCTATGCAGCTTATTGAAAATGTGGCAAGATTACTTAAGCAATACAAAGAATATGGGGAAAAAAAACCCTGTTCTGTATTTATTTATTTACTAACAGCATCTACCAGTTTGCAGAAAGCTATCAGCCTCTTGAGCCTGACCAATGCCAATGATGAAAGAAGCATATGAATAATCTGAGAAATTGGGCCAGCTGTTTGATCCACAATATCTAAAACTGATATTCCAAAAATGTGTATCAAAATAAAAATCTCTTTGTCTTCTACTAAAAAAGTTTATGAATTTTAATCTGGTCTATTGCTATTTTGAAAAGACTTGATGATAAAAGTTGTGGTCACAGGGATCCTAATAATATTTTTGTGGTCATATTAAATAATTTAAATATTTACAAATGTATAGCTGTAGTTAAAAAATGAATGCACAATATCTTTTACTGGCATAATGACAGCTTATGTTAATGAACTTGTTAGATTTTAGATGAATTAAAAATTTCTATTTACGTTAAGAAAGGTAGAACATGTTATTTTAGGCATAGATATCTGTGTACATTGGCATGACTGATTGGAAAAGCATTGTAAAGAGTTAAGTATGAGAAAATAAAATTGTAGTTGTTTTACATATGAATCTAAATAGTTACTTAGATTCAGAATTATTTTTTGGTTATACTACCATTGATCTTTTCTGAGTTTTGATTGATTTATAAAAGTTTATGGACAAATTAATTAGGACCTGAGTACAATATCCTTATTCCCATTACTCACACAAATATAATCGGAATAAGTTTAGCACTGCAGTGAGGCTTTGAACATGATCCTCTTGAAAACCTTGAACATGCTTTGCTTATTAATTTACACTGCTGAAATATATCCACTTTTTATTTACATTATTGGGGTGGGGTTTTTGTTCAAAAATAAAATTTACAAGAGCATAAAAAATACGATCATAGAGCATTAAAGAATTAACAAACATGTTAATCAGGACAAATACTTAAGGCATGCCCGGGGTGCCAGAAGAATCAGTTTCAGTACAGCTACCTGTGTAAAGCCTGGGCTTCAGGCTGGGGATTAAACTCAAAGGCTGGTTTTGCTACATCTTGTACTAAGTAATTAATAGGATGTCTGATGCTTGACTGAATTTACAATACTTGTGAAGAAAGAGATTGCTAAGAATGTGATCTACAAGAGCCTGTATGACCACATAGTGGTCATTACTAATATTGCTAAGGCAGTCATAGATTACTTTCCTCATCACAGTTTGTGAAACCATTCCTTAAAGGATTCTTAACATGGAATTTACCATCTAGGCTAGACCCAAAAAACCCCCAAAGTGGACTTAGTTGAATGAGATGTGAGAAATGTGAGTCATACCAGTCTCTAAATGACATTGAAAAATCCCTGACAACCATCAGGTACATTGCCTAAATTCCATAGGTACTTCATTGCTTGACTCCAAAAGTTGTCAGGGCACTCAGATGCACATTGGTACCCTAAAGAGTCACATTTTAGCCTGGAGCAGCTAAATGCCTCAGCACTGTCTTGCCTGACTTGGATCTAGAAATGAGGCCATGAGAGCACCGTGGAAGTCTTGTTGTCAGTGCAAGGAATAAGCACACAGTCAGACTGCTTGTGATGCACAGGTGAAGAAACCATCTGCTTCTCCTGAATTAGCTTAAATGAGTTTGGGTAAGGGAGCCTCATACATATTCACAAATATCCTATTTTCCAGTTAGAGCCCTTCCAAAATGACATATAAAGGGCTTAAATACTTGAATATGTAAAGAAAATGTGAGATGAAGTCTTCATCATATTATGTGTGTTATAGTTAGTCATCTGTGAAATAACAGCAGGTAGTACCAGCAGAACGAAAAAGTATTTGTCCAACTAGTTTTGCCTTACAAAGAGGAAGAGATAAGGGAAAGCATTTCAAACAAGTTTCAAGCATGCCTACTGTCTAGGAGGAAATGGGAAGATGGCCCTAATGAACTGGTGGTACGCTGCTATAAGCATGCTGAGCAGCAGATGAGAAAACATCTATGAAGTTTCACAGATATAAAATTTTAGCTGGGAAGAATTTAGAAAAAGGGGAAAAAGGTTATAAATGTAAATGACAACTGAGTTTTAGAGCTCAGTGCCTAAAATGTTGTCTAATGACCTTTTCTACATTTAAGCTTGCCTTTTCATTGCTCCACTTTTGCAAAACCAAAAAAAAACCAAACAAAAAAAACACAAAACAAAACCAACAAAAACAAAAATAAAAACAAAAACCAAGGAAAAAGAGACTAAGCTAAGAGAAAATATGGAAGATAAAATATGAGCAAGAACATTACATTCATTCAACTGAAGGAGGTAAAGAAGTTATAATGTTTCCTTTTTCTTTCTATAAGGAAACAAAACCTCAGTGTTTTGTCAACACATTTTGAGGTTCAAAGAAATGATCTGACCTTCAGTTGGGATGGTCACATCTGCTTTCTCAGCCTACATACATACACAAGTTGACAAGTTCACTTTTAGTAAAGAAATTTCAGAGAGGAGTCTTACCTAATTCCATCAAAGCAAGATCATTCGCAATTTTAATAAGGATTTTTCTCTCAGCATCCAGAAAACTCCAACATCTCATTGGTAAGGCTTTGGACTTTAATCAGAATATTGAAAATTTTTTACTATTGTAAGCATCAATGTTTAAAGCTGAAACAATATAAAATTAATTTCAGTATTATTTCCAGCTGTTGTTGGTTTTAGACACAGGGCTAAGCTGTACACATGCAATCCTGGGCAGTGGGCTCAAGGTGTTTCTGCTTGAACATGGTGACATCCAGAAGTCTCTTCCAACCTCAATGACTGTCATATCTAGGACTTTCTCTCTGGGGGTATATACATATAAAATATATATATATATATACCAGGGGTATATCCTTCTCCCTTGAAAACTCTCAGAGGAGCCAAGGGATGGCATTCTGTTGGCACTGAGGACATCACCAGAGCTCCTCCACCTGGATTGCTGGGCTGCCGCTTGCCAGATTCTTGTGCACAGGGAACATTTCTCATCACAAGATCTGATACACCTGAGGTTAAAACCCATCTGCAAGGTCAGAAGAAGATAACCAAATGTCTTGCAAAACAGGCTTTCTCCCTTTGGGACACCTGTCTTCCTGGCTGGACAAACAGTGATGGGTGGCTCCTGTGGGTGGTGGGACTCCTCTTTTATGTCAGAGAGTGACTGAGACACTTCCTAAGCTTGCTGCCTTTCGGCAGCTGCAGGCTCTGTCCCCTTATATTTTGTCCAGGACTTCTGTGGGCACACATGCAAAGTGTGAAGGCTCCAGAAGGATCATGGTCTTGATCCTCAATCTCTGGCTTGGTGGAGAAAAGCAGCTCGAGGCACTGAGTGAAGGCAGCCTCTTTCAATATTTGTCTCCTGTCTGCCCAGCTGTGAGTAGCTTTGGGTCTAACACAGGGGCTGTCCCAGGGGCTGTGGGTGCAAGGGGGGTGTGACACATGATAAACAACAAGGAGAGACAAGGCACAGCTCTCTTTGGTTTGTTCCTACAAGGCTTCCTGAGATAAAGACAGTTGCTCATCACTCCTAGTGACCGAGTCTGAAAGGAGCTGTTCCTGCTCTTTGGTCTGATCCAGAAACATCAGCTCCTTCATTCTCAGAGTCAGATGTACCAAGGCATCTCGGAGGAGGGGGCCCTGCAGCAAGGCAAGCAGCAAAGGACCATGTCCTGCATATGGTGTAGGCATACAATGAATCTGAATAGTATGGAGGTGGCTTTTCAGTGGAAACGTGCCCAGGTGAGGGCACAGAGCAGATCTTTGCAGCAGCCCTACAACTTGCACATTGAGAAGATGGAACGAGGTTCTCCACAGCAGTGCATAATGGTAGGATGAGCAGCAGTGACCCTCGCCTGAAACAAGACAAGTTTACACTGGATAGACAGGGCAACATTTTTCCCTATGGGGACAGTCCAGAAAGGAGAAAAGTGCCCAGAGAGACTATGGTGTCTGCATCCCTGGGGCTTCCCCAGAGAAAGCTTTAAAGAGCCCTGGACCATATTGTCACATCTTCTGATGCTGCTTTGAGCAGGAGGTTTCACTAGTCACCTCCTGGCATGCTCTCGAAACTGAATTTTCCCATGACCCCATGATTTTCTTTTTCCATGCTGTTTCCCCTTCCAGATAGATCTGCCCATTCTCCCATCTTTAGGTTCTCCCCTAGGCATTTTAGGATGAGTCAATCTTACATATTTATACAAAGCCCTGAACAATATCCTTTGGAAATGTCCGAGTACCCTAAATGCTCTTGTCCTTCATCCTGCAATGACTTCTCCAGCAACAGAGGCACTGACCCCCTTCAGCCTGCAAGGCCTTTACACAGAATTTCTGTGGGTAACGCAGCTCAGTTCAGAAAAGAACTGAATGGCAGACAGTTCAGCAAGGAAAAGTGTGGAGTCCTGCACCTGGGAACTAACAACTCAATGAATCAGCACATGCTGGGAGGACATTTGCAAAATGGACTTGAAGGGAGCAAGCAACAAACAGCGGGTTAAGCTCTGTGCCCTTGTGGAAAAGAAGGCCACCAGTATTCTGGGCTGCATAAGGAGGAGTCTTGAGAGCAGATCAAAGAAGATGATCTTTCCCTTCTCAGCAATGCTAAGGCCATCATTGGAGTACTGTGTTCAGTTCTGGGCTGAAAAACTGCTGGACTTTCCTTTCTATCTCTACTAATGAAGAACCACATAGGTGATGAAGGACCTGGAGCTTCTCCCATAGGAGGAAAGGCTGAGAGAGCTGGGACTATTTAGACTGGAGAAGGCTCAGGGAAAATCTCATCAATGTATATGAATATCTGGAGAAATCTGTAAGGAAGGCAGACTCTTGAAAGAGGTATCTCTTGAAATGACAGGACCTGAGGCACTGAGCACAAATCAAAACACAGGAGGTTCATGCAAAACAGAAAGAAACTTCTTTTCATGAAGATTAGTGACCAAGCACTGGTACTCTAGTTACCTAGAGAGGTTGTGGAGTCACTGTCCCTGGAGATTTTAAAATGTTGCCTGGATATGGTCCTAGGCAACCATCTCTGTGTAGCCCTGTTTGAGCAAAGGGCCACCTTCAAACCTTGGCCACTTTGTGATTTAGCAAGCTGTTTTATTTTAGAGAACAGGATAAATTTAATTGTGGAAGTGTCTGGCTTCTTATTTTTTCTCTTTTTTTTCTACTTTACTTGACAATTATTAATGAACCATAACCTGTTTACCTGATTATTTTTGCTTCACTTCCATTAAGATGATTACACACATGCATGAACATATACACTTCCCTCCAGATATGCTGCTAACAGTCTACTGTAATATTGTCCTTCAGCAATATAATTTATAATATTTTAGAAACTTCATAAGAGCACAAATATTAACAGAAATGTTTTGTTTTATTACAGATACATTTGTAAATTTTCAGCAAAAGTTTTCTCAATGGCAAGCCATTAAAACTAATACCAAAAATCTTACCCAGCAGACTACTTAAATTATAGAAATTAATGTATCAGCTGGTAACTAAATATGCAGAGTGTCTTATCCAGATTTCACACCTTCTGCCTTCCCCAGACATATCATCAGACCAATGTGTTTTACAGAATGCCCAGATGATCAACAAATGACAGGTGTTTTCCTTTCTCCTTCTGTTGGTTTACAAATCCACCTTTAAGTTCAGCATGTATGCAAGACATTGAGTGGAGAGTATATTTTAACATGCATTTAAAGCCTATGTTGAAATTCAGAAATTGTTCTTTGCTAACTGTTACAAACCTTTGTTTATAACTGTTCTTTATAATTATGCTGGGGAAAAAGGCAAATTGGTCAATTTCAGTTTTATTTGGGTAAAACACCAAAACCCACAAAAACAAGAAAAAGAACCAGAGTTTAAAACTTCTGGTTAATTTAAAAAATTTATTTTTTAACACAGCTGATGACAACTTGCATGTTTGTTCTTTTATTCCTGTTTGTTTTGTCACTTCTACACAATTCCAGTAAACATAAATTTGCTCTAGCACTTCATGTATTCACAGTAAAATTTAATTGCATCTGCCCATACAAATCTCAGTATGCACAGTGATTACAACAAAAGAGGTTGATAAAAAAGGTAGCAATAGAAAGGTAAGAGAATATATGAAGAATGTGAGTGTATAATTAATTATAGGTTACCCACTATAAGTTTTGAGCTACATGATAGACAGTATTTCTCTTTTCTGAGCACTATAGAGAAGCGCAGAGAAAGATAAAGACAGCAGGATATTGAGGTGAGAAGTAAGTTCATAGACGTTTAGTATTGACCAGCTTCAGACTCAACACTGGTATGACAGTGGGTATAAATATGCAATATGGTTTCACACATGTAGGAAACCAGACAGTGTGCTGGAAAGAAGAAAAAAAATACAACAAAATAAGAGAAATAAAAATATAAAATACAATACAGGAAGAACAGGAATAAAAGCAGAATTATGTGTTCTCAGTGTTTTCCTTAATTATTTCCAGATCTTCATAAAAACTAAGAAGCATCTCAAAAATATCAAAGACTGGAAAGAGGAAAACATGTAGAGAACAGAATGAAGAATAAAGTGGTTTTCTTTTAAAGTCAATTCAGAATCTTCATACTATGTTAAGAATGAAAAAGAATTTGGAAAATAATTCATTCTTGACTGACGTTAAGTCTGCTTAAAAGTACCTTCAGTGACAGAAGGTTGACAGGTTTCTTCGGCAAACTTTCGAATTCTTCACTACCTTTTTCTTTCAAAAGTGTTTTATAATATGTCTTATACTAGACAATGAGTCTTTTTTATTGCAATTTAAGCCCATTACTTTTTTTCTGATACAGAGAGATATACAAACCCTTTCTTTGAATAGTATTTTATTTTCTTGAAATCTATTAACACATTCTTCCTAAATCGCCTCTTTATTTTATCTTTCCTTGAAGGTTATAAAACCAAGAACTTCAATCAGTCTTTTTGTTCAGTTGGCTCTCCATCAATTGCTCATTATAAAGCCTGGTGAAAGAAAATTTCACAGAATATCCAGGTGTATTCATGAATGCTGAATGGACTGTAAGGATATCTGTATGCCTCTTGTGTGCCATAATAAATGTTTTGTCACAATGTCCACTTTTTGATGTTGCTAACTCATGATCATTGGGATTCGTTTTGTTTGCTCATGTTGACCTTGACATCCTCTTACTTGGAGACCTGCAGAACTTTAACCTAAACAGATGTTCCCTAATTTGTATATGTGTAATTTATTATTTCTGCCTGAGTATCTTGTAGTTGTCTCTATTGAATTGCATTCTGTTATTTCAAACATGCTTCTTATTTGTCAAGATTATTTTGAATTCTATTGCTGTCCTCCAAGACACTTGCATGCTTTCCTGAACCTCTTGTCATATGTATATATTCTCTATTCCAGTATCCATGCTTCACTTCATAGTGAAGCTTCAGCATGGAGTCTTCAGATTACTGAAGCAGACCTCACAAGAGAAGTAAACAGAACAGCAAAAAGAAAAAAAAAAAAGAAATATTGTAAATAAAACTAGTGTATCAGTAGGCAAAAAAATAGAAGCAGAAAAATAATCAAAACAATATATGGATTGTGCTGCATGAAAATGTGTGTCTGGATTGTTCTATCATTACACAAGGTGATCCTTAGTAATAGTGATCCTTTTTTTACTGGTACAACTGTAAAATCATCTGCAGATATCTTCAAGCAAAACAACTTTCTTTTTGTCCTGAGATTTTAGAATATTTGAGTATTTACAGACTCTTGCAAGAGAAAATAGTGTTTTCCAAAATTATATATAAATAAAAAGGACAGTTCAGCAACTGACACAGAAATCTGTGTTCCTCTTTAATTAGTGTGACAGATCATCCGATTCTGTTTGTCTTTTGCTAGTTTTAACCTCCACAGTGAAGAGACATAAAGATGTTACTTCCTAAAGCTAAAACAGCAACAAGAAGAAATATGGCAGTGTATCTTCTCTGTTTTCATTTTCATTCTAATCTTCTTTCTTTCCAAATTTCAGGATATTAATATAGTTGTAGTATGGGATGACTGCACTGTCAGTATATTAAACACAGAATAAACACAAATTCACTATGGTACAGATCAGCACTCAAACTCTTTTCTTCCATATCCACAGTACAGGATGTAGATCCATAAACTCCCCCAGACAGAGAATAAATACTCAGTCTTCGGGTATACTTACTTTTCCTCTCCAAACAATTATCACAGATGACTTACTTCATATTAACATCATGTTGTGATTGTATCAGTAAGAGATATAGCCACAAGGTGTGTAGAAGTGTCCCAATGCTTTTAACTGCATGTCAAGTGCTTAGTTCAGCCACTTCACAACGGCTACTGTTTCTTTTATACAGCCCATTTATAACAATATAGTTTGACTAAAAATCATCAGCCAGATACAGGAGTCATTAATCACCATATCTTCTTTATATATTTGACTGTCATGTAATAGATCTGCTCTAAATCTTGTATCTTCCACTACTTTTGAGCTAATTTAATCTCTTTCCTTAGTAGCAAGAAATTTAAGGTAATCTTAATTTATTATGTTCCTTTCAATTGAGTATTGTACTTTTCAGAATTAAAAGCATATACAAAAATCCACTCCCCACAAAAAAAAAAAAAAACAGACAACAACAACAAGAATAAAAACCCCAAAAAAACCCCAGAAAAACCCCACAACCAAATAATGAAAACAGGAAAACAACTGTTAGGACAATGTTGGGCACAATGCAGTCATTGTTATATGTTAAGACAGCCAAGACACTATAGTGGTGGAAACTAAGAAAGTCTACTCTTTGTGGCAGACTAGGACTATGCCCTCATACTCATACCATTGGATTACTATAATAGATACTGCACTTGTGTAGATTATGAAAGGTTCACATAAAAAAACATAAGAGGCTTTTATTTATTGCAATTTAAGTCAGATACAATTCAATAATCAGGAGAAAATTCTCTTGGTTGTAAAACTGTTGATGGGCAACTGTTTGAGATGAAGTTTTCTTTATGAGCATCTCTCACGTAGTGTACTAAGTATTCTAAAAATTATGTATTTTTACTCTATACATTCTACCTATTCCATGGTGTATTTAATATATAAAATCCAATTAATGGAATTTTAATTCTGGTAGAACCAATATTACACATCGGTAATTATGATTAATGCACAAGAGATACAAATTCTAGTCATACTGATTGTAGTAAAGACTATTAAATATATACCAGATGTAAGCACTTTGTTAAGGCTACTTCAAAAAATATCAGCATTTTGACTTGAAAGGACAAAGTACTAACATCTGTTACTTTTGTTCAGTACTTCCCTCTACCCATGTCTGTATGTGCAGTTGTGTTTGTGCCAACATGCCTTTGTGCAACAGTGTGTGCATACACACCTGCATCAGCTTAGCTGAAGTAAAATAGTACCCAATCCTCTTTAAAGAATCAACATTTTAAATAATCTAATCATAATTTTGCTGTTTTTCAATGCATTATAATTTGCTATTTCTGCATATATTCTTGTTTAATCTTTGTTTTAAAGCATTGCATTTCATTGTGTAAAATCAAATGTATGAAATATACTAAAGTTCAAAAGTGTGCAAAAGATTAATTATTTATGATTGTAGCTTATCTCCTTGTGTATCTGAACCTCTAACCCCAGAAAAAAATTCAGTTTTCAGGAAAGATTTTTTTTATAAATGGTGGCTATGAAATCTATCTTTCATCTGTAAGAATGATGATGTTCATAAAGATCATGGGCCTAATAATATTGTTAAAATAGTTCATATTAGAATGAATAAATGTAATTTTTAGGTTTATTTGATTCATAATTTAGGAGAAAGTTATCTAATTTTGCTAAGACATTTTGTACTGCCCAAAAGTGGTCTTAGTTGAATGAGATGTGAGAAATGTGAGTCATGTCAGTCTGTCTCTAAATGACATTGAAAAATCCCTGACAACCATCAGGTACATTGCCTAAATTCCATAGGTACTTCATTGCTTGACTCCAAAAGTTGTCAGGGCACTCAGATGCACATTGGTACCCTAAAGAGTCACATTTTAGCCTGGAGCAGCTAAATGCCTCAGCACTGTCTTGCCTGACTTGGATCTAGAAATGAGGCCATGAGAGCACCGTGGAAGTCTTGTTGTCAGTGCAAGGAATAAGCACACAGTCAGACTGCTTGTGATGCACAGGTGAAGAAACCATCTGCTTCTCCTGAATTAGCTTAAATGAGTTTGGGTAAGGGAGCCTCATACATATTCACAAATATCCTATTTTCCAGTTAGAGCCCTTCCAAAATGACATATAAAGGGCTTAAATACTTGAATATGTAAAGAAAATGTGAGATGAAATCTTCATATTATATGTGAATCTGAGGCCCTTGATATGCCACAGTCCCATAGAAAAGAATTGAACATTTGAAACTTCAAATAAGAAGGAAGACAAAATCCAGAAGATAGGAGGAAGCTGGTAACGTTTCTACTATGGTTTTATTTTTGTTTAATTTTCTCATCAGTAGTTTTCCTTGCTTTAGTCTGATTTTTTTTCCTAGTAAAAACATCAGTCATCTTAAAATTTTCTTCTGTCATTAAATTAATTTTGGCTTACAACATCAATTTTCTAAACCAAAGTAAGTTTTGCTACCTATGGTTGTAAACCTAGTCTTTATTTTTGTTAATATAAACAAAGGTTTCCTTTTTCTCTCTATCCTTAGTCTTCCTTTGCTGTGAGGAATTCATTTGTATTGAATGGAAAATATATGAATAATGTCTGATTTGCCTATGTAGTTTCAGTAGGTAATTTAGATATCTTAAGAGCATATAATTCTTCCCATTTTTCTTCTGGAATATTTTACTGTCCTCTACTTGTTTCTAATTTCAGATTTTACTGGTATTTTAATTATTCTGATTGGCTTCTTTTTCTCATAATACTTTTTCACTCCTGTTTTGATGCCCTCTGTATTTTCCTTCACATGTCCATTTAATCTTGAATAATTAATGAAAATAATCGTAGCTCTCTAGGCACTGATTCTGGCATGTAGTCTTATTGTTAGCTGTCAGCTTACAAAATGTAATGCTCCTATGAGGGCATTTTCAGAAAGTCACAGAATTCAATTATTCACTTCCACAGAACAAGAATCACAATGTGTTAATACTTTCCTACAGTGGATTTTATATTTTGGCATTAGATCACAGTAAGGCTGCAGCTTTTCAAAATCTGGCAAAGTAAAGGAGAGTCACCAGATGGAGTCCTCAGGTAACATACTGAAATCAATGTAGTTTATTAATACAGAAGTGTTTGGGTAGGCTGTGTATTAATCTCAACCTTCAAAAGCAAACCGACAATGACTTGCCAGATTTTGGAGTTCACAGAAAAGGAGACCCTGCTAACTGATGAAGTTATTTCACGTATTTGCCTAGATTTATTTTAAAGGATCTTTGGAAGGTTTATCTACCATGTGCTACTGTATTCCTCTGTCTTCCCAGCCAAATAGATAGAGTTCAGCCTTCCCATTTAAAAGGAGTCCAGGCCGAATAATTATATACTCCAATTGTTCTCCATCTGCTGCTTGCTTGATCTACAAATGCCTTTTCAGGAAGCAAACAGCAGAAGCTCAGCTGCTCAGAATTTCCATCTGGGAAACTGCAAGTTGCTATGATCCAGTCCTTAGAAGAACAAACTCTTTCTTGATACAGTTAAGTATAGATTTAAACCTACAGGAAGGGTAAATGATTTTAGAATTATCTCATTTACACTGGACTGGTACTAAAGGCTAGGCAGAAAAAAAAAATCAAGCAGGAAATAAACTGCCTATGACATCTTTTTCTAAGCTAGAGCTCTGCAAATGAGAACACATGCTGCACTGTTGAAGTCGTAGAAGATAGCTGTGTCTAAATGATACCAGTGAATTCCAGAAAACATTTATTAGGAACAAGTTCATATTTTTTTCTGTATTCATGTGCCTCTAAGCTTTTACTATGGGGTAAATTTATTAAAAGCACAATTCCTAAACTTCAGAGCTATTGCTAGAAAAATAGAAAAGATTTCTCTGTGTAAAGTTTGCTATAGTAATACAAATCTGATTTCTTTTAAATGCACAAAAAAACCTACCAGCATAAATATAACTTACTTTGTGTTTATTTTGCAGAAACGTGATAAAACTATCAAAATGAACATTTTAATTTTTTTATTTTTAACTTGTTCTTTTTTTTATTTATTACAGAAACGGAATTCTACTTTTCTTTCAATTGGTAGGATTAAAAGGAAGGTTTTTTAGTCACAACATTGATTTCATTTTTTGCTTTATAGGAAACAATCTAATATACAAAATAAATTATTTGCAGAACTAGAATTTTATCTTGTTCATAAAAGGCAGTGTGTTTTTAAATCTAAATCGTATTATTTTAGCATGTTATAATTTGAAAGATTTCTATGACTACAAAGCATACTGGAGCAAACTTCTAGCAACAACTTTTCCTGGAAGACAACAAAATCATAGATGCATGCATGGAAGGAGAGAAAAAAAACCTCACACCTTCTGTTCCTTACATTAAAGAAAAAAAAAAAAAAGTATAGAAGTTAAAGTATGAAAATCAGAGAAATAATATATCACAGGTATTAACATTTTTAGCATAATATATGTTTAATGTCTAATTAATGATTTCAGCCTGCTCCAACTGTCCCATTGCAGGACATTGCTAGGCTCCAAAGCTAATGTGGCTTGGATGCTGAGAAAAGATGGAATACACTGCACAAAGTCATGAGAATGTAAAAAAAAATTAAAAATAATAAAAAAAAAAGTGAGAGGCAGTCATGAGAATACGAAGAAGGACCAGAAATTCTGCTGGAAGGTATGTCAAGTAATTGTCAAGTAATACGGATGCCAGAGAGCTGACAAAAAACCAGCCAATTTGGCTTCACAAAGAGCAAATTGTGCATGACTAATCTTACAATGGAGTGATTATATTGGTGGACAAGGGGCAAGCAATTTATATCATCTACCGGGACTTCTGTAAATCATTTGTTAAGTCTCCATACTGCATCCTTGTGGCTATATTAGAGAAATCGAGGTTTGAAAGACAAGCCATTTGATGGATAAGGAATTGGTTGGATGGCCACATCCAAAGAGTTTCAGTCAATGGCTCTACATCAAAATCAAAATCAGAAAGAAATGGTGTCCCTCAGGGGTCTGTACTGGGACTGTTGCTGCTGAATATTTTTATTAATTACATAGACAGTGGGATCAAGTGCACCTGCAGCAGGTTTGGGGATGACTCAATTTGAGTGGTTCGGCTCTTATGTTTGAAGGAAGGGATGTGAGCCAGTGGGTTCTTGAGCAGTTTGAGAAGTAGGTCAATGGAAGTTAGTAATGAGGCACTTGAACAGGTTGCCCCAAGAAGCTGAGGATGCCCCATCCCTGGAAGTGTTCAAGGCTGGGTTGGAGGGGCTTTCAGCAACCTGAGCTAGTGAAAGATGTCCTCAGTAGGGGTATTGGGATTTGATGATTTTTAAGGTCCCTTCCAACTCAAACCATGCCCCTGCAGCCTGCTAAGAGACTGTGGTGGAGCAGATATCCCCACTGAAGCCTTGGGAAAGACCCCGAGAAGAGCACATCAGAGAGAAATTGTTACAATCTGCCCTGCACAGCTGGAGAGGGAGAGATAGAAAATTTGTGAATAAGTTGATGAAGTTGAGGTTGGGAAAAACAGTGAAGGTGGGAGAAAATGTTTTGGAGTCTGTGGGTTGGTTTTATTTTTACTCTTTCTCATAACCATACACTTTTTTAACTGCCAATAAATTATTTTTTTCCTCAAGTCTGTTTTGTTATGATGGTAACTGGTAAACAATGTCCTGCTTCTATCTCAAGAGTAAAAATTATTTTTAAAAATAGTTTTAAGCTTTTTAAATGGTATTTAAAATTAAAAACTCCTCTTTTTAGTCAAGCAGGGATTTCGTCTGCACAGATTATTTACCAGCAGAAAGTCTCAGATGGAATGTCCTAGTAAAGCAACTTTAGTGCATTAAACCTTACATTTAAAAGTTTTTTGTAGAAGTTTCTTTGTCCTTAAATGTTTTTAATTCAGTACATGACATGAAGTGTTCACAAGAGCTTTTCTTACAGCTGTTTTGTCTGTGATTTTCTCAAAGATATTCATACCTCATCCTTGAAGTTGTGTGTAGAGTTCTCAAAAAAATTTAAATTTGCTTCAAGTGAAAACAAGAAAAAGCAAGTGATTAGGATGTTCATAAGAGGTGTTGATACACGGTGAAGTTATACTAAAAAGTGTAATTAAAGCATTTTATTAAACTTGTTCAGTGCCTTTCAGCTTGTCAGGAGAAATCATTACTACAGGTGTTTTCATTCTAAGAAGCAAACAAAATGATGAGGGATTAGAGAGCAAAACCCTTCGGGAATGTATCTTTTAGTTACCATGCTGATGTTACTGCTGTGTGATGCTGCAGATATAAATTTGCTGGCTGTAAATTTTTTTAGCAATTTATGGAAGTAATCACTACAAAGACAGTCTTAAATATATTATACCTTCCTTTTTGTCTTAGAAAAAAGTACAGATAGTAATATAGCTGCCGAGCATTCCTCAGCAGAAATAGGTGCTTCAGTGATCTCACTATATGAAACAGTCCTTCACATGTGACATATTAGAGATTAAAGTATGGTATAAATAAATTTTATACTATTTATGTCCATAGGTACAAGAAGCATCAGAACTAACTACTAAATGCAACACAGCTCATTCTCACCCATTCACACATTCTTAAGTTCATGAGGTTGCAATGTCACAATGGGTCATGACTGAATCACACTGTGTCTAGGAGCTCTGCATGGGTAGCCATGATCACTCATTTTACTGCAGCTCTCAAAGAGACATGAAGTTCCCTTTATATTCAGAACTATATTGGTAATTAGAAAGATGTCCAGCTTCTTCTGTGGAAGAAATAGGTGGACACAATTTTGTTTCTCAGTTTGTGGTCAAGGAAATACAACACAATTATTTGGATCCTGTGCCATTTATTGAAACTGTTGCTTTCTTTTAAAGTCCATCACATTTAGTTGTGGGACGACTTAGTTCCAGCCTTTGAAAAAGTGTTACTAAGCAAAATTTGGCTCTTGGCATGTTTTGTACTCTGAATGTTGGTCAAGCTGTGGATTTCAAAAAAGGTAGCTCTGAAATTAATTAATGTGGACTTAATAATTAAAACAGCCGTATCAGCACCCAGTAATTTCTGCTACATTAGTCAGTTCACAGAGTTTATTTACTTTATCTGAATTAATTAATTCTCCTTTCAGCACAGTCATTTATTTTCAAGGTAACTGTGATTCTGAACTATTCAGCCGTCCAAGTGAAAAGAATTCAGTATGGTATTAGGGAATTATATTGTGCCTCCCTTCTTATCTTAAGAGCCTCTAAGTGTGTTCGGGGTTGTAAAGGGAAAAGTATGACTGTTTTCCTAATAGAACGAAATTCCCTGTCATTATGAACAGTACCTTGCATCCCGTATGACAGGAGATGTTAAAACTGGCACATTAAAATGTTTGTCTGTTTTATTTAGAAAAATTAAAAGTGCTAATCTCTGTATAACTCTAGATTTATAAATCCAGATCCTAAATTCCAGCAGTTCTTCCCTTTTTTGTGTAACTGAATAAAATGTAAGCAGAATGAGTTCTTGGCCATCCTTCAGGTCCCATTTCCGTGAGACATACAGGATTGTGGCACTGAGCATGAACTATGACAAGATTTGAATTATTTCCACAGAAAACTCACTCCCACAAACTTCCCACCATTAGAAATGTTACAAAAATAGCCAATAAGCTCAGAAAAAAAAGGAAATATACATCTGCTGTTGTTTTGCTGAGCAATAAGTGGATATATCAGGGTTGGTATTATAATAAGACATGGAATCTTTAAAAGGCCTTAATGGACTAAAGACAGAAAGTGTGTTCAAGTCTCTGTGCAGATATTTCACTGAATTCTGCATGAACAGTTTTTGAAACGTTCAGTTACAGAAAAGTCTGAAAAAAAATGACTTGTCATTCTAACTCACCAAAACCCATGCCATTAACCAATAATTCCTGTATCATTCCCGGAAAGAGTAGAAAATTGAAATGAAGCTTTTATTGCCTTTAGAGTATCTTTAAACTGATTATTCTGGTCAACAAAAATAATTTTTAAAACAGGCATCCAAATATAAACTCTCAGAAAAAATAAAAGAGGCAAAGAGTAGAATAGAAGATGACACAAAAGAAAACTAGCATGAATAGTCACAATGTTCATTGCAGACCTGAAAATAAAATTTTGATCTTCTAAATTCTTATTAGACATCTATTTATAAGTTAAATTATCTTCAAAATTGCTAATATAATGATATATCTTTCAAAGCAACTTTGAAAAATCGATTAATATTTTGGCAGCCGGTACCATACTGTTTTTATATCTTTATTATACTAATGTAGCTGGTAAGCAGACAAGGTATTTTTATTACTGTCATGATTAAAAACAAAAAAAAAAAAGAGAAAACCAAACTCATGTATAATGCCTCAAATACACTCTAGTTTAAAGAAAAATAGTTATCTATTCTTTCTATTCTTTCCATATAGCATTTTGATGTGAAAAAATGTTTTCTTACAAAAAAAATCAAAAAAACTCTAATTACGTTATTATAATAAATTCTAATTACATATTTTTAGCTGTTTTAACTTTTTTCGTTTTAGGGTTTCTTTCATAAACCATATAAATAACAGGTACAATTATTTTGTGAGTTTGTCCTTGATTAAGCTAAGAAGTGTTTCCAGCTGGAATGATTATGTTTAATCTTCTGTGTTACAGAGGGAAAGTAATCCAAAAGACAACAGTAAATAATTGTGTTTCCACCTTGGTTTAAGTCTGTATAATCAGTGTTATTGAATAGGATAAATAAATAGCAGAAGATAGCTCACATTGTCCAAATGAGTGTTACCTGATAAGAGTAATACCTTGCTCTGTGAGCCAGGATCTTTTTTGGTAGATGGAAGATTAACAATCTAAAAATGCTCTTAAAGTCTTTGTCTCTTACAAAATGTTTTCCTTAAGTGGTATTAAAAAAATTGTGCAGTCTAACCTTAAAGAAAGGGCATTTTAATGCTGGAGAGTGTGTGTTTTCTTGTTCTGCTCTGGTTTTACTTTAAGAATCTATATCAATAACAGGTTCACATAATTGACCTTTCACTGCAGTGAGGAGAAATATTCTAATATTAGACCATTGATAGAAAAGACCAGTTAGGTCACCAATGTCACAGGTTTTTGAACCATCCTTACATTGTGTGGGCTTTCTTTGTTCTCCTGACAAGTGTATCCACCAAGCTCCACTTATCAGGAAACATCCTATGAGTTGGAGGTCTGAATGTAATTTCCAGGACAACCAAAAGGAGTTGACATGGTGGCTGTTATAAATGCAAAGGCAAATTTAGGTTAAATAAAAGAACAGTTTATTATAAAACAATTTTTATAATAAAAATAAACAATGAGGAAAAACCACAATAAAATAAACAGCGCAGCGCTGGGTGGACAGGGATCTATACCCAAAGGTATAGGTGTTCCCAAATCCACACTCAAGGGTTCTCTGGCCTGGGTTTTTATAGGGATTTTGTGTCCTGAGGCCAAATTCCAGGCAGGCACCATTCACCAAGGGTCCTTGATTGTTGGATGAATTGATTTCCTGGCGTTGGAGAATAGAGTCAAATAGACGTCCGGACAGAGTCTCCTCATATGTAAAGAAGTTCTGGGTGTTCCTTGATTTCATTTTGGTTCGGGCCATCTGGATGGGGTGGTTGGATCCGGGTTGGAGCTGATAGATATCTCGGCTGGACTTTTCCCTTTGTCAGCCTGATTGCTTCCCCAACAGTGGCCTGCAAGGCGGGGTGTTCAGGTCCGGTGATGAGTATCTCGTCCGAGCTCGTTCCTTTGTCAGCCTGATGGCCCGTGTCCTGCTCATTCTTTTCCGTTGATGGGCGCCGGCTAGGATTGTTATCTCTCGAATGGGAATTCGCGACTAGATCTGGGGAAGGACTTGTTGGCCACACTGTATTTTATATTTTATATTATTATAGCTACAAATATATTTATTTAGACCTCTGCGAATTTTTATTCATAAGTTCATTTATCACAGTGGCGATTGAGAGCGATATAACCACTCACTCAACACCAACCTCCCCAAATCCACCACCAACCTTCTGCCAACAGGGATGAGGAGAATTGGAAATAAAAAGTAAACCTCATGTGTTGAGATAAGAACAGTTTCATAACTGAAGCAAAATAAAATAATGATAATAATAAATTCTAGTAATATTAGTAGTTGAATTGAAAAGGAGAGAGAAAGAGGAATAAAGCCCAAGGGAAACAAGTGATGTACACTAAAATTCCTCACTAGCTACTATCCAGTGTTCAGCCAGTCCCCAAGCAGTTATCAACCCTTCCCAGCCAAGTTCCCCCAGTTTATATTTTGAACATGGTGGAGAATAAAGGGTGGATAATGCCTCGGTTTCAGCTGGAATAGAGTTAATTTTTTCCCATTAGCTAGTAGGAGAACAACATTGATAACACACTGATCCTTTGGTTGCTGCTAAGTAGTGCTTGCCCGAAGTCATGGGCTTTTCAGTTCCCCATGCTCTGCCAGTGGGCAGAGGCACAAGAAACTGTGAGGGAGCACGGCCAGGACAGCTGACCTGAACTGGCTCAAGGGAAAGGAGGAAATTATTTCCACAGAAGCAGCATAGGGTTATTATATAGGATAACCATCTTTGCTCTACTTTACCCATCAGCAGCTGCTAGGATCTATTCAAAACATTGCATTCTGCCCAAATCATTGTTTGCTTGTTTTTTTGTTTGTTTCTAACTTATTTATACACTCCTGAAAAACGATGAGAAATTTGCCATGGAAATGCTTTCAGAGCTTCAACTACTAGAACTCTGTGACTTTGTTATGTAAGAATTAAATGTGCCATCTCTTTGCAATCTGAAAAGCAGAATTCCCAGAGGGGAGTTTCAAATAGATCACTACCACATGTTGGAGAATTGATGATGTGAGAATAGTTATTCACAAGCTCTTTCAGCAGATCCTCTCATCACTTCAGACTTTTGAAATCCTTATTTATGTCAGCAGGTCATTAAGGTGAAACTACATTTCTTTGGGAAAAAAATATACACTAAAATGGATGAATATATTTTCTGAGCATAATATAACTTTTAGTGTCATCTTTTTCACATTATAGCATTTCTGTAGATTGTGAGGGCTAAAGTAATTCGTGTTAAATCACAATAATTGGATGGAGTTTGCAATATCAGCACCAAGATCTCTTACTAGTTTTCTCAGGAAAGAACCAGAAAAAGCAATTTTTACAGTTTCACTTCTAAATGTTGTAATTACTTGTGTACTACAATAGAACCCAGAACTCCTACCTACAACCGAAATTTCTCATGCTAGGCAATATATAAATAATGTAAGATGAAACACTACAAAAACTGAGACTTCCCCATTATCACTTGCTTAAGCAGAAGAAAAGATCAGAAAGTTAGTTATCACCATGTGAAAAAATTATTCTTTTTACACGGGCACTCTGTTGAAATCAGTATTGAAAAAAAACATGGAAAGAGTTCTAATTAATCAGTGTCATTTTATTCAAACAGAACAGCACTTCATTTTAATTTAAACAGAATTTAATTTTTTAAAATTCTGTTTTAACAAAACTATTTGTATGATCATTCAAAGTGTTCAGCGAAGAGACTAGCTAACAGCATTCCCAATGCACACCTGGTTATGCCACAAGGGGAAACACACAAGGGAAAAAAAAAATAAAAAACCACACAGGCACAGATAGTGAAATGTCTTCTCCATCTTTCAGACTTTTGACAGCAAAACTGAATTGTCCTACCTTATGGACAAAGATTTGCTTCATCTTCATCCTAGAGGTGAAAAATTCAATACTGTGTCATTGACATTGTTGATTACAGAGAGAGGAGTTTGCAAACACAAGTGGAGGGTTTTGAAACTGTCAATAAAGAATGAGGGGGGTGGAAAGGCTCCATGAGGTTTGTTTGAGGAACAAGTTTCCTGCTTGACAGCAGTTGCTTTCTCCACAGATATTACCCTTTATTGGGGGTTAGGTGTTTTTTTTTTTTTTTAGTTCTGGCTTGCCCGTGGAATTTTACCCATTAGTTGCGGGGACAACCTAACTGTGGGTACTTGGTGGGTGCTTGACAAAAGACAAAGAGTTTGGCCGGGCCCAGGCTGGGAGAAGGGGGCAAGAAAAAAGGAGGGTGGGGACAGTTTGGCTGGCTTTCTTCGGCTTCGGAGAAGGACACGCTGGGGGCAGAGCTGCTGTGGTGGGGATGTGAAAAACGAGGTTCACATAATTTTTATAGAATTTAAAAGTTTAATAAAAAAGACAATTAGGAGAAAAAAAAAATAAAGTATACAAATACGGCCGGGTGTCTCTGCATTCAGGCAAGAGAGCACACCTTACTGACAAAGGATTGTCCCTTAAAAACAGAACCCTACTACATATCCATAAGTTCTCATACATATTCATACATTCTTCCAAGGATCTTTGGTGTTCTTCTGTTTAGTTTTCTCTTGCCCCCTTCCCAATAGATCAATCTTCTTGGCGCCATCGAGATTTACATTCTCTGATACCAGAAATGCAATAAATTCCTCCCCCAGAGTTCTGGTCACTGCTGTCTTCATCTGGATAAGATAGTTTACAAATGCAGGAGTTCTCTAGCTATTTTTTTTTCCTCAGTCTTTGGGTTATACAAACAAAAGCACTTTTTATTTTAATACTAGGTCATAGCCTAACATATATGTATTATACTACTATTTCTAAATTTCATCAATAACAGAAATAAAAAGAACTATATTAATACCACAAAATTTCTCATTCTTATACACATAACATTCATTTTAATATTTGCGAAAAGCCAACAATATAAAATGTATCTATAACAGGGAGAAGGGAATTTCGCCATCACCCAGACGGAGCTGCTGCTTCTTCTCCTTCTCCCCTCTTTGTTGGTGGTCTCGCACCCCGTGTCCTGCCGGGACGTGTGGCAGTGCCAGGCACCGCCGCAGAGCTGCTGATACACCTCATCCACCAGCCCAGGGTCTCAGCTCATCCCTGCTGATACACCTCATCCACCGGCCCAGGGTCTCAGCTCATCCCTGCTGATACAACTCATCCACCAGCCCAGGGTCTCAGCTCATCCCTGCTGTTCCAGCCGACTGTTCCTCGGAGCCCTGCAGGAGCACCGGGACTGACTGCCGGAGGGGTTTGTGAAACAAAGCCTCTCCTTCATCCCGTCTCAGCCGAGAGAGCTGTCCCAGGGTCCCTGGTTTTGTGTTCTTGTTAATGCTGTAGTTATTGTTGTTTGTTTGCCTGGTTATAAATACTAGTAAAGAACTGTTATTCCTATCCCTAGATCTCTGCCTGAGAGCCCCTTGATTTCAGAATTAGAATAATTCTGAGGGAGGGGGTCTACATTCTTTCATCCTGTGAGAAATGAACTTGTAAAAATTCGTAAAAATCTAAATAAATGTATATAACAATAATGATATAAAATATAAAGTACAGTATGACACACAAGCCCTTCCCAGATCTAGCCACGAATTCCCACTCAAAGGATAACGATCCTAGCCGGCGCCCATCAACAAAAGAATAGACAGGACGCGGCCCATCAAGCTGACAGGAAAAAAAACTCCTCAAACTGACAAGGACAGGCTCGGTGACCATCAACGGGGAAGAATAGGCAGGACACGAAACATCAAGCCAAAACGGAGAGGCACCGACGAGATATTCATCACCGGACCCGAACACCTCGCCTTGCGGGCTACCGTTGGGGGAAGCCATCAAGTAAACAAAAGGAAAAATCCAGCCGAAATATCCATCGGCTCCAACCCGGATCCAGCCATCCCATCCGGATGGCCTAGACCACAAGAGCCACTCAGAATTTCTTTACATATGAGGAGACTCGGTCCGGACGTCCATTCGACTCTATTCTCCAATGCCAGGAAATCAATTCATACGACAATCAAGGACTGTTGATGAATGGTGCCTGCCTGGAATTTGGCCTCAAGGCTAAAAATCCCTATAAAAACCTCCGGACAGTTTACCCTCCTTCGTGGATTTGGGAAACACCTATACCTTTAGGTATAGATCCCTGTCCACCCAGCGCTGCGCTGTTTGTTTTATTGTGGTTTTCCCTCATTGTTTATTTTTTTATAGAAATTGTTTTATAATAAATTGTTTTTATTTAACCCAAATCTGCCTTTGCATTTATAACAGATTGGTGCCGTGACTCGGATCGGAGAAACTGCGGGGAATCTCGCTGCCCAGGACGGGTACCCCCGCTGATTTTGGCGGCCTGGTGAGTTGAGAACCCCGTAGTTCATTCCGATATCCGAACCAAATTTAGGCGGAGGTAAAAAACCACAATAAAAAGGATAAATCCGGATCGGAGAGCTCGGAAGGCACGGAGCCCTTCGGAAGCCGCGGCTTACTTTGCTCGTAAAACGTCTAGTGCGCACAAGGGACACCCACGCAGGAAAATAGCTGTAAGTACTGCTGGTTGAGCGGGCGATCGGGCGAGTGTGTGAGACGTGATCTGATCACGAAGCGAGTGCGGACTTCAAGGTCGCGTTTCCATCCTCCCCCGAGGGAATTGGCCCCGGCCGCGAAGGAAGCGATTACAGAGTGAAAGTTTTTTTTTTCCCTCGACACACACTGGTAAAACCTGAGACCCAAAGGGTGTGTCTCGGGAACTGATCGCAAGGTACTTGGAGGGAAGGGAGGGACGTCTTGTCGAGCTCGAGGCTGGTAAAACCCTCTTAGTAACGGACCCAGGGAGAGGTCCAGGGAAAGAATCAAAAGTTCCGATTACAAGAGACCTCAGCTCAGCTCGCTGAAAGGTGAGTATCGGCAAATTTTGATTCCTAAGTACACAACGCAGAAACTGATATCGACTCACGGAGAAGTCGAAGAAAGGTAAGAATATATTTGCGAAGTATAGGGCAGAAAAAGAGTAAGCTTCAAGGAAGAAGCACAGGAAAAGATTCCTCCGATCAGGGGGAGGAATCACCAGACCATCCCACTGGAAAGTCCCTTGGGGTGGATGCTAAAAACACTAGGAAGATTGTCCCCAGAGGAAGGGGGAAACCAAGTGAGAAATTAATACATTATTGTATGGAGGTTTGGGGAGGACAGGAGTTGAGAAGTCACCTCACTTGGCCAGTGTTAGGCACATTTGAAAAATGGACGTGTAACAAGTTGTTCTCCTATGTGGAGAACAAAGTCCCCTCAGATCCTGAGGAGAGGGAATACACTAAGCTCTGGGTAAATGTCAGAGTAGGGCTATTCCCAATAAAGCAAAAAGAAAACGTGAGTCGAAAACTGAGTCCTGGGAAACCCCTCGATCACTTACCACCCCCGTTATCGAGGACCAGCGGGACCTTCCTCTGCAGATCAAGTAATGCCCACAGCACCCTTGGGCCCCCGAGACCAACCCACTGAGATACGTGTGTCTCAAACGGGAGAGTCGGGGCCAGCAGCAATGCCGGCAGCCCTTCCCCTTTTCCCCGCCTGTAAACACCGTAACCACAGCAACCTCCTCGGAGGTTTTTTCTGCGCAAGGCTGGGGAACACCCTATCCATCCCTGCCGGTCCAGCCGCCACAACCGGGACCCTCCCATACAACGGAGGGGACTCCTCCCTTCAACGGGTGACGGCAGAATTCCCACCATTAATAACAGGGAGGCAACACACAATCACCAATTCCCCCTCCCGCAAGTAGAACCCGTTTAAGAGCGAGAATGATAGATAATGAATGGGGAGAGAGTGAAGAGGGGCACCGGTTGTTCCCTCTTAGGGAAGTACCGACGGCCCTGGAGTGATCAGTTTTGTGAATGTCCCCCTTAACTCTGGAAATGTAAGAACATTTAAAAAAGAGATGGGGCGGGTTGTTAGATGACCCTCTCGGAGTGGCTGAGAGGTTAGATGAATTTTTTAGGGAGTAGCATTTATCCCTTTGACGATCTTATGGCAATCCTGAGATCACTGTTTAATCCGGAGGAAAGAGAGATGATTAAACAAGCCGGGATCAGAGGACTGGGACAGACGCAATCCACAGGGGATGCCAGGTAACCAGAAATGGCCTAGCGCAAGCCCGAGCTGGAATGCACAAACAGAGGAAAGCAGATAGAAACATGATGGATTTTTAAGGAGCATGATATACAAGGTATAAGAGAAGCGGTCCCTAGGGGCCAGAATATTAGCAAAGTTTTTAAGAGAGTGTCAAGGAAAAAAAAGGAACCACCCACTGAATAGATCGAGAGATTACGGCGAAAGTTTACAGATTTACTCTGAGACTGACCCGAACTCTCCTGTGGGGGAGGTTCTGTTAAAAAAAACACAATTCGTTGCTAAATCTTGGGAGAACATTAAGAGAAAATTAAAAAAGATCGAGGAGTGGCAAGATAAAAGCCTCCAGGAGCTCCTAAGGGAAGCTCAAAAAAAAAGTATACATGAGGAGAGAAGATGAGAAGCAGAAATTGCAGGCTAAGGTTTTAGTAACTGCAGTAAAAGAAATCCAGAAACAAGCAAGAACAGATGCAGGGTAAGTTTAAAACACTACCCGGAAAAAAGTCGAGGTTCTCACTGGGCAGCCCCGGCCCCACGGAGAGAGAGCCCCCGGAATGCTACTACTGTAAAAAGGTTAGGACACGTTCAGCAGAATTGTAAACAAAGAATAAAAGATGAGAAAATTTTTCAAGAGGATTAAGAGTGTCAGGGGCTCCTTATTTTGGGGACCAGAACATCCAAGAAGCCTTGATAAAATTAAAAAGTGGGCCCCTAACGACAAGAAGTAAGTTTTCTTGTAGATACTGGGGCAGAGAAAAGTACCCTGCAGAAATTGCCGTACGGATGTGTGGCTAGCAGAGAAAAAGTTTTTGTAATCGGTGCAAAGGGAGACCCTCTTTGAAGTACCTATAATAAAAGATGTGGAAATAGAATCTAAAAAAAAATTTGCTTAGGGAATTTGCTATTAGTAGATGAAGCAGATTACAATTTACTGGGAAGGGACATGATTGTTGCTTTAAGAATTAATATCTTGATTAAAAATTCTGAATTAGTGGTGAAAATATTTAAGTTGACTCCTAAAAATGAAGAGAAAATAAACCCTGAAGTATAGCATTCAAAGAGAGAAGGGAGTTGAAACAAATAATTGATGACCTCCTAAACGAGGGTACTTTAGAGCCTTGCATGTCTCAACACAACACCCCCATCCTGGCTGTAAAAAAAAAAAAAAAAAAAAAAAAAAAAAAAAAAAAAAAAAAAAAAAAAAGACGGATGATAGCGTCCGATTAGTCCAGGACCTACGAGCGGTAAACGCTAGGACCCGGACTAGATTCCCGGTGGTGGCCAACCCCTATACTTTACTAAATAGACTCACACCAGAAGATGTGTGGTATAGTGTGATTAATTTGAAAGATGCTTTTTAGACTTGCCCTCTGGATGAAAGGAGTAGAGATTATTTTGCATTTCAGTGGGAGGACCCAGATACAAACCGTAAGCAACAGCTAAGGTGGACGGTCCTCCCCCAGGAGTTTGTAGAGTCTCCGAACCTTTTCGGACAAGCTTTAAAACAAATGTTAACCCAATTTACTCTTGAGGACAGGACAAAGCTTTCACAGTATGTAGATGACTTGCTAATAGCTGGACCGACTGAAGAGAGGGTGAAGAAAAGCACGATTGCCTTGTTAAACTTTCTAAGAAAGAAAAGTTTGAAAGTATCAAAATCCAAGCTGCAATTCACAGAGCCTGAAATAAAAAAATAAAAATACCTCAGACATTGGATATCTCAAGGAAAAAAATTAGACCCGGAGAGGGGTAGCAGACATCTTTGCATTGCCAGCACCAAAAACAAAAAAGCAAATTAGTCAAATTCTAAGGCTCTTGGGATATTGCAGGCAGTGGATTGAGGGTTTCAGTGAAAAAGTGAAGTTTTTGTATGAAAGATTAAACACTGACAGGCTGAAGTGAAGCTGAACAGGATGAGTCTAATTTCCAGAAAATTAAAAACTGTTCTTATGACTGCCCCGGTTACTAAACTCTACCAGATTACGAATAAAGAATTCCAGTTGTTTGTGAATGTGAGTAAACAAACAACACAGGGAGTCCTGACTCAGGAATGGGCAGACAAAAGAAAGCCTATAGGCTTCAAAGATCTTAGATCCAATCAGTCGGGGTTGGCCTACGTGTTTACAAGCAATTGTAACAGTGGCTCTGTTAATAAGAGAAGCAAGGAAAATAACTTTTCCTCCCCTGGTAGTTTACACTCCCCACGATGTGAAAAACATATTGCAGCAAAAAGCAGAGAAGTGGCTGACTGATTCCAGGCTTCTAAAATATGAAGCCATCTTAATCAGCTCACCCGGGTTTGAATTGAAAACCACTGCACAAAAAATCCTGCTCAGTTTCTATTCAGAAAAATTAGTACATGATTGTTCTAAAATCGTAGAGCTGCAGACCAGATAAGTTACATCAACGCAAACTGTGATTGTTTTCCATTTATACATTTTAAATGTGCTTGTTGTAAACAAATTTGAGTAACCCACTGTTGGGGAGAGTACAAACCTAAAAGACTGTGTACCAATTGTCTGACTAAAGAACAGGAGCTGACTAGCCGTCTCTTAATACTTGCCACCAGGGCGGGATTGTAGGAACTCGACTCTCCTGAGTGGTTTCCTTCTTTTTCAAAAGGGGATAAGAGGGAAACTAGACTCCAAGGCAGAGGCTTTGGAAATTGAGTGCCGAAAGACAGTAAAAGTACCGTGCAGGACAGACACAATTAAGTCGTCTCGGTGGGCTGCTTTCAAGAGAAGGTACGCCATTAGGACTACAGGGCCCCTGAAGAATATCCTTGCTGCCGAGAAGATGATGGTAATCCCCGCCGTATATTTCTATACGGGCGAAGGGCAAGGCAGAGGGATACACCGGTGGGGAATCCTGACTGTCCTGAGTCTAGCCGTTTGCTTAGCCGAGAGAATGATTCCCGAAGTACCCCGGGGGGAGCGTCTCCTGGGGAAGTGTGAGCAGTGTCAAACTGCCACAGATACCAGACGAATAGTTAACTACTGTCCTCCGGAACGTTGTTTGTCTAACAGCACTCAGTATAATCTTTGTGAATTAAAGGGGAAGGTCCAGTGTTACCACTCAGGGGCAAGGCCTAAGAACGGGCAGGCTAAAAACTCCTATGAAAAGAAAGACTAAAAATTCCCATTTCAGGTATAAGAGAGAAGTGGAAATGATTTCCCCAATTCCAATCTGCAGTCAATGTAACAAAACGGTCTAGATAGGGGGGAAAAGACAATCCACCTTTTTGGACATATTATGCGGTTAACCCTTTATGTTACAATAAAGCGAATTTGAAAATGTGTACCATGGAGAGGGAAAGTATATTGGAAAAGTAGAAATTTAAAACATGAAAAAAAGGCCTTTTTTAATAATGAACCGATAATCCTTGATTTGTTAAAAAGTAGTGATGACCGGGTATGTTTGCAATTCAACCAAGTATTCTGCTTCTCCAGGGATGAGGAAGGGGTGGACCCTGAAAACAAAATATAAAACAACTAACCCTAGAGTTAAAGAGGCAAGAAGCAGAAGCTCAGAAAAAGAAACTAGAACAGGAGAAGCTTAACTCTCTTAGTGAACATTATGAGCAATTAGAGAAACAATACAGCAATTGGGGGTTGCTAAAAACCCCAACCAGAATCTTTTCATAGATCTAATGCAAGAAATAGCCACAGAATTAGGTCTATCTAACTGTTAGATCTGTAGCGGTTTAAAATCAGCTGAAAAGATAGCCTTGGAAGGGAGAGGGAACTAACCCAGAGTAACTTCTAAAAAATGAGAAGGCTCTAAAATATCAAAAAACAAAACAAAGACCAGAGAGAAAAGAATTCACTGATTTAGTAGGCTATACCCCGTGTGTAAGCACACTCACGGTGAATTCGGAAAAACAAAACAAAAACCTGGCAACCTGAACCACCCGCGGGCTATTGGAGTCGCTCCCGGGGGAATAACTGTGAATAGATGGAAATAATTGAACTTTACTGGTACAAAAACTCTGAGGCCAATCCCTTCCATGAGCTAATAGGATTGAAGGAATATTGAGATGATCCGGCAAAGTTGAACAAGGGTTGGGAAGCTCCTAATAGTATATATTGGATATGTGGAAAAAGGCATACAGCGAGCTACCCAGAAAATGGAAAGGATCCTGCACACTTGGAATAATTCAGTCCTTTTTCTTTACTCTACCTAAAACAGAGAGTAAATCATTGAGCCCCTCTCTTTGAGACATTAAACAGACAAAGGAGGGAATTAAAACGGAAACTACCAATAGCGGGAGGCAACCAGAAGTGGAACGAGGAAGAATGACCTGCCAAAAGAATCATTCAATATTACGGGCCCACTACTTGGGCAAACGATGGCAGCTGGGGTTACAGAACCCCCATTTATCTCCTCAACAGACTTATCAAGTTGCAAGCGGTGGTAGAGGTAGTTTCCAACCACACTTCAGAAGCCCTAGAACTCCTAGCCAAACAACATTCTCAAATGAGAGCTTTTGTGTACCAAAACAGACTAGCTCTCGATTATTTGCTAGCCGAAGAGGGAGGAGTGTGTGGCAGATACAACGAATCCGAGTGTTGTATGGAAATAGACGATTACGGAGAAACAATAAAAGGATTGGCTGCTGAAATTAAAAAGGTAGCTCATGTGCCAGTCCAAAAATGGAATTCAATCCTACAAGCCTCCTGGTGAGACCAGATATTCGGGCAAAGAGCTTAGTAGAAGAAGCTAGTATTTTTCATCACTTGTTCAGTTGCCGGAATCATTTTCCTTCCCTGCTTAATTCCTTGCTTCATCAGACTAATTCACTCTGTTGTGCAAGGAATGCAGATTGCCACACTTCCAATTGATCCTGAGAAAGCGCAAGGGAGACCTACTCCTCTCTCTCTAAAACTAATGAAATTAGAGGAGGAAAAAGAAAACGAAAATGTGATTAAAGCCTTAAAGAATTTTTAAAAATAAAATATAACCTGGCACCAAGCATATAGTGAGAATTCGTTAACAGACTGGGAAGAAGATGAATGTGAGTAAAAAAAAAAAAAAAAAAAAAAAAAATTATAGTCCTCCCCTGCAGAATTGGATGAAATAACACGAATTTTTAATGTAATGGATTATTAGGCGGGGGGACTGTGAGAAATGAACTTGTAAAAATTCGTAAAAATCTAAATAAATGTATATAACAATAATGATATAAAATATAAAGTACAGTATGACACACAAGCCCTTCCCAGATCTAGCCACGAATTCCCACTCAAAGGATAACGATCCTAGCCGGCGCCCATCAACAAAAGAATAGACAGGACGCGGCCCCATCAAGCTGACAGGAAAAAAAACTCCTCAAACTGACAAGGACAGGCTCGGTGACCATCAACGGGGAAGAATAGGCAGGACACGAAACATCAAGCCAAAACGGAGAGGCACCGACGAGATATTCATCACGGACCCGAACACCTCGCCTTGCGGGCTACCGTTGGGGGAAGCCATCAAGTAAACAAAAGGAAAAATCCAGCCGAAATATCCATCGGCTCCAACCCGGATCCAGCCATCCCATCCGGATGGCCTGGACCACAAGAGCCACTCAGAATTTCTTTACATATGAGGAGACTCGGTCCAGACGTCCATTCGACTCTATTCTCCAATGCCAGGAAATCAATTCATACGACAATCAAGGACTGTTGATGAATGGTGCCTGCCTGGAATTTGGCCTCAAGGCTAAAAATCCCTATAAAAACCCCGGACAGTTTACCCTCCTTCGTGGATTTGGGAACACCTATACCTTTAGGTATAGATCCCTGTCCACCCAGCGCTGCGCTGTTTGTTTTATTGTGGTTTTCCCTCATTGTTTATTTTTTTATAGAAATTGTTTTATAATAAATTGTTTTTATTTAACCCAAATCTGCCTTTGCATTTATAACAATCCCAAGGGAGGTTCCTGACCCCTCTAGCAGACACCTGTCTTCTAAAACTGAGACACCCTTGGTCTGCCCTCTCCCACAATTGTCTCTACTTCCCAAACACTGCCCCAGCTCTTTCTCAGGCTGTTACCATTTCAGTAGGGCTTGTCTGGAGTCTGCTACTGCTGCAAATATGGGATGAACTGGGAGGGAAACAAGCCCTGGTAGCAGGACAGTGGTCCAGAATTAAGTGTTTGATCTCTTTTGGTCAATATTAAGCATGAAGGTAGCCATCAATTTTGAAACACCAGTGCTACAGTGATGGACAAGCTGTGAATAGGCATTAAGAAAAATAAAATTATAGCTGGAAAAACACTTTTTATTTTTTTAATAAAAGGTAATATAAACCTAATTAGATCAACCCACCATATAAAATCATGGCGTGCATTAGATAGATATTTAAAACAGCTGACCAAGTAAAGAAAAGTTTTTTGTCTGTACAATTTATTGCCATTTAATTTTAAGGTTTAGACCACATTCAACCATCATCTTTAGTGGGTTTTTTTTTAATGTATCATTCTTTTTTCTGAATGTATTTTTTGTTTTGTGCATGACAACATTTTGTAGCGATGTGTTTTCCACTTTAATATGCTTTATGTGGCAGTTGTTTCTATAATTTAATTAAAAATATTTGTTCTTTGTTCTGATTCAATGTCATCCAAATCTTACACTATAAATTTGCATTCCTTATATATCTTATTTATGTTATGCACTATACCATATTTTCCATTTTTTCTTTCACCTTTATCAGCAAAATCTTTTGCATTCTTAGTAGGACCTCACGTTTCTTCATGCAGAAACTACTTCAGTCCTTTCCTCAGCTTTCTCTTTTGCAGTTCTATTACAAATATTACATATATTCTGTTATGTAATATTCTCTGTATATTTTAGACCTATCTCTACTTATAGTCATACATTTAGAGAGAGGAATAGGTAGACATGGGGTCACTAGATCTGCATACAATATTCAAACCTCAAGCACATGATAGCTTTATACAATGGCATGTTACACTTTTGGCTAATTCCTTCTTTAAATCTTTTTCAATATCTGTTTTACAAGACTAAAAAGAAAAGTCCATGGTGCCACAATTGCTAGTCTGACTGCTCCTTATCCCATGTAAATGCCAGGATTCTGTAAAACTTCTATGGACGTTTCCTATTCTTGGAATGGGCAGCCAAAATCTTTTTCTGGAGTGGAAATACTCCAGCTTCCATAAATTATAATTATTTCGTTTATGCTACACTTATACTCTTGGCTTTTCTCAGGTGTTAAGAGGAGATTATTTAGTGAAATACCTATCTCTCGTAAGACAAATATAATTTTGGACAAAAAGAAACCTATGAAGTCCACCAGAAAATAAGAAATAAATCTTAATTTCCTTAAATAGACAATCCTTATAAAATTTAATCAGTCTTAAAAAAATTTGTACAAATTGGAAAAAATCAGGTTTCTTGTCTTGGTCATTGTCATATGTAATTTCTTGAATTGAATGCCATCTGTCCTTCCTGTAAGTCATCACTGACTCTTAAAACAGTTTCAGGCTCTTAGTGGTACTTCCAGAACATTAAAAAGGATAAAATGTTATTTCCATTATATATATGAAACTTAGAAGAACTTTACTTTATTCCTTGTATTAGTTACCCATTCAGTGAGTCTCCTCTTGAAATTATCCTTTGTCCAAATCATTTAGGCAGGAATACAATTGGAAAAAAAAAAACCATAAAATTTATCTTCATATAAACATATATCTATATATAAAGAATATACTTCAGCAATGTCTGAATATAAGAATAATCATTCAGCAATGTCTGAATATTCTATGCTTCCAAAGTAATTGAAACTAAAATTTGTAAGAGATCAACTTGAAGTTAAGAACCATGAAAGCAGAGAAAAATTCTAAATTTTGTTTTGCAGATGCGAAGCTCCTGGGCACCTAATGTGTCACTCAGGAGTAATTTAAGTACCAAAATTCAAGTCTATAATCCTCAAAACATCCTGAGAAGAGATTGCTGACATGTAAGATTGCCCCAGGAAATTTCACAAGATGTATGGCATGCTGCTGCCATGAAGAGCCAGGACTGTTGCCATTTTGGCATGGCTGAGTACTATGTACTTGTTTGATACTTAGCCCCATTAGTAATCTGCATAGTCCTGCTTGCCTCAAGGACTCAGCTGGAATTGGAGATATTCCTTAGTACAGTTAAAACACAGTAAAAATGTCAGATCATCACAATATCTAGGAGACATAAATTCTTTCACTGAAAAATTTGGAAATGAGGATTGAGAAAAAAAGGATACAATAATTCTTATTAAATATAATATTTGTACTCCTTCAGAAATTGGGAAATACAGTCTCAAAATTTTTCCTAATATAAAAAAAAATATATATCTTTTCCTAATATTAAAAAAATTCAAACTCCCATCCCAACCTTGGTCATTACATGCTCTGGGGAACCCGTGTTGATGAAATGTAAAAAAATGCTATGCTGTTCACTCAATTAATAAAGCTTTTTAATTAAAAATAACAATCAGTTTTCATTACCTGTCAGATAGACTAGAAGACCAAAGAAACATATAGTTAGTTCCCACAGAAATAACAACACAATTGTCAGTGTCTATAATAATTTCAACTTATCAACATTTCTCCTCTTTTTCTCCTCAGACCTTTATGATTTTATAGTATTGTCCTAGTTTAGGGCAAATTAGGGAGGAAAACTCCAAATGGGGATTTCCCCAGGGAAATGCCCCCTCCCCACCAACTGGTCCGGGAAAGGAAAAAAAAAAATTCCTTGGAGAGAAGTGGAAAAAGCTGTTTATTTAACAAAAATTTAATAATATGAAATAATAAAACCTCTTGCTGTTCGATGGGATGGCAAGTCTAGGAAGAAAAGTCCTTTTCATGTGGTGTAGCTCGGCTCGCTCAGGTTCTTATCAGTCCCTCCGGCGCTGGAAAGTGCCGAGGCCCAGGCCCCGGTGGGCCACAGGCCTGAGCTCCCAGGGTTTGGCTGGGTGTTCAGTCCAGAGCAGGCTTGCACAGATCCAAGAGAAAAAAAAACAAACAAAGGTCCAGGGAACTCCTCTGCCTCAGCTAGCTAAAACTAACTAAAAGCCAGAGAGAAGCTCTGTCCCGCTGTCTGTCCGTGCTGCAGACACCACAGTCCAGGAGCGGGATGTGTGGGAGTGATGTTTTTCCTTAACACAAACTGCGCGCTTCTTCTTCTCCCTCTCTTGCTCTCAAAGCCAGGCTTAAAGGTGCAGAACTTAATATATAACATAAACCAGACGATTGGGGATACCAGTATCATAAAGTCACCCCAGGACAAGTATGTCTCTAATTGTTTCAACTAGCAAGGAAACATCCACTTTTCTAATTCTGAACAGGAATCTTGCACAACCTATATCTAGACCATTTTTGTGGCCATACTGGTATCATGCAGAAAAATAAGCCATTCCAAGAACTTATACAGGTTGCCATATCCTGCTTCCTAGGCACCCACTGTTAAATACATTTAGTACAATGCTACTTGCTGGAGACCTGGTTCCATTGTTCTCACAGTTACACAGGAAATACTTCTGTTCTCTCTGAAAGTATATATATTAATGCACTACAGGTAGTACCCAAAGGACAGCATTCATAGGAGCAAAACTGTGGTTTAATTTTTTTTCTTTTCCATATATCTAACTTGACAGTTGTTTCAACTTGTTTATGATTAACTTATGTGGGAATTAGAGATATATTCTATTCAGGGGGTATTAATTTATTTATAACTCTACCTCTACTGTAACTGTTCTATTTAATGTACCTTTCTCTACCAAAAAAGACCTGGAACTGAAATTCTATCTGAATGGATTCTGTCAGGATTTTCTTCTTTTTAGTTTAATCTTTACCCATTCCTGTCACTACAATCCCATTTCCTCAGAAACATCAATAAAGATTTAGGCTTTGATGAGGACACATAGTAGTATAACAATATTTTTCTCTTTTCTCTTCTAACCATTGATGTAATACATTTTGAATTGGCAATCAATGTTTTTATATTTATAAATTTGCAGTTAGAAATTAGTTGTAGCTTGTAAGAAGCATCTGCTTTGCCTATATTTGGCATAACTGTAATTTGGATAATGTTTGCTAACTGAGAAAGACAGGGTGGATTACAGCAAAGCAATTCTGAGACTATACTAGCTGTCACACTGAGTTATAAACCAGTTTTCAGTGTCATTGATCTTTACATGAAACCTCCATCACTCAGTAGAATTACTAGGGAATATAACTAACACAAGAAAAATGATAGCTTTGTGCCCCTAAATTTTTTGATTTTTTCCCCTTCATCTGACATGGTAGAAAAATCACCACTCTCTGTATTTGCATGCACAAAAATAAGCAAAGTTCATATAGTATTAAGGTTCAGAATTTAGCCTATTGATAGGTGATAAGTTTGAATTAGCTACAAACATTTAGTTCATTCATACCTTCATGTTCCTTCACTTGATGATCCTTTTTATGATAAAACTTTGAAGTCAGCACAGGTTTCTTTAAAGTTTATTTAGAAGCTAAAGCAATTTGTTGAAAATGTAAGAAGCTAAAGCAATTTGTTGAAAATATATTTAATATATTCATCTAGTTATCTATTAATTAAGACATTGCTACATTCCATATTTTCGCTAGTGTCAGATTATTTATGCATTTTTCAAAAAAATATTCCTGCTGTTTATTTAATTTAAGAAAATATTGAGGCATCAATAGCAGTATCCACAAACAAGCAGTAACAATGACGAAATCAAGTCTTGGGGAATCATTAGTTTAAAACCAAAACAAAATTAGCTAAACCAAAGGACAGTTGGAAATTATACTGAGTAACACTAACGTTATTAAAATTAAAGAATTCTATTTATTTATCTATACATTGACAGTACCCAAAGATGTATGAGACATCTTCATGGAGCTGATAGACACTAAACATCACCATCTGATAATCTGTTTTCTTTGTTTAAGGAAAAGAAGAATGACACTAATAACATCTTGAATGGCAATAGATGCCTATTTTGCTCAGCTGAACTCAGCACTAGCTGTCTGAAATGTCTAAATATGAGCAAGGTGTCTAATTTCTCATTACAGAAGTTCTCCTACCTATTATAAACTTCCACCAACTCCTTCACAAGATATGCCACAATGACTTTTCAATTAAGTATAAGGTGATTGATGCCACCAAATACAAAGGAAAGGGTGGGAAGTAGGTAATGGAACCATATGTCATGCAGGTAGACTAGGGAGAAATGAATCACTAGTTACATCAGCACTGCCAAAAGAAATTATGAACTTAAGAAAAGGTCCAAACCAGAAATTTATATCCCTACTGCCTTTAAAGTGTATTTGTAGCTGAGCAGGAAGTATTTACAACTTTAAATTGATATCCCAGTGTGAGCCTGACTAAAATGCTATCTCATGTGTAGAGACATGATAATTAAATCTTACAGGGATGATCTCACAGACAGCTAGCTATTTAGAATTTGAGACTGGTCACTCCAGACCCTTCAAAATATATGGTCACTGATTAAACACTAATCCCAGTGTTCACAGTGCAGACAGAAATGTAACAGGGACTATAATAAAGATGATAATGCATGTAAAGTATTCAGTTGTTCCTCAGTCCTACAAGGGCTGAATCTGAGTATAGATTCAGTTCAGAAGGCATTTCAGACATATCCACTGGACTCTTGCACTTTAGTCATCTTACTACATCTTCAGACAATTCTAAATACAGACTGTCAGGTCTTTTTATCGCATTCATCTACATGTGGGTTGGAAAAGGCAAAAAGTGGATAGGAAGAGGGGAGGCCTCTCATTCTATGGCTAAACCAATGAAGAAAAATATAGGAACAGCACTATATCTTACAGATGCCAGCTGCCACTTATAGTCCTAAATGAGTTATTTATAATAACTATAGATTCACACCTTTGAGTTCTAATAAAACAAAATCAGATAACTTTTCACCACATGACTCCAGCCTGCATAATGAAATTTGGGCCTTCTGTTACACCTTATAGTGAGCAGCCACATCTGCACGTCTGTACTACTACCAGTACCTGAAAGGCACTCTACTAGGAACTGTGCCAAGCTATTTTATGGAAAACTGCTAAGTGAAATAGGCCATTTCTTCCCAGAAGTTTGATAATGATTGAGCTAATGATTTGAGCCTGCCTAATGCAGCCTCCTTGATTACTTGTCCCAGTTACATACTAGTAAGGACATCTGTAGCTCGTAACTCAGCCATGGAAACGTAAAGGAAGCTTTCTGTGTGATAAAGAAAATGCCATTGAAACTAGTGGTCGTAATCAATGTTCTTCATTTAATACTCCAGAAAAAAAGCAATGTTTTCAGAAACTCAAATATCCTTATTAAGCAAAAATCCATTCTCAAGAAAGGTACATAAAATCTGCTTAAGAATATGTTCAAAATGGAATGAGAACAGCAGTAATTTCCAGGTTTGCCTGTAGGTCCGTGAGTCGAAGTTTCAGCAGAGAAATAATAATGGATCAGTGCAGAAGCCATGTAGTAGCAGTAGAATTCAGGGCAGGAGAAAGGCTTTTGGGGAATTATATGCTTCTTAGTAGAAAAGATACAGGAAATAGAAGTGATCTAAAATCTCAGGTTTTTTGAGCCATCCTGGAATCATGAATAAAAAGAAAACCCCTTTGTATGTCTTTTATAAACAAATATAATTGCACCAGAAACTTATGATTCAAATTAATCAATTTCTTCTCCTACTGAAAACAAAGCACTGAAACCTTAACTTTTGACTGGGTTCTCAGGCCAAAATAATGGCATTATATTATAGACTACTTTCAAATTATAGCTTAAAAAGTCTAGATAGCTGAAAAGAAGACAAAAGATGAAGGCAAAAGAATAGCAAAAGTTTAAAGTGCTCTTATGTGAAATCATGGAGCCTATTAATTTTAACTTTATTTAAAATATAATTATTACTGTAGTGTATTACCTATATGTAGTAATTTCAATAGAGAAAAAGTTTCTAACAAGTTGCTAAATCTTACACTACACAAGTGAAAGGACTTGAGGGAATTGTATTGTCTCTCTCACTGAACAGATCAGCAGCATAATTATTCTCCCCAAGGCACAGGAAACAAATAATGTTAAGTACAATACTATTCTTGTTATGGTCTCTCCACAGGGCTCAGGGACTCTCGTGTTTCTGACGCCAATTTCTTTATACGTCGCTCTTTGTTACAAGTCTTTGTGCCCTTGTACACACTCAGTCTGTTCATCTGCATTCACAGCTTATGCACTTATAAGACTGGAGGGACACCCAAGGACAATAGTTCTTCCTGAAGGTCTAGTGCTATACTAAAGATAAACTACCTAATTTCCTAAGATTGCTGAGCCTTCTTGCACACTAGAACTAAACAATGAAAATTAATGTATTTATATCTTTAACTTTTTCTCAGTAAAATTGAAAATATCTGAATTATTCATTAATAAACCCTTATATTTACCTATGCTCTCATATTGTTTTGTTTTATACAAAAAATTATCATTTGAACAGTCTAAGGAAAAGGGAATGATTTCCCCCCTTGGTAAATATTAGTACTAGTAGAAAATATAGCTATATCATTGTTATAGCAATCTTTTATAGAAAACTGTAGTTTATATTATTCTTTACAAAGACAGAAACATTCTGAGCTGTCCAACTTACTTAATCTAAACAAAAGGCAAAGCAAATTACTGCAAACCAAGGCAGAGGACAGTTCCCATAACCCATACAGATAGACACTAGGTTCATCCTAGCTGTAGTGATGCAGTGTCTACAGATGATAATTCAGACCTCCAGTTTTACTTGTTGTTTTCAATTGATCTCAGCTTATTTTAGGCAAAAAACATGTCTGTATGAAATGACTTTACTTCGTCTATTAAAACATATTTATAGATATCTCCAAATATAAATTGGTTCTCAAAAAATCCAGAAAAAAATGCTTTTATTTAGAGGGAAAGTCCTGGATAATTATAACAATATTTTTTATTATGTTTTCTGTTTTATTTTAATGTCTAAAGCCTTAGACATATAGATTAGTAAGCACATCATATACTTTGATCTATGTGGCAAAATAAGTGCTTAACCTGGTCTTTTTTTGCTTAAAAGGGGGATATGGAGCAATCTAGACTGCAACTTCCTATAGGAATTTATCTGCCTGTTACTACTTTGTCCAGAGCCCTAAATTTTGGGCCTTGCACTTGCATTTCATTACAACTTCTGTATAGCCAAAGATTATTCCTGGTTTCCTCCTCTAACAGTATTGTCACTATTTGTACATTAGTTGATGCAATAAATATTGATGAAAGATTCAGTCTCCTCTTTCTATTGGAATGTAATTTCTTATCCTGAAACAAACTTATTTGTGACCTGTTTCCTCACAATGCTATGTGACAAATATTCTATAACAGCATGGGTATATCAAGACAATATTTTGGCAACTACAATACAAGTGAGTTTACTGAATTTCTGGGTTTCTTTCACATTCACCATAAAGTGCATGATGCTAATTTACTAGCCAATAAAAAAATTAACTAAATTTTAAAGGAGCTGGAAACTCTGGCCCATAATTGTGTACATATAAATAATACTTAAAGCCAACTTTATATTAGATTTATCATAGCTAATAGTGCAGAAAGTACTTAATCAGGGTTGACTCTCCCATTAGAAATTTTATGGACATAATTAATATAATGTAAGACAACTAATTCTGGACTTTGCTATATATGATTTTAATATACTGAACAGCACGAACACAATAAATCATTAGTGAGAGCATTTAAAAAGATTTATGCAAATCTGGTGAATAGCAAGATGTTCGTCAGTAGCCAGCTAGGTCACCAGAAAATGTGGTATTTTACTTCTTGCAATAGTAAAGTGTTTCAAGATCTTTCACATTTCTTTGCTCTACATCCTCCCTCACACAGCAACAGACATTACACATAGTCCCACACAGACAGCATTGCAAGAATAGTAAAAAATTAGCACATTGAAACTAATGAGTGAACATACATTTAAAAGATTGGAAAAAAATTCCTATGTTTTGTCACAGGTAAGCTTCTGAACAACAAGCACTACACTTAAATACTTTCCTAGTATTTTGAGATTTTTTTGAGCAGAATATTTTACTTTATGGTCTCATGCATGCATCCTGAAACAGGTGAAAGAATTCATTTTATGTGATGCATGCATGAAAAATATTAACTAAAATGAAAAACTTTTCATATAGGAATTATGTATGACAAATATTTCAAGGGTGTCAACAGCAATGCAAAAAGACATGCTCAAAGGGCTTTTACACACTCATTCTCTACAACCAATTAAGGTCTTTCATTATTGCACACTTTTTTCCAAAATTCTTTTTTTTTTTTTTTTCATAAATTCCACTATAATCACAAGTTTTCTCTTGATAAAAATGAAGAAGGTATACATACACACATGTATATGCAAAAAGTTTCAGATTCACTCGACATATGCTCCAAGCAAGGTGGTCGTGAATCAGATTCACTTTAGAAGGCCTTCAGCCCTATCAGCCCAGCACAGAGATGCATCACAGTCCAGACAACCTTTCCTCTATCCACACACTTCCCTTCGACAGTGCTTTCAGACATTCTCCCACCATAGTGTACCCAGCAGGGAAGAGTGAGGAAGGACTATGATGCATCTGAAATGATACCCATGTATATGCTGCCACTGGGTAAGTGGAACTGGCCAAATTTCATCAGCCATACTGGAATCAGACATGAAAATCTTCTTTGAGACACTGAAGGTTCAAGGCCATTATGATATCCAAGAAATCCACAGAAGCTATTAAAAAAAGGGAGACATTTGAACAGATTGCCTGGAGAAGTTGTGGATGTGTAATCCCTGGAAATACGGAAGGTCAGATTGGAGGAACTCTGAGCAACCTGGTGTAGTTAGGGGAAGGTATCCCTGCCCATGACAGGGGACTTGGAACGAGATGATCTTTAGTATGGATTACAACCCAAGACTTTCTGTGACTCTATGATGCATCCACAGGTGAAGCAAAGTTGATGGGTGACCTACAATGATTCCTGCATGCCTGCAAATGAAATTAATCTCTGATCTCTGAAATGAAGCCTAATGGCTCCAATGTCCTTTTAATATTTTGTCTTTGTGATCTATTCTGTTACCTAAATCTTCTTGTCTGATGCTATTTAAAATGGCCAAGGCTACTAAGGAAGTCTAAACAGGATGAAAGGTGTTAAGGTGGCTTAGAGAAAGTACACTCTAAAGCATGTTAAAAGACATGAAATGCAACAGGGTTAAAAGGCAATCAGGCAAGTGAAGTGTGTCCTGAGAGAAATACCTGATATGGGTTCCAAAGAAATTGTTATGGTACCTATGAGTTTCTTAGTGCTCAGTCTGGAGCTGGGTTAACTGATAAGTCTGTGATTCATTTGATCTTGATGCTTTTTTAAAAGCAGATACTTACAATTTTCATCCTGATTTTACTGTAATTAATGATCCCTTTGAACTTCTCTATAGCTTATGAAGGATCCATAATCAGTTCACAAACTGCCTGGTGGAAAATTCCATGGCAACTATCCAGTGAGTCCGTAATGTTATTTCATCCTTTTCTGGCAAAGGGCCCACCAGAAAGCTTCAGAATAAAAAGATGACCATGTTTTTAGAAATCTTATCAGTTGCACAAGCATAATAGGTGCCAACATACTTAAAACCCTAAACTTATAAAAGTATAGTTCTCTAAGTCAACATTTTTTTAGCAAACTAAATGTGGTTTTTTGGTTTCCCAGGCAACACAGGAAACTCATATTCTGAGACGTATAAAACAGTTCTGAAGGAAATTCTGTGTAACCCTCTTTGTAAAGCAAGAGAAAGACAAAGCAAAAAAAAAACAACCCAAAAACATAAGTATAGTTTTCTGAACTGAGACATTTTACCTCAAAGCTTGGTAAGAGCAATGTTTAATAACCACAGTTTTTTCATCTGATGTAAAGAAAGAATTAATGGCAAAAAGGAATATAGAAAATGAATAAAGAACACAGCAGATGCTTTATGTTTCAGCAACTATAAATTGCACTTTCTTTTTTGGCATTAACAATTCATTTAAAGACTGGCAGTCTTCCTGAGTGCTCAGAGCTCAGATACCATGAAAATTGCTACTGTTACTTAAATATGATATCATGGCAGTTTACATAACTTTCAAATACTAACTAATGATTTTGATTGAAGTTGCCAACTTTCTATGCCTATATGTAGATATCAAAGGTGGTTTTGAAGTATATGTCATTGTGGTTATAAGAACAAATAATTAACAGTAGAATTATTGATGTTAATTAAAAAAAAAAGTTAAATAGTCAAAATATCTAATAGACATTATGTAATTACAATAAATTAAAGTCATAGTAACATTTATAGAATGAAACTGCACTGATAAGGGGTACCTGAAAGATTCATATGATCTAACTGCCTCTGGTACAAAAGAATTCTATTTCAGGCTTATATTTGTATGGTAAACTTGGTCAAAAAGAAAGAAGCATACAGAACCTGAGCCAGCTGCCTAAAGAGAAACTTCAAAAGTCATTTGAGTTTCTCTGAGATATCCATGATATAAGAAGGTGGTAGATAACAACACAGAAACCATGGGAGTCCTATGAAGTAGCAACTAGAGACTGTTTGGGATACTTTTGTTCATTTGAAATGTTAATTTGTTTGTTTAAGGAAATAAACTGTCTTTGCCTGTTGCTCATCCCATTTGTACAATTTGCCATTATTTGGGGAACTGGAAAATGAAACATAGCTGTCAGCTGAACAGTAGGAGTTATGCCTTAGATATGTACAGCATCTGATATTTCATCTCCTTATGTTGAGTATTCTTGTATTTCTCTTTTTTAATTCCACAAGGAAAATATTGTGAATATTAGTTTTCATCTGAATTCATAGAAAAGGCATATTTATGAAAATTTACATCAGAAAAACCTGTAAGCTGCATTAGATTCTAAACACAAAACAGCACCATTTGATTTATTTTAAGGTAAAAATAAACAACTAAGTATTTGACCCATCAGGATGCAGGAGATCACTGTAAGTTGGGGCTGTGGGAAACAAATAAGTAAATTTCATTAGAAATATAAACACCATCTGGTAAGCAAGAATTTGGTTTCACATATAAAAATGTCAAAATATTGAAATTCATTTTCATTTTCCAGCAGCAAGAAACTGAAAACTATTACTAAGCAAATAATTCCTTGAGAGGCACTGAGGCATGAGAGCACTTGCTTGACTTCAGAAGATTCAGACTTCATTCTTGCTTTAAATAACTTAGTGTAGACATTAAAATTTTGTTCACTCCTGAGATGACTAACTGAACCACTAAGCCTGTGGTCTATTCTTTGTAGTGGCCTTTTATAATTAATAATTTCACCCTAAAGTCAAGAAAGTTTTATCATAACTCATATTTTCCATGAAAATTTTTTAGTTCAAGAAACAGATCTTGGAAAAAAAAAATAAAAATTAACAAGCAAAAGCAGAAAAAGGTTAGAGAAAAGGTGAAAGAAATCTCTGGCAACAGTTATTAGCAAGCAAGTGGAAATGACTAAATGAGCAAAGCATCAAAACCTTTTCCTGAGTGATACTTCTGTGCATTCTGGTACAATTTGACTTTTAGTGTAATACAGCCATATTAGTCCCACTGGCTAACAAACTGCGTAAGAATGACACCGACTGTGACCAAGCTGAGACACCTCAATTATCACAGTTCTACATGACTAGGCTAAAGATACTAACCACCCCCACCAGAGGAACAGATGAGGTTTCTCTGATGTTCTTGTCAGATGGTGCCTGATGAAAGTGCTTCCTCTGTGTGATTCTTCTGTGTAAGGACTGTATTTAGGATTCTACAGATAATGGATCCTTTATGGAGCTTAGATGTTGTTTTAAGGAAGTGAAGAGCTGGCCATTGCTGAGCATGCAGAACATAGAAACCTGCTGAGAAAACATAATAAGGATAGCAAGAGAAAATCTTATAACTGATTGGAAGGTACTATTTCAGTTGGACATCAAAAAACTTATTTTCTAAGCTCAGAGCTTTCCCGTGTTTGTATATACAATGAACAAACAGCAGCAGGAGGAGCAAGGTAAAACTAGCAATGAAAATAAACTTGTATTACTGCATTCTCACTCAGTTGGAACCTGAATATGCTAAGACAGTGCTAAAGATGAATCTCGTTTGAAAACATGCCTAAACCTGCACACACATATTGGCTTGGTTTATTAGTTTTGGATTTTCAAAATTCTCTGTATTATTTCCAGCTTCTTTTCCTGTTTTGTAGCTTGGGTCTTTTTCCTTATTTTATAGAGGCACTATGCTAGAAATGAAAAAATATTCATGAACATGTTATGTGGGCATGTGTTATTCATATTTATAATTTAGAGAGACCATGATTTTCTCCATTTCACTGATGAAGATTACACTTGATAGTGTCTGTTAAGTGTTACTCAAATGTCAGTATTTTAACCAGGCTTCTCATTGCTGAAGCAGATTCCTTTGTCTTTAAGTCAACCAATCCTTTTACCCAGGTAAGCTCCTTACTCAATGCAGGTATTAATATTAGCTAGGTTGCCTGAAATAGAACTAATGCACATGAGTTCCACCCTGATGCAAAGCAACTCTAAGCCAGAGAGATGTATAAAACTAAGTCAAAGCTATGATAAAAATCATGTCAAATCATCAATAAATTAGATCTTAATTTTTGTTAAATTTCTAAAAGAAATGTACAATTCATAATTTTTTAACTTGCTGAAATGTTTAATCAAATCTTTTCAGGAATAAATGTACTAATTCAAGTTGTAAGACTAATTTTTAGATTAACAGTAAGAAAATAAATTAATCAGTCTGAGGCAGTTTGGGATGTAATTAAGAGATTATTAATGAAATAACATGTTATGATATTAAGCCTTTTCATTAAGTGTAATGTAATTTTATTTAGTACTTTTGACTTGAAAATGGGTAGTATCATCAGCATCATGGATGATAATAGTGTTGAAAAGACATATTAAAATTAATGACAATTGAAAATTTCGTTCCACAAGACCTCCAAAAAGCATTTATTGAAATTTACTAAATTTCTCAGTATGCCAAAGATCTAAAGAGTCTTTACTCTGATCTGTGGTCAAAAATGGGAATGACATCAGGTATCCATAGTGTTTCTGGCAAGTTACTCTAGAGTAACTCTAAACACAGAGCTGAAGGGAGGAAACCTAATCAGAACTACAGTCAAATTGAAGAAATGCATAATTCTAAGCAGGGGAATATGGCCATTGATTCCTCCAGATAAAAGACCTAATGTTTTGTGTATTCTGAAAACTTGTAAGAAAACACTTGTGTCTTTCATCACAATACCTTGAAAAACATGAATTAAGAAATCAATTAGTCAGGTGAGCATTTGTACCAAAATATTAAAGAGTTTTACTGTGCCTTCACTTTTTTTTTGTAAAGTTCCTTCTACTAGAAATCCATGGCAGATAACAGGTAATAAAAACAAATAGATAATATGAATGATAACTCTTAACTTTACCACTTCTATTCTACTCAGCTGGCCTTGATGCTTTTGTCAAAGGAAACTTGAATTGAGCTCACAGACTGGCATTGCTAGTTTTGTTGCTCTATAGAAACTAATCAGCTATCTTTGAACTACTGACTGGAGTACAGTTTTCTCATTTTCACCTATTTATGCAAGAACTGAAAGAACTTGAAATTCTGTAACCTTTGAAATCAACAGGATAAATGTTCTAGCCTTCCAGGTCTGGGCTAATGAGCATCTATGGGAATTAAATTAAAATTTTGGGTTATACAATACTTGCTTTCCCTCTTTTAAGTACTGAAAAATGAAAGATGTATTAACTGGACTTCTCTTTCCTTACATAAAAAAGTAGAGTTTAGGAATGTATCTCAAAGAAGGAAAGAGCATAACATAAAAAAATTCAAAGTAAATAAAATGTGGCCTACATAGCTCCTCAAAAGTAGTACTGATTTTGTGCTCAACAGTTAAATTAGGTGACGTTTTGATGAAAAAGCAGTCAGTCTCTCAAGTCACTGAAACTAAATTTTCATTTACATATAACACTAGAAAAAGAAAGCAAAATATAATCCTAAAATAAGTATTCAGATTATAGGTAATGCTTGTGTAACAGCATTCAATGAGATTTTGCTAGGTAGCAGGTCTGAAGAACTATTTTTTTATTTAAAAATTTGTGACAAATTCTGATAAGAAAACGCTAACATTTTGAACTTTCAATTTTCATATTAACTCATATATGAAGAAACAAGTTTACTTGTAAATTCTCAGACAATTCTATCCATATTCAAAATCTCAAGCAGCAAATCCTGGTCTTAAACTGGTTTTAATCCTGGTTTTAAATAGTATCTTTTTAGGGAGTATATGATGTACTACAAGCGTAACAAGTGCATTTGTTCTTTAACTGTAAAACTCTCCTTGATTGGGAAGCGACTGTCAATGTCCTTCTACGCTCTTTCCTTCCTTTGTTTCATTGATCAGGAGTGGGGACAGGGGAGGTGTAGAAGAAAACAAACTACAGTGCATTGATTTACATTTAAAAAAACATATATTATTAAATTTAGGTTGGACATAAGATCTTCATGGAACCCACTATTCTCACTTCTGAACAAATCCACATAAGAAAATAAAGAGCATTCATAGCATATCTGTAAACTGCAATGCCACCCACACTTCACTGAGAGTATTCAGTGAAGGATGCTTAGATATAAACAACATTTAGAATTTTGATTCCCTGGAACATTCCCCTCTTCAGGATAGAAAGAAAAAAACAATATTTAAAATTCTTTCTTAATAGATATCTTTACAATATTTAATTTTATAGTCTTCCTCAGTTCCCCCAGTCTCTCTTTTTCAGTTACATGTAAAAATTATATGGGTGGTAAATTGACCCAACATAGGCACATAATTTTATGCAGAGATCCTTCCAATAGCATTTTAACAACCCACTCCTACTCCCACAAGCCTTCACCCTTTCTTTCTACCAGTCAGCTGTCATCTAAGGAAAATATAATTAACAGAAAGATATGAAAACAGTGCACACTAGAGAGTAAAAGGCTCAAGCATAACATGGAATTGTGGCATATCTGATGTATAGCCCACACATATAGAGATTATGTTACTGGGTTACCTACACAGTAGAGTGATAAAGTTATTTTATTTCATAACCTGGGGAGGGACAAGGTGGAGATGCAGGGGAGGGAAGAATAAGAAAAAATTATTCTGTTCCTCTAGAGGTGCTCTGACTTCATACATTATTTTACTACTGATAAAGACATTCTCAACTACAATGAACAAAATGGAAAATACAACCATTAATGTCCTCTTTCTTGTCTGAAATAATAAAAGGGATTAAATAGTAATGTATATCATGACTCAGAATATATCTCATGAATAATGAGTTATTACTTTACCTTAGTTATTACCTGTGACGAGAAATACCCAACCCAGAGATACATCATCTGTTGTCAATGCATTTTACAATGAGAAAGGAAAGCAAATACTTGATAATATTTGCAGAACTATTTGGAAAAAAAAAAGGAACTATCAAAGTTTTCCACGAGGCGTCACCAAAGTCTTTACAGAAAGTTTCCATAACATGTAGAAGAAATAAAATCTGAGTGATATACTTTGTTTATTACAAAAACACTTTGTGTCAAAGTAAGGATGTTTGATGTTTAGCTGATCTAGAAAGCCAGACTTCTTAAAGGAACCGCTAGTATCATACTTGTACTCTGAATAACATGGATTAATTTAGTTACTGGAAAGGTGTTTTTGATGTGCATAATCTGCACATTACATTTCAATTAGCAAAACCCTATGACAAATACATGCTGTAAATAGTTCCTGTACAGCTGCATAGAACACAAATATGTCACCAGCTACCTTTTTTACATTATTTGAAGAAAAAAGGATGAAAAGAAAGGCCTTTGAAAAATGAGAAGATCACAGTTTTAAAAGCCAGAGAAGGGTGTGATTTGGACCAAATAACAGGGAAAGAGTAGCCTGTGAAAGAGTAAAATCTTGTTCCTCTGTGCTATAAACATACTACAATATTTAGTGTATCTCTTATATAACTGAAGGAGTTTAATGCCATCTTAGGTGTTCTTATGTTAAAATTATATTCTAATATATAAATTTGGTTTCCTCACCTCCACATTACTGACATTTGATCAGAATGAACAGATAAAATTCTTCTCTCTTCTCTACTCTTTTTCAGAAATTATGTCAGTAAGTTTCAGCATAGTCTTCAATGATATTCATTATTACATCAAGTAATTAACAGAAGGTTTCTATAAAGGCAGGATATTAACGAGAAGCTTTTACCTCAGCATATAGAAACATCACAACAAATAAAAAATACTGGATTAAATACAAAAGGTATTAAGGCATGAATTTAAGATGTGTATTTGAATTCATTCAAGTTCAGATGCTGTCTCCACATTTGATTAGCTGTTGCAGTGATTGTCTATAAATGTAAGTGTATTTAAATAACCTAAAAAACCCAGTAAGTCTTCACTTCTTTTAGGTGTTTTTTTAAAAATAATCTAAAGAATTTTTAAGCTCTTAAATAGAAATAAGTTCATCCACAATCCTGAAGTCTCCAACCTCTTTGCTTCTTCAGAAAAGCAAGCTCTTGTTTTAACTATGAACATGGAAATTTGCAAGTATCTGTCAGTTTATCCATCTGTTATAAAAAACTCCTGATCTATCTTATGCACAATATGCACAACTTCTTCTTGCATATCCCACTTTAATGCTCTTTTTCTTTTTGTTTTTTAGTGTTTCTTGTGTGTTTTCTTTTCTTTTCGGTTTGGTTTGGTTTGGATGGAGAGTCTTAGCAAAAATAATCTAGTTTTAATATGTTTGAATCTTTGTGTAAGAAGGTAATTATGTTTCTTTCTTATTTTTTCTTTCTTCTAGAAATCAAGAAATCAAGAATCCTTCATCCAGGACTTCAAGTGAAATCCTCCTTTTAACTACTAAAGTTACAGTGGAAATATCAAATCTGAATGTATAGAGTCCCTTGGGAATGCAAATAGATTCTTAGTTTCTCATTATCTCTTTATTTTCCTGCTTGACTGATTTTGTCCATGCATGCATGGTTATAAGAAATGAGAAAGATCTTTCAGAGTTTGTTCAATGCTTCATTCAATATATGGAAAACTTACACACAAAACCACTTAGAGCTAAGAATTGTTTAACCTACAGATTATACGATTCTTTGAAACATTTTTTTAGAGTCTATGTTGTTTGCGCATCTCTCCAGTACTGGATTTATAACAAATAAAAATTTCAACCGTGCAGATAGGTGTTCCCACCACATATATTAAAAATGAAAGGTATAAGAAATTTTAAGGATGTAGTTATTCTCAGAAAATCATTTTCCATCTCTAGTAACCAGTACATAATTCTTTCAGCAGGTGTTAGGTTATCTTTCAGGATAAAGTTCAGGACAAGACCATTAAAATAATCTAAAACTGAACTTTTACATCAAAGGCATAGGAAACTGGAGAAAGGGACATGACAGGGAGATCAGGAGGGTATAGTATGAACCCACAGTTTGATAGTATCAAAGACAGAAATGTTTCTGAGGGAGTCCACAGACTAATGCACTCTCTCTCCTGTGCTGTATGTGCTGTTAAATTATATTTTGTAGAGTGTCCTGAGTAGGAAGGGACCATTAGGATCATTGAGTCCAACTCCTGGCCCTGTACAGGACAGCCTCAGAAATCATACCATGTGTATAAGAGAATTGTCCAAATGTTTCTTGAACTCTGCCAGGCTGGTGCTGTGACCACTTTCCTGGGGAGTCTGTTCCAGTGCCCAGTCTCCCTCTGGGTGAAGAACGTTTTCCTACTATCCAAAATAAACTTCCCCTGAAACAGCTTTATGCCATTCCCTTGGGTCCTGTCGCTGTTCACCAGAGAGATCGGTGCCTACCTCTTCACTTCCCCTCATGAGGATGCTGTAGACAACAATCAGGCCTCCCCTCAAGCTCTTCTTTTCCAGGCTGAGGAAATAAAGTGACCTCAGCCACTCCTTGCGCAACTTGCCATCTAGGCCATTTACCATCTTCATGCCTCTTTGGACACTCTAATAGCTTTATATCTTTCCTTTGTTGTGGTGCCCAGAACTGCACACAGCACCAGAATTGTTTCTTTTGCTTCAACCATATTACCACTGGCTTCACGCTCCTTTTCCTCTTTTTACACATCTTAATCTGAAACAAATAGAATTTCAATACGGAAAAATAAATAAAGATTTTAAAGTCAACATATAACAATGTGTGTTAAGCAGATTTTTCTGTCCAAACTTCACATTTTGCCAACTGTCTCTCAGGGTTCAGCTCAGCTCCTCTTCATACACAGAGACACTCCCTTATTCTCTTAGAGGTGCTCAGGTTTTCCAACTCTTGTTGCCTCTTGAAAATAATAATATTATCCTCCATATGTGCATGTTTCAGGACCTATTTCTCCCATGTACTGATGAAGACTCCTCATGGAGCCCTTAACTTCACCCTATTTTATTTCCTTCAATTGCTAAATTTCCACTGTTGCAGAGGTTTCAACATGCACTAATAATGTGGAACAACTCTTAATTTACAGACTTTTGTGTAATTCTCTTCCCCTTCTGCTATAATATTCTCAAATTCTGAATTTCCCTGAAGCAACTATTATACAAGGGTTCACAAGGGTGTGGAAAAGTAAATGCAAGAATAGAATATAGGATGGTTTCCTGAGAAGGAAAATACCTGGCTGTTTGCCACAAAGAAAATATAGCAATGTGTAGATTTGTAGATTTGCAGATTTCAGTGATGATTCTGTCTATAAAGTTGTCTGGCATCGTTTATATTGTAGAGGAAGAACAGAGAATATGTATCTCATGATACAGTGTTCAGATAAGCAAAAATGTATTTTTGAATTGTAGAAATTCTAGGAAATTCCTGGAATGGGGAGGAATAGAAAGTATTGTTGTGGTGAAAATTGAATAGCATTCTTTGATAGTCCAGGCAGAAAGGAGTTCAGGAAGTCCCTGGCTAAAAACAGGGTCAGCCATGATATCAGATATTCGTCAGGGTTTTATCCAGTCTGAATACTCAGTTGCAGTCGTGTGCTATTTTAACAGCAGCTGCTATCAAATAGAGTCATTCCCAAATGAATCTAGCTAAATGATGTTTTTCACCAATGAAGTTATTGAAAAATATAATTTGTAAAGATTAATACTTAATTACAATTAGCTATAAACTAGTCGGACATAACTGTGTATTTGAGCTACACAACTGTCAGAAACACCCCCTGAACTGCATTTATTTAATTTAGTTCTGTAGGGACTCAATCTTATATCTTGCACAACCATGGGGAAGTGGTTTATAATAAGTGGCTGAGCTGTCCCAGTGATTTTGTGTTTTAAAGATTGATACTTTATTGCCTGTTTTTCGCATGTTATTCTTCTTTTCTCTGAGTGTCAGTGCATCTGAGAAATAAATCCCTTCAAACTGAAAACCATTTAATACCTCAATAATAGGCAGCTTTTCATCTGTAAACAGGAAAATATGTAATTTATTGTTTCATTACTTTTGAGATATCTTTGCTTTTTCTGACGTCTTAATGTGCTTCTCTGGTCAAAAATCCAAGGTCCCACAATAATGCTATGTAAAGTTTAGTTCAGAAACAAAATCAGACTGCTTTCTCTTAAGATGTTTAATGTCCAAAGTATATTAATTATGGTGGTTAGTGCTCTACTCTCAAAATACAATGAATCAAAACTCATCTTTTGCATTTCAACGTAAGTAAATAGAAGAATAGTAAGTGTAAGGAAATCTAGACAAAAAACACAGTATTTCTTTGACTGACTATTGGAGCTCCATATGCAAGATTTTGCTGTCATCTGTATTGAAACAAAGTGTAACATCTTTTTGCAAACATATGCTTAAGGTGGGATTAACCTTAATAACTTTAGACTTCTGCTGTCTAGATACCTGTATAAAGTAATCATCTAGATTTCCTTAAGAATTAAATAGGATTTTTCAGGATGTACTTGACTTGGCCTATCTTAAACTTCTACCTCAAGAGTGAAAAAGATGCTGTCTTGAAAAAGTCTTGAATCCAGACTCATGACAGAACAAGAATGGTGCCCATAGTTGCTATGTTTGGAATACATTTACACACACACAGAGCCATGTGTGTGCATGAGCACACACACAGTCCCAGCAAAAACACAACAAAAAACAGGACTAAACAAGCTTTGGTGTTTTTTTTTTTAATTTGGTTAGTTTGTTTGTTGTTTTGTTTGTGGTTTTTTTTGTGGAAGTTGATGTCACCTACCTTGTGTGTAACTACCATTTATATGTATTTTTTAAAAATATCTGTGACTTCTAAAAATTTTATTATCAATAATGTTAAAGAACTCTGCTGACAGAGTTATCAATAGAAAGGTCCATACATTTACAAATTTCTCACGATTTTTATTTGTAGTATAAAAACAATTCAGGTCCACCAGAAGTATCAATTCATTACACACTCCATAGAAAATACAATGCTTCAAATAGATAAAATCTAAATAGAAAATTTCTGTCATATATGAGATACAGTGATTGTACACTGGAACACAGAAAAGCTTTCTTCAATTGTTCTTTTTTTTCCTTTAAGTAGTATTTTCATCATCATGACTCAATAATTTCCAGACAAATCATCTGATGTGCTACATTGTTAACACTCATTTAAGTAGCTTTTTAAAGTCATACTTTTGTATAAAATTTGTTAAATTTGTGTAAAATTTGTTAAAATTTTGCTCAGAAATGAACTAGAACATCATTCAATTAGGTGTTCATTTCATGTTAGCTAACACAGAAGCTCCTGAAAATAAGCACCTCAGGCTCAAAAACAAAATGGTTGTCAATAGAGAAAAAGATGCACTTCCAAGGCACAAGTGATCCCATCCAAAGCTCTGGTATGGAATGTGTATGCTTCCTTCCATCTCTTTTATTGGAGGCATACTCAGTTTATGATAACAGCTTGTCTCTCAGGTATCTAATGTTAGGATAGATAAAGCCAAGGGTAAGTGACTTGCTCTGAACAACACATCAGGTTTAGGCAGTTTCATCTTCAACTCATTTCACTGCCTACTTGCTTGTGACTGTTTATAGCACAAGTTGCTCCCTCCTCAAGGAAGCTGACCACACTGTTTCAGAAGGCCAGCAGTCTGCCTCTCATTGGATTTGAGTTTAGGTGGCTTCCCACCAGATTAATTGTCCATGCAGGGTAATACTGATGATTTTTTAACGAATCCTCATTCATAAATCACAGTCCAGCTGTTTCCCACAGTAGAATGCCATATGACAGAAGAGAAGTTACCAGCCTGGCACCTGCCCTCGTCACTTTACATCTTAAAAAGTTATTTTGATTACAGTTACTTTCATTTACTTTGAAGGAGCTTACAGGCAGAAATGATATGCAGATGACCAGAAAGGTATTCAGAATGCATAAATAAGTTCTATACTTATTATGTAGGCCAATAAATTATATATATATATATGTATATATACACATAAAGGTCTTTATGAATTCTCAGAAGGTTGTTGTTTTTTTTTTTACTACAGGAAATAATCAGCAGAACAGCCCAAAAAAGGTAAATGGATTAATTAGTCAAAAAGCTCATTAATATAAGCATTCATATATTTCTAATAATTGACAAACAGCTGGTTCACCTGACCATAGTTATATCATCTTGAGCAACTTACTTTCCTAATTTTTTTAAGTGCATATTTTCAAAAAATTAAAGACTTTTTTCTTTCTAATGTCTTCTCATCTTAATAGCTTACATAGCAGAAAAAATAATCTGAGGGGTTTTCTGAATGCTAACAATTATCCTCATCATTCATCAGAGGATTGTTTTCATGTACACACAAAAAGGACTAAAGATATTCCAAATAATATTAGAAAATCAACCTTTACATTTCTTGTGTATGCAGTGGAGAAAGACATAGGGCATCTCTAGTTGATTCAGAACTTCAAAACACTTAATAACTCTCTGGATTTACATCAGCTAGAAAAGAACACTAGCTTGGTGCTCAATTTTAGACAAAGTGAACCGGAGCCTAAATGTTTGCAAATCTGCATCTAGGCTACAGGACATGTGAAATTCATTCCCCAATGTGAGATTTGTTCTCCTAACCCAGGTAGATCAGATCAGATCAGATCAGATAGACCAGACACCATTTGGATCCCTCCCCAGCTGAGCACCAAGCTTTCCTTACAAGACTCACTTAAGAGAGGAAGGAGGAAACTGCAAACTTTGAGTTGACAAACAGTCAGGTTGCAGTATCCTGTCAGTATAGGATACATGCATGAAAGAGTTGCATAGCTGGACTGTTTGTAAAACCAACTTTTTCGCAAGTAAGAAGCAAGGTCATGTTATTTTTCTACAAATCATTGGAAATAAGCAGGTTTTTTGAGAAATTATGTGCTCAACACAATTCTAAAAAGAAGAATCTTAAAATTCTTGCAGCCTGTATTCATATATTTGTAAACACTTTAAATGCTTAGTTTTACAGTGGAATTATCTCAATCAGAAGAGTTTTGTTTAACTTCACAGTGAACAGGAAATTGCAGGATGACTTTTTATTATTATTTTGTGTAATTTAGACAACAATTGCACTAACTCATTTCCCACTGTTATTTTCTTTCAGTTTAGAAGGAAAATAGTTTGACCTACAATACAGATTCTCTTGGTATTTTGTCAAATTTATTTTACGCCAGCAGCAGTCACTGATTTTAATTGAATGGAAACAACAGCTCTCATCCTGTGTGTCACATTGCTGGATTTTGTATCATTGAATTTCAATCTGGTTTCACTGGGACCTGCCAAGTGTGGCTTACGCCAACCTCTGAGTCTCCTTGCTATACTCTTTTCCAGGACAGCATTGTTTGCCTTTTGTCTGTTCTCTGATTAAATTGACACCATTTTACCTTTTGTGACTCCCGTGTCATTTTCTGTTGACAGCATCTAGCAATGGTAACAAACCGATGTCCTTGTGGAAGGGGCAGAAACCATTGATTGTCTGGGTGTGTTAATGCAGAACCTTTAAAAGTCCTGCCGACGTGGCTTTGTGCTAACTGGCAGCTGAATGGGGGCTAGCAAAAGATGCTATTAACCACAGATAACAGTCAGCACCTTCTATTCAACAGCAGTGTCACTTTGCACCATTTGAGGGACAGTTGGTAGTGAAATTTGTTAAAGCAATTCTCACCCTCCCTGTACACATCCTAGACTGATACTATTTAAGGCAGAAGAGTGGAAATAGTTTTCTGATTAGAGTGATGTTGGTAGGATGCTCATATAATTTCCAGGGAGCTGAAACACTTAATTCAATCCATCTTCACTTCACAGCTAAAATCTCTTTAGAACAACAAGATAGGCCCTGCTGCAATGAGAGGTTAAATGTTTACCATGGATAGGGAATTTATAATTGCCTTTTTAGAAATGAATGATTAAAAGTGGTTACAAGAAGCACCTGGCTATATAAGTCTTATCCATAAAACACAGGGGAGAGGTAATAATTATGTCAAGTCCTTACACTATGATCTTTTGAAATGGGATAGGAAAATAAAAATACCGAAGTCCTAAAAGTGTGAACTTTACAAAACATCTGCATTTAGAAATAAAATGTCTGAGAAGTGCAGAATGGTCCTTTTTCAAGCTTACATGCTGAATATGAAACACTTAGTCAGCCCCTCTTCTGTTCAGCAACAAAATCAGACACACTTTTGTCATATTTGAAAACACTTTCACTGTGTTTTCTAGATTAGGGAATTGTCCAAGTGTTAAAGTAGAAACTAGTGTGGGAACTTTGTCTTCCTTCTGCTCAGTTAACATTATCATGAACAGCATAAATCAACCAATGTATTTTGAATTTTTACCAACATGATGAAAACATAACTGTCCTCATATTTTCCTCAGAAACCAAACATTTCATCCTGATTTTAAATGACTCTGTGAAAAATTATTGATGGCACATAAACATATCTGATTCAAAGTTATACTGTATAGTAGGATATACTAGCTCACGCACAGGGCCACATCAAACTGGCTTCCTCACCACAGCTGGCTCACATAGCCACTTCTAAGCACTACTGGAATAAATTCCACCTGTCTGCATTCACCCATTTAAACATTTACTAATTATTGCAAGATATTGTAGAAGCTGAAGGGAAGTGCAAATCCACACTGATTCTTGGAATAAAGTAGGAACTAAGTATACATAAGCAGAACCTACAAATATCTGCTGTCATGTACAAGATGGTATGTGTTGTATATTATTTTGGGGATAATTAAAATAACACGTGCTGTGACATTATACATTACTATCCCATAAACTCAGTAGAATGATATTTACTTTATTGAGTGCTTCTCTTCACCACAGTTATTGTTTTGTTCCACTGTGGTACAGAGATGCTGGCAGAGGTTATTACTCACTACCTATGGTTTTGAATAGATACATCCCATTATAAAACATGCAATTAGCTTTTCTTCTTTTTCTCTCTTTTTTCTTTTTTTATAATTTTACATTTAAGCAGAAAACAGAGAGTTTATTTTTTAAAGAAAACATCAAAACAAAGGGAGTATTTGTATTCATAATCAACATAAGAAGATTAATTCCAGTCTTGACAAAGCATTTAACTCTATATTAGAAAAAATACATGGCAATATGCTGCAATTCTGTGTACATGACCATAGATTACTACTGGAATGCTATTGAAGAAAAGCTCTTCTGTTGAGATGCAGTATCTCAGCAGTGGGGATGCTCTAAGGAGAATTCAGTGGTGTGTGTGTTTCCACATATGCACCAAAAAGCAAGCACTCAAAACATAATTTGAAGTAAACTCAAACATTAATTAGGCCTTTGAATACTGATAATTTTTGCTGCTGTACTTGAAGTACACCACTGGATATCTAAAAATAGACATCCATCCATAGTAAGGATATTGCAATATTTTTTTGATGTTTGGGTGACATAAATGAAAGAACATCCTGCTGCAATCATAACTGATATAGATCTGTCAAACTAGTTCCTGATGGATATTTTTGTTGCTATTTATCCAGCTCTGAGAGAACAGTGATGTCTATGATAGTCAAAGGTTGCTGTAATTAAACTCTCAATCCATCTGTGCATAGGAGTTGATAGTATTTTCAAGAATAGAATGTTTTCCGCTATTGTACATGTTTATTTTGGCTTGTTGAGGGAGACATTATCCTGTGCAACTTTCAAGAACAGTTTGTACGGAAGTTTCCTTCAGTATGTTTCACTGAAACAGAAGGCAGAAACTATCTAAAGCACTTAAAGGTTAACTCAGATATTTTTCCTCTACCGACTGTAAGATGCTTCTTTTGTAAGAGTTAGTGACAGTACCAGAACATAAACTGGGACAAAAGGTGTTTGATGTTGTGTTTTTTTTCCTTTTCTTCACTGGCTTTAAATATTTTACAGCTATCAAATGTGTAGGTAGTGAAACTACAGTGGGACCAGAGGCCAAACAATTGTAAAGGCAGAGAAAAAATACAAGGGAAAAAGAAATTTACTCATTCTGTAGACAGTTGCATTTCAGGGTTGTTTTTTTTTATGAGTAACCATTTCAAGAAAGTTCTATTACTGATTTCAACACCTGTAGCAAAACATACTTAACAATCATGAGCTCATGAGTTGGCAGATATATATAAAGTACTCAGAATGATTGAAAACACTTATGGAACTCAAATACGGGTGTATGTATTCAATAAAAGCTTCAATGGGCCTTTAAAGGAAAAGTAAAAAATCGAGAGAGAAATAAATATCAAAATGGCACCAGAAAGTAGTGCTGATTAGACAACTACAATTTCATCTTCAGAGAAACTTCAAAACAAAACAAAACCAAACCAAAACAAAACCAAAAAATATCCCAAACCAAACAAAGAAAAACCAACAAAAAATCAACAGAAAACCTCACAAAACCAAAAACAAACCAACCCAATATTTCTGTCAGAAAATGAAATGCATAGAATTCTAGCATCAGTATTCAACACTATCAGTACAAGATACTGTGTTAAAACATCTGCCTGAACTTCCTGTCTACATAATTGAGTTCGACCCCTTGTACTATCTCAGCTGTGCTTTCACCATTCCGGATCTATTTGAGTGATGCAGAGTATAGATGAAATGCTAGTTTTTGTCGTTTTTGAAAAGAGGGATGTTCTTGGTTTTGAAACCATTAGATTTCTGACAGGTATTCCTGGTTCAGAAATATATTTCATCAAATATATTCTAAATTCTTCCATTAATAAAAGAATAATTAAAGGTAGTGTGTTACTTTTCTTGTAGCATAATAGATTCAGGGAAAACAGACAAAAATATTTCTCTTTTCATTCAAAAAGAAACAGTTGAAAAATGTGAAAACATGAGTAAAACATGATGGACAGGGATATTTTTAAAAATATTCACAAATCCATTTTATCAATTCTAAACACTTTGGCAACTTGGTAACGCATGCCTGAAAATAAATGTTTACAATTCATTATATAGTCCTTTCAATTCTGAATTATTTTGAGGCCCGTGAGTGTGTTTGCTTACCTCATTACCCAACTGTCCTCACTTCTGTGTGCTCAGTGACACTCCAGACTTTGGCTGCTTCAGCTGTTTTTGAGTTCCATATAAACTGCAGTTCTGCACAGGTGCTGGTGTCATTATTTGCCTGCCACCACCTCTTGCATGTTTGTGTAGCTGGCCACTTCTATCATAAGATTCAATAAAAGGAAGGAGGAAGTAAATGGGAAGAAAATTATTATCTAAAGATTGGGAGTGACAGCCATTACTGAGTTTTCATTCTGTATTTTATCTACAAAGCAAAAAGCCATACAGCTAACGAGAAAACAGAATTTATGGTGCAGTATGCTGAATCAACTACTAGGTGGAAAACATGTCCCTAATATTTAAATATTTAAATGAAATTTAAATATTTAAATTTAAATATTTAAATTAAAAATAAGTGGGTTGAGGGGACAAGAATGTTCATAAGCAATCCACACCAAGAATTTTCAACATCTGTTTCTATCAACTAATTCAAACTTCTATTTTTTCAAGTTTATTATATTGCAAAAAAACAGTAGAAACTGAGAGGAAGATGAAAAAAAAAAAAAAAAAAGAAACCAACAAAGGGAAACCAGTTTCAGTTTGGTCCTCAGGATACTTTTGATTTATTAAACTGCATCTCAACATGCCTAGAGGTGAGAGGGTAAGTTAAAAGAACAGCACAGATGACAAAAAGTATTGGGGAGCAAAAAATAATTTAAGCTACCTATGGTATTCATAAAAATATAAGCTGACACTTTGCGAAAGGCCACTGTATTTCATAAATCATAAGTTTAGAAGGGACCCTGAAAGATAAGGTATTCAATCAAATAGACGTAGTCACTACTAACACATTTTGGTCTGCTCTTCAGATAAAGAGTTTCCATTTTCTGAATGCTTTCCTCTTTTGTTCAAGATCATGTAGTTTAGCCAGGTTTATCAGGAAAACATTCAGTTTAAGCAGGTTTATCACTCATAACCCTTCATGTGTTCCTTCACAGGGCTCACAGTTACTGGCAAATCTTTTCATACAAATTCATGTTTCTCTTGAAATTTTCATTTCTGCTATCCAATTTTGAAGATTATAAATGTTGGCATTTCATACTTAGTCTTTCTAGGTAGGCCCCACGTCCAAGTTCCCAATCAATTCTCAATTATGTAGAATAAAATATTTTAATTTAAATCACATCCTCAATATGTTTTCTCCATCTTCTGTACAACTAAATTATTATTAATACCTTCCAAAGATTTCTGGATCAGTATGGCCAGGCCATTCGTCTTATCCAGCTGTTGAAATCAACAACGCAGACATTGAAATCTGTCTGTGTCATTCAAAGATTCAATTACAGTCAGTGCAGAAATGAAGTACTTGGAGTATATCATTCACTAACTGCATACCAAGAGAGGGCTGCAGGACTGCATGCTCAATTGATCATGTCAGTCAATTGAGAAAATAGTGTTGATTGAGGGAATAGTTTTGGTCCACTCACCAGTTGGGCCTTATAAGAACTACAGCTGCTCTCATCATAGAATGTGTGAAATTTCTCTTGGCTTTATAAGGAATCACAGAATATTCTGAACTGGAGAAGGGACCCACAAGACTCATCAGGTCCAGTTCTTAAATGAATGGCTCTTACAGGGATCACACCCATAACCCTGACACTATTAACACAATGCTCTAATCAGCTGAGCTAAATATCTGTATAATGCTCACTGGAAAGCAGTGAAGCAATTTAGGTTTTCTTCCTACTGTATCACATAACAACTTTAACTTACCTGATTTCTGTGTAGGTGTCATTGTACTGAGACACTGATAACAAGCAACTTAGTTTATATTTATGCATCCACCTAAAATTTTAAAAGTGATGGTTACTGTTATCGTTCTTCTGGTTCTCTTCTATGATACATGTGAAAGTTAAAGATATTCTAGTTGTAAAATTTCAGGAAATTGTTTACTTGGTTTATAAATAGCTCAACATTTCTGTTGTCTTAAAAGTCTATGTTGGAAAAGAGTGCTTGGTTTTGATTTGAGAAAATGCCAACTGTGAAAGCAAACAACATGAGCAATTAACCAAGTGGGTTTTGCCTTTTATTTTTAACTGCTTTTCAATGAATTTACCACCCACAGCCTTCTCTGTGGGTGTATGTGCATGTACAGGGTATCTTTCAGAGCTGCTCAAATACTACTATGAAGATAGTATGGGAATTGTGTTTTTAATTTGCTTATTGTCTTATTCCTCTGATCTGTGCACTAGAAGTTCTTAACACAAACAAGAAATACACTCTATGCTGGGATTAGAAATTCTAAAATGGTATGGTAACTGAACTACTGTTTTTATTAAATGAAGACTTATTCAGCCTGCAGCTGGGGACAGCTTATTTTAATTGTATCAGAAATTATGTGTATTCTGCAACTTTGGCAGATCTTCTGTCAAAAGCAGTGGATCTGCACTCCTTAGCCTTTACAAATTTATGGTATATATTTGATCTATTAGAAAATGTTACCATCTCTTACCTCACTGTACTACATAATCTACTCTTTTAAAACAGTAAATTAGAGCAGCTAAATGTGACTCTGGTATTTCCAGTTCCACAGTACTGTTAAAAGTGCATGTATTTTTACAGGTTGACATTTTTAATGATAGGTTAAATCAGGCACCGATATCTGGATTGGTGGAATGAGATAACAAAATTTCTATTTTTTTGCTTGCCACATTACCAGAGACTACAAGAAATAGCAGAGTTGCAAGCAACATAGAGGCAGCTATCTCCATGACATCAAGGAGCTAATCACCCAAGAATAATAAAAAGATACCGTGACACATGAGGTTTAAAAGGAACAATTTAAAAAATTTTCAAAACTCACCAGCTCATATTTATTTTTAACTAAAATAAAAGCTAGACTGCAAACACGATGTCCAGTAATAGATCTAAATCAGAAAAAGTAATGACAGGATTTCTAGGCTAATGACTAATTGCAGAAGTCACTGAATAAGATGCTATTGCCCATGTTGCACAAGAGGTCAGGCTAAACGACCATAACATTTTCGGAATCTACAAAAGTAGGTGTTCGTGTCTTAACAGAGGGAGCTTCCTAAAAATACTTTTTTATACCACAGTTTGGGTCTGAGGTTGCACTGAAAGATCTTTCTCTTCAGACCTTGAGAAAGTGACTGAAACTTTTTCATTATACCTTCTATCTTTGTGTATACCATTACTTTTAAACAAGAAAAGGGCAGCGTGCAAATTCTCACACTGGGTTACTGATTAGAGACCCTGTTTCATCATCACGGTGATCTTAGCCACCTTCCTGACCCTTACTCAGCTGCTCTCTTCCTCTCTGCTGCACAACATTACAAGGGGAGAAAATAAACTGAAAAAGCTGATGGGTTGAGATAAAGGAAGGGACATGACTTGCCAGTTGCTATAACAAGACTCAACTCAAGGAATATTAATTTCATTTATTATTAATTTGAATCAGAGTAGAATGATGAAACAAAATCAAAAAAATATAAATCACCTCCTCTCACACACACATTCTTCACAAGGTTCAGATTCACTCCTTTATTGCTGAATCCTATACCTCCCCCTTCTGAGTAACACAGAAGAGACAGGGAGTGGGGGGCTGTGGGTAACAGGTTTTGTTGCTCTTAACGTCTTAACGCTTTTGCTGTGCTCCAGAATAGGTCTATCCTACAGGCTACAGCTTCTTTTGGGGCCTGCTCAGCTGCTGCAGTGTGGGGTCACCCACGGGCTACAATGGGGATATCTGCTTCCAGTGGTTCTTCATGGGCTGCAAGGGAATCACTGCCTTGCTGTCTGGAGCACCTGTTCCCTCCCTCCCTCACCACCTTCTTGTGTCACCTTGCTGTCTGTAGGACTGTTTCTCACTTTTCACTCATCACTGCCTGTTCCTTAAATGTGTTATCACTGAGATACCACCACCTGGGTTTATGGGCTTAGCCACACCCTAGAGCATGGCAGGGCAGTCCCAGCCTCTCTTCACAGAACCCATACCTGAAGTTCCCTGCTGACAAAACATTGCCAGCTACACTCAGTGGAGTTCTTAATGTCTTCCCTGAATATCTTTGATTGTTTGGGGTTTGTTTATATTGTTTTTGTTTTTCTAGAATGACTCAGCTGTAAAGAGAGATGACACTGGGGATGCAGCTTGTACTCACAGACACCATTCCTTGATCCTCTTTTATTTAACAGTGCTGTCAAGTATCATTCTTCCAGCATCACAGTTTCTTCCACTTTGTTCTTATGGCCAATTGCAGGAGGTCTTGTGTCATCCTTGTACACCATCCTTGTTTTTACATAATTTGAGTAAATGGAAATGAACTGTGATGGACTGCCTAATACAGGATTATAGTTCCTTTATTCATCCTGAAACATAGCCATAATTTGAAACACAAATCACTATGGACAGGTAATAATGCTGTCATCTCAGAAACGTGTTGCAAATAAAGAAATGTCAATAAACAAGCTTCATGAATTTTAGTTTTACACAACAACTTCATGTTTTTCCATTTTTCAGTTTGAAGATTTTTGGACTTGTAGCAAAATTAACTGCAATTTGTGTCTCCATATAGGAAAAAGAAGTAAAATGCAAAATACAAAGAAATCTATCTAAGTTAATCTAGAGAGTGAATCTCCTCAGAAAAGTAGCTGGCTTGTTTTCTGTTATCAGATGAGTCAAAAACTCTACATAGAAATGTAGCTTTTCCTCTCTTCTCTTTTCTCTTCTCTTCTCTTCTCTTCTCTTCTCTTCTCTTCTCTTCTCTTCTCTTCTCTTCTCTTCTCTTCTCTTCTCTTCTCTTCTCTTCTCTTCTCTTCTCTTCTCTTCTCTTCTCTTCTCTTCTCTTCTCTTCTCTTCTCTTCTCTTCTCTTCTCTTCTCTTCTCTTCTCTTCTCTCTCTTTTATCTTTTGATCTTTTTTCTTTCTCAAATTTAGTAATATAAACAGCATTGACATAATTTTGAAGCAATATTTCATCTACTCAAGTACAAATTCTGAGGTGACTGTCTCCCAATGGGACACAACTCAATTATGCATCAGTTTTATTTGTAGTTCCCACATTACTTGTAGCTCTTAATTTTCTATTTTACTTGTAATTATTAAGTTTCTGTTTCAATATACCTGCAAGCTAGAAAATACTTTTCTTCTTTTGTCTGAGTAGATATTTATTCTCATGTGCTTTTTTTTATTATTTTAAACTGCACATTTTTATCATATACCAGGATTTGGAGAATGTTACACCCCCAACACCCCAGCAAGTGATAGTGGATGTAAAGCGTGAGGGTAATACTGCAGAGGAAGAGAAGCTTTTACCAGACTATAAAAAGCCACAAGATGTCAGTTGGCTCACTGTTTTAGAGCCCAGAGTTTCGTAGTATAATCTTCTAGGTGAAAGAATGTAAAATATCTTGGGCAGGAATGGCTGTCGTTGGTACAGCCATCATCATCTTCATCATGGAATCATGACTCAAACAGTGACACCTTTCTTCCAGCCTTCTAGCACATGGATATTCCCTTGCATTCCACAAGATTTTGTATTTTAAGTATTAAAATCAATAAAATAAAACTTGTTTGAAGTGAATCATTTAACCATACATTTAGACCTTTTATTTTTCCTTTTTACAATTAAGAAGCAAAAACAATCCTGAAGGATGAAACTCTAATGTGACTCCAGCCATGTGACACTGAAGAGCCTAGAATAAAATAACCACCTTAAAAATGGATATTGAGCATTAGAGGACAGTTCTACCCACCATACCTGGAAATGACTGCGTTTTCCTACTGTAAAAAGATTTTATATATAAAAATGTGTAAGTTAAATATTTTAACTTTAGACTGGAACTTGATGTGAAAAATATAGTTCGCTGTCTTAAAATGCCTACAGTAGCAATACAAGCTTCTTTATTACTGACTCAGAAATATTCTGCAACTGGGTTGTTACAGCCATCACCTGCAAGGACCTTTTCCTGGGTCCTCTGAAATCTATAGTAATGGATTTTCAGATTTAGAGAATATATTTTTACCAAGTAGTCCAGTCTTCCAGATACTTCCTGAACTTCTCTCTCCATTACCAATATTGCTTCTTTATCATATATTTGGATCAATTTTATTTCTTTTCCCCCCAGTGGAATGAAAATACTATCAGCTAGTTATAGTGGGGCTATTTTGTTTTGCTTCTTTCTGTCTATCAGTGGGATTTGTCTCTATACTATAACCTTAAGAAATCTGTTCATCTTCTTTGCTTTTCCCTTCCATTTCCTTTCATTCCTCTGGAAGTCAGATTGTAACTCATAGCACTTTAAACAGTACTGTAGTTCTTTGATCTGGTGCTTAGCCAGTGAATTTGCTCTGCATGGTGAACTGAAGCAAACTGCCAACAATCTCCTTAAGCAAGTAAAATCCCAGGAGAGCTCTATTCTCCCTTTAGGTTGAGCTTGTTGTTTAATGGGAAAACAACATCTATTTTATAACTATTTTAGGAAGTTTAATAAGACACTCACTATAAAAGAAATAGATCTGAAAATATGAACATACCTGAACTGAAAGTACCCACCAGAAACTGATTCTTATTTTCTGTATGGAGCTGGTATTTCTTTCAGTGTTTCTCTCTATTGTGATCCCCTCACAGAATTTTTACTTTTCTTGGATCATAAATCCATATGATTGCACAGATCATCTGGGTGCCTTGACAAGTGTGATACTGGAAAAATTGGGTTGGCCTGCATTTCTTAGGCTGTTATGAAATGTATGTGAAATCTACAGACATCTTTTAGGAGATAGCCATGAGCAGTTCCAATATCACAAGCTTACAATCAGTTACTCAGTTTAGGGTTACTTTTAAAGGTCCTTTGGATACAATTTTTGTTGATAGACTTTTTCTTATTTTTCGTATATCAGCTTGTCAGTAGTTCACACTAAAATAAGAAGCTTTGGAAATGCTGTCCCTGAACTCAGATATAAGATTATTACTCTGAGATTGAAAGCAAAACATGACATTTTCTTTGATAACAAAGGAAATAATCATACATTATTGTACAAGTCTTGTTACAATGTCCTGTGTTAAACAGGAGTTCAGAAATAAATTGTTATTTTTGTAGGGCATCATCAATTTGTTGAAATTGTAGCTATTGAAGCACTTATTTTTCAGCGACAATCACAGCCAGTTTTATTTACTATTTATGAATGTCAGTAGAATTATTCACTGAAATTAAATTAAAATAAAGCATTATTCCTATGAAGCTCACTATATGCTTCTGTACAAAGTGTAGCGGACCTAATTACTTAAAAAAGAGGACTGTGAAAACATCTCACTATTTTTCCAGCATACTGAAGGACATCCTAATAATTCTAGTCATTATATGCTTCCATGGATGCTCAATACTCCCAAGCATATATTCATTTCACTTTCAGACAGGTTGTCCCATAGATGGGTAATATAAAAAGGACATTATTAAAATTTCTGTATTATAGTAGACTATTTAAGAGATACAGAAGAAACATACAAAGTCTCAAAATTAAAGAATTTATGAAAAACCTCTGAAAAACAGAAGAGCTATAAAGTTTGCAGTATTATCTTCTGGACTGTTTGTCATTTTACTATGTCTGTTGTTATTTGTTCTAATATTCTAGGGAGACAGACTGAATTGTCTTTCCATCTGAATTTCTTCTCAAGAATTTCAGATTCGTTTATATAAAAAACTCTTGTAACAAAAATCAATATATTTTTCTGTCTTTAAATTGTAGTTTTATTTCTCATGGGTATCTCATGGGTATTTAATTTTATGCGAGAATTGCATGTGGTGTTTATACATGCATGTTTTTTTATATGCAAACTAGACCTTGTGTGAATGTATTGTAGTAGCTGGTCTTCAATTGATGAGCTTCCTCAGATTTTAAGCTATCAAAAACAAATTAAATTCCCAAGTTTGATTTCTGTGCTACAGTCACCTTTAGCAGTTACTGAGACTTTAAGTCATGGCATAATGTTTTAGAGGCAAAATGACAGGATTAGCACAGGACTAAACAACAGCTTGTGGGCAGAAGCACAAATTCCCTTTAGCTTAATAGGCATCTAACAGAACAAGCCAAAACAAAGTAAACCAGAATGTATTTGGACCCTGTGCAAATTTTGAACAAAGTTGATTGTTCTACTTAAGGAAAAAAAAACCAAAAAATGCAGGGGTGGGGGGAATGCAACAGGAATCATCCTTCAAACTAAGATATCTAACTTAAATACTGGGCAGGGAGTGAGAGGTCCATCAGATGTTAGAGAGAAAATGACAGCTCTCTGAATTACATACCAATGAAAGAAATTTGAGACACAGAATAAATCCAGATTCCTCAAAAATTATTTAGTGCAAGCTTAAACAGTAAACATATTCAGTGCAAACTATGCTTCACAGACCACAATATTTTCTAGAAAACATAGGAATAATATGCTGAAAAGTTCTCCTCTGAAGTAGAGTTTTCTATGACTTCCATTTGCTCTTAACTTTGAGCTTCACTCAATTCTCTGAACAGTCAATTAAATTAAAACCTACCTCTGCATACTTCTTTAAAGTGTATCACTTTCAAACAGCCTCAGAGATTTTAATTTAGAAATATATGTCAGATATAGACACACACATGTATATATATATATATAATGCAACAAGCTAAGCTATGCTTGTTTTTGCTGTTCAATTCTGTCTAAACACACCTGCTTCAAAACACAGAGCTTATATTTAAAATTTTCTTTCAGAATTATTGAATATCTTGTCATTCTTTCATTGTGTGATATACCATCAAGATTAATGAACCATCAGGGCTCTTTTTTATGTCACCCATCACCTCCATTTTATTTTTGATGAATTATTTAAGCACAGTACCCTAAAAATCTGATTTTTTTTCTTCCAGGTTAAAACTCTTATTGTCCTATTTTTTTTCAATTAAAAATACATCTGCAAGTCAAAGATGCTTGATTATAGTTTCTAACCAAGGAATCAGGATACTATTCTACTGTTAGTATAATGCATTTATAAGAAAACAATGAACTTGTTAAACATGGTTTATGAACATTTCCAAATAAGAATATATGATTTGTTAGGGAGAAATGATGGTAAGAATTCCAACCAGATAGTCAGAATATAAATTAAAATTCTGATTTAAAGATTTTTTTCAATATCAAATATTGTTTCATAACTTTCAGTTGCAATCTAGATTATTTCCAAATCTGATGAGATGACAATAAATCTGAAGATACACATTCAAGAAGAAAATAGATAAAACCAGAAAATGGTGGGGGCATTTATGTTAAAAATACAAAATCTTTGTTCTACATACATGAGAAAATTGAAGTGTATCAAATTTTTAGAATCAAGTAAGAGCACAACTAAAATCAATAAGCACTGCACAGGTAAAAAGAGAGAAGTGGGAACAACCATTGGATTAAGTGATAGGACCGGGAAAAGTCCTCCAGAATGTTGCTATAGGTGACCAAGTTTAATTTCAGCTTCGTTAAGTACTTGAATTCTTCTGTGGTTCTGTGTGTACATAAAAAATATTTTGAAATATAATTATTTAATTTTATTGCAAAATTGTTGCAGAGTTAATCAGAGGTGAGTTATAAGTGGCAGGATTACAATATAGGTTAATATAAGTATAGAACTAGAATTTTATACCTTTCACATGTTCCCTGATTTCCAGCAGTGGCCCCCTGAAGGCACAAAAAATCGAGTTATTAGCTTTCAACATTTCTCTGTAAAGAACATGTTTTTTCTTCTTTCATTGTATCCAAGCAATCATTTTAGTATTCTAAGAAGTGAGTTTGGGATCACCTTTAGCAGAAATACGAAGGCAGAAATACTCCTATATGTATCAGATGGAAGATTTACAGTCTTGTAAACCACACCTGGTATCCCTGTTAGTGGTATAATTTCAGAAAAGTCTTGGAGATTTTACCATTTTATTGTATAGTAAATCAAGTGGAAAAAATATTTGTTATTGCTGAGAAGTATTATGTAAAAAAAAAAAAAAGAGGTTGCTTAAATAGTGATATTTTGTATACTTCTAAATAGGTTGGTTGATACACATTATTTTACCTTTCTATGCTTCTTTCCTTATATTGCTAACCATGAAGCACACAATAAACAAGTCTATTCTTGTTACATAAGGTTCACAGTACATAATTACATGTATATTAGCAAAAAAACATATCAATACAGTATTCACTTGGGTCATTCTCCTAGTCTTATCTGTATACTTTATCATTTTACGTGGAGGTGGAACTCAGATTCATCCACATTATGCAGGATTTAGTTCAGCTGCCTACACACAGAACACTCATACCATTTTGGTGTTGGGTGTTTTTTTTTGTCTGTCCTACAGTTTCTGTTTCAGACAACAAAGACCTTCTGAAAGCATTGTGGTCTAACTACCATAACATAAGAAGAACAGTAAGAAGATTTGTGTATTCTAGAGCAAGCAAATTTGCAGTAGGTGCCTACATTTAAGTAAACTGATAAAATTTATTGTCAATATACTGACTGAGACTCAAACAATTTGCTTAAATATGTTCACCTCATGCCATTTTCCAAATACTCCAGCTGACACTGAGGGTGACATATGTCTGCTTTATCTCCCACCTGTCACTTCTGTGTGTATGTTTTGGATATCCCAGCATACTGTAATTAGCTCCAGGAGCCCATATTTGGGGCAAATGAACTAAGCCTATGCAGACTAAAATTTAACCTGTTCAGCTGACTAAATTTGCAAGTCTCTTAAAGGCTGAACTAATTCATTCAACTTCCTCAATCCAACTATGATACAGATTTGATTCATTTTTTCAAAATAGGTGCACAACCCATTTGAAATGCTTTTTCATGTCATGTTAGACGTCTAGTGCCAGTACAGGGCTACACATCTCCTATGCATGTCTTTTGTTTCTGGAAGGTCCACATAGATACTTTGCTAAAGAGATCACTGTTAAAGATCTCATCGCGCACTGAACACACAAGTGGCAAGTAAACAAATTTCCAGATGCCCACAGACTATAATGGCAGTGTAGACAGATCAATGTGTGCGTGTGAACTACTTAAATATTATAGTAAATTACCTAAGAGGAAGGACAGCTTTACTTTTTGGGCTGATTTGATGGAGACAAATACTGGAGGGCTTCTAAGTTAACTGAGTCTAACATTTTCCTCTGTAAAATCTTGTGGGAGCAAAAGGGTGTTTCAAAACATGATTATGTACTACTTGATGTAGCCCAGTACTCTCCAGACACACAGCATAGTGCAATATCATCAAAATGGGTGCATGCTGCCATACTTTATGATCTATATCTCAGAATTCTCAGCAGGACTAAAGGTGGTATTTTAGACCATGCAGTAAAAACTAATATTTTGTAGGATTTCTGAATCTGTTTCATTTTGAGCTATGGTACACTGTGTCCTTTGGGGTCCTTAACCTGAAATTCTCAGCTTCAGTTTAAAGAAAACAATGGTCAGGTATTGGTCCTGCTGACTCAGAAATTTACTTTCTGAGTTGATATCCTGCTTGAGCCTGAATACCTTAACATTCACATTTACTGTTAACCATGTCATTAGAATTTGATGTATGATCTTTGGAGTAATTCTTAGGGCAGGAAGAGTAGTGAAGGAAGTGATATTGAGTATTTTAATATGAATAATAACATTATCTAACAGTGCTCAAAGCGTGAACATGGCTTAGGAGAATAAGAAATTACTTTAAGTACAATTGCTCACATTTATGAGTTCACACTTCATTGTCTAGGCATATTCACTAATACTTGCTCAGAATATGATATTTCAACACAAATTACAGAGAGTAGATTCATCAATGGAATACTTATGTACAAGAAATAAAGAAGCATATATTTTTTTCAAATTTCAAACCTCTTCTTTATTCAGGATTATCTGAACTATTTGTTTAGGTTTAGTGTTCTGGTTTGTTTGGTTTTTTTCCCCTAGCAGTAAAAATACCATACTGGTTCTTCACATTCAGTGCATTTTTTTCTGTAAACTTTAGGGTCAGTTCTAATCCATTTCTATTATTGAAAAAGCCTTTTGAGATGTGACAGCTTTTAAAAGTTATGAAACATAAGAGTTCCAGAAATTCTTCAATTCATTCTCATTCGTAAATACCTGAGAAAGAGCTTTTATTTTCTGAATGGATTTGAGGCTTAACTGGAGCATCAATAATGCATAATGCATCTATCTTAACTAAAATCATCTTCTGTTTCATGTAGATTTAGACAACTTCCCATGATTTTTAAGTATATATGGTCTGATTCAGTATAAATAATCAAGTTTCCCAAAACTTTTGGGGGTGCACAGAAGATATACAAAGGAAGTGCTATGGGCAGCTGACACAAGGATGAGATGAGTCACAGACATTCACTTCTGAATTTCAGATATCTGAACACAGGAATTTACAGCTATCTGAGATATCATATCTTGTGCCGACTTAACTTTTTTCTCCTGTCATGTTACCATACACTATTCAGTGTCTGTGTCTTTTTACCATTAAACTGTTGTGCAGCTTTACCATGGATCCAATCAATTTAAACTTTAGGTTCCCAGTTATTCTAAAGAAGTCTGATGGCTTTTAGAAATTGGCAGGGAAAGGCAATATGCCTTTGATGGATGCCAGAAACAGGGGTTGTCCTCCTAAGTTTAGTTTGAGTGATTTTCTTTCTCTGAATCTGAAAATGCACCACATTTTTCTTTATTGGATGTACATCCATTGCACGATACTTTCACAGCATGACACATTCACACAAAAAGCTTCTAAAATTCTATAAAATTGTCCCAGGGCAACTGCCATGAGAGTACTATATGTGCCCTGGAGTACTACACCAGGGTGGAAAAAGCTACAGAGGGGCTGGGAAGAGGCAGTGAAACTTGTGCCTTCCCTCAGGCCCTGTCAAGTGCAGCCCAATCTATGCTAATCTTCAACAACACATACAGAAAATACACCAGTGTGGTATTCATTCCAAATTGATTTCATCAGTTTAAAATGAAGCCTTAACCAAAGTGATCTTCTTGGAAAAAAGAAGAAGTTTAAAAATATATAAATGAAGGTATGTGTTTGTCGTATGAGGAAGTTATTCCTAATAGGAGGTAAATAAGAAAAGAAAAATTGTCAAACAGCTAGATGCTCCTGTCTTTGAGATTGCTTTCCCACATCTTAACTTTGGAAATAAAAACCATGACTCATGAATATGAAAGATTTCTTAAATCCATGTACCAGATTATCTGATTTTACATGTGGAATAGTGCAGTTTTACTTACATTCTATGGAGTGCTTCCTTTACCAGGCGATTTCTCAAAAAATGCCCCAAATGGCACAACGAATATCAATGTCACAGTGAATATCAATGGCACAATGAAGCCAATATAACTTTCTGTATCCTGAAGAGAAAACCTCTCTTGTTCTTTTCCTACAGTCAATATTTATGTCTTCTATCTTCAACCCAGAGTTTTAATAACTTTTTAGTACACAGGTTACTTGTAAAGTTCTGTAGCACAGTATCAAGCTTAATGCCAATGCATTTTAAAAGTATACAATTTCTTCTGACAAACAAAAAGGAACATTAAGAACGTAATGTCCAGTACTATAACATAATTGCATTTCTCAAAATTCTTATGAAAGAATGATCTTAGAGACATATGACAAATTTGGAATATGAAACCACATACAAAGAAATGTTTCACCAAATATTTTTACTGCTTTAAAAATAGAAATTTCCTTCTTTATTATTAAAATATCTCAGAAATTACAAAAATAATGAAATACTGAAACAGCTGCAGGTTTCAGAAGACTTTGGGGGCAACTCTCTAAATTTTTGTGTTTTCATTATAGTAGTATAATTAGGCATATGAAGCTAAACAACTAAAACTAAATGGGACATGCATTTGACACTAAGCTGTAAAGCTGCCAGGAATAAAGGAGTCCCTATGTTTATTAATCAAACTTCTGACAACTGAAGAGTGAAATGGGTCTTAAAATTATGAGAGTAATTTTAGAAGTAACTATGATCTGATAAAGTACATATTCACTGACAGCAAACGATCCTGCTTCACATCTGCCCAACACTGCTGTCCTGGAAAAAGTAAGAGAACCAATGTGGACTTCATCCAGCATTCAATCTACCAGAAGATAAATATAACCCTTGTTTAATATTAGAACTTTCATATAACTTCAGCAAAAAACCCCAAAAAACCATATTTTGAGACATTAACAGTTACAACTGGTCTTTTTCCAATGTCACAAAAGATCAATTAAGCCTTTTCTAAGAGAGAAAACAAAAACTTAAATGCTTGTATTATGGTATAAATCTTTGGAAACATAATATTTCATTGGATAAATATATAAACTGAAAATAACCCATACTGATCAGAGAGACATGTTGACTTGTGAAAACAAAATCATTGGTGAAGTAATATGTTTTTTGGTTTTTTGTGGTAGGTTTTTGTTTTTTTTTTACTGTGGGGAATGTTTGATTGGTAGATTTTCTTTTTAATTCCAAGGAGAATGATGGATGTTGGGACAAGGGATTTCGGGGTGGTGGTTTTATATAAGCCCTTCCTTTTTCTTTCACTGGACAGTGTTAGTGTGTAAGGACTAGAAACCAGTCAGTTATATCTTTACTTAAAATGCTGAGCTGGCCAGGGTGCAAGACCAAATTATTCAACAGTTCTCATAGGTTTGGTCCAGGTAAAGCAGTGTTTTCCTGTTAAAACCTTAGGTACTCCTAAGACTAAGCACAAGAATACACTGTAATTAAAATGGTTGCTCCTTTCACTTTCAACAGAGCAAATCTTTTTATCAGAGGCAGGGATTAGAGCTGTATGGATTAAATAATTTCCATGTTCTTTGTCCTCAGGAACAACAAACCATGTTCTTAATTTTCTAGGCTAGACATATACCTCATCCCTCCAAAGCCACAAACCACCAATTTTCCCTCTGGCCTTTATTAAATCTAGTGCTCAATATTTTGCAGAGAGATATATGCCAGCACATGAATAGGATGTGTTTTGCTTCCACTAGTCAGTTAGCAGAGAACTGATTCTGCTGAGTAACTAATTCTAGTAAAAAGAAACATAAGAGCTGTAATTTTACCTTGTTTTCTATATTCTATTGTTGCATGCACTATTCCTATATACTATGTGACTTGCAGTTGAGAATACAGTATTGGAGCTGGTTTCACAAATAAAAGTCTGTCTTAGGAAAACAATAATAAAAAAAATTGGCATCTGAACAATATAACAAGTAATGATATATGGAGAATTTAGATAAGTGTTGACATTTTAGATAAGTGTTGAAAAGTACAGATGTGTAACTAAAGTCTTATACAAAATATCTGCCTGCTAGGCCAAATTTTCCAGCTCTGTATAATGTAGTTCTGCAGTCAATTGCAGACAAAATATATATTCAATGAGGATTAAAAGAATATTCAATATGATACCAAACTGCTCAATTTGGAGTCTTATGTACTGTTATCAATTGTGCCTTAAAGTAAACTGTAGACCTAAGAGTAAATGTCAAGTTGTTCCCCTCATTGCATGTAAGGGAACTCAAAAATGCTTCCCAACTTCTTTCTCTTTTCACTCTTTCACACCTCAGTGGAAGGAGTTTTCCAACACACACGACCCCTCTGCATCACATATGTGTATGTTTTCCTCAAAGTTGCTGGATAAAATGATGCAAAAAGGATCCATGGCACGCAAAGATTGCCTGTATGGCCAGTATCTTGAACAATGCTGTGGCACAGCTCAGAAACCATGGACATGACCTGTGAATGCCTGCGACTGGACAGAATATCAAACGTCTGTGATTAGAGAGAGCACCAGCACTCTCGTGAGATTTGTAGTTTTTTCTTTTTGCTGTCAGACTACAAGTGACACAGAATATTTCCTCTGTGGCGTCCTGATTTCTGCCAAATTTAGATCTAGCAGTAGTATTTTACTTAAGTAAAACAGTTTCTATCAGTATGTATCTGGCCTTTCAAAAAAGAGTTTGTAGGAAGTTTGATTGCAAAGTATGCCTGTTTGACAAATTTAGAAATAGACCAGTCTGTTATACTTACACCTCTTTCTACACAATTTATCACTTAAAATTAATAACAGGTAGGATAATATAATCATTCTATGATTTAATTTGAATTTATCTTAACTGCAGTAGCATTCATTCTCCTTTTGCCTGAAACATTTAGAGTTTGCAAAAATTAGATCACTAGAGTTTGTGGTGAACGTGTATCTGCTGTTATGCTTAAATGAGATGGCATTTTCTAGATTCCTTAAAATAGTGGGGTTTTCTGAACTTTTTTTTTTTTTTTTTTTTTATTTCTGTTGGCATACTGTGCCACACAAGCTGTACAGGATACAATTCAAAATTTGATAGATATGGTAGTTCACCTTAGCACCTACAGAATGCCAGGAAGTTAGGTTACATATAAAACTCAAAAAATTAAAGAAAGAATTGTGTCTGTATTTTCAGAAAGAAAATGTTTGATGACTGGATAAAAGTAATTTTTTAATGTAATCCAAATACATTCATGCATCTTTAAATATTCATACAAAGCTAACCATAGCTGAAACACTCAACATCTTACCAATCTCTTAAACAGTCTCATTGTCGTAGTATTATTATTAAAGTTATTTCATAATGATTTTGTAATGATGCATTCTTTTCAAATATAATTTTCTTATTAATATCCTTTATTAATATCAGTATCTTCAAAAAAAAGTAAAAGGATTCATCTTTTGTAATAAACTGCCTAAAACTTCTAATATGAGAGCCTCCTCTATTCTGTCTAACTTCAAAGTTTCCTTTTTATTCTGTGAAGCTTTTATAACATTCCCAGGAAAGCAATTCAGTTTTTCCATCCCCTATTAATTTGATAAGGCATAATTCAATTAGCATTATTTGTTATATATGCAATGTATAATAAATTAGTACATAAATACATCAAATCTGTAATCATAAGTTATGAATGGCAATAACAAATATTTGTGTTTCCCATTCGAGTTTAAGAAGAGATATATGGTTTAATCTTTAACTGGTTTCTTTCATTTCTCCTTTTTTTAGTAGTCATTAGACATTACTCTAGTGACAGCCCTTTTATATCCCTACATTTCTATCATAAGCATGCTCCAGAGTCTTGTAGCCCATTTGTTTACCTTACAGCTGAAGTTTATCTCCACTAAACTTAATTGAAAACACAGTCTGACCTCCTTTAAAACTGGAAACATACAAATTCAGATCTTAAAAAAAACCACCAGACTTTGAATTTCCAAGTATTTTCTAGAAAAAAATAAATATATTCTTTAAAATTTTCCTTTCAAAAGGCATCTAGAAGACTGAATGACATTGGTACAGATTAAAAATGGATATTTCCTCTTCTCCTGTTGTTGAAGTTCAGTTATGAATTGTTAATATAACTTGTATTAGTTCTTCATGGAATTTCATTGTTTGCATATATGAGGCAAATGAACAATCAGTTGGGAACAGCTGAGCACAACTAGATAACTGGTAAGATACACAAATATTTTTCCACCTTTAGTGGAGAGTCCCCTTATATGTTTCACTCTAGTATATTTACGTATGTGGGTCATGGTAAACACGCACAACTGTGTGTGAGTCCATGCACACACACTCTCTTTGTCTTTATATGTGAATGGCAGGGGGGTGGGACACAAACAAAATATCCTAGCAGTTGAATTGTTCCCAGGAAATTAGTTTGCTAGATGTTACTCCACCATTTTTTTTTTTTTTTTGTTTCAATCTGATGTGTGTAGATTTACAGATGAAATCAAAGTGGTTTTTTAGTTATATTAGCAAATGACAAGTGTACCCTTCCTTGTTTCTGTGTAATTAATTCTTTAGTAGGTGTTCACAGCACACATAAAAGAGAAATGAAACAATATTATTTTTGCAGTATTTCTCTGTGTTCAAACCTGACATATGAAAGAACTTATTTAAGGAAATGCATAAACCACAATTATATCCTTTTTTGTTCACCTCCTCCCACATTCTCGATAAATTCTGGAATATTTTGTTCGCCCCTTTTCCAGCTTCCCTATGATGTAATCTATTATTATTTTTACATTTCATCCTGCAACTTGTCTAAGTTGTTTCTATATTAATATTCTTGAAACTAAATGACTACCTTACAGCTTCTATTCAATTACTTTAATTCTATGTTATTCATCTATTAGAGAAACACAATCTAGAAAATATTATTTCATAGAACATTAAATGTCTTAAAAGCCTCTATAAAAAGAAGAGAAAAAAGAAATTATTTCACTTAATTTCATTTTGTTTTCTCCTTGAAGGAGATTTCTTTTTTGAAAATGTCTATCTGAAATTAGGTGGTTTGTCATTTTCAAATGATTTTTACATCCCAGGATACATTTAAAAAAAAGCCCCAATCTAACAGTGGAAAACAAAAACCAAGAAGTTACAAGAAACTACAATGATGTGCATGACTTAAATTATTACCCTCAAAAAAAACCATGCCTATCATCTTTTAAAAATATACATCAAGGAGAAAAATCATTGTGGTGGCATTTCATGCATCATTATAAAGGATCTTACTTTTGACAGGCTGTCTGAGGCAAAATTTTTCTTTCATTAAAACAGAAATTCTTCTTAAATTAAAAAAAAACCAAAACTACATTGATCTGTTCTTTGAGGTTTATTCATTCTCAAGGGCAAATAATTTCACTTTTTTTTTTTTTTTAATCTTCAGAAACGGTTTCTATATTGAATTTTGTTGTTGTTTTGTTTTTGTTTTTGTTTTTTTTAATACTGTCCTTGAAAGTGGCCTAGAATTGTCTCTTAGCATGTAGACTTATTAAGCATCAATAATTTGACTCTTAAAATTGTTTGGGATATTGTTGAGGTCTGAAAAGTGAACTTGAAACATATCCTTTGAATATTTCTGTCAGGGGTCACACAAAAATACAGACTGTAGAGAGGGGCAAGAGCTGTGTTAAGAGAAGACTGCAGTTTCAGCTACTACAGATCTTTACAGTAATTTATACTGCTTCCTGTCTGTAGGCAGGCAAATAACCCAATAAAAGGTGAAGCACTTGAAGTAAAAGACCAATGAACAAAACCCAGGCTACTCTTAACTCCCAGCAGACTTTCTTAGACGTAGTACTGTAGAGACACCAAATATTCTGATCTTCTGCCCTAAGAAAAAGTGCCCACTTACAGAATTTGAAAGGAGTAATAACTAAGTTCCCTTATGTATTTCTAGCGAGTCCAAAGTCTGGGTGTGAACTGCAAATGAAGGTCTAAATAGCTACAAAAATGTGGGCTATATTGTTTGTTTCAATGTTCTACTGCAGGACAACAAAGGTGTGGTGGGAGACATAGTGATTTGGGAGCTTTGGGAGACAATACATGAAATCTAATTCCAGTTGATCACAGAATCACAGAATGGCTTGGGTTGGAAGGGACCTTAAAAAAAAATCTATATTTTTTAATTATTTGTTTTGTGGTGTAGCAGAAGATCATATAAATCAAATACTATGCTGCTTTTATAATTCTAGGAATGAGAAATACAGGAGATAAAAATAAAACTTGCATATTTAATGGAATTAGATTATACCTACTTCCCAAATAAGTCATTAAGTCAATATAATTTTGGTTAACTCAAACCCTTTAAAAGTTAGAGCTTTTCTAACACAGGCAATTTTGTTTGAACTGTGTTAGGAAGTGATTACACAAGCAGATCACAGGGCAGATCTGAGGAAGGGGTGATGTCTGGTGGGTGGAGAGTAGGAGATGGGCAGCTGCTTTTGAAACATGAGCTGACTGTCACTGTTTATGCTAAACAACTCTGGATATTTTGCATTTAGTATCATACGGAAGGAAGTACCGAGAAGAGGAGGGAATGATAGGATATGGGTGAACAGGATGACATTCTCAGTTACACATTCAAGAAGTTGATTTGAGACAGAGGGACAACATACAGTGGAGTTTATTTCAAATGTGTGTCAATGAAAGGTATCAGAGGAAGTAGACAGCTTGAAAAACATTGATGACCACTTCATCCAGTGATTATTCAGTGTATCACGTGGAGTTGGGCACAACCAAAGTCTGGAGAGCAGGTTTCTCACCTGTAATTTCTTAAGTCTTTATCAAATACAAATCCACACTAAAGTACCAGCTCAGAGAGCAGACAGGGAAAGAGTGAGGTAAGACAGTACAAAATCAAGGTGCCAGTATTTGTGCTCTAATGAAACAACACTTTTCTTTCTTCAACATGGCAAGGGTGAGTGTTTCCACACTGAACTGTCTTCATATGAACACTTCATTATTTTCAACATATTTTTCACTTACTTCTTCACCACTGCAAACACACGTTGCTGTGACTGACTTATCTTAAGTGAGAAATTAAAATATAAACCCCTAAAATATCAATACAGCTGACATAAAATCTTTTTGGTTGTGTAGGACAGAAGGTAGAAAGACTGTGGCCTCAAGGCAATATATTGTGCCAAAAGGCTCATAGAGTTGCATTAAGTATTATTACACTCTGTCTATTGACATTATGCCCTCGGGATTTTCAAAGGACTCTGAGCATGATCTCTAGATTGCTCACAATTTAGCTAGTGCACGCTAATATACTACTGCTATAATACTCATGGGTAGGCCACAACTGAGTCTTTTCTTGCATTGGCTAGTAAGAGTGTCAAATTACCAGACTAAACCAAGTGAAAGGGAATGCTAATTAAAAGGGTAGGATGTGTTCCATTTGTTCTAATCAAAGAGTGCTTAATCCCTTCATAAGCTGGCCAGCTTTGTTGGATGAAATTCTGAACAACCTTGTTACTTTTGATAACTGTAAGCCACTGACTCATGGCCCCTTGACAGCTAGCTGAGCATGTAATAACATTTCTCTTTATTTGGGGGCTGGCTTAGCTAGCTTTATAATAGATTATCGTGGATGTTAAAGTGAAATGTTAGTCTTTTTTAAAGCACTATATTCCCTGGTAATTAAGGATATAAAAAGGGCACTGAACACAATGCAGCTTCAAGGTCACCCGATGTCTTCAGTTTGTGTAAATAAGGTATTAACCATAGGTTTATTCTGCAGTGCTAATAGCAGAAAGACATCTCTTCTATTACCAGTACATGAGAAATTCACTGAAAGATATTTTTAAGTGCAAACAAACACCTTTTGCTTCAATTAGAAGACCCATTAAATTGTAAGTACTTTTATAAGAAGACAGAAAAGGTGGAAATACATCATGGAAAAAAAGGCAAAACAAAAAAGAAAAAAAAAAACAACTCAAGTAAGCAGAACAGTACTGGACAAAATACAATCAAATGACATTGCACAACTATCTCTGCATAGGAACAGATTGCTTGGTGTAACAAGAACCTTAGCGAAATCCCAGCTCTAGGCATAGTGAGTCTAGAGGGACTGAAAACCAAGATTCATTTCAACATTCAGGGCACCGATGCTTTTTTGTAGTGTCTGTTCTGTCATCTGTCTATTCCACTGTAAATGTAAAAGTTTGAAGAAAGGAGTTTCCTGTGTATTATGTATTAATTTCCTAACAGGTAGGGGAATAGGAAACAAGAACTACCTAAACTAAGAATGTAAAACCATTTACAAAATAGTTTTAAAAAAATGAAAAGTTTAAAGAAAGGGGTGCTTGGCATCTGAGTGAAAAATTATATGGGGGATGAGAAAGGCAGTATAATATTTAAATGCAACCATTAAGAACAACCAGTATAAAGGCAGTCTGTGATGTCTCTGTACATCTGCATTTATTAGAAGACTATAGCTTTGTTTTTGACAAAGCCAGCATAAGTAGGTCCTTTATTACATTGTGCTCTGATCAAGAAACTGGTGCTACATTTCAGGTCTGCTAATTCAGTAGTTTGCTTGACAGTACTCAAAGACAAATGTGTGAAGTTACTTAAAGGAAAGCAATTCCAAGCATACCTATACCAATATATGATACGCACATGATAATACATGATGATCACAATGTGAAGTGCAATTGCCACAAACTAAACCAAGTAAGGATCAGATTTTCTGGAAGGATAATTTTTCATAAGGAAATCAGTGAATCAATTGAGTAGTTTGTCCAGGGAGACTGGAAGGGAGTTTCAAGACCTGACTGTCTAAAGACTTGAGGAACTTAATCTGCCCAATGTCTGACCCTGCTTTGCTAAGCTGGGCCATAACTCTACTGAGATTCCTCCCAAAACTTAAATATTTACTCATAGTAGAACTGCTTCTGTAAGAATGTAAGCAATTTATAAATCTTAGATCATTGATACAAGCATTGCCTAGGTACTAAGTTTTAAGCCAAGCAAGTTAACTCAAACAACATTCAGACAAAGCACTTGACTCCTGTTTATTTCCTATGAGTTTAAAGAGAGAGAAGAAATGAAAAATTAACTATAAAAATGAAATATATAACACTTGAACCTAGAGAAAGAAGAGTGCTGTGTTAGAAAGCTATTTAAATCTTAACTGTTTTGCCAATTAAGAAAAAAATTGCATGCATAGCAGATAAAATGAAAGATACAGTAGATACAAAATTTGATTAAAATGTTCATAACGAAGAGAGATAATCATGATTGCAACTTAAAAACACAGAGTCCCAACATCATGTAAGCATCCAAATTATTCTCATCATGAAAGCATGTTTAGACATGGTAATGCATGTTTTATTTATATTCAATTATTTATGTTCAGTTATTAAGAGTACCCACTTTCTCCATACAGAAGAAAATGCTATCTCATTCCTGAAATGTGTGTACAAGACCTGATTCTGCTCTTGATGACTTCAAACACAGAAATTAAGCTCTAGAAAGACAAATTATTTTTATGCAGAATAGAACAGATGTAGTTGCTCAGAGAATTGCTATGAGAGCTCAAACCAGTAAGAACATAAAAAGCAAGCAACTCTTTTTGGAATGCTCCAAAAGGGAAGGTACTGCTGCATGTTGTGAAGCACTCAGTCTTCCTCGTAGGCAGACTGAGTCCTTCTGAGAACCTGGAGTGCACCAAATTTCAAAATTCTAAGCCTAGAAGACAGTCAAGCAAGCTGCTCTGCTGGGTACAAATGTTTTGCCAAATTATAGAAGTAGGATACAGTAGAAGATTAAACCACCTGAATTCTGGTGTCTCCATATGTGCTGCACATATGCACATATGCATATTCTGTACTTCCCATTCACTGCTCTATCCCAAGCATCAGAGCATTCTTCTGTTTCCTCTGAAGCAGTTCACCTTATTCAAATACAGTGATCAGGTAAAGACAAGCAGTTTGTTGCTTTCTCCACCTATCATCATCATAAATATTCTAATCAAGTATTCAGCACATAGATACTTAAATGGTAACCTATGAAAATTTATTGTAAATATAAAGTACATTAAAAAGTGAGAGAGCTATCTTCATCAATCAGTTTTCATGCATCTAGGATTTTCCATCGAGTAGAATAAAGGAACACTTTTTGAAGGGAGAAAAATCAGCACAATGTGTTTTTCTACCTCAGCTGAAGTTACTATACATTCCAAATTTTTCATCCATTGTATAGTTTTAATTATAGTTGTGCTTTTCTAAGCTCTCTCATTGTAATATACATTTCCCATTTTGAACTGAAATAAAGAAAAATGCTGGTCTGATTGCTCACATAAGGCTATCGATGTACCAGGCTTGTAGAAATTTACAAATGCAGTATCAGGTAGGGTCCAAAATTAAATACATTTTCTGTGTTATAAGGAGCCAAACCCTCAACTGCTATAAAAAGATATTTCGCCACTGACTTTGTTAAATGAAAATCAGTTTATAAGAATAAGAATTTGGCCAGAATTCTGTGAAAACTATTAGCACATGTTTTGATTTATGCAACTGTTGCTGTTTGTTTAAAAATTATATTAGAAGTATAAGGATAAAATTAAATTAACTAATAAAACAAGAATTTGGTAGGATAATAGAATATTCACTCTAAGGAGTTAATGAATTAAATTATTCACATTGTGCTCAAAAGTGATCTACAGAATCTTTATAATTTATATTTATGTCCCAGGTATTCATTAGTCAGTTAATAAGAATTTTTCCCTGTGGGAAATTCATCAAGAAATAAAGAGACAAGCATGAAATACTAATGAAAAGTTTCAACAGATTTAAGGTTTCCTAAAGGCAAGAGCAGGATAATCATTATTTTACTTACCTTTTTTACTTTATTTACCTTGACTTCTGTGAATTTGTACCTAGAAGATTAGAAAAACAGAAAAAGAGGTCAGGAATTCTAAGAAATAGACATTTTTTGAGAATTCTGCCTAGCCACGCTCTTTTTAGGCATATACTTGCATATGTACATATAAAACTTTTAGGCCTATACCCTTTACTGTCTCTTTACTAGATTGAGGCTGAATGCCTGCATTCTGGGTGAATTACTGTTACAAAATTTCTTGATTTTATTCTTTCCTCTTATTGTTGCATGTATTCTTCTCTAGAATTATCACTGCAATTTCTTGGACTCATGTCAAAAAAATGATAATACTAAACATTTAGATTTTCTTTGTGGTGGGATTTTACAGATGGTTACAACACTATTCCATTTAACTACATAATTGTAGAATGTCTGGCAACGTTTTTGTTCTGCATCAAAACGTGACACAGATGGGAAGTAAGGATTATATAAACTTAATGTGTAAGGTAATATTATTAGAATCACATTTTACATCTTCTTGAGCCAACAGTATTCATATTGTCAGTTCTAAAAGGCAAAATACAAGCATGAAGAATTCTACATTTCCCTTCCATATTAAACCTGAGCTCTGAGCTTTAACACAGAAACTTGCTGATTACACACCATTATGCCAGTCATGACAATCTGTTAGTTCATCTGAACTAATTAAACAGATCTGATATCACTATATAACAATAAGTGTATAAACATATGTGTAAATATTTATATGAAACTCAGATTTTACTAATTATTCTTTTTTAAACCAATCACCAAATAAGGTCTGACAAAGCAAATCACCTAAAGAGTTCTGAGTCCTGAGAAATTAATAAGCAAATGATGAATCTCAGGAGCATGTTACTGTAAAGTAAAAGAACACAGAGCTTCTAGCTCTACCCCCAAGGCACTCATTTCTCCTCTCTGAGGGGCAGGACCCTGGTCTCTCTCAAGTAGTGCCAGTTAATACTGTGTCTCAGCTGACACTTCTCAGGTAAGCACAGAGTCCAGCTGTAGGAACAAAAACCTCCTTCCCACCATTCCTGCAGGGTAGTGGGAAGCAACACACCTTCATAACCAAGCCAAATGCTTGCTTCTTTCTAGGAAATGAGGAAAGAGGTGCACTTTGTCAGTACAGTTCCATATTCATCTAAGAACTAGCAATTGATAGCAATCAGCATCCCAATTATTTTCTCAGATATGTTTGTCTTCATCTTACTGTAATGCCCCTTATTAAGGAAGTTTTGACCATCCAGGTGCCACTCTGGCAGTCACAACCACACAGCTTGAGTGGAACTGCACCCTCTTCACAGTGGGCTTCACATCTCTCCAGTGAAACAGCAGGTTCTCCTTTTAACTCCCCATACACCCCATTCCCACTGTCCATACCATCTCCTCCCTAGGTTACCCATACCCATCAGGCATCTCGATACTTAAAATAATTTAATCCTGGTGCAATAGCTAAATAACAAAATAATAGCCAGAGCTGGGTGCCTTTGGAAAGGAGCACTGAATAAAGGAAACCCAGGGATTTTATAGTCTTCCTGTCCAAGTGTGAAAATGTCTGGGATCCTAAGCTCCAGCTGTGCTTCTGAGTGTCTGATCACCTGGCTGTTGCCACAGGTCCCTGTGTTGCCATGTCACTCAGCCCAATATTTTCTGAAGATCAACTGGCCTAAAGTTTAAACTTACTGTATTTATAAATTTTGTGTTGGCCCAGAAGCCAATGAGGCTGGTTTTCTGTAACATTAGAAACTGCATTAATTTTCTGAAAGAATGACATATCCTGCCAGCCAACACCCTAAACCCTACACTTTGCATCCCACATTCTCTACTCCTTTCTTCCCCTTACATTCTTAATGTAACATTCTTAACCCTCTACATTCTCATTCCCTCATTACATGTCTTTCATATTCTCCTCCCGATTTTTTTCTTAAATGCTAACCAATTTCAAGGAATAGTTCTTATTCTGGTTCTCTCTTTTAATTGTATGGGGTACCCATTGTCACAGAAACAGACCTGATTCCCTTTCATTCTCAGAACGCTCTTTGGTTTCTCAGATATTTTGGGAAATTATTTCCAATTACACTGCTGTGCAGTGTAACAAAGCCTAGAGTAACTCCATTTTGTATGACAACCTAATCCAATAGGTGCATGCTAAGTATGCCATTGCCAGAATGCTTCACAGACTGAACACTTTAGGGAGTACAGGTATTTTCTCCATATATTTTCTGGAAACCAACAGGGTTTAGGCATATGGCTGCTCAGAATGGGGCAAATTTGGACATGTGAAGAGGTACAATTCCAAGTGCTTGTATTTGTGGTGTTTATCTATGTAGTCAACTTGTGCATATATTTTGGGGAAGAAACTAAGAAACATTTGGACAATATCTTTAAATGAAAGGTTTAACTCTTACATCCCTCATTAAAAACTAATATAGCAGTTGGATATTTGTTATAATCACTCCCAAACTCTGTCTTGAATTCTCTGTCAGAATTTATTTAAAGTACTGCCAATCCTGCTGGAATCAAAATAACTTTAGAAGTAGCATGCTATTAAAATGAGAGCTTCCTTTCATCTGATTTACAAATAGACTACTCAAATAAAATGTCTGTGTAAACACAGGACAATAAAGAATCTGTGAGTGTTTCTGGCATTACCTACAGCTAAAACAGCTTGCTATCTTCAATCTTATGATATCATTATAGCAAAGAAAGTGGAAAGTCTTACTTCCTTACAGAGTAGCATAAATGAATGTAGTTATTAACACAAAAAAAAAAAGAAATGATACCCTTGAGTGAAGAAGGGGCAATCAAGTAAAAAAGGATAGTTATTATATAACAATCATGTTATCATCAAATGATGACTGCTTGATCATGATGGATTAAACAATTGCAACATTTTATTACTTCATATCCCTCCTGCAGTAATATTAGAGCAGAAATCATGTCATTTTTTCCCCTGTAAATTTGGCACCTGCTGACTTTAAGTCATTTATAAGATGTTGTTAAGTTGGTTTCTTAATGCAGGCACTAAGTTACCATTAACACACTTAATGACCATGAGGAATATGAAATTGGATCAATTAAAAGAGGGGGTTAGACCTCCCACAGTTTCTAATCACATGTGGACAACCACTAATGAATTGGAGCTCTCTTGGGTATCTATTCTGAAAATCAAATCGTTTAGACAGTTAATCAATTGAGATAGATATCAGTTGAGCTTATGCTCCACTGAATTCTACTTCATCACTGTTACTTAGAGGAAAAAAAAACAAAAACAAAAGTAAGGAGGAGCGGTGGAGGAAATTAAGTTTACAGGGGTTTACCTGCAGTTATACAGAGTAAATAATTTTGCTGCTTGTTATTCCTGAAATGCAATGGCTGTTTGAGTAGAGGGGCTTTCAAGACTTTCTGTCTGCTGATATTTTCCTTGCAAAAAATAACAAAAAAAGTCTACAAGCAAGCAGAAACCTATATTCCATTGCTTTCAGATCTTGGACACTAATACTGCCATGAAATAGCTGTAGGCTAAACATCTTTTTCTGGCACAGACACAGTAAACATTCCTTTTTGCTTCCAAAATATCTACTACCCCATATTGTCACATGTATAGGATTTTATGAATGCCAGGACTACAGCAATGATTTATTTCCAGACTTAATCACACATCACAAAAAGGAGTATGTCGTGATTCAAGGAAAGTAAGAAGAAAAACACAAACTCCTCATAAACTCCCCAAACTAACTGACATTAAGAATATTTTCGTGCATTATCTTAGAATGCTAATTAGAGCTGCCAAGCTGAAGATTTGTTATTTGCATACTACTTTATCCACTAGCCTGAAAATAAGTGTTTTGCCAGTATGTTGCCTCAACATAAGTATTTTCTAAAAGTGTGTATTTTCTAAAAGTATGTATTTAAGCAATGTCACATGCATAGACAACTAGAAAGAGCGGTGACTGCTTGCACTGCATGTTCAGCCTATCTCAAATCTGAAGTCTATTGCACCAGTTTCCATAACCAGCTATGGCTCCAGTTTCATTCAGTTTATTTTTCTTATCAGTTTATATGAAATACCAACCAAAAACTCTGAAAAAGAAAAAATGGTGGATTAACTGGCTATGCAGAAGTGATATACCCAGACCATTCGATATGAAAAGCTGTCCAATCTCTGTGGAGATTTGCCTCTGCAAATCCCCATTTTTGGAAGATTGACTCGCACTGAAAATTACTTGGTGATGGGAAGCTCAAGAGTACATAAATAAGCTATCCCAAAAAGAACATATGACTTTGCTTCTTAGCCAAGAGAGTGCTGCTCAGCAAAAAGTGTGAATACAGCTCCAGATGGCAGCTTTTCAAATTTGAAAGATAAAGATATTTCTCAAACATCTTGCAGGAGCTGCCTACTATCTAACAGAATAGATCTTCAGGCTTTTAGCATGACTGTTTCTGGGTGATCAATGATACAATGAATGTTTAATCATTTAAGTTATTAAATAACAAAATGGATACCTTTCTGACTTATTCCAAATGCCATAAATAATTAAAGATGTTAATAAATTCAATGGATTCTTCCTTCATTACTAAAGATAATGAAGATGCGGCCTTTGTTTTTCTGAGCTGTGTACCTGGGAAAAAACCACTGAGATCTAGAAGTATTAGTGCCACCAGTCCTTCTATCTCTTACCTTTCAAAAATCCAGAATTGAATTATTCTCATTTCCTCTATATCTGAGGAAAAACTATATATAAGAATTGTAGGAAACAGCAACTTATATATACATTTTTGCTTACTGCTTACAATTTGTGATATTGAAGGCAATACATACATACCTATTTTCAAAAGTATATTTTTAAAGCAATAATTTTACCTTTTGACTAGTCTGGTAAAGTTAATGTTATCAAAGTATTTGTATTTCTCTCCTCGAAATGTTTGTATTTCTCCCTTTGAATATATGTAATCACTGTATCTTTTTGTTTAATAAATTACAGTGATAACAGCTGTGTACTCTGCTGATCTTTGTTACATGTACAGATATCTGTCTGAAGAAGGGTTTTTATATTCTAATGGATGAGACAGTTGATACTCTCATACTCTGGGCTAATGTGGACATGGAACATAGATCATGCTGTTTAAATGTCATAATGTCTTCAGTGGGTTTTTTTCAACATAGACAGAATATCTTATGTCTTTGATGGAAATTAATTTACCAAATGTGTCCTAAACAGGCATCTTATCTCTCTAAGGTCAATGACAAAGAGTATATGCTACATTGATATGGTGCAAATGTACATGCATTTGTGCTCATGCCTTTACTAGGTAAAAATAAGGGGCAACATCATTATATTTCTAGAATAATTTTTCTTCTTTCCCATCTCCAGTTTCCTCACTAAGGATTAGCATTTGTTTGCTTTATAAGTTTTTCACCTGGTTCTTTTTAATGGGTAGTCATCCACAATAATTTCAATCACATATTTTCTTGTTCTCTTTCTAGTATATGCTTAAGCTAATTAGGGTTCACAGCTAATGCACTAGCTCATGTGCTCAAATAACCTGAAGAATGTCCTGCAGCCCAGCCTTATCAATGTCTAGTAAAATCCAGCTCTGTGAGGCAGTCACTACTGAAAGGTCATTTTTGCCCATCATTTTATGTTGTCCATCCTTTCTAATTCCTTTCTCTGACAAGATCCTCTTATCATATCCAGATGCAAGATAAGAGACACAGAGAGAAATTAGCCATCTAGTCCTTTAGAAACAGCTATTGCAGAGAGCAGCACACAGGAAGGCGTCAGGGACAGGGGTCAGTGGGGTGATACAGTAAGAGAAACAAATACTCTACTGATGGCATTCCTTCCCAGCCCTCTTTATCACCATTTAGAGACCTTGATGAATCTAAAACAAACATGCTGAAAGTAAAAATCATATTATCTCCAAATATTCCAAAATGTTTGATGGTCACAGATGAGATAATGAACAAGGAATGTCTAAAGAGTCAAACTGAAAAACTCTCATTAAAAACTCTAAATTACAATATTGAGGTCTAAAGGGTTTTCCCCTTAAGCATTTAAACACCACGAAAAAAAAGCCTGATATCTTAAAATATTTTAAATACTAAATCATGGTTACAAAGAACAAAGAGAATTCTAGGAGTTTAAACTTTCATTATTCAAACAGCAAAATGGCAATCTACATTCTTCAATGGCAATTAACTGTGGTTAGTGGTATCCTGAATGCAATTAGTTTCTAATATATGCAGTACTTTAAAATATACTGCTATTGTCTTTATTATTTATATTGAAGAGCGATAGTTCGTGTTCTTCAAAATTAATTGCCAATTCACAGAAACAAAGTGACTGATATCCTTAAAAGGCAAAAACATAATTTGTATTAGAGGAAACAAGCAAACACAGTTCTTGGAGCTGGAATTCAGCAGGCTAAATGTGTTGGTTCCTGGACATCTGTCCTGTCATCTCAGTGTCATTGAAACTATATTAGTACTTTCCTTTTATTACTGATGCTTACCTCACTATTTAAGCTGCACCTTTGTATACATTTCAGATTTATGAGCCTGGATAGATCAAAACCTGGTATCATTCAGAACCTACAAATTGCACATCAAGACTGGACAAAATGAAGATTATATCAGTGTTTATTATCATCAAAACTTAGGACATGCTCCCAGTGAGCAGAATTTAATACAGGTCATAGCTCCCTTCAGAGAAGGTAAGAATTGCCTTTTGGTCTCCCTTCCCCAGAGCAGTTCCAGACTGTCAGTTCCAAGTGGCAGTCTTGTTGGCAACAACTTAGGAAGAGATACACCTCTGCCTCTAGATTTGCTTTCCTGAATGTTGGTTTCTACATTCCATTTTGAGTTACCTGGCTGTCCTGACATTCTACATAAGAATTTAGGTACCTAAATCAGAGATTTTGTGTCCTGTTTTGGAATAATGTTAGATATTTCAAAAGAGAGTTTTCAGAATCTTCATATCCTTTATTAGGTAAAGCCATTGATATTTATGGAGTGATATACTCATTAGACCTATTTATTAGTAGTATAAATAATAGATTGTAATTTTAATGAAAAATATCTGTCTAAGACAATTTCCATGTTATAAATGCTACAATTTGCAATATCAGCCATGCTGAATTTCTTTCAAAGATCTTTAAATAACAACAATTAATATTCTATGATGGGTAAAAAGAAAATATATGGACTTTTTTGAAATTACAGTGTTATCCTCCAGTTGAGTAGAGGTGAATAGTATGTAAAATATGATAGCACAACATATAGTGGGCTAAAAATGAAAATATTAGGACAAATTGGGTGACATAGGAGAAAATATTTTGAATATTTTAGATGCATGTGTCATTATCTTCTCTAACATTTGGATATTCACCAGCAGAAATGTACTTGCAAAATAACTGCTAGATTAAGGATTGCATTTTTACCATCCACTTTCCTAAAGCAGTTCTTAATTGTAAGAAATTAACTTCTCTTTGTCTACATGTCTTTTGGAATCTCAGTCTCATTTAATGTGAGAAATGCTGTCCTGTATTCATAGGCAGGGCACCTCTACCTATATATATATATATATATATATATATTCATTTAAATTGAACCATTTGTCTGACAGAGCAATTGCTTAAAGTAACAAATCAGAGTCCTACAAAATTCTCCATTATAAGCATACAACTAGAAATTTGCTAGGGTATCTCTCACTGTCCACCAAGGAATTAGTAATTTATAAAGGCTGAGCAATAGATGAACAATATGAACAATAGATGGGTGGTTATGGAAGATGGAAGAGAGGTTAATTTTTAAATTGTTCAAAACTAAAATAATTACAATAGTATTGGCAACGTTGTAAAAATTTATTCTTTCAAGGTTATTGTATACATTCATCTTTGCACCAAGCAACAAAAACCACCCTAATCTATTTGGTAACAAAGCAGATAGGTGAAACCAACTGTATTTTTTTTCCAAATGCATTTTGGTTCATTCTCTTGTTTGATGGAAATCTATCATCAAACACAAAACAAAGACAATCCCCTACTCCTTTTTTATCTTCATTTTCTTTTCTCCTAAGTTTTCACCCGATTCACTCTCTAGCATCAGACAGTGAGGCATCAGCAAAGTAGAATAGTAATGCCATATTCCTTTCCTAAGGAGAGATTAAAAAAAAACCCCAAGAACCAGAAGAAATAATTGTCTTAATCTATTCAGATTTTTTCTACAACCAAGCCCATTGGAATTTCACCTGAAAGTTCTTCTGTCAAGTTCAGAGCTTTGCAGTGAAACATTTAATTTTCAGTGCAATACCATCTTTCTTGGGTTAAAGACCTCATGAGAGAGAATGCTGCATATCCAATAATGATTGAAACTCAAAATTATTAAGCAACTGCGTTTTAGTTCTATTCTAAATTCTAAATTTATCTGGATTTATTTCTTGCCACTGAATCTTAGAAATATTTTCCTCATGTTTTCTCACGTTACATATTAATAGGGTATAATCTGCCAGTCTTTTAAGGCTTAAAAACTTGGTCATCTTGATTCATTTGCTTTAAATCAGTTCTTAAAATCTCACTAATTTTTCTGGTCTTATTTCAAATCTTTCACTTTTTAATTGAGAAATCATTTATTAATTAGATTTTAGAATGGTGCAAAGTATTATAAAAAATATTGTGACACAGTCACCTCTTTTCAGTTATTCACAACTGTGGAGTTAATTGAATTGCTACTTTTGTCATGAATTTCCTTAAGTTTGTGGTCAAATTTTCTTTCTAGGTACAGGTTTATGCCACATGCATTTCCATAGCTACATCCCAATAAAATTTGCCTTCAACAGCTGAAAAACATACTAAAAGAAAGGTAAACATATATATATATATATATACATATATATTTAGCTCCAGTATCAACAGGAACAGAAAGTGATTAAAGAAATATTAGTATTATTAATGATGATGATAATAATAGAATAATAAACAGATAAAACTTTATGATTATATCCTTTTTTGAACTTATTTGAAAAAATAATTTTAATATAAGCATATGTATCTCTTTAATACTTACATCTCGCTATTTCTCTGCTAACACACAAATATATATATATGGATAAACACATACAGACAGACAAATATACACATATCTATATCTATCTTGTACCTGAAAATTTCTTCATGCAATGAAACCCTATACTATTATTTAACATGAATTATGCTAATAAATTTTGAAGCTTATAGAGAAAGACATATCCCAAAAGTTCAATGAATCATTCAATTTCCAGATGTACTTCTTCCATGTATCAGTAGATTCCTAATGTCATGCTGTCAGACTGTGGAAGGTTGTGTTAGAATTAAGCACTCCAACACAGGATTTAACACTGGATGGAAAGCTTATCTAATCTGACAGTACTCTAGAAATTATCATTCTGACTTGTCAAAGATGGTACATGCCAGGATACTTACATTATTTAGAAATGTAGGAAATTTAAGAAAAAAATAAAAAGGGAGGGAAAGAAGGGGAAAAAAATCGAAATCTTATAAAGCCCTGTGGTCAGATATGAACTGTGGCAGAGAGAGACATAAAACCAAGAAACAAAAGAATTCCTTGAATCTCATCATATACATAATTTATTACTCATAATCTAGCCTTAACCCTTAGCTAACTCTAGAATACTATTCAGATTGAAGGATTAAATTAGAAAGAAAGATGATACATGACAACAATACTTTCCAGGGAGAGGCACTTTATCGGCCATTAATAGGTTGTACCTGCTTTTGCAGAAACAGCCTACAGTTGACGACAAATATCTTAAATACTTTTTGAAGTTAAAAAACTTGGTTTATTTTATCATTTATAATGTATCTAGTGAAAAATGTCATATGACTATTAAAACAAGTGTCCTCTTTTCATGACAGCGGCAACTCCTGGTCTAACATTCTTATAAAGGTTTAAAAAAATAAATCAAATCTAAACCAAAACAAACCTTCAATATTATTTTCTTCCAAAGATCTCTTATTCTGACCAGTCCTTTCCTGTTTTAAATATATGGTGGTTTTGGGACAAACAGGGCCAAAGCTGTGCCACAGAAACAGATTCCCACTTTTAGATGGGAGACAACTCACTTGAAAGCATTTAGTTCTTTTGCAAGGTTCTCTTTGTTCTTCAAACAGCAAAATGCTTAGGCATGCGCTAGGTGTATATGGAATCATGTTGACTCTGGGCCATTGTGCTTTATCAAGTGCTTCAGTTTGCTGGATAAATTTTTTTAATTCTATGTACTCAACTAAGTAATTTAGATGACAAACCCCTTCTGAATTTAACTAATCTTAGCTAACCATAACCTGGGTCAAAACAGTGAATCTTCTATCCAATTTTTCTTAAGCACTGAAAGTTGCACAGTACCTTGTCTTGTGCTTTTTAAAGTTAAAATTAAAAAATATAAATGTAATCATATTTATATAAATACATATAGATTGATTTAGATGCCTGAAAATGGTCATTGAGTGGCTTTTGAGACATGGTAGGGTATATATGGTAAGATATAGGGTATGTTTAAATACCCCATATATATATATATGTTTATCTGTTTACAGCTATGATATTTGACATAGGATGTGCAAGAGAGCTGTGCCCTTCTGAAACAGAAGCTAAAGACACACAAAAATAACCTAGAACTTCCAAATTAATGTTAGACAATTAAATTAATGCAACTGAGTGTCACCTCTGGTGTCTGCATTTAGATGATTCTGTTTTTTAAGCTTTGTTGCCTGTATTGGCTGACTATAATAGAAACTTAGATACCTATCTTGTTGTATAAGGGTCCCTCTGCTGTAGATGCCTGCATTTGTGAACCTGAAGCAGTCTCCCATCTATTTGGAAATTGTTGGATTTTATATACATATATATATACATACAATTTATTTTAGTATTTTATCTCCTTTCAGTCTTACTGGCTGCTTCAGAATAGAAGGCTTTTTCTTGAGCCACACTCCTACCTAGAAGTCCAGCTGCTTGCTTCTTAGAATACCTAAATGTCATGTAGACACTCTCTTACAACCCCTACAATTGCAATCTCCCTGTTCTCCACTATGAGAGATAGATTGATACCCACTCCTGGTTTGCCTTTGTGTAGTTTCAATTTTTGAAAAAAGGTCAAAGAAAGGCCTAGAAAGAATAGATGTCCCTGGAAGAATTCCGTATGATTTGCATTCAGTCTAATACAATGTTAATATAGGCCAAAGTAAGTTCATTCAAATATCACCCAAAAAGAAAAAAAAAAAAAAAAGTATGGAGAAAGAGCAGGTGGAGTGACACATGTCGAAACCATAAAACAGGAGAAATAAGAATCAATACTAAGGCAGGCAGGCAGGCATGACAAGACCTCTGACTAGACAAATAAAATTGGTCTTGCTTGATAAGTAGCGGATTGAAGACAGGAAAATGAAAAAGAAGGCCTTGACCTAACAACAGGTAGAAACAAGACAATCAAACAAGCTTTGCTTATTCGTGATACATGTATGATAAGTGCAGTTAATGTGGACTCATATTAGTTCACTTGGTGCTATGGTGTGTTGTTCCGCATCTGCTTGAGACTGCCACAGTAAACTACAGTGGCTTATCACAGTTCCTTACAGTAATCTACAGCGGCTTTTCACAGTTCCATATAAGCCCTGACTGGTGAGCTCACTGGGTGTTCCTTGGTCGGCTAATCCCTTTAACAGGTGCTGAGTGTCCCTTCAGCCCACAGGTGTGGAGTTGGGGTAACCTGAAAATAGTGTGGAACTTGCACGTGTAACATCAAAACCAAGATTGCTGTTGGTGGAACTGAGGGCAAGGTGGACAGTGATTCACTCCAGTGTTATTCTGGATATATGAGGGTAGTTTTAAGCCTGCTGGGCATCGGGTTGGGTTTTTTTAAAATACTCTTCTCATAATGTGCTTTAAATATGGTTTGCAAAAATCATTAAAAAGTGCATTGCAATCAGAAAATTGGTGTCATTTGCAAATATGCCATTTATGGTGCCTAAGAAATGACAGTCAGAACTAAAGATCAGGATTGTCTTTAAAAATCTTAAATTACATTTATTTTTATTTTAAAGAAGATCATTTTACATCACAGATGGTATCTTGAGGATTTTAAAGATCTGCAATGAGTCACACAGAATTATTGGTGGTTTTTAAGTGTACTAAATGGAATAAAAAATGTCCAGTCAAGCTAATACTTGAAAATTGAACTTTTACCTCTGTTTACGGCTTGTTTATCAAGGGTTCATAATTTTTTATTTATCTAATGGTTTTTTGCATATATAAAGTGCCTAATCTCTGTGAATGTCTCTGTGTGAGAGAAATTTTGGTGTTAAATTTACAGGAAACATAAAAAAAAAATCCGAATAATTTTAAAACTAATGCAATATTTATTTGTTTTGATGTGTATGTTGACCTGCAGCAAACTCTGGTAATTCTGCAAGGTGTGAGAAGGTTTGTTTCTAGACCTCATTCAGATCTTGTGTCCTTTGGGACTTCCTTTTGAAATTTCTTTTTGCAATAGCAGTAAAAAAAGGCCCATTAATTGTTTAGCCTGACCAGTATGGGTGCAATATCACACACTTGACGAAAAAAAAGACACATATGACAAAAGCAGCTTTACAAAGTAGACAAGGCTGACAAATATCTCTAATTTAATTGAACAGAGAATAGGCATAAACATGCATTCCATCCACTCTCGGATAAAACATGTTTTTCAGCCCATAATTATTGAAAATAAAATCTTTATGCAACTGTATCACTGTAGTGTCTGGGCAGTGGTGTTCTTTATCCTGCCACTCTCTTCTAAAGGAGCCTTGTTTTGGAAGTCTTACATTTTCTACAGTTACTAAAGATTCATCCTTAAAATGGAGCCAGAGTAGTTAAATTAGTCCTCCCTGACTCTTAACGTAGTCTGAGTAACACTGTTTCTAATCGGGGAAACTAACATAGAATCCTCTTCATATTTTAGTACCTCAACACAGAGACACTGCATAGGACACACAAAGCTGTTTCTTCTACACAGGAAGTGATCCAGCAATATGGGTCTAATGCCCTTTCCAATGTCAGAGGTCTGGTCTCAGATGCTGATCCAGATCAATTTAAGTTTGTCACAGGCTCATGCCTAATTTCCAGGTTGCTGTTGAAGTTTTAGATAACTTAAAGCACTTAAACTGGCACCTGAATAGCTGTTTTCTGTACCAATTTGCAAGTTCTTTGGGTTACCAAGTTACATTTTTCATTTTTTTCTATGTTATTTAGCACTGATACACATACTAAACATTAGAATTAGGAAGAAAAGAAGAAATATTGGTATAAGCAGTATGATTTCTCTGCATATATGTGAGAAAAAAAGATAATGCTATAGTCAAAGTACAATACATGTGATAGCAATAGCCCATATTATATATGATAAAAAGAAATTACATTAAAGTTTTGTCGGCTCTGAATCAGACCAGTATCTCTTGATCTATTATCTCAATCAGAGTCACTACATTAATCAAAGAAAATTTCCATGACTTCAGGCCGTTCTGAATGAAGGCAGCACTGCAGGATAGAACCTAGTATTCCAGTTAGGTTAGCCTTCATCATCTCCTGCTCTCTTTGTTACACATTGGAAAAGAACTGGATAAAAAAGACAAAATTTAAGAAAAATGTAGATATAGGATAATCTTCTTTTAATTCAATAATTTTTAGTTGAAGACATCAACACAGTAATGCTGAAGTCTGCACTAAGAATGCACAGTAGTTCAAATTTCAGCCCTCGGGGAAGGTTCTGACAGAAATCTTACCTAGGGCATACCAGGTGCTTGTGAAGTCTAGCTAAGCAGCATTTATAGATTGCAGTCCTGAATTTAGGCTTAAAAATCATGTTTCAGGCTGTGTAAATCATCTGCTATTAGAATTAAAATGCTGTTCTTGTGTTATGAATTCATCTAAGTCCTAGCAGGTACAAACATAAACACATTAAAATTCCTGCTTCAGAAATTTTGTTTCTGAAGCACAAAGTTTATAATGATTATACAGAGGCATTTGCTCCAAAATGCAGTTAATTTGGAATTAAAAATCTCATCCTGTAATTATGTTATCATGCATCCAGAATAGGGAGCCAGAAGTACAGCACTCAAAGTCTGTTCCTTTCAAAAACCCTGCCAAGATGAGAAGTGCTAGAGTCCAGATTTTCCAAAAAGACCTTCCAACTAGTTGTGTTTAACTTGTGCAATACTTGTGTCAAGTCTTTGTTCCAAACATGTTCCCAAATACTTCCAGAGCCTGGGGCACTTTGTTTAGCTTTAGTGTGTTGGGACATGTTATGAACGCAGTCAAGAGAGTGATATGGTAAAAATTTTATTAATTACAGCAAGCAAGCAATAAGCAAAAATCAGCGCTGGGCGGCAGGGGAGTCTCTGCTCCTTCGGCTGCCGCACGTCCGATTTCCGTGTCTTCCTTTTTAAGTGGTCCGACTTCCGGGTTACGTGTCCTTTCTCGGGTGTCTCTGCGCATGTGCCTCCGGTCACTGGTGGTTGCTTTTTGCCTTCTGGTGGTCGTAGGATGAAGATCAGGAGTCTTCCTTTTTTGACCTTTCCTCACTGTTCTCCTTTTAAGGCTTATCTGAGTGGCTTAACTTTCTGGAATTCAAGAGAGCTTGCAAGGCTGTTCTCAAATATACAGACGTCAGCAGCAGCCTTCAACCTCATCTCTATTACACAAAGCATAGTTTTGCAAAGCATCGTATCTTACATGTTTAGGCGAACAAAAGGGTCTCTATTTATTACAATTCCCCCCTTTTTCTATTGCTTACTTTTGTTCGTTAAATCTTTGTAGTTCTCTTTTACTTAACTCTAAATAATCTTCTGTCTCTTCCCCATTTAAGGCTTCATATTTAGCTCGTATTAGCATAAGGTGAGCTGCTTCTAACCTGCTTCTCACAATGCTAATGATTTTATTAAAAATACAAGGTCCAAACATAAGTCCTAAGATTAGTAAAATTAGCGGTCCTGCTATAGTAGATATTAGAGTTGTTAACCAGGGAGAATAGTTAAACTAAGATTCGTACCAGCTTTGTTGCATTTCTTGCTCTCTTTTTCTCTTTTCCAGTCCTTCTCGTAATTTAGCCATGGTTTCTCTTACTACTCCACTTTTATTTACATATACACAACATTCTTCTCTAAGTGCTGCACATAGGCCTCCTTGCTGTAAAAATAATAGATTTAATCTCCTTCTGTTTTGTAAGGCTACTTCAGCCAACGAGTCTAGGGAGTCTGTGAGGTCTTTTATAGATTTATCAATTCTTCTTAAATCTTTATCTACTGAAATTCTAAGCTCTCTGAATCCCTGATGCTGATTCATTAAGGATGCTACACCTGTTCCTAATCCAGCCCCTCCTATACCTAGCAATATGGCTACTGTTAGTGTCGTGAGGGGTTCTCGTTTCACCAACTTTGAATTTTGGTATTGTGTATACATATATTCTTCAGAATGATAAATAATCCGGGGAACTATTATAACCTGTATGCAAAATTCGTAGGTTTCATTAAAGGCTGTTGTAAAAACACATGGGGTTATTCCTAAAATGTTACAAACCCATTTAGTATTAGGTGCTAGAATTAGCCACTGAGCTGGCTTACTAGGGTCATTAATCTGTAGTTTTGTTTGACATAAGTGAATTTTATCTGGGGGCACATTTCCCACACATTTTCCTTTTCCAGTAACTCGAGATAATGTTATTCCTGGGGTGTCTTCTCTTCCTGATTTCCATGAGCAGGCGGCAGGATTAGTGCCATTTGCTCTTTTTGGTTCTGCTATGGAACCTATGGCCTCATAAAAGCGTGGGTTAATGTTATAGCATAACCAACATTCTCTAGTTAAATTTGGGTGTGTGTCATTTAACACTTTAAAGGTAGCTTGCAAAATTTTCCAAAGAGCCTTGTTTCCATATTCTTGGGATGTCCCTATCGTGATTGTTATTTGGGTGCTATTTTCTAGTTTTTCTGAATGGTTATTTTGATTCCTTACATTGGGGTCTACGGCTCCCCATACCACTGGATTTGGTCCAACAAATCCCGAATCATGGGGAACTACTTCTTTCTTTATAAGAATGTGCACTCCCCAATCCCTTCCAGGTTCCCACACCCTGAGACCCCAGGTTCGTCCTAATAACCACCCAGGGTCTTGGGATTGTGTTATATTGATGTAGTGAAATTTGCAAGTCCCAACATATGTTACTGCCCCTGAGGGACCTATCCAGGGCTTTATGCATCCGTGTGGACCCCTTTCAACCTTTAGATACTTATCTGGGTTCTGTACCTTCCACCCCATGGAAATTGTCTCACAGCCCCAATATTTACAATAAAATTCGCCAGGGTAATTACAATATCCTCTGCTTGGATTAGAAGCTGGGCACATATATAGTACCTTATACCCAGGCGGTTTATAACTAGTACCCTTCCACTCAATGAGAGAGTCTAGTGTAACTTGAAAGCTAGGGGCTTCAGAGGTGATCTGTGATTGGATAACGACCTGGTCTTCCCATCGGATTAAGGACCAATTGAAGGGCTCGGGAGTCTTGCTTGTACTAATATTAAATGTGCTAATTAAGATTATAACTGTTACTGACTTCTTTAATGAGCATTGGCTTCCCCTACTATAATAGAGGCTTTTCTTTTGTGAGGTGTCAATTTGGATTCCCCAGAAATTACTTCGCTGGGTTGTCTCATTCCCACTCTTGTGGCATTTCCAGAACCATGATCCTTTGGTCCCATGTATATTGGAATGCTTCCCTCCACGGTTTTTTTACTCCTCTGCCTCCCTCGTCGACCCGGTTGCCTCGGGACACGGGGTGTACCATCTTCTCGACAGCAAGAGTACTCTTCAGGAGGGGAATTATTTCCTCTTTCATTAATTCTTTGTATGTATTTTTCCCAACTTTTATGCTTTATTAAAGGGGTATAACACCCTAATTTCTGGAGCCACCGTCTGCACAACCCAGCTACTATATTTGCTACAAAAGGTGTAGGTTCGTTTGGATGATAACAATAATACAAGGGGTTGACTCCTTTTGAGTAGATGGCCCACCACTTCTCTGATCCCTTTTCAAATTCTCCTGCTTGTATTCTAGTTACTAGAGCCCAATCAGTGAGATCCCTCTGGGTAGTGTAGCAAGAGTTACACACGCCTCTTGGTGGGTAGCCTCTATGACAGTGGGTCCACCAGAGTTCTTCACATATTATACATTTAAAACAGACAAAAGGGTAACAATTTTGGCATAACGTACAGCCTATTTTAACACCTCTATTATATATTTTTTTTCACTACTAGATGGAGGTATCTTATATTCTATATAAAAGCCTTTATGGAATTTATTATTCATAAGTTTCTAAGCAAATTAATAGTTTTGGGATGTTATTTTGTTCAGGATATCTTAAGTCTCAAGTCCCAGCCGGGCTACCCACTTCTCAGTTATTAGATTTTGGTGGTTTCACAGGTCCTTTTATTCGACTCGCATGTGTCCAGCCTTTTTTCCGCTGTTCGAACTGCAGAGTCAGTTGTTAGTAAGACTTGATACGGCCCCTCCCACTTCGGTGTTAGGGGATTTTCTTTCCAACTTCTTATCAGCACCCACTCTCCGGGTTGTACCTGGTGCAATATAAAATCTAATGGTGGTTTTTGAGCTGGCATCCCTTTTTCTCACAACGCTTTTTTAAACTTCATTAATTTTATCAAATACTCATTGATGTATTGATCACTCACATTTGGATGTGTTTGAACTTCTTCTATATTATAGGGCATACCGTATAGCATCTCAAAAGGGGAAATTCCCAAATTTGCCCTTGGCTGGGTTCGAATATTCAGAAGGGCCAGTGGAATACACTTGACCCATGATAGTTTTGTTTCCATTACTAGCTTAGTAAGTTGCTTCTTTATTTCTCCATTCATCTTTTCCACCTTTCCACTTTCCCTGAACTTTGAGGGTGCTAAGGGGTGTGGGTGTGTTGTTCCTACTTTATTCTTAATGCTTCTGGTATTAACAAAAAAATTCCTCAACTCAATTTTTGACTCTGATTCTATCATCACATTTTTAATAACCCTCACTTCAAAGGGTTCCCCCTTTGCCCCTACTACCATAGTAGTTTCTTTGGATATACTACATCCTTTAGGTAAAAACTGAATTGTTGATCTCTCAGCTCCAGTATCTACCAAGAATGTTATTTCTTGGTGCTGGGGACCCACTTTTAACTTTATCAAGGGCTCTTTCTGATGTTCTCGGGTCCCCATAATAAAGAGCCCCTTACCCCCCCTAATCTTCTTTAAACATCTTTTTATCCTGGATTCTTACCCTACATTCTTTCTTAAAGTGTCCTTTTTTTTTCCACAGTCCCACATCTGGCACGTCTAAATCCTCCTCCTCGGGGTTTGGAGGGGGAGGGACCCGTGGAGGAGGTGGTGGTACAAATGGAGGGGGAATTATCAAAGTATTTTCTTTCCGAGGTTTCTTTTTCTTTCCCTTCCCCTCCTCCGAATTCTCTGTCAGCTTAAATATAAAAACCTCGGGATTTACTACCCAGATCTCTGCATAAGCACTTTCTTCTGAACTAAAGGGGATCTTTGTGTTCACCCAGGAATTTAACTTTTGTCTAACCCAATCTTTGGTTGATCTAAATATAGGCCAAAATACCTTCTTTGAAATTTCCTTTCCTCCCCATACTTCAACACAATAATGAATCATTTTCGCCTTATCTTTATTTTCTGTTCCCGGGAAATACTGCCAATTTTCTAACATATGACCTAACGGACTATCTCTAGGTACCGGTGGGAGTTTAATAGATACAGGGGGCTTGCTTTTCCCCTGCCCCATTCTTCCGGAGTGCCTTCCAAATCACACAGTCTCTTTCGCTTCCCCTTGTTCGTGGCCCGTACCCTCGCAGGCTAATGGGAGACGCACTAATTAAGGGTCCGCTCTCACTTGGGGAATCTGGCTGCCAGTCCCCCTCTCACACACACACCACGTCGCCGCACTCCGGGATCCCGACCCTGACCGAACGGTTCCCCGTTATACTCACACGTCCCACGTCCCGCGTCTTTGTCCGGACTCTGTGCACAGATTTTAAGGGGTCGACCGGTCTCCCTTTTGCTTATTGCTTTAATTTTAGGTTCGTCGGTGCAATCGAGGCAGAAACCGGCCCCCCCCGGGCCGCTAAATAATAGCGGGGCGCCCCCCGGTAGTGCCGAGAATCTGTCCTACAGATTGCATCCGAGTCACGGCACCAAATTGTTATGAACGCACTCAAGAGAGTGATATGGTAAAAATTTTATTAATTACAGCAAGCAAGCAATAAGCAAAAATCAGCACTGGGCGGCAGGGGAGTCTCTACTCCTTCGGCTGCCGCACGTCCGATTTCCGTGTCTTCCTTTTTAAGTGGTCCGACTTCCGGGTTACGTGTCCTTTCTCGGGTGTCTCTGCGCATGTGCCTCCGGTCACTGGTGGTCGCTTTTTGCCTTCTGGTGGTCGTAGGATGAAGATCAGGAGTCTTCCTTTTTTGACCTTTCCTCACTGTTCTCCTTTTAAGGCTTATCTGAGTGGCTTAACTTTCTGGAATTCAAGAGAGCTTGCAAGGCTGTTCTCAAATATACAGACGTCAGCAGCAGCCTTCAACCTCATCTCTATTACACAAAGCATAGTTTTGCAAAGCATCATATCTTACATGTTTAGGCGAACAAAAGGGTCTCTATTTATTACAGGACACGCAACCAAACTGAAAAAACACAAAAAAATATAATGATAAGAGGGAAAAAAGTCTTCAACAGGAATTTCAAGAAAAATTGAGTGGCAATTTGCTATTCAGTATGTCACATGGAAAAGCTGCTTTGGTGCTACTTTCCAATGTTCAACATGTGTAATGATTTTTTCTTGTGTTGATGACTTTTATTTCTTCTTCTTTTCTTTTGTCTTCTCTCAAGACATTTGTTTATTGTGAATTCATTCTTTGTCCCCAAGAATTACATGGGCATCTGGGAGGTTCTCAGGTGTCAGTTTGAAAGGATTACAAAAAAGTGAAGGAAGACAGTCCCATAAATGTTCACAGAAACAAAGAGCTGTCTTGGAATACAGCTAAAAAAAAAATAAAATTAAAGTGCAGTGTACACTGTTTGACTGCTAAATCAATCTCTGTCTAACAAAAAACAACAGCATTTAATCACGTGACTTGGAGTACAGACCAGAAAGGTTCTGGCAATGGTTGTCTATGGTTGTCAATATCTTATCTGTGTAGAATTGTTGCCACAGTCGCTTGTCTTTGCCAGAGTGTTACTTAACTAGAACCTAGATCTAGTATCTATTAGATTAATAAAATAAAATAAAATATACACCCTTGCAGAAAATTATCTAGCAAATGAGTTCCTTCAAACTCTAGTCTCAGGAGAAATATTTCACTCCAAGGCATAACTAAATAAACACCTGTTAACAGACTGCTGCTAATGCTAATAATTTAAAATTCACTGATAGCAGCCCTAAACAGTGCTCAGAGAATTGAGATGAAACAGATTTAAAAAAAAAGAAAAGGAATGGAATGGAACTCTCACAGCACAACTGAACTGATTAATTGCAGCTTTAGAGTTCTATAATAGGTATAGCTGAAATTTCATGTGACCAAATATGCCACTGTATAAGGTTACTAAATCTGTGTAAGCTTCTCATCATATCAGACCTTGGAACAGAACTTAGAATGAAATAATGTTCCCTGCATTAGCAGCTCTTACACCATTACCATCTGCCTACGCAATACAAGATTAACTATCATTCTTTTTCCTGTTTTAAACAGGAATTTGTGCTTTGCAACTTGATTAGGCCATTTAATATTTTTTGTCACTGCCAAACATTTTCGTTATTTTCATTATTTTTCTTAATCTACCCCCTAGGAAATATTTCATTGTTAATTACTCAGGGATATATTTTTTTTTTCCCCAAAGGACATTCATTACTCATTGTAATTTTTATTGTGATGGCCTTTTAATAAATGGTCTATTTTTCTCCACCAACCCAGGGAATCTAATTATCCAAGTAATTGAAGCCTCTGTTCACTATTTTTGTTTTATGACGATAAGCAAGCTAAGGACAGGAAAAGTGAAAGTTTCTATTTCTGGACGTTTTTCCTTTTGTTTTCTTTGCTATAGAGAATATCCTAAAGAGGATACTCTTTTCTTCCTGGTTTATGAACTTTTATTATGTATAATTTCCATATTTCATCATTAATTGTAACTACCACCCATATTATTGAATATAACTTTTAATATTACAGAATTTTACCCCTATAAGTAGGTTTAAAATGTAAAGCAATTTAATTTTAGTTAAACTGGTTTTCTGAAAGATAAGACAGAGATTATTGCTGTTTATACAAATGTATACAAGACATTGGAGGAATACAATGGAGGTTAAAGATGAAACACTTAAATTTCTTAAAAGTAAACCTAATTAAATACTGTCATAATAATGCACACAGCTCCTCAGGAAATCTATAAGTGTAGATTAAATGCAACCTTAACACATTAAAAATGTTCATATTTTTTATTTAAAATAAAAATGTGTACGGAAAGTTTGTGTTTTCATATACTATAAAAATACTTTAAAAATACATTACTACATGGTTCTTAAGGTAAAAATTATATAGACTGTAATTGTTTGATGCTGATAGAAATGTATATGTGTTAGTGTATGGGCAGCAATTTTTAAAAAAATCCGTTTGGCATTATCCAGCCTACCATGCTTAATTTCAAAATCTGACATTTTCATAATGTAAATTGTTTTTTCACTTCTGTTTTATATTGTATGAATTCATATTCAACATAAAAATTAATTCAGTTGCAATCATACTTGCAACATGGTGGCAATTCAGAACATTGTTCTTAGTTGCAATGTCATCCTTTTATTTACTTTTCTGTCATTAAGATAGGGGCACTTTCAGAGCCTTCCTGAGGTTATGCGAAGAAAAGACCATACTTAGTGGTATCTATTCAGCCCAGCATATGAAGGAAAATGAAAAATCCAATACCCATAATCAGAATTAAGAAATTCCAGAAAATCAACTAAAGCATAGAATGAGAAATTACTAAAAATTTACTATATTGCATATTTTACATAAAGTTACCTAAGGAGGCATATATTTTATAAAGACCTGATAATAAGAATAACAGAATTTAAGGTTATTTTTACACTATGATTCAATATCTGAAATGTAATTTAATCAGGACTAATTCATGAATGAGGGGAAATCTGTGTGAAACCCAGTTCAGACCAAACTTGTGTGATACTGATGAGCTCACTAAAACACCTGGAAATTATTGCAGAAATTATAGTTTCTAAACAAGTGAATAATCCCATTCTCATACCTGCTCTCTCATTTAAGACTTACTCCAGATCTCACGAGCTTGTGGGTGGCCACACTTTAATAAAGTCAGCTCTTCTTGGCCTCATGTCTGAGAGGTGTCATTATGTCTGACAGAATGGCCACACCTGATTACAATTAAGAAAGCAAAACAAGTAATGTACACCAGGTTGCTTGTTGCAGGGATCCTCTGCTTTAGGGCATATGAAAGCAGTGCTCTGGGAAGCGTAGCAGAAGCTAGATACATTTGTCTGTGTAGGCACTGAACTAGGAATTGTTCTTACTGAAGGCTCCTTTCAATATAAGTGAAGACCAATTTCCTTTCAAGAGACAAAGTAGATCTTAGTCATTTTTACTCTTTGGATGTTTTCAGCTGGATATCCTTAGGCTGAGCACTACTTTGTGCTACACTGACTTCTATATCACATAAGACACTGAAGAGTCCAAAATTATTAGAGCTAGACTCAAAACTGTTGATCAGTTAACCTCTGAAGTTAAAGGATTAAGTGAATGTCATTAGGTGGGGTGAGCCTGGGACTTGGCTAATTTAAGTCTACCCATTCTCTTTAACATCTGTCTTAGCTTTTCTGAGGAGCAGTTTTTTATCTAAGTAGTGATTTTTCAGCATATAGAAATACCTGATTAGAAACTCCTAAATAAAAGAAAAAACTGTGAGAATCAAAGAAAAAACCTCTCAGTGCAGCTGTGAAAACTGCTACCATATTTGATCTGAAGCAGAACATTAGGGAATGAATTTCTCTCTCACAAAAAAACAAACAAACAAACAACAACAAAATCCCAAGCAAGAAGAAAATTGACCATCTTAGATTTAAAGAGTTTAGAGTGATTTGAGATCCAGTAGAGTATTCCCTTTGGCATCCAGTCACTGTTCAGAGCCTTTGCGCATCCTACAATGACCTGTGCCATGTATTTCAAATCCTATGCAGATGTCCCAGACACTGTCAGTAGTATAAAATTATTTTAGATGAGTATGGTCAGACTATTAAATGTAATCTCTAGTGTTGATTTGAGCATAAACATCCAGGTACTCTTTATTGCCATTAATTTTTACTTTTATTAAAAATTTCTAAATCAGCATGGAAAGCTGATTTATTTTGACTGGTTTCTTTAAAATGGAACTTAAAGATTCTGAGCTAGGGCTGCCAAATTTAGTGAACTACAGATTCAGCCAAAAGCACTGGGTCTTTAATGACTGAGGTTTTGCCAAGACCAGATTAATTCTTTCTTGTTTCTGCAATACATAAGAAAATGCAAAAATCTAAAAGAACACGTCAAACAATTCCTGAAGGTTGTGTGTTGTATCATCATATTAACAGATTTCTTAGTTCTTGTATCTGCTTATTCAGAAAATTTTCATTACCAGAGAAATAGAAACTGATACTTTAAAATAAAAATATTCACCAGACTCAGAATTTTACTGAAAATCTAATTTCTCTTAAAAATTAATGCCATATAAATAAAGGAAATGCTGGGGGGAGTGGCTCTTTGCTTCTCTGATGTCAGAGAAAAGACTTTTGTAAGGTCAATGTAAGCTAGTTCATCTAATTCCTTGATTGATGCATGACTGTCCTGTAATGGTTTTGCTGTTTTCAAAACAGCTCATCTTGTGAAAGATGACACAAAGCCTCCCTTATTAGGAGTCTTCAGAGTCAGTTTAATGAAGGTGAAAGTATGTGTGTGTTGCAGTCAGACAAGTTTTTTTATATTGCTGCCAAGACAGAAAAACCTGAAAATTCTGTGTCAATCTTTCAAAACAATAGTCACAGCTACAAGAAAATCTACATCTGTTGTGTGTTTTTCCTTTGTTTCTTCTAATCGATCCAGCAAATCTTTGCCAAACATTTGCACAGTGTGCCATAGAAATGTCACTTGAGGGTGAAAAAGACTGTCACTTTATAAGTAAATGTCATTTTGCAAGTAAATACCATTGAGTAGGGAAAGAAAAATGACAGTAAGGAAAGAAGCTCAATGGCTAAATGGCTGATGATACAAACAAGAAACAGAGCATGTAATGAAGATTCCAGTTAATTTGTACCCCATATGTCCGATGTCTTGATAACAGTAGATGGTAAAGGAAGTGTTAGTCCTGGGTTTCCAAATAATCTCCACACTGGAGCTCTATCATTCAACAAAAATCTGTAGCAAGCAACATTTCCACCTTAGCCAACCATGCCAATTGAAATTATTCTCTTTTTCAATTCCTTCTTCTCTTATCAAGTCTCAGTTTTCAAGTAATCTTTGCCTCTGTTAGAATCGTACAATAATACAATTATATTAGAATCATATAATCATAAAATGTTTTGGCTTGAAAGGGACCTTCAAGAATATCTAGTTCTAACCCCCCTGCCCACTAGACCAGATAGCTAAATAGCCTGTCCAACCTGGCCTTGAACATTTCCAGGGGAGGGGCATTCACAACTTCTCTGTTCCAGTGCCTCACTGCACTCACAGTAACAAATTTCTTCTTAATATCTACCACAAATTTCACAGAATCACAGATTATGCAGAGTATGCTGAGCTGGAAGAGACCCACAAAGGTTATCAAGTCCAACTCCTGACCTGCATAGGGTTATCCCCTACAGTGGCAAGCAGCACCTCTATTTTCTTTCCATATCACCTGACCTTACTTAGACTGCACATACATTACTCTTTTTTGACTTTTTTCCAAGAGAAGATTCCTGTTCAGCCAAACTGGCCTTCTGCACACCTGCTTGACTTTCAGTATTGGGGAATTGCCTGCTCCTGTGCCCGTAGGTCTGGCATCAGGTGGGATTAAACCTAAACAGAGAACAGGGAAATAGAATGTATCACTAGAAATTGCAGCAGTGGCCTCAGGGGAGACAAAGAGTTACATTGTCCCACCCCAAACCCCTTGTGAAGGGCGGCCCAGGTGCTCTGATTGAGTTTGAGTGCCTGGGGGTTTCTCCCTTGGTGTGCTTCTACTGGTCCCTGACCCTGAACTCCACCCTCAAAGGTGGGGACCCTTGAGAGTTCTGTCCCTCAAAAACCCCTGCTGTGCCTCTGTTCAGGGCTCTCTGTTCTGAACCTGACTTTGTTCCCATGCTGAATAAATGGTTTCATGAACGGGAGCCCGGCTCCGTTGGTGTTTGATGCTGGTCCCCAGAATCCTGCGGCTTCCCTAGATGAGATCCTAAGTTTGCAGACTGCAACAAGAAATGAAGTAGTTCTCACATATACTGAGCATGCACAGGTGAGAAATGGGAATGTATCAGCAGAGCCTGCAGAGAAAACTTGACCCTAACTCTTTTATGCTATAGTTCAGTTCCTCAAAGCACACACACACAAAAAAATAATTTTTACCATTACACTGTGTAACCTTTGTTTACAGACAAATCAAGAACATCACCTGAAAACAATTCAAATTGATTCAAATGCAGTGTACATGCATGCAACACAGAAAATTATTCTTGTCTACAATGTCAGCCCTAAGCTCACACAGCACTTGAAGTATGTCACTATGCCAGTTTAAGATTGAAATCTACCCATATGGCTTCATCTATCTGCACAGGATACATTGTTTATTGAAGAATAGTGACATATAAAATTAAAGGGAAGAAAAAGCCCATATCATTGTCTTCTTCTGATAGTAACATAATGTTAAATAAACACTGTCAGAAAACAAATTTAATATCACTATTTATGATTAAAAAATTCTGAAGACAATCAGAAAACCAGAATTTAATGCAAATTTTCTTAAACTATGACTGTACTTTTTAACAGAATTAAAAAGCTGGAAACTTAGCTTCAATCTACAAAATTAATATTATCAAAGAGTTTTCATTGAGATTTTGAGTTTCTGCTCAGGCCAGGAATACACTTCTAAACAAATATTAATGTTGTTCCTTAATTTTCTATGTTTTTATAGCCTTAAATAGACTGGCAGGAAATTCATTTTATCTGCGGATTACTTTGGATATCATGTATAGGTGAAGAACTTGCCAATATATGGTATTGGTCATCCAAGTTTTTCTCTGTCTTTTAGTGTAAAATCTGCATTTAGTAAATAGTGCTACCATATTGTAGTAAACTAACTCTTATTCAGACTGTCTTTCTGACACACAGCACAAAGCTCATTTGACATGTTATCTTCATAGAGGAAGTTCATGTAATTCATAAAGTTATCTTATTAGTAAATGTGTTGAATAATTGAGACTGTGCAAAAAACAACCAAACCAAATCAAGCCAAACCAACAAAAAACCAAAAAACAAAAAAATACACACCCAAATAAACCCCCAAATAAACAAATAAAAAACAAAAACAAAAAACCCACCCCAAACAACCAACCAAAAACGACAACAAAAAACAAACAAAAAAACCCCAAAAACAAATCCAAACAAAACCAAACAAAACCAAAAATCCCCAATCAAGTATTCATGCAGTAGTGGAAAAAACTCTATGTAAAGAAACTAAGCCAGAACCTAAAAGGAAAGCTAATTGGTCAGGATAGATTCTTTTTCATTATATTGATCAAGCTGTGTCAAAGTCTTAGAATACTGTTGCAGAACTCAAGTTGACCTTTGGACATATCTGATACCAATATTTCATTATCATATTCATCAATATATCATTCATTTGTACAGAATTTCAAGTGACATACCAGCACATTTTTTCCTTCAGTGACTGCCCTGTGTTGTTAATGGAAATGATGCTTCAGCACCAATCTGCAGCTATCTGTTCAAAATTTCTTTGGTAAGCAACTAGTTCAGCTTTTCCAATAACGTTTCCAACTTGATTCAAAACTGAATTTTATAATGCTGTCATTGGTTCATGCATGTGTGTGCATGCATGTGTGCTTCTGTGCACACCTAAAGGCCTGGAATAAATTCCTCTAAGGAATATGTAGCTTTCTAAAGAGGGTAAATATGGAGTTGCATAAATTTATTTTTAAATTTATTTATTTTTCTTACAAAGACAACTTTTATTAGCATACTAATTCTGTAAAAAGGGCAAAATATTTTCATCCAATGCTTGTCACTTTATCTCTGTTGTGTATGCAATGAAAATAAAGTAAGACTAAATTGGCTTGTAGGTGCAAACACATATTCAGTAGGTAAGCCAAACTTTAAAAAGATCTCCACCACACAAATCATTGAAAACCAGGTCGTGCATCAGAATTTAGGAATGGGTGTGGCTTAACCCTGGTAGGCATCTAAGCCCCTCAGAACTGCACACTCAGTTCTTTGCATTGGGGCGGCAAAAAGAATTGGAAGTGCAAAAACAAGGACACTCATGTGACAAGATAAAAATGGTTTAATGAATGAAGCAAAACCATCTGTGCAAGCAAAGGAATATAAGGATTTCAGTCATCCCTTCCCATGGTCAGGCAGATGTTCAGTCATCTCTAGGAAAGCAGGGCTTCATCACATGCAGCAGTGACATGTTACAACAAATGTCATAAATCTGAATGCCCTCCCTTCCAGTTCCTTTCCCCAGGTTTTATTACAACAGCAAATGGCATTGGATATCAATCACCTGGGGTGAACTGTCCCAGTTGTGTCTCTACACATTCTGATTTCCACCCCTGCCTAGTTACTGTTGGGGAAGTTTGAGATAGAAAAAGCCTTGGTGCTGAGTAAGCACTGCCTGGAAATACCTAAAACATATCTGGATTTTTCAATCCCGTTTTTATCCCAGATTCAAAACCTAGCTCCATAATATGTCAAAAATTAGGATGACCACAAAGAAAACAGAGACTAAAGTTAGTTGTCTGGATTTATTTCTGGTTTACCAGTTTCTGACTAATTTTTTTAGGTAAAACATTGGTATAAATCCTCAGCACTCAGCATTAGAAACCAAGTTAAATGCCTTCTTGGTAGAAAATGAGTAGTTCTGCGGGTTTTATTCTGTGAACAGAGGGAAAAATAGACAGAAAAGTAAAAGATAATCACTCTATCGAATAGAGTTGAAACTCACTAACAGTTGAGAACTTTCTAACTTCCTTGCTGTAGTGGACAGAGGAAAACAATCATGAGGGTGATTCATGCTGTCATCAGAGAAGTGTCATAGAGGATGAATCATCTGGCTTGAGTTCTCTTCATAATCAGTAGGGGGATAAAAAGAAGCATCTATAAACAATTTATCATTGTACCTTAATGTAAGTACCTGAGATAGCTGAGGACTTTTACTCTGACAGAAATTACATCTCTGCACTGTTTATTAGTGCAGCTAAAACAATGAGGTAAGTTTTAGACATCTGAGACATGCTGAAGCAACAAATATCCCACTAATTGCTTTTATTACCAAGAACACCATACTATTTTAACAGTTACAAAATTACAGAATCACAGAATCACAGAATGAACTAGGTGTGAAAAGACCTTTGAGATCATCAAGTCTAAACTATGGCCTAACTGAACACCTCCTCATCAACTAAACCGTGGTACTGAGTGCCACATCATCCAGGAATGGTGACTCCATCACCTCCCTGGGCAGATTATTCCAGTGCCTAATCACTCTTTCAGTGAATATTTTTTTTCTGATGTCTAACCTAAACTTTGGCACAACTTAAGACTGTGTCCTCTCATTTTGTCAGTTGCTGCCTGAACAAAGAGACCGACCCCCACTTGACTACAGGCAACTTTCAGAGAGTTGTAGAGAGTGATAAGGTCACCCCTGAGCCTCCTTTTTTCCAGGCTAAACAACCCCAGATCCCTCCTCACAGGGTTTGTGTTCCAAGACCCTTACCAGCCTCGTTGCCTCCTCTGGACACACTCAGGCGTCTCAACGTCCTTCCTGAACTGAGGGGCCCAGAACTGGACACAGAACTCCATGTGTGGCCTCACCAGTGCTGAGCACAGGGTAAGAATGACCTCCCTGCTCCTGCTGGCCACACTATTCCTGATACAGGCTAGGATGCCCTTGGCCTTCTTGGCCACCAGGGCACACTGCTGGCTCATGTCCAGCCGGCTGTCACCAGCACCCCCAGGTCCCTTCCTGCCTGGGCACTGCCCAGCCACATCATCCCTAGCCTGTGGCGCTGCAGGGAGTCATTGCGGCCTAAGTGCAGTACTTGGCACTTGGACTTGTTAATCTTCATGTTGCTGGACTTGGACCATCTGTCCAGCCTGTCCAGGTCCTTTTGCAGAGCCCTACTACCCTCCAACAGATTTACAAATGCTCCCAGCTAGGTGTTGTCTGCAAATTTACCGATGATGGCTTCAATCCCCTTGTCCAGATCATCAGTGAAGATATTAAACGGGATTAGCCCCAACATAGATCCTTGGGGGTCACCACTAGTGACTGGCTGCCAATTGATGCAACATCATTTGCCATCAAAATATAATCTATTTTAAAATATATTAAAGTATAATACTTTGTAATATCTATTTCTTTATTTGTCTTTATTTGTTTGTTTTATTTGTTTTATTTATCTACCATAGTTCATATAATAAAAATCTGTGTTCAGGGAGGGTATATTTTCTTTGTATGCTTACCTGGAGGAGGATCACCTTTATCTCAGTTCTGGTACTGTCTTGTCCTGGGGAATATCTTAATTCCTGAGTGATTATTATGTTACTGCAATCCTTTCAATTCTTACCTCTATGAGACTACAGTTCATATCCCACTGCTTTCTGTACTATAATGCTTCATTTCATTCTCCACATTGTATCAAACACAAATCTGTCTTCAGAAGACAACTGTAAAAGCTTATTCACAAGTATCAGTGTTATCCTGAAAATTCACCAGCGTCCAACTTGCAGTGGTAAATGCATTCTCACAACACCATGGGATCTGCTATTTGGTAAAGAACAGCCTGCCACTGGAAGGCTCTCCTCTGCAGGCCAGGCATACCAGAAATCCCGAGCTTGGTGGTACCTAGTCAAGTGGGAATACTCAGTCAATATAAAGGAACATAAAATTATCGAAGAAAAAAACAATGGCTTGGTTACCTCATCTATTTTACTGGAAAAAGCATTCCCATTCTTATTGTCCCATATTATTTTATGCACATACAATCATTTAAATGGTTCCTTTAAAAGATTTCACTTGTCTTTACTTACTGTATCTAGATTCTTTGTAAATGAAGACATTTATATCTTTGCTACTTATTTCACTAATACCAGATAAAAGATTTGCTGTTCATGTATTTGTACAGAGCTTGTCATTTTATATTATGACATAACATGACATTTTGCTTCTGTGGTACTTTTTGATAATGTCAAATAAAAGTACAGAAGACTGGAATTTGTAGTTAGACCTCTTCCTCTCTCTCTCTCACCCTAAAGGCATTGAACCATTCAAACACGTATTTTGTGAGAAAATATATTAAATAGGGTTAATTGACATCTACAAACAGTAAAACTACAAAAGATACATTTCTTCAAAGAGAAGCAGAGGGTTTACCTTTTGCTTATAGTTTCTGCATGATGATGTTGTGTTATCTTGTCATCTTGATCATCAGAAGCTAAGCTATGCTTGCAAAAGAAGCCAATCAGTAAAAAAAACGAATTTTATCAAATTAATTATTCACTAAAAGCAGAATGCTGAACAGAATACCTTTTATAGTAATATATATGTAAAGAGAATGCACTGTCTTTGTACTAAACCAAAACATGAAAAATACTACAAAGAAGACTCTTTAACAAAACCTAATTGAGGATAAACCTGTCACATTAAAGCATGTTCTTGGCAAGAAGGTTATGCACGAAACCTTTCTGTGATTAATCTAAAAGTTTAAGCTCAAGAACTACCGTATAATTGCTTATTATGATGAGCTTCTTATAAAATCTTAAGGGAGAATATAATTTGCACAAACATATGCTTGTTTTTAGATTGCTTAATATTTCTTACGGGAAAATGGTTGGAACATTAATGAATAATACCAACAGATAATTTCATTATAGTTAACACAGTCATAAGCTTTTTTTTTTGTTGTTGGTATCTGAAATGTTAATTGCCACAGTATATGAAAAGAAATTATTTAGAAATGCTTTTGTCTCACATGTTTTATTGAATCTAGAAAAAAATATACACTGTGAATCATCCGATTGATTTCTGCCTTTTAAAGATTTTTTTTTAAAATTCACATTTATCCAGGGAAAATAAAGGTTTTTTTATAATGATAAAATCATTGAATGTCATATGGTTTTCCTATTAACATAAATTAATAAAATGTATTAAATAAAGCTTAAAGTTTTGCATCACTTAATAAATTGTAAGTATTAAGAGGTATAAGACAAGAGATAGAAAGTAGCATTCCTTGAAGTTACAAGAAAAGAAATGTAGGCGTAATACTTGTGTTAGCTGGAAAAATTCCTTCTCCTACCTGATTGTATTTTCTACCTTTTTCCTGTAAGTAAAACTAAGAAAGAAAACACATTAAAACAATCTCTTGAAGCAGGTCATGTAAGACTGCATCATCAACATATATTTCTATATTGTCTTATGGTAAAAAGTAACCTATAAACCATTTGATACCTGACACATGGGATCATTTGTTTTTTTCTTTAATGTAGCAGCTTCTGTCATCAATCAAATTATGGTCCTCAAATGTTTGTCAAAGGACAAGACACCAATAGAATGGTCAACCCTTTTTCTAATCTTTTACTTAGCAATAACAGGGAATATATGTTATTTTAAAAATTCTTTCCTTTTCATAGATTTAAAAGGTATTGTCAGCACAAATACATTTTCAATCAGTTAGAGACTGGATTGACTCAGTCTAGTTTTGACATTTCTTCTAAGCCTGAATAATTTATATCCATAAGAGCGAGAACTGACCAAAGCTCCAAATGTATTAGTAGGATTTACAAGAAAACTAGGTTTTCACTCCCTTGAAGGTCTAGGTTTTTTGGAATGTTGTCTTACATGCCTTTGCTTAGAAAATTCCCTTGGGATGTGAGACAGAGGATTATTTCCCTTGTTGTTATCAGGTTTGTGGTTGTTGCTATTATTATTATTACTACTATTAACATTATTATTATTATTGTAGGAAACTGTCACTGTTGAACTTCTATTCTCTCTTTATTTTTTGAGAAGGTATTACATTTTGTAAATATTACCATTCCCAGAATATTTTTCATTGAAAAAGATGCAAAGTCTTTAAAAGTGTTGAATCAACTTCTTTTCTTGTTGAAATGCATATCAAAATACTCTTGACAAACTTCAATATTCAGATGCTCTAGTATTAAGACTTGTACACCAGCAAGAGAAAAAACCCATACTATAGTGCTATAAATTCTCAAAAAATTCTGTGGGAGATCAAGGCAATCAATGTCCCTGTATGAGCATGAGTACCAAAATGACAACCGTATTTTCTTTTAATCTAGTTGCCAATCTTCTTCTTTACTCACTTAAACTTGTTTCTAAATCATGAAATTCATGACACTTTTCTGCATCATAGCCTTAAGTTTCAGGAAACTTGTAAGCAGTTAACATGACTCAGTAAATATTCCAAAGTTTCTGCACTCTTTTATCAGACTACTATTCAACAAAATCATAAAACAATACTAAAGCTTCAGAGTAAGAGCTTTATTTTTAATCTTTTTTTTTTACAATAGTATGTGTCAGCTAAAAATATCAGATGAACTGCATGGACCATGATATTCATATTACTAGTGGGAGATGTATATGCCACTATGGACTTGTGTGAGGATCACAACAGGTGAATAGGTAACAGTGGTCTGGCATCACTTCCGTTCATATCCATTTATGTTGTGCGTGGTAGATGGAAAACACTAACTAGGGATGACATCGTCTACATGGTTTAAGAAGTCGTGTGCGTCAAATGCATTTTAGAATTGTATATATGTTACCGCCCTTTTAAATCAATGAATTATTGCCATTTTTTAAGTGTCAAAACTATATTTTATTTGTTCCAAAATATTAGCAAGTAACTAATTTTATATTAAAATTTACTCCGTCTTTGGTCATAAAACTTATGGCTCCAAAATCTACCATTTGCACTATTCATTGCTGTTGTCTTCTTCGTCCATTTTTGCAATTTTTTTTTGGTGTACATTCCATTTCTGTATACAATAACATTTTTCTAAAGATGTATCAAAATATGGCTATGGACTGTGGACACCTGACTCTATTGTCTTCTATCATTTCAATAATTTATCACTGTTGCCTTATTCTTTGGTTAAAATTCAATCTAGATGAGGCAAAAACCCTTTATATATATATATATATATATATAAATTTATATATATATTATAAAGAGTATATATATATATTTATATATATACCCTTTAGGGCTGTTAACACAGTATTTTAGGAAAATAATAATTTACTAAATCCAAAATTTTTTAACTTTGTCTTCATTTTACAAGCCACAAAGAATTCCCAGTTAATACTACAGCTGTTGAAACAGGATGATATCATATAGTCCAGAAGTATAATCTTGCTAAACTTTATTTTTTCTCCTTATATCTTCTTACAAGTTTTTATTTATTTCTCTTTTGTCTCTTTGGAGGTTCACTGTACAGTGTACCTGTCATATTATCATTTCAAGGTTCCTATGCCTAAGATACCTTATTTCCCAAAGATGACAATTCATTTCTTCATGTGCTTAATTTTTCCTAACTTGTAAGAGTACAGTAAAATTCCCAATGTTTATTGGAAAACTTTCTGCCATAAGAGAACTATAGAGTATAAGGTGATTACATAGGGTTTAGATTTTTTTCCCCAACACTGCCTTCAGAATGATCTAAGAAATCACATGGTAAAATTATTAGCTTTTAGATTAGATTCAAATACTTATTTTTATTTTTCTAGGCACTGATACTTGTTTTCCATCCTGCCGAATCTTCATGCTGCCACTCAGTGCTCAGAATGCATGCCTTAGTGTAGACCAGAGAAGGCAATTTCTCCTAAGGGTGCTCTCCAACTTGTGAACTGAACAGAGATCTAAACCCACAGAAGCTCACAAATACAACTGCCTTGAGCACTCCTAAAACAAAAAAACCCTGACTTTCAAATGAAATGCTTCTATTTTGCAGGTGACTTAAGGGTGACTGGGTGTTCTGTTTGCTTTTCCTTTTTTTTTTTTCCTGTGTAGATGATAACACTTGCCAACAGATAAGCCAGTGTTACAAAAGTTTTTAGTTAAATAGCATTTTGATGAAAATTGATAGCTAGTTTTGATCTCTAATGCAATACATTATGAGACAGGCACACACAGAAAAAAGATTCAGTTCAGATATTCTTTGTCACTATTCCATCAGAAAACTACAGCTATTTCTATATCTTTGCTTAGTACCTGAGGACTCGTTTTCCTTTATAGCTCCTCTGAGAATGCCAGTTTGTTACCTTTCCAGATATAGCAAATGAAGCACAGCTCAAAATGAATTAGGGTAGGAACAGACTACAGAGAAAAGAGACTTTGCCTATAATCCTCCAGCTATCTCACAGAATGATAGAATACCAGATTGGAAGGGACCTCAATGATCCTCTGGTCCAACCATCTTTTATTCTGACCTCTCTTTATTTTCAATCACCTTAAAATTGCAAATGAAAAGGTCCAAAATCCTGCCTCTGCATTATATGCACTTCTCACTGTAATTTATCTGAAGGCAGAACTAAGGCCCAACTTTCTTACAGTAGAATCTATTAACATTTAATGTAGGACATCTCCCTTTTTCCTCAGGTCTTACTTCTCAAATTTAATCAAAATCAGTTTTTTAAAAATGTCTAATCTTATTTTCTATCTTTTCACATGAATGCCCTGGCTCTGGTATTTTTTCCCTATCTGAAGACGAATACTCCTAAAACAAAAAAACTGATGTAATACTTCTATTTTGCAGGTGATTTGAGGGAGTGGAGGGTTCTGTTTGATTTTTTTTTTTTTTTTTATTTTTCCCTGTGTAGATGATAATACTTGCAAACAGATTTCAATTCATCGTCCATTTAAATTTCATTGAAATGGACAATTTAATTTGATTTCATTGACCATTTCTAACTTCTGTGTGCATGGTCATCCTTTCCTTCACTTTCTAGTCTGTTTTGTAAGCCCTTCTTGTTTTCTTTCCAGCTGTCCTAGAAGTCCCCAGTACAACTGCCAAATCTCCTTCTGGTATCCAAAGTGTCTAAATTCCCCTCATAGTTACTTGTTGATGTTAATTGACATAGTTTTAACTGCCTAGGACAGAAAAACTTACTAAGCAGTCACGCTTAGGTGTTCAAGCACTTACATTATGTTGGCCTTTTCCTAACTCTAATTATATAATGAAGTTATTTTGCGTATTTTAAAAAAATTAACCAAACAAAACACATTTTTAATAGTATATGCTTTAAAGAGTGGACTAAAGTGAAATTTTAAAAACATGTATTCCTTTATATTTGTACATCCTCAGCTCTTACAGAATCACTAATCACTGCAATAAGAAATGAGTCAACACCTTTTACATTCCACAAAAGTAATGCTTATATATCATGCCATATTTATTTTTTAAGGCATTTAATTTTTCTTATATGTGTGTATATACATAATTTTCTGGTGCAAACAAGCTTTTCTATCTATCTGGAGAAAGCAGTTAAGGAAGTCTCAGATTTCTGAGGTTTCTGGTACAGTAATTTCAGAGATGCATTTCTTCTGTCAGTAGATACCAGCAATTGCTGCAACTGATGTTTCATCCATTACACCAGCTTGATTTTTCAGACAATGGACAATTAGCTAGACTTTTCTGCTGGATGATTACTTCTATCTTTTGAGGAATCTCATGCTATAATGGACAAAATGTCATGAATAATGAGGTATTATGCTGGTGAAAGCTACATCACTAAAAGTATATTGTTCTTTGAAGAAGGAAAGTCTTTTATGCATTAGTGGTTTCAGTTCTGTTTCATCTCTTGCTTTAGAGAGAATGTTAACACTATCTAGAAAATTAAAAACTGAAGATAAATCTATATAAAGCTCATCCTATATCTGAAGAAGCTAAAATAAAAGAACTGCTGCAATTTTAAAAATCCTCAGTGTGCTCAGATGAAGTTTGTTATTTAATCATGCATGAAGATTTTTTTCCTCTGAAATGGCTTCTTATAATATTATAATTGTATTAGGTGACTCACATTTATGAAATTACTTTAGGATATTGCATTATATTTCCAAGGATGTATTTTTACTAAGTGCTGCCTATTGAGTTTATTCACATTATCCCACAGATACGATGAAGCTCTTTTATTGTCTATGTGAGATGTTTAAAATACAGAAGCAGACTCTTCCACCATGTGCTCTGCATCAAGTACACTGCACAGCATCCCCTGGATCACTCTACGTTTTACACAGAGAACGGAAAAGGTGGAATACTCTCAGTTTCTTCTGAACTTGCAAAACAACAGCAATATATTTGTGTTCATAGAAGTTTGCACAGAGATTGAGCAAGCAGCAAATGAAGCCAAGGCAACAGCAATTATTAGGTTTTCACTCTGTTACAAGAGTTCTTGTCACCATGGTACTTGGTGGTACTTGTGGTACTCTTGTGGTACTTGGAGCTGCTTGCAGCCTTGAAGACTCAGGGGAAAGACAGAGTGAGAGTTTTAGCACTGGAAATATGTGGCACTGTGTTCTGGTTTCTAGGACACACTGAAAACTTCTTTTGAATTTCTTAGAATTCCTTAAAAAATTGTGTTCATTTTGATGCACTACAGTGCTTATAAGGATTACAGATGTTCTGTAAGGGAGTTCGTGCGGGATTGTGCTGGCTTTGGTTGAGGCAGACTTAATTTTCTTCACAGTGACTGTTAGGGGCTGTGTTTTGTATTTGTGCTGAACACAGGGTTGCTAACAGTGATGTTTTTGTTATGGCTAAGCAGTGCTTGTACAGAAGCGAGGCCTTTTCTGCTTTTAGTACTCCCACACTGGTGAGGAATCTGGGCTGCATGGAAAGTTGGGAGGAGACATGGCCAGGACAGCTAACTCCAACTGACCAAAGGGATATTCCAGATTATATGATATCATGTTCATCTGTAAAGTGTGAGGGGAGAAGAAGCAAGGGCAAGACGTTTGGAATTACGTCATTTGTCTTCCCAAGTCACCATTACATGTGATGGGGCCCTGCTTTCTTGGAGCTGGCTGAACACCTGCCTGCTCATAGAAAGCATTGAAGAAATTCCTTGTTTTGATTCACTTGTGTGTGACTTCTGCTTTCCCTAGTCAACTGTCTTCAACACAAAAGTTTTCTATCTTTTGCCTTTCTGATTCTCTCCCTGATCCTGTTGGAGGGCGAGTGAGTGAGCAGCTGCGTGGGGCTTGACTGCTGCCTGGGGTTAAACTGTGGCAGTGACACACAGTAGTATATTAGTAGGTAGTGAGATCCTCTCTAATAATACAGGTCCTACATATATTTGGAAAAGCTTCAATGTTCATAAGGGTTTCAAAGAACATGAGGAAAAAATAATTTAATTTCTGACTACATCTTGATAACTGACCAACTTTGGCTGACTATTCTACAGGAGCATAGGTGCACCCACAGGATGACCCTCTTAGGAGTAATTTCCTAAATTAAATGAAAGATGCCAAAACTGTGAGTGGTAGTTCACTGATGGATAATATCCCAAGATAACCCATACACAAACCTGGACAATTTCAAGGTGAATATTGTCAGGATGCTCTGGTGGCAGGAGCAGGTCAGACAGGGAGCACTAGGGATAGTCCCAGCATCAGACATCTTCTGGGAGTGGGGACAGGCCACCGGCCCACAGGTGGTTCTGGCTTAGTGGGGTCTGTGACCAGGCAGGGCAGAGCTATGGGGAACTGGATCAGTCCTGCTGCAGTGTTGCTGGGGCAGGGCCTGATGGCCCTGGGCAGCTGAAAAAGGGTCCTGGGCCATAGCCAGGGTGGGGGAACCATCAAGTGGGGGGTGGGGGGCAGGAGGGTGAGTGGTGGGCAGGGAGAGGAAAGCACTCAGGATAATGTCAAAATTGTGGACCCAGAGCTATCTTGCCAAAATGGAAAAGGTTTCAGTGTTCAGCAAATTTTGTTAAGTAAGACATCACTAATGTATTGGCAAAATTACCTAAATAAAAATGCAAACTAGTGGAAGAAGTGTGATGTCAATAAAGCAGCAAGATACTTGGTGTTTAGCCCAGTGATGATGGAGAAAAACTGCACCTCAGCTGGCGTGATTCTTCTTTTACACCATGAACAGAAGTGTTGTCGTTGCTTATGGGTGCCAAACAGACAGGTGGCCAAAAAGTTATTTACTACAACCCATGACATGAATGTAAATTATGAAGAAAGTTTGTATATGGTAATGTCTCAAATTAAAAAAATTATAGCGTCTGAGACTCACTCCAGTATCCTTCTTTCATGCTGTAAATGTTCAGGTTACCACATGCCTGCCTTCTTTCTTCTGTCTTTTCACAGTCCTTCCTTACATGTCCAGCCCCAAAATATCTTTTAATGTAATATACCAAAATTAAGAGCTTAAGCATGTGTTATACAGAAGCAAGATCCCTGAAGTAGTGGCATACCACAGAGATTACTCCAAAAGAGCAAGGTATTTATTTTCTCTAAGCTTCCTGTATTCACAAATGCTTGACTATCATTATTTCTTTACCTTAGATTTATTGTCCCATTTAATGATTAGCAAATAAATTTTTTATTTCACTGAAAAAGAGAATTAAGAAGTACTCTGATGCCACAGCTGAGATATTTAATAATGTATGAGTATTTTGTAGCCTAATGCTTCTAACATAACTCTTGTATTGGTTCCAGGATTTCATTCTTTAGTCTTCATGTCTTATATACACATAAAGTGAAGAACATCCTTTGCTGAGTACTTTCTTTTCCAAGCAATGTCTTCAGATGGTGTTCAGTAAAAACATGCTGTCTTAGTCATGTTTAGTGATTATATCCTTCGGGGAAAAAATAAAAAAAAATAATAATAAAAAAAAGATAGAGGTTATATCCTTGTGATTATTTTGTAATTTTTCATTATTTTATATATCTAATTCTTTGGATTCCAGATAGATAAAAAATGATATATGGAAAGATGAAAGGTAGCCTCAGATTTTTTTTCTGACTGGAGATTAAAAGTAATGTCCAGAACATGAAAGTATCTTTTTCTTTTATTTCTGTTTTCTTTTTTTCTCTCTTTTTTTTTTTTTTTTTTATATGTTTTTAATGATCATTCTCTTTCTTGGTATTTTCCTTCCTAATTTGAAAACAACTGTGCACTTTCAGGACATTCCACATTACCCTAGAACCTGTGAATTGTGGATGATGCTTTTGCAAATAACTAGCAGTGTAGATTCAAAACTTAAGTGTCCAGTGAAGCATTCACATTGCAACTCAGCAAGCTGAGCAACTGAATACTGAGCAAATTTAACAATAAAGCCTCTTTCTGTAGCCACTGAACATTTTTATTTTGTTTCTTGCTCATTAATTTTCAAAGTGGGAAACAAATATTTTAGTAATTCATTACTCATTGACTTTAATAGGAATAACATTGCCAAAATTAATTGCATAGGTTAAAAGCATAGCTCTTGTTGGAAGGTATTGTATGGCAAATAATTGAACAAAATTCAGATTGTATACAATGTAACTCTACATAATTGCAAATAAGTAGAAAAATTTCGGATAAAAATTGAGACAAGTAATTAATATGATAACAGAGAACAAAAGTATTTTAAAAATGCATTTTCATTCAGTGAAAAATATTTTACTAACTTCAGCAGATCTGGGACAAATTAAAGGATATGACCCATAGATTTATATTTCTGGAGACCCTTCTTATTCACTAAAACTATGCCTTTGTAAATGTCTAATGGGTTTATTATGTAGGTCCATTCGCTATTTTTTTAAAGTTAAGTTCATTAATTTTTTTAATAATAAGATACATGTGTATAACTGACTTTTCTATTAATGTCTGGTACTTTATTTTTTAGCTAGCTAAGCATTACACCTTACAAAATAAGCAACATTAACAAGCATAACAAGTACTTGCATATGCAGTACTGTTAGTGGTTTATCCAACACCATTGTTGTTCATGTAAAATTTATTTAACTTTGTAAATATATGTTTGTTACATTTGTATCCACTTTATATTGGTTATTATATTTTCTACCCTTTTTGAGTTATTGTCAATTTTCTTCCTTTTTATATTTTTTCCTTTTTTTTGAGGTAATTAAATTACAGATATGAAATATTACAAATTATTCTTTCATGGTCTTCAGAGAATAAACAGTGAAGAGCATAAAGATGTGTGGAAGTGTGCACATTAAATAACAGAAATACAGAAAATCTCAAAGATTATTTTAATGATATATGAAAGCTCTATGCTCAGCCAACTGTCCCTGTTTCTTCTGACCATATCCACGTTCACCTGAACTGGCAAACCCTAGGAGCTTAAAAGCTAAGAAGACCTGGCTTTATGCATAACTACATTGTCTTTTTAGGTAAGTTGAATTCAGAATAAGTTCATTCTGCCTGAAGTTTCTGTCTGTTTTTTTCTTCAGGAAATGCCAAGGAAGAATTCAGATGGTCTCTGTCTCCCAACACCATCTATGTTACTCTGTCACAAGGACAATTGGCACAGGCAAGCTGCCAAATCAGAAAAGGAGCAGTGGGACACATCTACAGTATGTGGGGGAAATCTGTAATAATATAATTAAAGCAACAAAGAATTGGCTGGTCAAATGCAAATGTCCACTTTAGGCTGAGATTAATTGCTCTCTGAAGTCCGCTGGCTGTACTGAGGAGTTGAAACCAGCTGACAGGACAAGCCCAGGCAAATGTTGAGACCCTGAATATTCAGGTCAGTGCAAGGTCTACAACCCTCTAATACAAATACCCAAATTATGTTTACCAGGATGCACCAATATTTATGTCCTTAATAACAAAAACATTCAATCCAAGATGAGAGCAGTGAGCAAGTCAGCAGAAAGATTTGAATTATGCATTACTCTTTAGGCTATCTACTATTAATCTAAGTTGCTTTGAAAACATGGTCAGTGCTGGAGACTCCAAATTTTAGGTAGCAATTTAAAATTTGGTCACTCCAATGACCTTGTAGTGGACACACAATCTGATGTGTCCACCATCAGAATGTAATGGCAACAGATATGCTGTAATTTTAATAACTTTATCTTTTATGTAAGCCTTTACATAACTCAAAAATTTATTCTTTTTTCTTCATTTGTTTTACTAAGTAAGTGTAGACCATTTTAGTAACATGACATTTTTCAGTAACATTATTTGGAATTAATATTTCTTTGGCTCCTCTGTATGCTATATGCTGTTTTAATAGGCATTTCACTATGAGGCCTAAGACAGCTATTGTTGGTAAAGAACAAATTGATAAATAGCAGTAGTTCCCATTCTTGAAAGTATTGATTGCATCTTATGTGTCCAATTAACTTTGTTTTCAGAGTATTACTCAGTAACATAAATTGCCAGCTCCTCTTGAAAGTTAGTCTTGGCTAATTTTGTTAAAATTTCATACCTGTCCTTGCAGATCACAAGGCAAATTAAAATCACCAAGACATTCAGCATATCACTTAATCCAACCCAAAAATATATCCTAAACATTAAGCTTTTCTACCATTACCATTTGAGACCTTAAATAGACTGAATTATAATCATATTCTAGTCCATTTTTAAATTCTTATCATGTGATCACTGAGAGGAAGAATTTGAAATACTTTAGACATAAAGGTGGCACGTACATACTGTTTATATTTTTGATTAAAGGTTGCATTGATTTTTCTGTTGATAGAAAATTAATGAGCTGCTTGCTTGCCTCTTTAACAAAAAAAAAAAAAAAAGGCAAAACATATGTGCTACATTTTGTCATCTTGGAGTTTTGCAGTTATTTATGCCCTCCTTTTGTCTTTGATTTTCCTTTCCTAACTGTCATTAAAGGTAGTTTAAATATTATTCAGTGTATTTTTCAGAACTATTTGTTTTTTGGAGAGATGTATGATCATTCATTACTTCTGGGAAGAGGAAAGGTGTCTGTGGGAATATCCACATGTTTACAGATTTGGCTGTGCATTTGTTTGTTTTTCAAATACAACATCTAGAATTAATTTGCTGGAGTCATAATATATATGTTTATGATTATCAAGTATTCCTGCTGCAATTTCCCCTTTTTATTATATTACCTTTTTACTTTTAATTCAAATCTAATGTAATTTTAAGTTATGTATTTAACTTTTCAACAGAATACCAGTAAGGAATATATTTTGAGTCTAAAAAAATAATTGCAGTATATGGTTTCATATTATCTATCTTGTATAGCTATACAATATCCATAAAAAGAGGAGCAGGGAAAGAAAGGAAAAGATCAAGTAGGTTGTGTGTTTTTCTATAACATAATCCACTCCCCATTTTTTTGTCTTAATAAGCCACTGTAATTACATATTTCTTTTATAACAGGTGGTAATTTTTCATAATCGTGGAAGAATATTTAGATCATCATAAAGCCATATGTTCTATACAACACCCCTTAATTTATTAAGAAATGAGAAAGCAGTTAGTCAGCATAAATGGCATTTTCTGTTATCCACCAGATTTACAAACCTTCAAGTATTTATTTGAAGATTGCATTTTGAGATGTCATCTTTATTGTTACATATCAAAGAACTTCACTAAGGGCAGAAAATATTTAATGTCTCAGTATTCTGCAAATTGCTCGAAAAATTCTACTAATGTGTAGTTTTTATTATGTTTTTAATGTGTCATTTTAATGTGTCTTCTTTGACTTTATGTTGATGGAAAGATTGCCATCCTGATAATGAGTATAGATCAATTAAAGCATTGAACTAAGACTGACTTTTGGCAACAGCTGTGAGAATCTAAATTGTTCTGTGGATTGTGAAAAGTACATAAACAAGATACTTCAAGGTGCCAGTGGCCTTAATTAGTACATACAAAACGTATTTGTTGTGATTGAGCAGCCTATTTGCTTTATTATACTTAAACTAACTGTAAAGTTTTCTTTATTTCTATCTTTCTCTTTTGCTTTGCGATTCCTTTGGTATGTGTCTCTTATTTTCCACCAGTAAAATCCTATCTAATTTGAAATAGAATATCTTTAAATTTGCGTATTTGAAGTGAACTACTTGTTTTCTTAATTTTCTTGCCGACAAGATTGACAGGTGAGTCTTTACTGAGAATTAAAAATTCTTTTCAGTATTGGACAATAAAAGATACCCTTCTGTCCCATCTTCATAGTGATAGATCATCACATTTTGGCATTTCCTTGGAATCTTGTTAATATCTGAATTGTAGTAGCAGCACCATAACGGTAAAAAAGTTAAGCAAATACAGAATGTGGGCATCTCCTTATTTATAAAAATAAAATAAAGTAAAATTGCCACCATCTTCTCCCAGAACATTGCTTAATATGATGACACCTGAAACAGTCATCTCATATCAGCCACCTTCAAAATTAATCTCTCTTTGTCTCTAAAGCTTAATATATCTCATGGAGTATGTCTGTCCTCATAAAGATGACTTGCATTTATAACTGTTTCCTGTTGGAGTTGTAGTGGGGAGATTAAAAAAATATGTGGTACAGCATCAAAACTTTGTCTGACCAGAATAAAATAAACCTGAATTGAACACTCTTTCAATTAATATATAAAATTCTCCAAATATCACTGGAGATGGCACTCAGGAATGGGAAAGGTGCAAAAACAGAAGATAAGATAAAAGAAGATATCAGCTGGGATTACAACCACAAAAGAGAAAAACATATTTTAATTGCCTTAAGCAAAGAGAAAAAAAATTACCTTACTGGCCAGTCATTAGAGCAGTTACTATTTTCTCAGTGACACTTAGATACTGCAGTGATATATCCTATTATAAGAACAAGAAACAGCAAGCTAGATAGAAGAAATTAAAATAATATATGACCTGCCTTCGGTGGCAACAGGATTAGATCTTCAGTCAGTAGGTGTCTGATTAGAATTTTTTTAAGTGCTTGCTGTTTAAAATTTATGTTTTAATTTATGTTAATTGCTTTTTGTACCATTTTGTTATTTACTGATGATTGTGAATAAGGTTAGCACATTAAAATTTGTTATTAAGGGTCAGTTCATGGTCATTTTTCAGAAAAAAACCTGAGACCACTTTTAGATTTTGATTCCAAACAGAATGCAGCATTATCAAGATAACGAGAGTAAAATCTAGTGCACATAATTTGGAAAAAAGACAATCCACTAAAGAAGCCACATAAGGAAAATTTCTAATTTTTCAATAAATCCACTACAGAGCTAAAAGCATATTTTAAACCAGTAAAGTGAAGTCTGGAAGATCTAAGTAAGCTGCTTACATCTTTTCACTACACATACCTGAAGGCCTGGACACCAGTGGATGACAATCTAACCTTTCTTAATATAGGTTAGATGTCCTTCGTATGACTACAAGGCTATACAGATCTAGACACACAATCCATCACAGATGGGATTACATAGACTGATTCCCACTTTGGTTTAAGAGTTCAGTGGATATGACACTAACCTAAAATGGGAGAAAAGACAAACGAGACAATATACTCAGTCGATATTTAATTATGTTTTTAATGTGTCATACTGTAAATGGAAGGCAATGAGAGACAATTACTATTTACACAGTAAAATGCTTCATTTTTTTAGCACACTCAAATGAGGACTAATATTTTTCCCAGTAAATTACTCCAGAAAAAGAAAGATTTAAACACTTACATGCTCCCAAAGACAGTAAATAATTACAAAGAATTTGTCTAGATTTATTGCATTGCATGAAAACAGTTTCTGATTTAAATTTGGGGCAGGTGCTGATCGCTTCTATCTGGTGACCAGTGATAGCATGATGTGGGATTGAGGGAGGTAAAGGCTGGAAATTTGGGAAAATGTTCTTCACGTCCAAATGGAGGTCAGGCACTGGTCGGGCTCCCCAGGGAAGAGAGGAGTGGGAAAGGTTAAGCATGACAAAGTTCAAAACATGTTTGGACAATGCTCACATGGTGTGTGTGTGTGACTCTTGGGGATGGTCCTGTGCAGAGCCAGGAGTTGGACTGGATGATCCTTGTGGGTCCCCTCCAACCCAGGATATTCTATGATTTTAAATTTTTGTGGAAGATGTCACTGTTGAAAGAGTCATGTTTATCTGCTAAGATAGGTGGGGTGCAGTAAAGAACGATTTTGTGCAATTTTTTTCCTAGTAAAATATTTCCAATAATGTTATGATAACGCACTCTAACATTGAGGTATTTTTTTATGGGAGCCAAACCTTGTTGCAATCATACTTCCCCTTGAAAATGGTCTCTTGCAGCTGATGGCCTCTGATCAGAGCTTTGGCCATGTTTCTGGGAGCGCCTGTTGACAGAAGCAAAGCTGTGCTCAGCAATTAATCTAATATTGGCTGAGTACAGTGGATTATCAGTGCTTGAACTTCCACCATGACTTTCTTAAAAGTATAGATGTAGGCAGTAGTTTTTATAAAGAGTTTGCAGAGATCAAGCTCTGAGTGTTATTGAATAGTGAAGATATTTAAGTTTTTTTTGAGAAAGGAATTGGTGCTCTGTAACCAGAAATTAAGCTATCTATTATAAAACATGCTCTGGTGCTTATACACATCTGCTATGTGCAAAATCCCCCAGTAACACCAAGCTTCCTGCCATAACTTATCTATGTCCCAGGTGCTACCTACTTTTTCTTTTTATTTGATTTACAAAGTTTAATAGTTTAATCTCCATATTAGAATGGCCTTTGCATTTGGGAATTCACAGACTGTCTGAAATGAGGAGGTGTGGCCCCTAATTTAAGAATCTTCACTAAGAATGATTATTAGGCAGAAAGACTTCAGGCTTCTGTCTTACAGGAATCCTTCCCTGCCAGGTAGTTCAACAAGAATCACTTCCAAAAGGTAATAACTGAGGCATCCTCCACAGCTCTATTGCCTCAAGAAAAGCTAAACTAAGGGTTATGAATTATGACTTTATTCCCTTGAACCCACCTCCTTCATCAGTATGACTGGAAATTCTGAGGATAGAATTAAAAATCTAGCTTGATGACAATAGATTAGAAGGCAAAATGTCTGCAGTGATCAAAACTTAAGGTGACTTGAAACCTACACTATATCTTTGAAATTGAACCTGTACAACCTTGTACCTTGTGCCTTTGCCATGTACTTGTATGAGTGTAGCAGAACACAAATGTTATTCAGAAGTGGATTTTCAATTGATTGGAATGAGTACAAGATCAGAACTTTATAAATGCAAACAGCCAAAGACATGATTACAAATAATTATTTTTTTTAAAACATATTAAATTTTTTACATATTTCACTAGTAAACTATTTTTACATTGAGAGTCATAAAAGATTCAGAGTGGTAAGACAGATGGCTTCGCTGACTCAATGATTTAAACAGTCCTTTTATTCTCCAAATTGTGTATTAAAGTAGCATAGTATTTTTTTATTTTTGTCACAGAGAACTAAACACTGGCTTTGCAGCCATCCACAGCATTCCTCTGTCAGCTTTCACATCTCCATTTCATCAATGGCAAACTGCAATAAGAAAAATCTTTAAAATAAACCATATTTCCTTCCAGACTGCAATAAACTAGTTTCCTAAGAGAAAGAAAGCAAAGAAGTAGGTCTGTAACTCACTCTTAGAAGTCCAGCAACTTGTACTGTGATGTATGGATTATATTAAGAAGCTCAGATGCATTTTGTTTTACAGTGTCAGCTGTCTAAGCTGTAGACAAATATGTTTATAAACAGGATTATTGGCTCACTATATCAACGAGTAATTTGAGGTTTTCCCCACTTGGACTCAGTCTAACACTTATTTCTTCCGTTAAGATTGCTCCAGTCTTTCCCATTACACATTTTTTTGTTTAATGGGATCACATGAGTATCAGACAGATGTGAAATTCCTGCTTGACACACAATTTCTTTATACATAAAGAAAGAGAAAAAGAAGAGGAAGGAGGGTGCAGAGGGAGGGTAGGGGAAAGGTAACACTGATAGCATTCAGAATTTTTATTTCTGTAGACACTGAATAGATAGCCTATCATTTTTGCTGAATATGTTAAAAAAGAGCTATTGTTAAGAATGACTTTCTGCTTGCTTTGGACTCCTGGGGGTGTACAAATAAGGTCCAATCAGCTAAATTTTCCTCCTCTAAGTACATTTTTTCATGGTATTGAGCCAACAATCTATTCAGGATGGTGTGTAGTTTTGGCACAGGGCTTTAAATAAGTACAGAATTGGTATGCTACCTTACATGTATTACAAAAAATCAGAGACTCTCATAAAGGAAATCAATGGCCATTACATTTAAGTAGGTACATAGCAAAGCCTATATACTGCTTTGGCACAGGCAGATTGTTCTTCTCATATGGCTGGCAACTTGGATAAAAGAAAGTAAAAATAACAAAGCTCACATTAAACTGCAAATCTGAAATGCCCACCAACTGCATCAGAATCACAGAAGCTTATAACAAACACATTTGAACTTTCTAGCTCCTGTCTATAATTCCCATATGTTACAGACATTTGCTAACTGAATTATAGGACTTGAGTAACCACAATCCTAATTGTGCAACTATGCCATTATTAAAGAAGCTGAATACCAGACTATTTGCCCAAATTTGTCTGTCAAAGCACACAGCCTAATTGTTGCCTAATATTCATCATATTCTATTGTTAATTTTCCTCTTTCAAAGACTACACAACATATTCCAGCATCATTAGAGAGCTTAGATTCTTATGCACTTGCAAAAACTGCCAACTTAATTTTGAGAATGAATACAAAATGCCTTTGTAAGGGGAAAAAGAAAGAAAGAAAAAAAGGGAATAAAGTAATTTCCTTTAAAATATATAAAATTCTAAGATCATTTAGCTATAACCATGGGAATATTCTTAACTACCAAGTAACAAAAAATAATGTCTTAAAGTTTGTGGTTTTTTATTTTCTGCTACCAATGTTTTTCCAGTGCTTTTCTAGAATGCAAGTTTGTAATGAGAAATAAAATTAAAACCTCCAAAATTCATCTATTCATGGATTATCAGACCAGAAAGGATCACTAAAATATCAAGTCTAACCTTTTTTATGGCAGAAGATTTTATGCAATTACTCTTAATTTGAATGCTGCAACTTGTGCTTGTCTACTGTCTACTTTTCAGAAGTTTGTATTGGAGAATGCAGTTACAAATCTTATCTAAGAACAGAAAGCTCTTATTAGAGGCTGTACTTGTAAGGAATTTTGAATGGCTTCTTGAAGTCTCCATCTCAGTAATTGAAAATCTTTTATTCTGAATGTCTTTCATGCAATAGATCAATGTTAGAATGAGAGATCACTGTTTTCTACTAAGGAACCTCTGAGAAATGCACAGCACTCTGGTAACCAGACTTAAATAAACAGAGAATTACATTATCTCTACTTACACTACTAATAAACCTACTACTTAAAAACATGTGGTTTTGCAGTTTCTATGGCACAAGTTCTTGGGTGATTTTTTCTTTTTTAGTACATTGACTAATTGCATCAGTGTTTCACAAGAGCAAACTAATTTAGTTGTAGTTTAAACACACAAAGGTCTTTAACATATATTTCAGGTATTTTGTTCAGTACCAGTCATATCTGAATCTACCAGATAAATTCTGCTGTATTTGAGAAGTTGCAACTGTTTAAAGAACAAGCACAGGACCTTTTTTAAATTGAGATGATCATCTCTTTAAAGTTGAATTTTTTTGAAGAAAGTTAATTTAAAAAGTCATCAAACTATAAATCAGATATAAAAGTTCTAATCCACAGATTAATCTAATAGCTTTTTATGAAAATGGATGAATTTCAAGAACAGTACCAGAAACATAAGACAGTTTATGATTTAGGATTACGTCCAAAGATGACTGGATTCTCTCTTAAATTTCTGTTTCTTCAAGGGCAAAAATCAGACTGCCATTATCCATAATAATGCAATTTTATTCCAATATATAATAGCTTCAGGACAAGAGTAATTATTTTTGAATTTCTAGACCCTGTGGTCATGATGTTGTAACAACAATTTGCAAAACCTTGGAACATCTAAATTCTATCCTTGTTCTGGCCTTGAACACATGCTGTCTTTTAAAGAGAAACCACGTCTTAAATTCAGCTTATTGACCCGTATTTTGACATGGACTTTAGCCTGGTTGTGTTCTTTAACCACATCTGCTTGAAATTCCCACAGCTTATAAGTAAGTGCTTACTAGTGACACAGACTGTATTGAAGTATTTCCATCCCTTAAGTAAACTGTTCAGGGATACACCACAGGGATATACTCTTATTATTAAAGCATTATTAAGCATATAGACTTTACCTCTATATGCCACATACACTTTGCAATATAGTATAGTTATATTGAAAAAAGTAAGACCTTATACTGAATAGTAATTCATCTTTCCAGCATCATTTTTTCCTCTTTTTAGATGAAAGTCCTATTAAAACCTCAGCATAGCCTGTTGGAGCAACACTTACAAAATGGTATGGGAAGTTCTGTTAATGAGATCTTGCTGATCACCTCAAGAGGAAACAGGTGAAAGTGAAAGAATTTCACTATATTATTTTGCATTTTGCTGTCAGAACTCTCTGATAGTCCACATGCTAGTTCAAAACATTTTCCTCTGGCTTTCCTGGACCACAGGGGTTCCATTTCAAATGGTATCTGGAAAATAGATGAGCTATTTAAAACTGTAGAATGAAAAATTCCATAACACTCTGAAACAGGCACTTAGTTACTGAAAAAGAATTCAGGAAACAGATTGTGGAGAATGGCCTCCATGTACTTTAGGTGACATATAATTCCCAAAAGATTGGACATATAAAAAATCTTTTAGATCTGTTTTGCTAGTTCTTATCTAAAATAGATAGTCTGTATTATTTTTCAGTAATAATGTAATTCTAGAATAAAAATTGAGGTCTTATTCTTAAATAATAATTAAAGAACATGGAGATTTTTAGTGTAATGCAATTTTTAGGTCACAGGAGTAAAAAGAAAAACGTCTGATTTAAGGAAAATTGCTATGTACCAGCTGCAGAGCTAGCATTTTTCCATTGCACCAAAGATGTTCTTTCCAGATAATGGATAGAATGTCTACAGAGACTACAATAGATAGCAAAAAAATCTGTGGGTGCCTTCCCTGCCTTTTTGTTACAAAGAGAGGATGCGTGGAGTGAAGGTGGTCCAATTACATTCCATATATGCATACTGTTAAATTTACTGGAAGGAATTTACTAAAGGAAGTTTATAGAAAAGTATCTGTGATTGAAATTTGCAGTGCAAAGACTGAAAAAGGAGTAAGTAATTTTTCCTGTGAAAACTTCCTAGTGATTTAGCATCTGAAAACTCATCTAAACAGATGGAACTGTAAATTCTAAGTAGAATGAACACATGCACAAGTATCTACACAACACTGTTCTGGCTCTGTAGCATGCACAATTTGCAGTTGCATCTTTTCACAGTTAGGTTTATAATTTTAATTTTATAGTTAATGCTACTTTAAGAGAACTTAAAATCTTAATATTGTTCAAGGGAAAAGGATGAAAAATGTGCAAGAAGTATTTTGTGACTGATTATGGTATAACAGTGACAAAGTGTTAGTCTGCAACTTGACTTACTGGGCATAATATGTCACTGGCACAAACCAGTATACCTAAAGAGCACCTCAAAATACACTAAGGAATTTGCAACTATGAATTCTTCATTCCTTCATTTAGCATAAAACTCTGCCTAAGATATCTATTTTAAAATGTTGTAGGAGAAAATTTGTGTTAATTTTTCTCTCAGGTTTTCAGCAATTTTTTTTCCTGTAACATCTCTTTCTTGCCTCTCCCTTATGATTATTGACGGCAGGGATTGTTCTGCCTTGTTTGTTGTAAAAGAGTTTACAATATAAAGTATTTGTGCTTTTTTGATACCTTGTACTGAACATATATCTCAGCTATCCATTCTACCTTGTACTGAACATCTCAGCTATCCATCCTCTCCCTCGTTAGTTTTACATTGCTTTCTTCTGGTTCAGTCAATACCTAACTCAGTTTGAACTAAAGACAGGCTCTCACTCAAAAAACATATTGAAATCTAGCATGACTTCAATACTATCAGCCTTTAAAAAAGAATATTCTTATGAAAATAATAGAAGGAAAGAAGCTTCACAATGAATAAATATATAATATTTTATTGTCTGCTCTTTTATATCTACATTTGTGATAAGTTGATTCCTGCCAGCAGTTAGGCATCTGCACAGCTGCTTGCTCACCCTCCTATTCTGCAAGATGGGTAAAAAGTGAAAGGGAAGAAGGTTCATGGACTGTGAGTTCAATAGGTGAAGAAAAAGCTGAGTATGCAAGAAAAGAGATAATTTATCCACTACACCCCAATGGCAGCCTTCTCATTTGTAGGGCAGATAGAAAAAACCAAAAAAACCCCTTGATTCTGTGCAAGAGTTGTTCAGTGACTGCAAAAATATTGATGTGTTATCAGCACTGTTTTAGTCACAAATCCAAACAGCAGCACCATACAGGCTATGATAAAGGAAATTAACTCCATCCCGGCCAGATCAGTACAACATATTTTATTTCTTATATTTGCATTGTGATTACATCTGTAATATTTTCTTCAAGCTAGGCAGACATACTACAGTAAATTTTCTCTGTTTGGCAGTAGGATAAGTCTATTATTGAAAGATTGGTTCTAAGGTTATAGTTTTAACCACAGAATATAGCAAGAATCTGGATAAATAGCTTTTAAATCATGAAGTTATGAAAGACTTTTTCTATCCCACCTGTTTTCCCTTTGTACCTACCCCTAGAGTTACCCCATGCAGTAAGCAATAACTTACTGTCATTATTGTTATTATCCTGAGAAATATAAATCCTGTAATTGCTGTCATCTATGTGGTTGGTCTGTCAATTTAGTCTGATGATGCTTGCAGCATCCTGTATTAAATATTTTAAAGACACATTGAACCAAATGCATCAAAATTTAAAGGTATTATCTTAATTTCTCTGTAAATGTAAACATTAAACTCCAAAGTAGGCTTTTATCAAGCATGTGTGAGTCTCATCTTCTGTTTCAATTCATGTCAGATACATCTTTATTTCTATATTTTTCTAAGAAAGTGGTTAGAAGATGTATGTGTCCTAAGACTGCTTACTTTAGAGCTGTTTGAGTAGCTCCATCCTCCAGGGAGCTGAGAAATTTTTAGGTGTTTTATATATTAGTTATATGTGCTTATTTCCAAGTCTGACTTGATCAAGTTTCATGTCACTGTTACTGAAGCTGTACAAGAACAGATCCATCACAGACTACTTCAGTATTCTGCTTCATCATTCTATGCAGTTATAAAATAATGAAACCTTATCCTTAAAAAAAACCTGTCTTTCTGTATGAGGTTTATAATCCTATGGGGTTAATATTACCTGTTATAAGAAAATGTATAGGACTAACAAACCTGGGATCCTATTTCATCCCCTGATTGAACTCTTTATCCTCTTGTATCAAGTATCCCCTTGTATTTTGCTTCTGTCCTTACTCCATCCTGATTTCATTCCATTACCCTTTCAGCTACTTCTCTTTTCCCATCCTTCTTATCTAACAAGTCAGAATGTTCCTTCTAAAATTCAGAGCTGAACACAATCCAGCCTTCCTCCCCTGAGCACCTGTGGCCTGGCATAAGGTTCAGACACTAACTTTCCTGCATGTCAGACAGATTTCTCAACTTCTTCTAGCTTGTCTGATAGGCTATGCCTATACTGCTAAAATCAGAGCCAGGGATTCCCTTCTCACTAGGGAATTCTTAAAAATAAAACTAGTTGAGCCAAGACTAAGGAGAGAAGCATCATCTCTAAGCATCCTGAGAACTATCTAGTCACTACAAACAGTACTGCCTTTCATTAGAAATAAAAATATGATATTAACCAGGATGCAATTTCATTTGCAAATGTACTAGAAATGGAGAGTGATTTAATCAATTATACATTTCAAAAGCTTTCTAAAAAAAGTAGGTTCAATTTGAAGCACAGTGCATGAAAGTATGATCTCGAGAATTTTCCTAGTCAGGTATTAACTTACCTATCTTGTAGTTCTAAATTTTTGGAGAAAAGTAGTGATGAACTTAGTTACTGAATGAAAATTTGGCACAAATGAAAAATGTTAATTTCTACTTTCTGTATCTAAAAGGCGCTATTAGATCTATTTTGGACCAATGCAGGCCTTGAAGATTTATTTTGAAGCACTGGGAAAAAATCAACAGGAATGAGATCTTCTGTGTAATATTTTTAGTGCAATCCAAAAATACCAAAGGATTAACCTCAATAACATCAATACAGTAGCTCATACGTAAGCATATTACAGCGTCCTCTGTCATATGTGGCACAGTGCTCCCCTGGTGAAAGTGTAACAAATTCCTATCTGTTCCAATTTCCTATTGGAAGGAAAATATCTTTGAAATTCCTCAAAGGAAAAGCTGAAATCATCCTGCAGAGTCCTCTATGAAGTAGTTCCAGACTTCCTACAGAAGATAGGAGCTATAAAGAACTCTAAGTGCAACACTGCCCTTTTAGCTGGAGTTACTAGATGAGATATCAGATGAAAAGCCACTGCAGTTCCTCAGAAATCCCTGGTCTAAGAATGCAAAGCTGAGAGATTACATTAGTCATAGAAAGTGTAACACTAGCAAATGTGTAAACTATTAATGGAAATAGCCTCTAAATTGCACGTAGAACAGTGTGGTTATAAAAGATATTGTTGAAATGCTATTCATTATGATTTAATATTGTAGAGCTCATAGAGATATTACAAAGACCGGGAGATTTAGGTTGATTCTGTTCCCCAGATAAAGGATTTACACAATATATCTTATTTAATACATATATAAAACCCCCAAAAGAATAAGGCCTAAGTGTCTCAAAAGACACTTAAATGTAAAGGTAAACTTTCAAAATTTAAACTTTAAAATTTATTTTTTTGCATTAACTTTGATATCTTAATGGTTTAATATCCAAACTTTACAAGCTGAAAACGTGTACTTATTTTCTTAGCATCTATTGAAGACTCCTGTATCAGAGAATCAAGTCTTTTTTCTTCAGGTGGACATCTAGAATACTGAGACTTACCAGCTCCTAATGCAGTTTGCTTAATCGGTGTACAGACGTGCTTGTGTGTCCAACTGAGAGTCTGTATGTCCCTCTTTGTTTTGCTTTGAACCCAAAAATCCTTGACAGTAACATATATAAATGTATAAATCTCTGCTAGTGGTTTGATCAGTGCATGAGACACTTCTTTTTTGTTAGTAACAGGGCTCATGGATCTACTTGTTAAAGCAATCCTAGAAAAGAAAATAATTTTTAAATGCAAGATTACATTCAGCGCTTTATAAATACAGTATGCTCATTATTTTATGAAACACTGTAAATGGGAATTTTTCTATACATCAGTATAGAAACATTATGTCAAAAATCAATTTGTAAACACAACATATCAGGGGACAAGGAAAAGAAAAAAGGAAAAAAACAAATACTTGTATAGATTAAAAATAACATTAGGGAAAATATGAAGTACATTTTTTTTTAAATATATTTTTAATTGAAAAAAAATAGATTTCAATCTGGAATGTAGAATTTTTAAGATTCAATAAGTGACAAATTTATGCCATTCATTGATCACATACCAGTTCCATCAATGCATCAGATGAAGGATACAACCCACAGAATTATTAAGTGATATATTTCTATGCAATCAAATGCTTTTAGCTGTAAGAGAGTTAATAATAATAATAATAGTAATAATAATTTTTCTTTCTAAAGCCAGATGTTCTGATTCTTCTTTCCTTCAGATGAATGGAGAAGGTCATTCATACACAGCATCCCTAGTTATGAAATCAAGCATGGGCAGTCATACCTATGATTGGTTTTCTACTGAAATCAAATGAGCCAGAATTTGTCAGTCCTTAGCATCACGTTTGAGGGACAGCAAGTCTTACCTGTACCTTCTGAAACTGTTGCAGAAGGAACCACTACAATTTTTATACACAGGTAATCCTGGAAGCTGAGAAGTATTTCAAATACCATGGACTTTTTCTTCCAATGTGTCATTTTTAGTCCTTATAAACACAATAAATAAAATTATCATTAGTATTTACATTAAAAATTTAACAGTTTGGGCTGGAAAGGGTCTTTAAAGATCTTCTAGTCCAAACCCTTGCAGTGATCAGGGACATCTTCAACTAGACCAGGTTGTTCAGAGCACCATCCAACTTGGCCTTGAACACTCCCAGGCAGCCACTACTTCTTTGGCCAGCATGTTCCAGTGTCTTGCTACCCTCAGATTAAAGAATCTTTCCCTAACATCTCATCTAAGCCTTTTTTCTTCCAGTTCAAAAACATCCTTTCTTATCCTATCGCTACCTGCTCTTGTAAAAACTCCATCTCCATCTTTCTTGTAGGATCCTCTCAGGTACTGGGTGGCCACAATTAGGTCATGCTTGAAGCCTACTCTTCTCCAGGCTGAACAATCCCAATTCTCGTAGTCTTTCCTCACAGGAGAGCTGTTCCATCCCTCTCATCATCTTGGTGTCTCTTCTCTGGACTCACTCGCACAGGTCCACATCCTTCCTGTGCTAGCACCCCAGAGCTGGTGCAGCCCTGCAGGTGGGGTCTCAGCAGAACAGAGCAGAGGGGCAGAATCCCCTCCCTGGCCCTGCTGTCCACGCTGCTCTGGATGCAGCCCAGGATACGTTTGGCTCTCTGGGCTGGGAGTGCCCATGGCTGGGTCATGTCCAGCCTCTCATCTACCAGCACCCCCAAGGCCTTCTCACAGGGCTGCTCTCCATCTTCTCTTTCCCCAGCCTGGGCTAATACCAGGGGTTGCCTTGACCCAGGTGCAGCTCCTTGTGCTTGGTCATATTAAACTGCATGAGATCCTTCCCCTTGGGCCCACTTCTCAAACTTGTCCAGTCCAGCCTGGATTTTATCCTATCCTTCAGGTGTGTCAACAGAACCACTCAGCTGGGTGTCACCTTAAAATTTTCTGAGGGTGCACTCGATCCCTCTATGTTATTAGTGAAAAATATTAAATAAAACTGGTCCCAATATGGATCAGCCCCTGAGGAATATTTCTTGTCAGTGAAAGGATTTTTTTATTTTATTTTAGTGTAAATTAAAGGTTTAGCTTAACTTATTTCACTTTTAATCAAATTCCTATTTGCTCATTATTGTTTCTGTCTTTCTCTTGGTATAGAATATTCATGCCCCTCATTTTATTTCAGTAATTTTCCTTAGAAATTTCATTTGCATAAAAAGAAATAAAAAAATATTTTTGATCCAATATCTTGTGTTAAATTATCTGTCACGGGTTTCCTTTATTTCCTCATTTCCTTGGATTTTTTTCCCCCCAAGATTTCTTCATTATGCCTGAAGCATGTCCTTATTCCCAATGTCTGCTGTGTAACTCGTAAGTCCCCCAACACAGTAGGACAGGCCTGGGAATCTGATGCTGTGTTTACTGCATGAACAACAACTTAATTAAGCCATGCTTTAGAAATATCAGAGCTTTGTTGCTACTATTGCACTTGGGCATGTATCACATTGTTCTGATAAATGTATTGGGAGAATTACTTTGTAGTTCGTCTTGTTTCTGGAACATTACTGGCTAAGGACCCTGGAACAAATTGTTTCTGTTGCACAACTGAGAATAATGCTCTCAGTTCCAAAAAATGAGCACAAAAGATTCAGGATAGGGACCAAAATTTTTCAAGGCAATATATAATTTGAATCAGAATTAAACCTGCACCTCTTTCACTGATATTTCATATGAATGACACAGGAGATTAAATTTCTTTTTTTTCTCCTTGCTTTAGTAATACAGAAAACACAGCATAAAATTCCTTGTTCCGTTCCTCTTTACATGCATAGCTAGGAAAGGAAGGAAAACAGCCAATAAAATATTTTATTATGCATTCTATGAAACCTGGACAAGCAATTGTTGTTCAATTCAATTGCCTTGCACTCTGTGTGGTATGTTCACTTGCATCACATAGGTGTAAATGAAACCAGTTGGGCTCAATTCTCCATCAGTTTTCAACAAGTGTAATAGTTTGTACCTCTGTGAAATAAGTCCAAGGTGAATGCGAACTAACATAAAAAACACATTTTCACAATTACTGTCCTCACATAATGTGAACAGACCACAGTGCTAGGAGGATCAAAGCTTCAGCGGCCTAGAAAAGGAAGGCTAAAACTTCTGTTCAGAGATTACTTAAATTTCACCAAAAGTTGTAATGCAATAACAGTAGTTGTATGGAAAATTCGTGGATGATGGAAATGAGGATGAACAAAAACATGTTCCTAGCGCTGTAACAAATGCTAACAGTATAGATACAAATAAAAGATTTCATGAAGTAGAGTTGAGACTAGCTTTTACCTTCAGAATTAATTTTGCACCACTCATATCTCTTTATATAAAATTAAATAAATTATTTCAAAAGTCTGCTTAAAATTGCTTGTGTGAATTCTCATTATGCATTTTCTGGTTCTAAACATGTTACTGTTCTAGTTGGAATATTAGATTAACAGAATCGCACAATGTTTTAAGTAGGAAGGGCCCTTTAGAGATCTAGCCCTAGCCCTCTGCTATAAGCAGGGACACTTTTCAGTGGACCAGTTTTCTCAAAGCCACCCAAGCTGACTTTTAATATGGCCAGTGACAGGGTATGCACGACTTCCCTGTTCAACCTATTCTAGTTTGTCATCATTCTCACCGTAAAACGTTCCTTCCTTATATCCAATCTAAAGCTACCTGCTTTCACATTGAAATTATTACCGTGTCCTGTCACTACACGTCACTACAGCATAAAGTATCTCTTTTCCATGAACACCTATTGACGCGGAGCCGGATTTTTCCCCAGCCAGCTCCCGGCACCGAGCCAAGAGTGGGCTGCTCCTGGAAAGCAGGGCAGCTTAGGGCTTATGCTCTACAGCAGTGGCTGTCCAGCGTCGAGGGCAGGAGCAAGGACGAGGGAGAGGTCTTCCATGTGGTTTCCAAGAGGGATTTATTCTCTTGAAGGTTCCAGGGAAGAAAGACAAAAGATACAGGGGTACAGCAACTTATGTGTGGGGGAGGAGCAAGGAGAGTGTACAAATAATAACCCAATAGGGAAGACTTAGGGGAGGAGCACAAGGTGGGGTCGCAGACTACATAAACCAATGGGGAACACCAGGGGAGGAGAGTGGGGCACATGGGCCAATGGGGCTCGGAGGAATAGGGGAATTCCAAACGGGGCGGTCCAGGCAGGGGCTGACACAAGGGAGGACTGACAACTTAATGGGAGGGGGAACAGGGAACATTCAGGAACAGGGGACAGAATCAGGGTGGATTGGCAACTGGGGTAGGAGGACACGATTGGGACCAAAGTATTAACATGGGGGGAGGGTACAACTTAACAATAAAGAATGTAATTGAATCAAATATAATGAACAACAATGCACTGCAACAACCTATGTGTTTTCTTTTTTTCTTTCTGTCTCTGAAATCCTAGAATGTCCTCTGAAGAAAACAGGGACAGAAAAACTTATAAAAGGAGCAGTCAGGGGCAAAACAGGGCCCTTCAGTGTGCCTGTCTGGCTGAGCTATGCACCTGATCTCTGCAGTCTGCCCTGCTTTATTACGTCGTTTCTTAATGACCTCTGCATAATCTCACTCTCCATCCCATACGTGTCAGTGCTTCAAGGACTCAGTGCCAGCTACTGGGGGAACCAGCATGAGGGGAATTGATGCCAGCCGCTGGACTCAGACTGGGGCTGTGAGCACCTCTGGCCTTTGATGTCTGCTCCTGGAGCCAGTGGAGTCTTGGCATCAGCTACAGGAGCCAGAAGTATCTTTAATCTCCAGCCACTGGGGTAGGGATGGTGCCAGCGCTTGGGGAAGCCACAAATGTGTGTGTTTGTGAAGCTGGGGAATGTGGTGTGTGTGCCACACTAGTGAACTCCTACCTCTGCCAGCCTAAGAGGAGGAGACATGGCCATCTGTGTGACTCCTGAATGTGTGGGCTGCTGGGGGTAGTGCCTTGTCTGTGGACATCTGTGTAGCCACAGCTGTGGCTGTGTCCTTGTCTGTTGAGTGTGTCTGTGTCTCCATGTATGCATATCTGTGGTGGTTCATACTCTGGCCCCATTCTTTGGACCATTTTATGATATCAGAAATTCCTGTTAATTATTGGTCTGTGTGCAATGAGTTGGGCTGTCAAGTGCCCTTTGGAAGTACCAGGAACTCTCACATGCCAAAAGTGGCGCTGTAATTGCCATACCAGAGACTTCTGCTGCCTGAAAAGGAGGGGAACGAGAAATCAACCAAGAGCTTTGGAAGATTCCTTACCTGAATTGTAGGCCAAGTGGAATGGTACCATCCTTACTGGACTTTTGAAAAATTCCAGTAGCTACTTACTAGGATTTTGGCCAGAACAGAAATTAGGTCACTGATGCAATTGTATTAAATCCTATGGAACGAGTTTGTAAATGTTAAATTAGACAACGATTAATACAGCCAGATGGAAGGGTCCTTTACCTTTGTAACCATGTTTTCATCAGCAAATTAAAATTACACTTTGCTCACTTTTCTCCCCAGTTTCTTCTTGCCAGTTCTTCAACTTCAGGAGCACAGACAGAGAAATGTTTTCTCAGGAGTGCTTATGAACTTGCATTCAGTACAAATACCTGAGGAACAACATATGCAATCAGCTTCAAGGTAAAGCTGTTGAGGTGGGCCCCAAGCTTTTCTTACATTGTGAGAAGCTGCTAAGATCGCTACAAAAAGTACTACTTAGTTAGGAAACTAACTACAAGATTTTCTCCTCTCTGTTGATCCTACATTTCTTCCTATGCTGATGATCTACAGCCTGTAAAATTTCTATTATTTCACTGTTGATTGTGCAAAAGGATAGATGAGATTGCTGTACACAGAATATTTAACTGGTGAAAATCTGATGAGTGATGACAATAGCTCTAAAGTTCTCACTCTAGTATCCAAAGACAGCTGTTCTTCATTTCAGTAAGTAGAATTTTCTAGGTGTGATAGTTCCCTAGGATCCATTAAAAAAGGCTAAAACACTTGGATAACCATGCCATTTGTCCAATGTCTCAATAGGTAAAGGTACAATAGTCCTATTACTACAGACTAATTAAACGCTGCCTCAGGTAACAAAGAGTTAATAATTGAAATCTTGGGGGTCTTATTGTCTTGAAGATTACCCTGTCAGAAAGACATTGCAATATTGAATATATTGAATCCATTATTTGATAATAGCCATTATTCCTTAGGGTATAACATTTATATTTAAGGTTGACTATCACTAGACTATCTTTCAAACTGACCCTTAACAAGGGAACTTGGGGACCATATAAATAATATTTCCTTTATGATTTCTGTAATTGTTTCCCTGAAAAGCTTAAATATTCTTCAGCCTATCACCATAATAACAATACATAGCCACCACAGCTACATGAGCAGAACCCATGTGTACAGAATGGTAAGGCAAAAAAGAATTATTTTATATTAACAATTTTTGACAATTTCTCTTTGTAATATGAGTTTAACCAACAAGACATCTGGTTTTAATAGCTCAGACATTTTGCTCTAAAATGCCTGTACTAGCAAAATTATAAATTGTAGTCAAGGTCTGAACTTACTATATGCATTATGATACAGATTATTTTTTACTAAAAACATGATATAAAATATGAAAGTATTTAAGCCATGTAATGCTAAATAATGTTATTTTCTTCCTTTTCCTCAATAGATTTTTTGCTGTAGAAACATCCACCATGTCCTTAAGAAGAACTCAATTCTTCCATGGCTTGGATTTATTTTATGTAACTTACAATATGTACACTGTAGAAATCTCTGTGAGAGCTGGATCCCTGCCATCCTCTCATACTTAATGAAGGAAAATAGCCATGTATATGTTGCATTATGTTTGATTTGGTTCAGATCTCTAAATCAGGTATGCAATCTACGAGTACCTATTTCTCTTTATTGACTATGATGGGAGACAACTCCATAGAGTAATTTAAAACGGTGTATAAATGCTTGTATTTTTTTTATCATATGAAGTGCCTAGCTTGTAACAAACATTACATGCACCTATCCTATATTTTACAATGCCAGCTCTGTAGAAAAGTGGCAATTGTCTCAATATGTGCCATGTAAAGTCTTGAGTTGCAGAAAATATTTTTAGGCAACATAGGTAATAATTATGTAGTTATAAGTAGCACTAATACTAGAATAAATAGGCGTGTAAAAACATTCCCTCCCACAATATATACTAGAATGAAGGGTCTAGGAAAAAAAAGCCTACATATATTAAGATAACAAGTTGTCTGAAGTTCTCATTGATAGGAGTGCATAAGGTTGTTTGATGGATTTATAGAAACAGATAAATGGCACACTAGAGTTAAAAAAAAATATATGGTGGAGCAATCCTATTGATCATGGGGCTGGAAAACACTTGTTAGGATGTTCTGTCAAAAAATTGTATTTCTGTAACATTAAGTCTGTATTTCAAGAGACTGAATTTTATGTCAACAAGCCTACAGGGCATTCCTGTGAATCAACAGACCCTAAAAAGAAATATAGTTTTGAAAACTGTGTCATTGTTTTGTCTTTCAGACTGATCCCCATTTCAGCTTTATATTTGGTCAAAAGAATGAAAATAAATCTTTCAAATTGGAGAATTGCATCCTTTTATGCAACGTTAAGTAACTATTTTCTGGAGTTTCTTATGACCTAAGTGGTCATGTTAGTTGCTTATGCTTCTTTGAAGCACAAAAGCAGAATTTTCTTAGCTTGGCTGCATACTATGCAAATAACATACAGCCATTTTTCATCATTAGTACTTATATTCATTTCACAAGTACTATAATAGCAATAGATTAAAATATTGCAGTATCAGCACTTAAAAAGTTATGTTTCAATAAAATAAATATTGAGTCATTTTGCAAAAGTAATGTTTTTTATTTATAATTCCAATTTGAAGGGTGCTTCTAAATATTTTATTGTCATTAAGATTTACCAGAAAACAGAGCCCCTATCAATTGTGGTATTAACCTTATGAGGGTAATTTCTCCTTTGTACGCCTCCTAATTTGTGGACCCTTAAAAATTTTTATTTCTTTCACACAGTGTATTGCTATTAGCACCATAGGGCATTTTGAAGCATTAGTTGTTACAACCCACTGTAGCAATTACTAAAATTTTGTGATTCTTTTTTTTCCTTTTTTTTTTTTTTTTTTTTTTAAGCTGTCTGGACAGATCTTGTGGATGTATTCAAACATCCACCAGGGAATGTTTGCAAAGCTTTTATGGTGTGCTTTAGGCAGCTACACAATTTTTGGTTTTGAGAGAGAGCTTTGCCCTGAAGGATAAATCCTTTAGAGCTAAGAAAAGAGGGAACACAAGAACTCAGGGGAAAAAAAAAAAAAAGTTTCACAAAGATAGAGAACGTTTAGTATAAAGGAAGGAGGAGGAGACATCTGTTGATTAAATGATTTTTAGAGATAATTAAGTGCATTCATCCAGAAATAACAAACATTACACATTATTTGCAGGCACACATGACTTTTGTGAAAATAAGAGATAATTAAACAGAACCTAAAAAATAATCAGCAGCTTGGGGGCAGTCAAAACTCTGTCACTGACATGACCTTCCAGATTTTACAGAACCTTTAATGAAGTAGTAGCAATCAGGTGCTGAATTCTAGATTAATGGGGTATAAAGATAGATATAGGAAGCTGAAATGAAACACACCTTTTCCAAAATACTGATCAGCTTTTTATTTTGTAAGTAATCAATCAATATTCACCAATAATACTACATAATTTCATTTATTTCATCTCAAGAACCTCACATCTGTTTTTCAAAATGTTAGGTATATTTACAAATAATTCATCCTTCTGAGAAGCTTATGATACTTTGTTAAATATAACAGATATATGAAGAAGAATTCAAGGACGAAATACACTTTAATTCAGTGGAGTGATGTTCTGTGAACTAAAGATTTAGGGCTACTATATACCTTAAAGAGCAAAGAATAAACAGAAAGACATATTTTTATTTTGACATTCATGCCACCTTAATAATTTCTACTTGGAGTATTTGTGATTAGTACTACATTCGATACTTTTTTACACTGTGACAACACTTAAATTGACAAAAAATAGTTCTTCAAGAGAAAGTACTCCTGGTCAGAGTGGTCTCTGGGAGTTCATGTTTCAGAGTTATCACCTGGAACCTACTTCCCAGGGACCTGAGATATTTGAAATAGTTCTTGTTGCAACCAAGTGTCACCATATAGAAAAAACACACAGAAATTTCCACCTTTTCTTTTCATTCCTGTCCCTCTGTATACTTATTTATGCTTCTCTAAGTCTTTGACTCTGGGCTTTATCTTCTGCTCCTGTTGGTTGCACAGAGAGCACAAATAAAGATCTGGAAACACGTACACATAATGTACATTATCTGAACCAACAAACCCATTTATACATTTATATGTAGCTAAGATTTAATCTCTATACATTATAGATTTTCTATATACAAAGCTAGTTTGGGATCAGATTCTATGAAATAAGACATTGTTTTGTTTTAAATAGAATGTATTCATGGACGTCTTTGACCAAGATACACTCTTGGGGGTGAGTCTGACCCTAGCCAAGTAGTTACTGACTTTTTCCCAACTGGTGCTCTATAAGAAAAGTGTGATAGGCTAACCTTGGCTGGGACAGTGTTGTAGTTGATAGCCTGAAATGTATCTTTTCCCATCTTTTAGTTGTGATTCTCCCCCCACCCCCAAGCTTCTCTTTCTCCTGTTTACCTGGCGTCAAGTTCCCATGGTTACTGAAGTTTCTCTCCTCAGCCCCACGGCGAGAGGCCGGATAGAGTAAAGAGAGGACCCCGCTGGCATTTCCAGCTGCTTGAAGTTTCTTTAGCCCAGGAAAGCACGGGGTTGGGAGAAGAGAACCCTTCTTTCCAACACGGAAGTTTGTAACTTTTTCCTGTCCCAGAATGCCTCTGAGCTATGGAAGCTGAGAGGGCATGCTTACCTTGCCTTCCCTTTCTTTCCCCCCTGTGTTGCCAGGAAACCAAGCCCCCCCTCTCTCCCCCTCTGCCCCTCTGTACAGAATACTCCTACATCTTTGTGGGCATTTGAAGAAGTTGGTGTCTGTTATTTCTTATCTTGGTGTGTGTAACCTTGATTTGTAGAAAGTTTGTAAGATGTACTAACTCAGAAAAATAATTGGTTCTCTCTCTGATGTTCCCTCCCTCTGAGAAACCCTGTTAAAAGAGACCCCCCCAGACCCCAAATCCTTTGTCTCTCGTCCTTTGGATTCCCCTTCACAGAAATAAACTGTGGAATGCAAACCAGAGAGAGAGTCCCCCCCTGATTTCTTTACTCGCTCTATAGACTTGGATTCTTGAAGAAAATCAGTGAACCCCACAAACATATGCTGGCTCGAAACTCGAGTGAAGAGAAACCTCATCACTGAGCTAGCCGGGCCACACTCGAGAAGATGGAGTCAGGACAGGTGCCCAAAAAGTAGATCTATCAATCCTACTCCATCAACAGGACAGAGAGAAAATGAGATTAAAACTTGTTGAAATAAGGACAGGGAGATCTCTGCTCTGGCACCTGGAGCACTTCCTCATCCTCTGTCTTCAGTGACCTTGCTCTCACATATTCTCACTCCTCTCTCTCAGCTGCTGGTACACAGTGCTTTTCACCATTTCTTAAATATGTTATGGCAAAAGTTCTGTAACATCAGATTTGGCCAGCTGTAGGTCCATCTTGGAGCCAGCTGGAACTGTCTCTGGAACATGGGAGCAGTATCTGGTGTCTTCTCACCAGAAACCACCCTTGTAGCCCATCCATCTGCTACCAAAACCTTACCATAAAAACAAATACAGAAAGTTAAAAATCCACAGATTGCAATGAGCAAATGAACTCATGAGACAGGTCACTCCTGATATTAGACACAACTAAGGCTTGCACAATCAGCAGCAACCCATGTAGACACTGTTAACAAGGCCAAATGAATTGTCATACCATAAGCAGTAAACTACAGAGAAACTTTTCTCACAGTTAGATTGGCCAGAATCATATCAGGGTTTTATTTATTTGCTTTTTCAGCTTGAACTTCTCCAAAAGTTCCTGAAAATAAGGAGGTAAATGTAGAACTGATAAGGAAGCTGTCAGTATTGCTACAAGAGGCTACAGAAAATCCAAGAAGACATTCCTGGGAATATCCCATGCATCCAAAAGACTTGAGGAGACAGAACTGTGGTAGGAAAGTGTTGGCACTCAATACAGTACCAAGAACTCCAATAGGTTCCAGGCTTGCAGTCCCTGAGTTTCATGAGAAGACATAATATAAGCCAGATGCTAAATAGTATGAGCTAATTCTTCGACTAAACAAGTTTTAAAATGGACCAAAGGATTTTAGTGTCTCTTAGCCATAAGAAATATGACTGGTTTTATTCCCAAAACCTAAACATTTCTGTGTATATACATGCACATATAATTTTACATAGTGTGGTGGATAACTTTTGTGTTCCCTTTAAACATGTACAGTGTACTGGTTTTTTTCCTTACCTATTGAAGACAGTCAATGAAACCAGTATGTTACCATAATCTTTAGTGATTAAAAAGGATCAGAATGAGGTTACAAATAGATTAACAGAATTAACAAAAGGATCTAAAATAGGATAAACCTTTATTTTTGCAGATTTCCAGAATGAATAATTAATTTTCAAACAGGCTCTTGTATAAACTCAGTAAAAAGATGGAAGATAACTAAGAGGCTTTTATTTTATACGTTCATATTCTGTTTCTCTATTACACCTGTTGTCCTGCAGTTTTTACTCACTTAATTTGTAAGGTAATTTAAGAACAGACAAAAGTCATCTTCCCTGTTTCATAGAGATTAATTTATTTTCTTTTTGACTGAATATGACCAAATTTTATATGTGATATGAAATGCGGCTGTTTTTTGTGATTTTTAAGTATTAATACATGTCAATGTATGCGTCATGTATTAATACATTTTCAGCTCAGGAATGATTACAAATTTATTAATTAAATATGTGTGCATGTTCATTTACCTCAGTTCCTTCAGCTAATGAAATAATGTAGGTAGAAAATAGACCTTCTAATTTGGATGCACTTTGTAGCAAAAATCCAGATACCTGAAAGAATAGGAGTATACTTCTATTCTTAAGTAAGAATACTTCCCTGCAGAAGTAGTGAAAATTATATTATAATTTCTGAATAAGAACTGATAAGATATGATAGGTATAAACATCCTGTTCACCTGCCTGAATCAGTTTTTCTCATCATCTTCAGAGGATAAGACTTAATCAAAAGAGATTTTTCTTTCTAATAGAAAAAAAATCCCCAAAACCCCCAAATGGATCAAAACAGAAGCTGAAAGTAGCACCTGAACCTACCATTTTTTATTGTAATCTCTCTACAAATAGTTCCTTCCCTCTGTGTGAGCCCCAACTGTTGTATAAGGTCAGCTTGCATTCCTCTTAATTTCATTACAAGCCAGTCCACAACAGCACAGTGACCTGTCCTCAAAAAATATAAGATCTCCTGTGACAACCACTCTGAGGGGATATCCTCATTAGAAGTGTTCCAGGAGACGAAAGTTCAAAGTCATTCTATCTGACACAGTCAAAAATACAAGCTCACAAATTCCTTCTTCATTCTCAAGCTACATCACACCTATGAAATGAGATAGCATGTTTCCACACAAATTTTACAGTTTCAAGTACATGTAGGTTTTGGGTTTCTTGGTGGTCTTGGATCATGCATCTGAGTTATATTTGAGTCCCAATGTGAAGAGAAGTAACTTTTCCCCCAAAACAGGCACTTGTAGGCAGGCATGATAAATTAAACTTTCATTGGCAAGTGAACATCCAGGCTAAGAAGAGTAAGTAATGAATGTCAGGGTAAAGCAGCCCTGGAAAGGAGATAAACTCAAATGCTGTGTGGCACCAAATTGAGACTGAATTCTAATTATTGGGTATTTTTCTTGATTGAACTCCATGACATGAACAATTTTGTCCTCTTATTTGGAAATGCAAGACAATTTAAGCACTCCATATTTCTTACTTGATTCAACCTTTACATATACTTGGGTTTGGCTTCATTCTTCCTCCATCTCTAGTATCTATGTCATGAATTTAAGAGATTAAAAGTACTTTGGTTTAAATAGCCCTTTTTCTGTGTCTTTCACATCTGCACAGAGTTGTCCCATGTATTTATGCTTTGTCCTGTTTGACTTATATATTCCCACTAATACAACATTTCCCCAACACAATTACAGTCTAATACATCAGACTGAAGGCTTGGAAAATTCTTATTTTAATATCAACTTTGACTTTTAATTGTATCATGTTGTTATCCTCCTACTTATACAATTTTCCTATGATCCTTTCCATTTCTATCTCTGGTATGTACCTCTTTGAGTGATAGCCAGGGGATTATCATGCAGCTATTTTGCTCTCTCCTAGCAAATCTGTGAATGCTAACATTCCTTTAATCTCTGCTTATCTTAAATCAAATCATCTTAATTCCCTGGCTACTTCAGTTGCTTCAGTCTTTTCAAGTCAATGTACTCCTGGTTAAGAAGTGGCCAAATATGAATGCAGACTTGAATCTTATCACTATATATTTAAAGTTGATTTGTGAGATAGGTTCTGAATCAATGAGCAAAGACTTCACAAGGAGACTTCAGTCAAATGACATACTAAGAAGTTTACTTTAGCTACAGCAAAAATTTTACTTTACTTTAGCTACTGAAAAAAAATTACATTTTCCTACAAAATGAGAAGAATCCACATTATACATGAACAGAAGCAGATAAATCAGACATGATGTCTTCTAAACCTACAGAATTTGAGGCAGAATCTTATTTATAAACTTCAAGTAGTTTAAAAAAAAATCTAAGCCATACATTAGATAACAATCAAAAAACACAAAAATGGGAGAGAAACACTAGAAATTACATGAGCATTGCTATAGAAGAATTTTGGAGATGTTTCTGAACCTCATCAGTTTATGAAATGGACCAATTAGATAGCTCTCTCTTGTCACCACTGCATATAATTCAAAAGATATGAGAAGGTTAGCTACTTCCCAGCTTTTAATTTCATAAAAGGACACCTCGCACCTCCAGAAATTCTAGTCCTATTTAGAAAGGAAAAATAATAGTTTAAATTTCTTTAGTTCCTAAATGAAAATATTTAAATGTGTAAAAAAATTCTTCCAGAGTAAATGTGGAGCTCATATATAGCTACTGTGTTCAGTTTTCTATACCTTATCGATAACTGACATATTTGAGAAGAAATCAGGGATTTTTTTTACATTGCTTTTTCATACCTACACACAAAGAACTCTGTTTGCAAACCAATACATTTTTTTTTCAAATATCAGGCTAAACCTAGAACCCTAGTAAATGTTTTCACTATTTGGATCCCACAAATGTGTGTAATGTAAATACACATAACCATGTAAACATATAGGCCATATATAAATATACATAAACTACATCTGCAACATATTTTCATGTTAGCATACAAACTATATTTTATAGGCATATCACAAATTATATGCATATTTAAATAAATAGCATAAAAAGAGACATTTTTAACTTTTAAAAATGTTGTGATGCAGGGACATACCTGTGACCAGTCTTCTAATTAATTTATTCCCATAAAACCCAGGCATTAGTCATTTTAGCATAGTAAACACCTTTTCTATAATGAATATGTAATTGGTACTAAATGAACTATGCTGATGACTGTGTTTTGTTTGCTTATATATTTTTCAAAGGTGTTGAAAATAAAATCCACTCTTTATGACCTTTTTCTCTGTTTAAGCCTGCTAATCAGTAATGCAAACCAATGACAATTAGTGTATTTTATCTTGTTTATTGTCAGGATTTTATTTTCATTTTGGCTGAGACCACAGATTATTTCTGTGTCTACAACTGAATAGTCCTTACACAGTAAGAGCTTTGACTTAACACAGCCCTAGGCCAGATTGAATTCAATCACATGGAAAAGGGAAGAATTATAGACCACTCTCAGTCCAAAATTGTCAGAGTTCCAGTCTTCCAGTTACTGGTTATAAAACCAGATTATTTTACTGCCATTTCTTTAGACAAATAGAAGTGTTTTTAATCATTCAGAAAAAATGTTTATGTTTGTGAAACATTAGTGACACTTTTAATTGAATCAATTGCTTTTTTCAACCAGTTCTAGTGTTCAAATGAAGAGATACTTTGTGGAACTCACCTGAAGCACAAATCAAGCAGAAAGAGCAGATACAAAATACAAAATTAATTAAACCTAAATTAATGTTCCATCATGGTAACCATTTACAAAATAATTAGAGAGCATTCATCCAAGATTTTGCAAACATTTCCTCTTCCACCTAACAAGTATTTGAATATAGATCTTATTTTTCTGGTAATAAATGCTAAAAATAAGCTGTATTTCTCTTACTAATGCAGTCATGTGGTGCTTCCGTATTTGATTATGCTGTTTCACATTTAGTCTATTTCACATATTCCAACTTCCTGTGTTGTAAACAACATCATGAAGAGACATAATTAAGGAGAATTGTTTTTTCAAATATATTTGCTTTCATTTTGGATAAAAACAATTTATGCACAATATCACCTACTGAATGACTACGGTAATGGGAAAAAAAAATTAAAAATACATTCAATTACTCTAATAAATCTGTTGTCCAAGCCACTCCCTTATTATCTAGGTTTTGGCCATGTATATCTCATACTGAGTCTCCTGGGAACATTGTGTGAGCAAAAACTGAAAAAGTAGGCTCCTATGGTAATTGAAGTCAGTGGAAATTTTTCTAATTATTTTTATTGAATTTAGATCAGGCCTTCAAGGAAGATGACTATTAGGTATTTTCACTTAGCTTTTATGTACAGAGATGTAAGCAGAAACTTTAGCCCAAATGAGACATTCAGTTTCACTCTGTAGAAGGTATATACTACTGTAGAGGTATTTCTTGTTGCATTATCACAAGAATAACTAACAATTCAGAGCACTTAACTGAGTGATGAAATATTTATCTTCTCAAAGTTGTCCATGACTAGAAACAAAAGCTTAATAATTAGTATCCTACGACTTAGTTAAATATTGTTAGCAAGCTCTTGGAGCTGTGTTGCAATGAATTTACTGGCTCCCATCTCATCACAGGCCTACCATGTCATCAAAATATCAAATGAATGTTGTATTCCTCCAAATATGCAATTGTAGACATTGTTCCCAGGCATATTAATACACATTTAACTTTAAGGAGGTCCTTAACCCCCACTGAATTTGATGGTACTTAAGTAATCAGTTTGAAGCAGGTGCTTATATACTTACTTGAATTAAGTAATTGTCTCATTTTCAGATTAATTTTTTAAGATTATATTACTTTTATCTCCCAAATTCAAATAAAAAATAAGTAGTCATATCATTTAGAAAAGGGATTTGGACAACAGTTAAATTAAGAGTTAAATTAACCCCACAAAATATCAAGTCCTAGAGGAATATAAATTGACTTCGATTGAAGATTTTAGTTCCAAAATGAAAGCTTAAATACTCAAGTCAGTGGTTTTGTAAGGCATAACATTTTTAGTTGATGTGTACACTTAAAAAAATTCCCACTCAAAATTCCTAGAAAAAGAAAAATATCACAGAGAATTATAAAACAAATGATAGCAAATAACATTTTAGAGCTTATCGTGAATAGTTTTAATGGATCTCTTTAGTTTAAGAAAGGGAAAGATAAAAATGACAATGAAGCACAAGGCACCTAACGCATTTCTCAATCCATCTCCTTGCCTCTGTTAAAGATAAGATGAAAATGCTCTGCTGATGCAGGGATTTAATTTGAAGCAAGATGCATATACTTTGATACCTCCTCATGGGTTTCTTAACTCTGCCACAGATCTGCTATATTCTGCATACTGTATAAACACAGTTCTGAGGGTAATTCTCACACTAAAATTAGAAAAAAGAATAGCATGCATATTTAATATCTCCCTGAAGTGTTTTACTTCAGCAATAAAGCATAGCAGTGAAGTAAGAAAAAGCTTGCAGTTGCTTTCTTGAGTTGTTTGCCTGAAAGGGATCACATTGCAGCATTTGTTTTATTATGTAGAAGTGTATTCATTTGAATAGGAATGCATTTTTCCACATCCATTTCAATTTACAAATGAGAAAAAAAAAGAACAAAAAATAAGTCAGACAGCTGGAAGAGGATCATAGAGCAGTCTTTGGCAATTTGGATTTAGAAACAGTAATTTTGTGGGAAAAACAATTCTACAATTTAAAGTGTAGTATATGCTTTTAATAAGACTTCCTTTTCCAAAGCAAAAGTGAAAATGGGTAGGTGGTTACCTGACTGGTTGTTGTAATATTTCAGGCAATGAGATTTGCTGTAAAGTTGAAAGCAAATAAGCTCACACATATTTATTAATTTATTTACTTTTTCTGGACTCATTAGCAAACTTTTGATCAAGAAAATACTAATAAGAGAAAAGTACAGTGATCTATTGATCCCTACTACCATACTTTCATCTACCAAGCAATTGCAATTTCTTGCAATTTCTGACACAAAAGAAGAAAAATACTATGGAAGCTGTAATTTTTCAATTTTACAGTTTATTGACTTCCACAGGTGAAAACAGTGATTGCTAATTAAATTAATGCTTATCCTACTTTTACTTTAGAAGAAGATATTTCATATTATGATAGACAATGGGAGTCGTAAGAGCTGTATTTTAATTTCTTGGGGCAAATATATAATGAGGTGCAACAAAAAGAAACTGAATGACAATTGTGATTACTGTACTCTTACTAAATGTTAGTGCAGAATTTAACTGTAACTGTCTAATTTGTTGGTACTTTTTAAAAGTTGGATTATGAAATGTGATAGACAAGTAAAAGTGAAAAGTGTACATTTTTCTTTCCTATGTATTTTGTGTCTTAGTAAACAGCGATGATAGAACTAGACTAAACTAAAATAAATGTGGTAAATAAAAAAAAAAAAAGTGGTAAATACTTTAACAGTCAAATTTTGCTTTGATTAGCATTATTTTAAGCATCTAGAATCACAGTAGACAGCAGATTTATTCCAAGAAAGTAATTGTAAATTCTAACAAGACTGAGACAGGAAATATAATTTAAATGCAGCTCTTCAAACATCCCATGCAGTAGTATCAAACCTATTTTTTAGGCTGATTTGCCATGCCATATTTGTCTTCACATGTTATGGCTGTATTTTTGCTGTGCCATTTATGCTTTTTTTTTAGACTGTATTATATGTACTGTGAAGAATATATGAATACTAAAATGAATATGTGAATTAAATATGTATTTGTATGTGTATATGTATATGTATATGTATATGTATATGTATATGTATATATATATGTATATGTATTTGTATATGCATATATACAGATATATATACATATGTATATGCACTTATGTATATAAAAAATTATGTTCTATATATATGAATGTGAATGTATGAATTACTAAAATAGGAGGGCAACAAAAATAAGCACAAGAGTGGTTTTGATGTAGCACACTGTGTTTAAATTAGAAATGAAAATTCACAACTGTCTTGAGCATTGCCAGTTAAATAATAGCCAAGACTCCACTACAAACCAATGAAGTCATCCAGGTGCTGACTACTAAGTGTGACTACTAACTCAAGGATCATCTTCAGGAATGAAGGGAAGTTTGGTCATGCATTAACTTGAAATAAGATGAGGCTTCAATTAAGTCAGCTGCTAGTTAAACAAATCACTGAAATTTTGTTGGATATATTCAGCATCATGGTTTTCTACTTTGAATATAAACTATGATAACATATCTGTAGTTGTTTTGTCTTGGTTTGATTTTTGGTTTGCTTTTTTTTTCCTCCGGAGGATTCTTGCAGCAGTTTGTCCTCTTGAAGTATAAACTCCTCTGATCAAAATCTAAAATCATAACTGGACCCCAAGAAAGCAATGGTAACTTCTTGGAGTACAAAAGCCTTTTTCAGTTCCACATAAAAAAGGCTCTTGACTGTCAATATTCTCTCTGGGAATTCTCCAGACTTAGCTAATGAAATGTTTTAATGCTTCTGTAGTGGCAAAAAAAATTATTCCATTTAAGACTGTTTTAGAATCTTGGAATATCAAATGAATAACTTTGGGTCTGGGTAATTCAAATCAAGTCTTTCTTTCTCTTGCATTTTCTTATGTTCATCATGCCTATTTTTTTTAATTTTTTTTCTGATAACCTCAATATGGAGATATCATGTACGCTAAAGACTTCACCTTGCTGAGGCCTATAAAATACCTATATAAAGCATAACTTTATTTCTCTACATAGGAATCTATTTAGTTGAGAATAATTTAAATAATACTGAGAAGTATTCATAGCACTGAGAACACATCAAATTCTTGCAAAGTTATGCAAACATTTCATGGTGTAACCACCTCAAATCTTATTTTGAATGGTGCTTTCAGATTAATACTAAAGGCAAAAAAAAAAAAAAAAAGATCTGCTATTAGAAACAAGTACACTTTTATCTTGATAATCACTACCTAAAACAGATACCTATAAATAGCATGCAGACACATTTCATGGAACCTGGCCAACAGCAGAATTATACTTGGATCCTTATCATTAGTTTATCTTGCAACAAAAGCAAAATGCTTCTTGAAAGTAAGCTAGGCAAACTGCAGTGCATTAAAACATCACTTTTCTAAAGAAATTGCCAATTTAATTACATATTAAGTGTTTAGGACTAGCAAAAATACTTTCTTCATTCCACACATTGCAGTATTTAAACACAGTAATTAAGTCAAGCTTGAGCAAGATTTTGAAAAAAGGGATATGATTGAATCAAGCAATAGACTGAAAATAGTAGGCTATTGACAGAAAAAAGTATATATGTTGGAATGTATAATCTCTTGTTATTTTTTATTCTATTGCCTTGGACAGTGAAGATTCAGAATTGCAGCAACATATGTTAGTTTATAAATATGCCAGGCACAGGCGATGCCTTCTGATCTTGCACCAAATCAAGGGATCCCTGCTGAAGGGACAATAGCCTCAATGCCAAGTTACAACTGTGAAGGAAGTGACAGCATCTCACAGCAGTACTTCTGGCCCTAGCAGAGGTCAGCAAACACAATCAACATAGAGGAAGGAAGTTCAGCTTCACTTGCTTCTTGTAGTTTAAATAAATGAATCCTCAAGAGGCATGCCAAAGTAAGGTCTGTAACCAGTTCATCCTTTACCATATGGACTATAAGATTTTCTTTTCTTCATAGGAAAGAGTATATGATAATATTTGGACACATTTTGATACTGAACATGTGTTAACATTTATTCGGACTAAATTTTCTTAGGGCTGAAGGAAAAAAGTGTGTACTTTTGAAAGGATAATTATACTTTGTGCATCCAGCACAACAACAATATTGGCTATGTCTGTGCATAAGTATATAATTTTATTAGGAAAATTTAATATTCTGACTGTATCTGTGTAACTAAGCTCATATTTTTCTTTTATGGTACCAAATAAATTATTCCTCCAGCAGAGCCTGACACGTACTTTTGAAAAATAATTAAATAATGTCAGTAAAGGACTATTTTATAACATGTGATTGGAAGAACAGAGACAGTTGACATTGCACTTTTTTTTATTTCCTTTTTTCACTTATAGATTTTTGAGCTACACACATGAATTTTTTAACTTCCAGAAATCTTGCCCAACTACTCAAGCCAATGTGATTGATCATGGATATCGTTGATTTTTTTCCACCATCAGAAATTGCAGTCTTTTCATTTAGGTTTTAGACTACATAGCCTTTTCTTCTTTAAAGTTTCTTCTTTTGACCATCAGTTCTCTAATAAAACAAGCAAGCAAACAAACAAAAAAAACCAAAAAAAACAAAATCAAAACATAACAAAAGAATCAAAAAACCAACAAAACAGGACAAAATCATCTCAAACAAGCAAATGAAAAACTCTCAAAAAACAAAATCTCATGATAGCTGTAATTTTTATAATACTTTATTTTTTTTTAGGCTTTCAAAGTATGTTAGGTCAGTAGCAGAGTATACTTTTAAGGATAATGAATCTAAGAGCCAAATTCTCAAGAGCCTATTTATCTTAATCAAACTATATTCTTCATGTAACATACATAGCCAGTAAGGCAGTTGGGAACAGCATCCAGACCTCCCTTCTTGACCTCTGTGAGCTGACACTAAAGCATCAATTTATATTCCTCCCTACCATCTATCATCTAAACAGGCCTAATATTTTATTACTGATACCCCAATGAAGATACAAATACAACCTTCCCTGGTCTCTGCTTTTCTGAACAATGTCAAATACATGTTTTGTTAGAGAGAAATGTTGCGTTTGTTTTTATCAAGTAATTACAATGATTTTTTTTTACAATAGTCAAAGATGATAATAGAGAAAAATTGCAAGTATATGAAGTAGACCTCACTTTTCCTAAACTTCATTTCACCAGTCAGCAGCTTTTCTTTACTAGAAGCCAAAATGAACATCTTCTTTTCTCTTTTGTTATCATTTATACTTTGCTCAGTTTGATGTTCATTCGACTGACACTCATTCAGATTCTTACATACATGTTTATTGATGCAGTCACATCTAAGAGGATAAAAATATGTGTCTGAAATGCTCAGGAATGCTCATGCCAATTTAAGCTTACAGTGTCAAGTTTTTCAGTAATTCTCTTCTACATACAAAATAGATAAAACAGAGAGAATTTCTACAGGACTGTACAAATAACACCTCTACTGCATGAAGGATACCAAATTATAGCATTGTCTGAGACCTGTCTTTTCTCATGAAAGTTAGAAGAAGAAAGTTGTCAGCATACTCAGTGGAGAGAAACAGTTCTAAAGCAAGATTCATCTCATCTTAGTACAGATATCTAAAAGAGACTGTTTTACTGACTCTGAAAGTGTCTATTCCTCTGCCTCAACAATAAATTATGATCGAAGCTGTTTACTCAGACTTGAGTGTCTATGGTATAGAAATATAAAGAGATTAAAACAATTCTACATCAAAGCATTCTTTTTATTCCAAGGGTTGATTTAGGGATATTTTTGTTTATTCTCTTAAAAATGTTGCAGCATATATTACAAGCCATACATAAGATTATGCTTACTGATCAAGAAGTAATTGACACCTTGAAGTTTTTACTTTGTCCTTTGCTCAGACGCATTTTTCCTGGTTAATATCTTCACCCTCTGTGCATTATTTGTTTTTAATAGTTTTTCTAAAACTTCCTAACAGAGGTTTAGATAACTGTATGATTATGCTTATTGTTACGTTACCTTTTATTTTCTGTTATTTCTAACATCATTTCTCAAGAAACTCAGACTTCAATATTAATTATTTTCCCTCACAGACAAGACATTATGTACTTAATTCAATTGCCTAATCATAGACCTTGAACACTAATTTGAGACCTACAGAATTAGGCAACAAGGTTTCATGGTTTGTATATACGACACAAGACTTATAGGAATCTCACTTCACCCTGAAATATTAGACAGATGCTAGATAAAGTATTCTTACAGCTTCAACACTAAGTCTGCAGACAACAGGTAAAAACAAACCCAAATGTGGCTGCTTGGAACTTAGGTCCAGTCTTTATTTCACATGTTCAGAGTCAGTGCAAAGTACTAATCTGTCACTGCTCTCAACCTAACTATGAAAACTATGATGTTGTTTCATTTGGATTTAAACAGCGTATTTTTTGCTTTTGAGCTTTTCTACTTAAGCACGGGCAAACTCGGAGTGCATGAAATGCATATGAACCCAAGTGAAAACTAGACAAACTTTAAGACTTAAGCACTTTTGTTGTTTTTATCACCAGTCTGTGAAGAGTCAGAAGCGTTCACTTCAGTCACTGCTGTGAGGTCCTGCAGCAGCCAGTGCAGGTGGGGGAGCCTTTGCTACTGAGCCCGGGCTCCGAGGCACAGCACTGGAAGTGGTTTTATTATGATTGCAGAACCCCTTTCACTTACAAAAATCCATGATAGCATTTCCATGCTTTAAGTATGTTTCATGATTCATGTGATTGTTTCCCCAGTGTTTCTATTTTGTTTGAACACAACTCTCCTAAATCACCTTGGGCCTTCAATCAGCATTGAATGTCTGCACATATGCTGAAGTGAAAAAGACACCCCTCTCACTATGCCTCCATCTCGCTGTCCATAAAGTGGGAAGTATGGTATCAATCTCCTTTGCAGTGAGATCCAAGACTGACTGATAAAAGCAATATGAAATAAATAGCTACTATCACTATTATTAAAAAAAAGAGTCCATGAGAGTTCTCTCCCTTTTGGATGGCAAATGTTGAATTTTAGGCATCCCTGTGGTGTTTTTCAAAATTGCTTAATAGCCATTGAGATTTTTAAATGTACTCACCTCAGATCTAAGTATGATACCATTGAAGTCAGTGGGAAAACTCCTGCTGACTACTATTGTTGTTCTTTGACACTTACTGTGGAAGTTGGAAGAATAAAAGTTGAATAACAAAGTACCACAAAAAGATCTTTTGCTTTTATATACAACTGGTATGTGAAATAACATTTTTTTTAAAATGAATGAGTTGAATTAATTTACCAAATAAAACCAAAGGGCAAAAATGGTAAATTTTTATTATTTTAATTAATCAGCATTATGAATATAGAAAAATCTATAGAAATACATTACATAGGGGAATAAAGATGCAAAAATAATGTCTAATTATTCAGTTATTTGCTGCATGGAAACCGATACACATGATCTTCAATCTTCCATACAGCAATTTACAATGTATCAGAATGAACCCTAAATTTTTACCTATAATTACAGTATGTGTGAACACTGGGTCCACTTTATGAGCCTCACTGGAGAGAAGTGTGTATTCAGGTTCACAGAAAAAAACAAACCCTTATGTAATTTTTGGGGTTTATTGCCTTTTCATCCAATTGTCTTAAGCAGGGTGACAATGTACCACATGCATGTATATGTGATATACACAAGTAGATGAGCCCATGAGTTTTGAGACTTACAGGAAAAGGGAAAAAAAAAACCAACAATACAAGGTAGATGAGAAAAAGGATAATATAAGAAAGAAATATTCTGAACTCCAGGAGAGGCAAAACTATAGTTAACTTATATATAGGCTTTTAAAAATAGGAGAAAGTAATATGATTAGAAAACCTGAAAAAATAATCAGAATAGTAATGAAAGGGTGTCCGAGTACAAAAAAGCTGCTACGTTGTATGCTTAAAAGGACAGAAGAAATTACATCAGAAAATTGTGCTTCAGAATATAACACTTCTCTATTTTTACCATATTTACCACCATTCCCCACAAAGATGAACAGTGTTCTCATTACCATTTGTAATGTTCCTATTAAGTAGAGGCAGCATAAGATGTATTAATGTTTGGTTCTCCTTTAATTTATTATTCTCTTCCTACTTTAATGAGATCTGCTCTACAGCCCATAAAATAATTGTTATGGTAAACTGACTTTTTAAAATTAGCTACACACCAGTTGGTCCAGAAACCTATTCCTCTGGACTATTCATGCACAAAATACCTTTGTGTGAGGCTCTTTCCAAATGTGTAATGACTGGAGTAAGTCCAGAAGTTTTCCTGCAGAGTCTCTCTGCATGACTGCCATTGCAAGCAGTCTTACAGCTTCTTTTCCTAACAAAGTTATGGTCAGGGTTACTGCAGTGTAGAAATGCTGACACTGCTTTCATCCTCAACAATGAAAACCATAGTGCTGCCACTTACAAAATTAAAGTACTTCCTGTTTTAAAAAGAGCTGTTCTAAACTCCCTTTTCTACCCTGCTAGGTCGTAAGTTTCTGTTACAGAATTTTTACAAGGAATCTCAGAAGGGGGAAAAAGTGTTCCGATTTCCTGATTCTCCCTGCAGTTTCATTAAGTTACTACAGTGTGATTCAGCACTGCTGTTTGTGCCCCAGACCATGTGTCCCACTGAGACAGTTATTCTGTCCCAAATATTTCCTGCTGTGAGTGTCAGTTTAGGTCACAACCAGGGTTTACCAAGAATACTTTCTAATCTTCCCTAGATCACTGGGAAAAATATATTCCCAAAACTAAGGCAACTGAGCTATATCATATTTTAAGGACAAATTATAGATACTGAAGAAAGTTTAATGACAAGACATGGTAATAGGAAATCTTTATCAGATACCATACAAAAATGTGCATATGCAGTTTTGTTGTCACTCATCAAAATGAGAATGCTTCTTTCTCTGCACCATGGAACAAGAGCATGGAGCTGGATTTATATCCTTGTGAAGGAGATAAAAATGTCTTTCATTGCAGCTCACACTTCAGTTCTCACAACACCTTCTGTAGAAGATGGTCTCAGCGAACAGGGAGTTGACCTGACTGAGGCCTGGGCAGGCCTCCCTAAATATCTGAGCACCTTGAATTGGACTAGTCTGCTAACTCTTCTGGAGCCCCAGCATTTGTATGGTTCTTAACAGAACAGAACAGAAATTAGCATTCCTAGTATTTTTCTCCCTGGAATTTTAGTTTGGGTTTTTTGCTGTACTGAAAATCAGGAGGATATATGTTTGAATTGATCAAGTCTTAATCCTTGTTCTAATCCACTCACAAAAGAATCAAACCTATTACCTGTATACTGCATGTGAACAACAAATTGTGCAGCTCAGATCTTGGCTTTTAGGACTGTTGCAACATTTTAAGACACACCACAGAATGTAAAATGAACACACTGTTTGTTCATCTGGAAGCAAGGTCTCACTCCCACCCAAGCCAGTGCATTAAATGTTACAATTCAGAGCTGTAGATCATTTCATGCTTGGATGTCTCACATTGGTTTGTGTGTGTGCACAAGATGAACAAAAAAGAAAGAAAAAATCATTAAAAAAGGCACTCTTCTGGGGCTCCATGTCTTTCAGCAATGTAAGACTGAACAAATGCTTTAGTTTTAACTCTGTTCCTGATGAAAAGACAGAACAAAGGATGAAACACGCTAGTGAAAGAGAACTCTTCATTATGTACCTCCATCATTCAGGGGTGGTTGGGTTTTCTTGACTAATTTAAGGGGATATTTTCAGGAATGCACCAGGTGTCAGAACTGACCCAACAAAACCTTTTTATTTCTTGTTGAAACACTCATCAGAGGTAAGGGCACCAACGTTTACTGACCACTGTAACGTGATCTACAGGAAATAAAATTTTCATGCCTTTCCTGGATCTGGGAACAGTTTATTTCAGCAGCAGCATTTCCTAAACTGCAACCTTTTAACATAACAAATCTATAGGCATTATGCATTTTTTGGCAGTGCAAATAAGAGTCATCCTAATAAAACTGTTCCTCTTATTTCTACTAGTAATGCAACTTTCTGGGATCTTTCTCTCAAAAAATCATAAAATATAATGGACTTTCATCATAGCAAAAACAAACTGGTGTTTAACTTTTAATTTATATAATTTTTGTTCATGTGAATCTGTTTCTTTCCAAAAAAGCAGAGAAAAATCAGAGCAAAACCCCAACTAACATGGAAAGGCAACCCCCCTGCCCCATAAAACTACTTTTGCAAAAGCTCTAGAGAAATCTTCAGGTGCTGAATCTGCAAACAGAAGGAAAAAACCCACAACCACCACCAGCACCAGTATAATAATACACCCAAATTGTCAATAAATAAAAGAATGCAGCACTCTTAACCAATAAGAGACAAATCGCTAAACCTCTAGAAATATTTGTGCAATGACAAGAACTATCATCATACTTTTAAAAACTGCCTTAAAAATGAAACTCAAATGAGTCAGGATTTTAGTCATCTTCTTGCAATGAAAGAATAGGTAAAGTGGCTCAATGAGAAATTTTAAATTTTCCTCATTTGAATTGCCTGAGCCTTGAAGTTGTATAAATGTATACAGTATCAGCCTTCTCTGAAAATCTTAATGTCAAAAATATTATGACTGGGAAAAAAAAGACCATCTCCAATCCACTTAAAAATCTGTTGAGACCTAGAAAATATACTAAATATTCAATGATAAGCAAACAAAATTTGAACTCATTTAAATTGAAGGTGCTCCTCCCCTCTCCAAAGCCAGGAAACTAATGTAAAACTGGCTTATACATCAAGTCTATTCCATAGTCAACCATCATAAGTTTAATTCCAGATGTGCTCTCTTTTGTTCTATAGGTCTGTCACATGGGATATAGGAAGATGGCTTAGAGAAAAACAGATGCAAATCTGTGAAGCATTAGGTTTCAGTATCTCCCTGTCTTATGAAACTAGTTTCATTTACCAAGGGTGCAATTTTTCTTTGTTTCTGGAGCAAAAATAAACTATTGAACTTGAGATCTGAAGCTGTATTATTTGAAACACAGGCACAATCCATCTATATTGCTTAATGTAATACTGACAAGGTAAATAGAAACAAAGTAACAGAAATTTGTGACATAGCTGAGTTAGTAGTACACAGTGATTGTGACTTTCCAACAGCTATGCTGTACTTTAGCTTAAAAAACTTAATCCTTGCTCTGAAAGGAAAGCTTAGAAAATAGCATTTAAAGAATTTTGGCTCAGTGAGTCAGTCATAATACACTAAAGTAGGATCAGCTAGACCTTTGCTTATGTCTACATAGACATGCCATTAAGTGATTAAGCTTTGGCTTTTTCTTGACACATACCGAGCATCTGAAATTTATTTGTTAAACGCATACAGATGACCTGTGATGCTTTACAGTTAACAGTACAGCTCCCCTCTAACATATTCTATTTGTACTGTAAATTTCTGGCACAGCCTCTGAGGATATTTTAAAATTAAAAGGAAACAAGCATATATGGAGATATTTAAAATTAATAAATCACTAGGGAGAAAAACAGACTTGTATACTTAGAGGAAGAGTTTAAATTAATTTGAAATATTTGTATTTGGAAGTCCTTTCACTCACTGCTGATTTTGGTCCTTAGAGAATGTGTAGGAAAGAAAAGGAAAGAGAAATGTTATTTACAAACACTTTTATTCATTACTTATAAGAAACAGGCTCACCACTGTGTAACAGCAACATTTAATAGAGAGAAGAATACAGAAGATAGTTTGTAATGTTGTTTGTATAGCCACAGAAGGAGAAAGAACCTGATGTGATTTCTGCTGTAGTAAGCAGTTAACACTTTAACTTACTTTTTAGGATGTGTCTTGTTCCTTCTTTTTTCTGAAAACTCACTTGAAGTTTTCCAGAGAAGTGACTCAAATATTTTTATCCAAGCTCCACCCTCCCCACCTCCATCCTCCCAATTAAAAAAAAAATAAAAAAATAAAGAAACAACAAAAAAACCCACCCAAAAACACAGTTAGTACTCATATTTCCTCTGGGGTTTCAAGACACCATACTATGAACTTCCTATGTAGAAAAGAAATGTCTCTATGTAAAGAGTCTCTATGTAAAGAGACATGATTAGGATGAGGAATGCCATGGATAACATGTTCTTTAGGAGATAAAACTTCAACAGTGAGCAAAATGATCCATTGTTAGACTGGAAATAGGCTTACACTGGACATTATTAGCACTAGCATTATTTACGAAGTCGGGACAAGACAGTAAGCAACCTGATGTCTACATCTGAGACACACATAAAGACTGTCAAGACTTGCACAGTAATATCTGAGGAAAGAACTGGAAGTGAAATACTACCTTTCAAGGTTACCAACCAAGTATGAAAAACATTAAAAAATTAATTGACCCCATATACTTGTTAATAAAATATTAAAGTATAATAAAATACTTTGAATTGTATTCCTACATTCTCTGAGAAGAAAACAAAAACCAAGAACTTCACTGTAAGGTAATAAATGCAGACAAATGAGGAGGAAATCCATTGAATAAAAGACAAGTTATTTTATGGGCAAAACACTTCAAAAGGAATAATTTCTGTTGACTTATTCATCTCTGTTTCTGTTTTCAACTTAACTGTAGTCACTGAGGCTAAACACCTGGGAAGCTCATTGGAAACATATGTTCAGTTTGTAATTTAGATTATTTTTTTTTTAAGGAAAGGAATACTAAAATAGAAAATATTGTAAAAGGAAAAGTATGATGTAAGCAGTATGTGATTTAATAGTGTCATCATCTAAAATAGCAGTCAGCTCTGATTATCAACAAATAGACTATAAACAGAGAAAACATAAAAAGAGGGAAATATATAGTCCAGAAGAAGACAACACAGCTACTCAGAGGAAATTTTCCATTTGAGAAAGTTAAAAGCCTAGTACTGTATAACTTACAGATCTGGAGGGAAAAGGTACCCTCTATAACAGTAATGTATAATGTAATTTGAACTCTCTTTTACATGTCTTTACATTAAAAAAAAAAAAAAAAAAAAAAAAGGAATAATTCCCTCAGTGGGTTAATACCCATTCTGTGATTCTATGGAACAAAAGAAAAGGCACTGTTGAGATGAAACATTCCCCCTACATTCTAAGTTTTCTCCATAGATAAAGAAAAGAGGGAAAATCTGACCAGTTAGCAGATGTGGTGTGGGAATTTTAAATTTTGTTTTAAAATTTACATTTTTATTTTTAATTGTCCTGAACAAAAGGAACCTGAGAGACAAACTCTATAGCCTTAGTCACATATAGTATGTTATATATCAGCAGATGTCCTGTCAGCATCAGACTACTTGTTTATCTGTACACTCAGATTCATGAGACATTTAACTCCCTGCTGCCTGCTGTGATCAAAGTCTGGCCCTTCCAAGAGGCACTTAGCCATTTATAGCAATAAATAAGAAACACAAGTGAACTATAGCTTCTAAGTATTGACTCTTAACAACATGCAAAGTCAGCAACTGGAATGCTTCCAGTTTAAAACAGTGGAAACCAGATTTTAAAACAAAACCAAAAACTTTAGAAGAAAACAGTAATATTTCCTTCCCCCTCCCCCCACCAGTTCTTCTACCATTCTGTTTTTATTCTAAAAATTTCAAGAAATAAAATACCATTTTTTGTACTGGACCATGAGGCCATAAATGCAGACTACTCTGAGGTCAAACAGCAGCTCAACATTAATTGGTAGATCACATTAGAAGTCTATAAAGCAGCTCTGTTATCCAATTTGCTGAATGGTTTGAAGACATGGGCTAGTGACGACATACATGACTCCTTAGACAAATGTCATCTGCACCATCTGTGGACCATATTGTGCATCAGATGGTAGGATAAAATTTTCAATAAAAAAGTTTCAGAGCACAGTTATGTTCCAGGGACTGTAGCCATGATCATTATAAAAAGGCTGCACCAGGCTGGTTACACTTCTAGGGTAGAAGAAACTGGCATCCTGCAGCAGCTGCTGTGCATTGGACTTAAAGAAGTAACATGTTACCAGGACAGACAAATTAAACACTTCAAGGACACACTGAAATACAGCTCAAAATAATAAAAATTGCTCAGCCAGGTATGATTGGTACATCACAGTCCAGGTTGAAGGGAGTCAGTTGAATCTAACCTTACTAGCAGAAGCATGCATGGTCTTGCTAATCTGTTGTCAAGGACAGAAATCTCCAGTTAAGAGATAATTTTTGTCTCTGCTGGTCACTGTGTTTGGTTTTAACAGGATCACAGAATCAATTTGTCTGAAAAAGACCTCTGAAATCATCAAGTCCAACTTGTTGTCTGAACACCATGTCAACTAGATCATGACATAGTCTTTCTTTAAATACCTCCAGGGATGGTGGCTCCACCACCTCCCTGGGCAGCCTATTTCAATGTTTAATCACCTTTCCTGTGAAGAAATCACTTCTAATGTCCATCCTAAATCTCTCTTGGCACACCTTGAGTCTGTGCCCTTTAGTCCTGTTGCTGTTGCCTGGCAGAAGAGACTGACCCTCACCTGGCTACAACCTCTCAGGGCTTGCAGAGAGCAGTAAGGTCTTCCCTGGAGACGTCCTTTTCTCCCCCTCTAAACAGGTCCCCTCATAGGACCTGTGCTCCAGACCCTTCACCATGTCTTTTGCCCTGCTCTGGACACACCTGAGCACCTCAATGTCCTTCCTGAATTAAGGGGCCCAAAACTGGACACAGCATTCAAGGTGCAGCTTCATCAGTGGTGCATGCAGGGAGATAATCATCGCCCTGGTCCTGCTGGCCACACTATTTCTGATACAGGCCAGGATGCCATTGGCCTTCTTGGCCACCTGAGCACACTGATGGCTCATCAGGTTCAGCACCCTGAGGTTCTTTTCTGCTGGGCAGCTTTCCAGCCACTCTGCCCCAGCTTGTAGTGCTGCATGGGGTTGTAGTGTCCAAAGTGTAGAACTCAGTCTTTGGTTCTATTGAACCTCATATTTTTTGTCTTGGCACCTTGATTCAGCCTTTCCAGATCCCTCTGCAGAGCCTTCCTACCTTCCAGCAGATTGACAGCCACACAAACTAGTGTTGTCTGCAAACTTACTGAGAGTGCATTTGATCCCCTCGTCATCCAGATCATCTATAAAGACAATGAGCAGGACTGATTACAACACTGAGCCCTGAGGAACACCACTAGTGACCAGGCACCAAATGGGTGGAGGACCATTAACCACTACTCTCTGAGCCTGTCCATCCAGCCAGTTCTTAAAGCAGCAAAGAATGCCCCTTTCAACTCTGTTTTCCTACAGAGTGCGGGTGAGGGATGCTAATATTGCTGGATCTGGTTCCCCTATGGCAGCAGTATACAAATCTGATCTTGACAATTCAGAGGCACTTCTGATGTCCACGACCCTGCACATGTGAGCAAAATATAGCATCCATAGCAAACAAAAGAATAAAAATAATTAAATATCAACAGCAACCCTCAGGACTTCAGCAACCCATGACTACTCCTAAAGGAACTGGAAACACATCCCAGTAATACACTTGGGATGACCCCATGGTTTGGATTTTTTTCTTCCGTTTGTTGTTTCTCTTCAATTGATTGATTTTTTTCTTTTCTACCCTTTATGATATTTGAAGACAATACCGTGATATTTTCTTCACTTCTGAAGGACAATATTGTGAAGGCCCAGGGGCCTGTTGCCAGGGTGCCTCAACCCTGGAGGGGGCGGCAGGAGACAGGGATGCCCCTCTACATTAGGGTGAGGAAAAACTTGCTCCCACGGGCTTTTGAAACCACGTTTGTGCCTTTTGGGTTATGGTGTTCTAGCCGTTTGTGAAATTGATATCACTCTTGTTCGCTCCTGTTAACCATTTATGTACCCTTCCTAGAATGTTCTTCCTTCCCTTAACCCCATTGGCTCTGTTTTGCCACATTGCTCCACCCCTGTTATCCTCTTGATTCTCTCGCTCTTTATCCACTCTCCTTCACTACTTTCCCTATTGGACCTCGACCCTCAGACCCGCCCCTTGTGCCTCATATTTAACCCTGTGCCCTTAGCGCAATTCTGTTCTCTTCCCTGCACCTATTTGAGGCTGTGTTCAATAAAACAGTTGCTGGATTGCCAAATGAGAACCCATTCCTTCGTCTTAAATTGCCAGCATTTTCTACGGTGTGCTCCAGGCTCAGAGATGCAGGTCGCTCCCCTGGGATCTCGTTGCAGCACACATCGTAAAACAATATAGCAAAAAAAAATATTGGTAAATTATAGAGAAAGGATTCTTTTATGAAAACAAGCTCATAAGCATTAAGCTGATGAGAACACTTAAGCTGATGAGAAACCCTGCTCTAAGTTGCTACATTAATTGCAGTTGGAGTTAAATGTTTTGTACTGATTTCAAAGCCTCACTTTAATTAATAACACTGGTTTCAAATTTTGTTTTTAAATAGTCAAACTAATGACTTAGTTTACAAAATTGTTTTAGTTTCTAAGTGACGATAGAAAAGAGTTAATTAACTTAAATAAATTTCAGATCAGGCTTTCAGTACCTCTGAATTCCTCTAACTAAATTACATGTTTATGGACACCCTCAATTGCACTCTGGACTGAGAATAAAACTCTTCAATGTAACAAACAAAATTAAAAACACAGGCATTTTAAAAATATTTAACTGACATTATACAGTACAGGATTGAATATATGTTATTTTCACTATATATTATTTGTTTATTTGCTGGCCTAATTACTTATTTTTATTTTATTTATTATTTATATCATATATGTTATTTATTTTTATTTATTTTATGACTTGGAAATTCTCATTGCTAAATTAATTATTAGAGATTGGTAAACATATAGGAAGATTATTAGCCCTATGAATAAAACAACCAAAACAAATAAAAACAACCCTATCTTATTTTTCTTTCAAAATATCTGTCACAATAGCTCACCTGACTAAAAGGGTTATAGATGTTGTAGTACTCATCAGAGTTGTAATAACTGCTTCTTCCCCACATTCACATGCACACATGCACAAAGATAAATGTCTGTAGACATTTATCAGAAAGCATCTCAGCTGCACACTGAGATTTAGCAAACACCAACATCTGCAATACAGCCCTCTCACATATATTGCAAATAACATCCCACTTCTTAGATTTGTTGATAATATGCTCTTGTTGGCTACGTATTCGTTACTTCAGTTTTGTCAGGACCATGGGTACCAATTAAGACTGTCCAAAACAGTCTTTGAGAAACACCCACATTCTGTTCTCAGTCTACAACCATGCATGCCTATCCTGATATCTGAATCATAGTGGTACTTTAAAAACCTTAACAAAGACAACATAGGCTGGGGGGAAGTGCAGCTGACTGCCAGAAAAGAGGAATAGATTAGAAGAAGACTGCATGAAGATGACAGGCTTTAATGAAAATTCAGGGTTCGGTCTAGCAACATGACGTTCATATGATCAGTCAGACAGGAATTTGTGTGGGAATCTACAGCCAGACAGGGCAAAGTTCAAACAAGGAAATGAGGAGCTGCTGCTTCTGACAAGGGTGAAGAGGCAAGTTACAGTTCTTAGAGATTGAAAAAGTGATGATCTAAGTGTATCAGGTTGTCTATAATCCTGCTAGATCATTGTTGTATTGGAGCATTGCTGCATCCAAGACACACAGGCCTACCCAGACTCCAGTGTAATTAATGCGGTCTGGGGAAAAGCTTCACTTACAGCATATTCAAAGCAAGCCACCTGCATATGGGTCTGGCAGCCTAAAACCTGAACTGTATAGTCCTTCTTCTTTGGAATTATTTCCCTACTCATCCTCACTTTTTTGCATCAAAATTTCCATGATCCATAACTCCATTCCAACTTTTGCTCTATATTCTCAGACATCACAGAGAGACTTTGCATCCTTGTCTTGGCTACAAGAAGCACAAACATCAAGTATTTTCTCTCTTTATTTTCTCTTACACTTTTCTTCCTTTCTCTACAGACAGTCAAGCTCCTCCCCTCCCCTCCCCTCCCCTCCCCTCCCTTCCCCTCCCCTCCCCTCCCCTCCCCTTTCTAAATCTAAATTTTCCAAAACCTCACATTTTGTGGAAGTAGCTGCTGTACATAATACTTACAAGTGTACACCCTTTGATACCCTTGAAAAGCAGGATTTTCCCTCAAAACGTGGGGTTACTGTCAACAAAGACAATTCATAGCAAGTTTTAAAGCAAGTCCGCATCATCTTTGGGACATACTTTGTTGAGCAAAAGTGAATTCACGAACAATCTGAGTGTGTGAGGGTCTAAAGGAGGAAAAGGAGTGGTCTTTCCACCAAAGTTAAAAAGATTCCGAGGTCTGAATCTGAAGAAAAAGAGGTCCTGTAGGATTAAAAGGCTTATGATTTTCTAAAATGTGTCACTTACCCTGGGCATCCTGGGAGATTTTGCAGTAAAGCAAAGACAGGTAGGAACAGGGAAAGACTACACAAGAACATTGGCATCTGTTTCTTGCAGCCAGAAGGCTGAAATGCTACTAGAATAAAAATGGGAAAAAGCAGGAAGATCATATAAGAAGGAAAATGTGCCTGTTTCACACAGTAACAGAGATTAAACCTGGTAAAGAAATACATTTCCTATCTGAGAAAGTCTCCCAGGTGAAACTCACTAATTTATGGGTTTTTTTAAATTCTCTAGTGGCTTTATATGCACACCTCATGGAAGCAGAGTGCTCTGGCTTGAAAAAGCCACATCAGTCTGCACTCTGATGTTCATCCGAACTTTTTTCATTATAGGGCTCTCTGTGGATGTGTGTAGGGGTCAGTTGTCACCAGTAGTAGCTGTGAAGGTGCTGAGAGGTCTCTCAGCACAGCTGTGTTGATGTCTGAGGATGGGCTAGGAGAAGTTAGGAGAGGTCCTCCCCAGTTTGACACTTTCACCTGCACAACAGACCTCTTCAGTAGGAGCTCATGTAGGAAATAGCCTGTTGTAGGCTTACCATTTGAGGATTAGTACAGTACAGCTCCTCTTTGGAATGCTAAAGAAAGTAGTAGGTAGTTCCCACATTACCTCTGCCTGCTCTAGGGAGGGCTCAGCAATCTGAGGACACTAACTCAGTTCATAGTGCTCAGCCTGATCTTTAGAAGGTCTCTTGGCTGGAAGGAAAATTTTGTGATTTAGCTCTCATCATTCTTCACTTCTTAGGAAGAGATAAAGATTACCCCAGTCACCTGTAGCTCAGGCTCAGATGTCTTGTTTTGAGGATAAGAATTTATTTTATCCAGTGAATTTGTTGATGAAGCCAACATCTGCCTAATTTCATGAGCAACTTGTGTGATAAATTTATGAACATGTGCAGATCCTATACTATAAGCACTAAAAACCCCCATTAAAACAATGGAGGTACACCATAGGAAACTGTGTGATAGATCTGCAACTACCATGCTAAAACTTAGGTGGTGAAATCCCTTTGCTCCCAGGCCCGGGAAATCGCTGACTAGTTCCAATCCACAGGGGGTAGGAGGGGTACAGCAAGGACAAAGGTAAAAGATGGAGGAGATTTTTTCTATCAGAACACTGTCCCAGTTTACTCCAGAATGACCCAGGGGAAGAAAAGGGTGAGTAGGCAGTGGCAGGAACTATTATACTGGGAGAAGGGGGCAGGGACAGTAGAATTACAGCCAATGGGATGAAACTGAAGGGGTGGGGCAAGGGGAAGGAACCAACACACCACAGACCCAGGTGGGGGAGCAACAGGGAGAAACCATTTTAGAACAACACAACACTTAGCCAGCCTAAATCTTTTTATGTTAAAATCTTTCTTCCCCTTTCCTCCTCTATGTACAGTAATTGTCGGTTGCACAGCAGGATTACTTGGGGGCATATGAGTTTAAGGATTTTGTGATGTCTCTGACTGACATATCTTTTCATTGTTATTTGGTGTAATGACCGCCAACATGAGAACTACTGCTTGAGCTAATAGGTCTCCCACTGAAATCAAAGTCAGTTTTTAATGCAGGGACCTTTGTAGAATAAAGATACCTTCAAGAAAAAAAAAATGCAAGTATCACAAAATTTTACAAATTCCTTTCTAGACAGAACTGATAACTATTTATTTTTGGCAAAATACCAGCTCCACAGTCTCAGGATCTGATCATTTTCTGTCTGTCACACACAGAAAAAAAGAGGTGGAAAATGCAAGGGAAGGGCAATGAATTCAGTATAGCCCTTCTGTGCCCATGGTCTATTGTCATATTTATCCTAGCATAATCACAATGCCACAAACATTCAAAATATAAAAGCACTGTCACAAATGGCAGCTTTAGGTATTCAGTAGATTCAGCAGCAACTACTCTCTAGTGAAGTTAGACAGACTGTTGGAAACTAGTCAGGAAATAGAGTTTTGGTAGCTTCACATTGTGAAAAATGCAATTTCATTCTCATTTCTGTTTGTTTTCATTTTTAATGATTCTTTTGGTTGGCAGTTGGTTGATTTATTGGTTCAAATACCCAAAAGCATTAGTGGCTGGCTGTTAAACAGAATTTGTATAATTTTTGAAATGTACAGACTGAGACCTCATTAAATCAGTAGTATCCCTTTTGAAATCATCTATGTCTACTCCCAATGCTAATGTAGTTGAATTAGTAATTATACAATTGTTCAGGACTAAGGAATTACAGAGTCTGTGACTGCAAGCTTATTATAAATAGTAATTGTACATTTGATATTCTAGAAGTGCAGAAAAACTCAGTTTATTAGTACTTTTCATACAAGAACCATATATTGACTGAATGCATATTTGTATAGAATTATTGCTTGTAAATTTATTGAGTTTAGCCTTTAGCATGGTAATGGTAATTGAACCATACACAGTAGGGCAGCCAAAGAAAATGCAATATTAGAAATATGCTTTCCTGCAGCTACATGTTTCACAAAGAAAATTAAAATCTAAAAATCTTAAATACATCTTTTGGTCATTCTTCCACAATGTTTGTTTTCTTTTTGAACCATAGGGTGCTTGAATCACTTGAGCTTCAATCTCTCTTTTTCACTGTTGTTCTGCTTACAGGTTTTCAGGTTTTCAATATTAGTGAAGGGTAATTTGACATGGTAGAGTATCCAGAGACTTTGCAGCTGTCAGCTGCAAAGTTTGGAATAGGTTCTGCACTCTGATTCTCCATAAAGCAGAGATCTAATGTAGCTAAACTTGGGAATAAAAGGATTCTTTCTGGAGCTCTTCAAAAATAGCTGTTTACCTGTTAGGGAACTTGAGATTATTTTAAAGGGTTGCTCAACTATGCACCTAAATGTAAAGAGCCAGAGACCTACCCAATATTTTATTTCCCTCAAAACCATATATCTAGAGGCTTCAGAGCCATTTTTCAAATTGTTTTTAAGGATGAGGTTTAGACTCACCATTAGGCACAACTGTCCACAATTTCATTCACTGTTGTTCCTAACAAAGGAAGCAAACAGTGTTTTGTTGAGTCAGCAGGCACGTAGTTCTGGCTGAATGAATAGACTCATAAATTTTGCTTTCATAACGCAGTACAGTTTTGGTTATTTTTTTTTCTTTTTTTTTTGTTTTTTTTTGTTTGTTTGCTTAGTTAGTTTTGGTTTTTGTTTTGCAGTGAATAAAACAATTGTCTTTATGTGACTGCCTTCTTTCAAATTTTTTTTCCCTCTGGAGGGCTGAACACCACATGGTAGACAGTAATTATGCATGATCTTTATCAATAATGTAGAAGAACTTCCTATTGAAGATAGCTTAAGTGTCCTAAGAGTACAGGATCATGCAGTAAAAGCAGAGTACTATGTCATTCCCTGTGGTAAATAATACTCCTGGAGAAAAAATCTAAAAACCCCCAAAATTAAAAGTACAAATACTGTAAACAGAATTCAAACTTTCTCTTCCCAAAAAAACCACCAAACTCTAAACTTGAATTAAAAACCATAAAGTAATATATAAACTTAAAGAAAGTTTTGTTTAACAATTTCCTGACACAGTACTAAGAAATATGCAGTGCTTGTTACATAACAAATAGTGACTTGCAATAGAAAAGAAAAATAATTCTATTAATGTGATATTGGTATTTGATTTTATGTAACTAGATTTTTTTAAATCTCACATTAAATTAATTTAAATATCACACATATTAATAACCCAGACCTTTCTGTAGAATGTTGCACATGAAAATAAATTCACCAATTACTTTATGGCACTAGCCTGTATCTTTACCATCTGTGCCCTTTTGTGAGTTCTGGAAGAGTCTGAATTGTTTATGAAGAATGTAATTATTTCTGTACTGTCTTTTTTTTTTTTTTTCTTTTTCCTTTGCTAGATGGTAATACATAATTTCTTAATCATTTAGGCCTACAGATTATTTACAAATTATCTGTAGATAAAGATTTTATAAGCATTAGATATTGAGAATTTAATAATCAAATTCAGTATTCAGTTACTTAAATCACGTGGCATTGTTTGTGGTCTCTATATTCATATTGTAGGCAAAAGAGAAATTTCTAACAAAAACCAAAACAAAACAAAAACCAAAAAACAACAACACCCTCCCCCCCAAAATATATATATATATATATATATATATATATGTTACAACTTTGCCACAATTCTGGATCCTCCTTTTCCACAAGACAATGGTATTAAATGCTGTATGTACACAAACCTATGTAGATAGCAGGGTAATTTGTTATGGTGCTAGAAAGGGGAGGGGAGGGGAGGGGAGGGGAGGGGAGGGGAGGGGAGGGGAGGGAGGGGAGGGGAGGGGAGGGAGGGAGGGAGGAGGGGAGGGGAGGGGAAGGGGAGGGGAGGGGATGGGAGGGGAGGGGAGGGGGGGGGAGGGGAGGGGAGGGGGAGGGGGGGGGAGGGAAGGGAGGGGAAGGGAAGGGAAGGGAAGGGAAGGGAAGGGAAGGGAAGGGAAGGGAAGGGAAGGGAAGGGAAGGGAAGGGAAGGGAAGGGAAGGGAAGGGAAGGGAAGGAAGGAAGGGAAGGGAAGGGAAGGGAAGGGAAGGGAAGGAAGGAAGGGAAGGGAAGGGAAGGGAAGGGAAGGGAAGGGAAGGGAAGGGAAGGGAAGGGAAGGGAAGGGAAGGGAAGGGAAGGGAAGGGAAGGGAAGGGAAGGGAAGGGAAGGGAAGGGAAGGGAAGGGAAGGGAAGGTGCGGAAAGGGAAGGGAAGGTGCGGGAAGGGAAGGTGCGGGAAGGGAAGGTGCGGGAAGGGGCGGGAAGGAGGGGGAGGGAGCGGGAAGGTGGGGGAGGGTGCGGGAAGGTGGGGGAAGGTGCGGGAAGGTGCGGGAAGGTGCGGGAAGGGAAGGGAAGGGAAGGGAAGGGAAGGGAAGGGAAGGGAAGGGAAGGGAAGGGAAGGGAAGGGAAGGGAAGGGAAGGGAAGGGAAGGGAAGGGAAGGGAAGGGAAGGGAAGGGAAGGGAAGGGAAGGGAAGGGAAGGGAAGGGAAGGGAAGGGAAGGGAAGGGAAGGGAAGGGAGGGGAAGGGAAGGGAAGGGAAGGGAAGGTGCGGGAAGGTGCGGGAAGGGAAGGGAAGGGAAGGGAAGTATCCTATGGAATATTGCAGTGAGTGAAATGACAGCAGAAGATGTGTTTCCTTTGAACAACAAGTTTAATTGCCAGTAAAATACTGGCTACTGGCTTTTTAAAAGAATCTAGAAAATTCCCATTGAATTTAATATCTAAGGTGTAACAAACCCCAGTTTTGTGGATCCTTGCTACAATACAAAGGTGAAAGCTATGAAACATGAAAAAAAAGCTGTTTAGTGTTCCAGATTTCTGACTAATCTTCTGTTAAATCAGCTGTTATAAACATTATCCTCAGAGTGTAGAATTTTGTCCTATCTGATCCAAGACTTAATATGTCTTTACCTGAGAAATTAAGAATATATGTTTACTTCTGATAGCACTACTGTACTATGCATTAATTTTATTCTGATTTATTATTATATTTATATTAATTTTTTTTATTAATTTTATTCTGAAGTACAGATCTCATTCTAATATCACTTGTGGATAAAGGCAAAATATAATTTCAAAGCTATTGGGGCATTCTCAGTTGTATGAAGAAATGTTATCCCAGCTTCCCTTTAAATTTTGATTATGTGCAAAAGATAGTAAACACATAAAAAGACACATTGTTCAAACTCAGTTCACTAATAAATATTGTTATAGGTATATATTTAGACAAGAAAAGAAACAGTTATAATTCCCGTACAGTACTTACCCATTTTAACATTATCACATGGTTGTACAAACAGGATTATAACAAGCAAAGGAAAGCACCTTATTTAATGAATAAATAATCAAAAACATTGGTGAGGATAGTCTTAATAATATGCTGCTTCATATAGTTTAAAGTACATCAAACAACAAAATCCATAGTCCCAAAATTCCATTAAATAATACTGAGTAATTATGTGACTGATAATATTTATGTATATATATATAATCTATATATATATATGTGTATATAATCATATAATTATGAATAATTAAGGTATCTATTTACATGCCATGCAATATTAGAATGTGTTGCAATACCTAGGCACAACAGGTGGATTTAAGAATGGCTGTGGAAAAAAACAAAAGAACAATAACTTATTTTTGAAAATGAGGGACGTTACTTTCTTTAAGTCCTTTCTTTTCATAATATACAGTGAGAATTTCAGACTTTCTGATAGCTAAAAACATCCTCATTTTAACTTTTGTACAGTTAGGTAGCAGTATAAACTTAGACCTGTAATAAGAACCATGAGATGCTGCAGTTAGAGAAAGCATTCTTGTTTCAAAACACAGCATATGATGTGCATGTGTCTGATATTCTTCTCATTGCAGACCCAGTTCTGTGAAATTCAGAACTATTCATACAAGAGGAAGCTTACTGCTGTGTTCTAAAGAAATTAAGTGCATTCAATATCTCAAAAGAGCTGCAGATTATTTGGCATGTGGATACATGTCAGCATATAAATTCTATTACTGCCCAATAAAGTGATGGGTCTGCATCAATGTAAAAAAAAAAAAAAAAAACCAAACTAACAAATAAAACCAAACCAGAACAAAACAACACAACAACAACAAAAAAACTCCAATACCAACCACCCTCCCACCCCCCCCACTAGAAATTCTTCATTTATTGGCAATTATTTCAGTTTATAAATAAACTACATTGTGCTTTAAAGACCTGGAAACAACACATTTACTCTTCTCAAACATTATATACTGCCCTATTGAGCACTGTATACTAAAGGACTTGCCATTTCTCTCACTAATTATTGGACAGGTCCTGACATTTTACTTCGTAAGAAGTTCTATAAAGCCTGAAGGATCAGAACCTGGCCCTCTATGCTACGATCTTACTTTCAACTTAACGGGTTGAAAACAAAGTATAGAATGGTGTCTCATAATTTATTTATATATTATTAAAACATTTTATAACATAAGCAGCTGTGCTAAACAAAGTATTATATTTCAGAGGACTCAAACTGGAACTCAAATAATGTGTGAAAAAAGGGTATCTCATAATTTTACAAGTAGGCATCTACCAATGAGAGTTTCTTTTTGGAACAAGAGGAAAAGTCAGAGGTGGTTTTAGATTAGGGGGTAATTATATTTGATGGATGTGTCCACTAAGATGGTGAGCAGTGCAAGTTAATAACACTAATGTTAATTGAGTTACAGCTCAACTATCCATGATATACTGAGCTGATTTCCACCTCTGGGTTACGTTGTATCATGTTTTCTGTATATTAAAATGCCTTTCTGTGCTCTAGAGCTGGTCCCCTTTTTGAAGCTTTTCATCACATCAGAAATTATTACAGGCGTATTAATTAATTAAAGTCAAGACTTTGGAACACAGTTCTACAGAAGAAGTGTATTAAAAGGGAAAAAATGGAGCTGTGAGTACTTACTCACTTTTACAGTCTAAACTGGCTCATGTGAGGCCACGTCCTGCAGAGAACTCTCACTGCTTTTTTGTTCATTCTTATGGCAAGGATAAATGCCATAAAAAGTTTTATAATCTGAATCAGGTAAATAGTTTGTGGACACAGGAAATCAAAACTTGTCCTTCTGTCTGAATTGGATATGACACCACTGCTGTGCTCTCATGCCAGTAGCATACTCTTTTAATATATTTTGAGGTACTGCCTAAGGCTGTTAGACCCTACTGCCGTGTGTTTTGGCATGTTATGAGTATGTGGCCTGTACATCCCCTGACATCCCCTACTGCTACATTCCATGATTTTCACTATATCTTTTCTCTCATTTAAGCAACTAGTGCCTCCCTTTGCTTAAAACATCCCAGGATTCAACTTCTGATCAATATTGCAATCTTAATTTCCCTATTTATTTGTTCTCTCATGTCAGCTACATTACTCTTTATCACTCCTGCTCTTAAACACAGATATACATCTCCTGCATTTATGCCATTTATGTATCCAAAGTTTCTTAAGTTTGTCCATTATTTTAATTTACTTCCTGATAAAGTCCTTAAGATTCCTTCTGTTCAAGATTAAAATCATATTAATAATAACTTGCAAAGATAATAATCACATTAAACAAGGAATGTGAATATAATTTTCTTCCTATTTGTTAAAATTGATGTATACTGCATATTCCTAATTCTGCTCCATTTATTTCTTTGTCATTAACCTTTTTTTTAGCCTTTATGCAGTGTTTCACAGAGTTCCAGGTGAACTCCATCAAGGGGCATTGAGTAGACAATTTCTTTACCTATTTGTCTAAGAAAATACAGTACAAAATTTTTCTATCATATGACCTCATCATACTGTGGTGCTCAGAAATTCCCTCATCATACCTTCTCTTCTGTATGTCACATCATCTGTAAAGGATCTCAAGAAAGCATCTAACCCATCTGCTCCCTCTGACAAAAAACATGCATTATTGTTAGCTATTTTTTCTTTCTATTCTTCAAAATACCAAGCCCATTTCTAGGCAATCTCTTCTAGTACATCACTACTTAAACCACTAAAAAATGTTTCACAGTTCAAGTCTGAACTTTCTGTGTTTTTTTAAGCGGTCCTGACTGCTCTATCTTTAGTAAGAGTTGTCACAGCATAGGAATAAGTAGGACTAAGTTACTATGTCTGTGCATACTTTCAGTTTTCTACTTGGAATAAGGGCTTTTGGTCAGTGACAGCAAAAATAGAGGACTATGAAATAAATATTTGGCCGACCTTTTTAGCAGTCTTTCAAGTGTGTGCACTATGAAATAAATAAATGAAGGACACTCAGTCTGAAGGAAAACAAAAAGCCAGAACTGACATCAGAGAGGCATTTGTATCATGACTGGTTATGAATAATTTTAAGTAATATTTAGTCTCAAAGATGATAAAATTGAATCACCACCAATACTCAGCTGTCATCTCATTGGGTGCAGTGGGATTTTAATTTTTTTTAAAACTCCTCATCTGAGATATCATAGAATTCCTGAAGGGTTTTTCCTTTTCTCTTTTTTTCTCTTTATTTCTGAGTTTTAGACAACAGTAGTACTACTACTGATTGAGCCAACCAAATGGTTGTGAATAAATGAGCACTAACTAAATATATGTTTAGGGCCAAATTCAAATTTTGTGGAAACATCTGGGAAACATTAATTTAGATTAAATGGAATTAAGATGCAGTTCTCAGTGCTGCAGATTCCTCCCTTCCTCCCTTCCTCCCTTCCTGCCTTCCTGCCTTCCTTCCTTCCTGCCTTCCTGCCTTCCTTCCTGCCTTCCTTCCTGCCTTCCTGCTTTCCTTCCTTCCTGCCTTCCTGCCTTCCTGCCTGCCTGCCTGCCTTCCTGCCTTCCTTCCTGCCTTCCTTCCTGCCTTCCTTCCTTCCTGCCTTCCTCCTCCCTCCCTCCCTTCATCTCTGTCTCTCTTGCTTTCTTTTTCTTTCTTTCTTGGCTTTCTTTTTCTCCAGTCTTTTTCTTTTAATAATTGTCTCAAACCTGGATAGAGTCTTAAGATTCTAAAATTACAGGGAATTGGAGAAAATTAGATAAGAAAATTTTCACCTGCTAGCAATTTAAACCAAATTTGCTTTAGTTTCTCCTGCATATGTTAATAATAGGGCAAAGTATTGAAGGTTGGAAAAGACTATAGTTCTCTTTCTGCAGCAAGAGTCACATCTTTTATTTTCTGTCCACGATAGAAAAGAAATATTTTCAAATATATTCTGTTTAAAAAGGCAATTGTAGTATTTCTGGTTTTGATATAGAACTCAGCACATTTCTGCTTTAAAACTCAGCATGTTCAAAAATAGGTACTCTTATTGATTTGTATTTTTCAAGGTTGCTCAGCATGGTGTCTTTTTTTTTTTTTTTTCCTGTGCCACAACAAAAATTAAGTAACCACTCAAATTTCCCTCACAGGAAATAATTTACTGTATTTTGATATGACTTTATTCTAGTCTCAAAAGAAAGACCAAAGTGTGGTAAGTGCTGTATTTCCTATATGCTACCCCTGTACTTTTACAAAGATTCATGCAAGGATGCTTATTCTATGTGCCTATGTAGGCCTAACAAATGTGGGCTAGATCCTGTCATCCTTGTGCTAAGCAAAACTTCAGCCAATTCAAATAACTAATTTTAAATACGTTCCTATTTACATAGGACTGGCAGAATATAGTCCCCAGGATTTATAATTTGCTGTATACTCCAGTCTTACACATATAGATATGAAATTAATGGACCATGGTATGCTTAGAAAAATAACTGGAAATTCAGAATGAAGCAAAGAAACAAACCAACCAATAACAGAAAGAAAGAGAAATTAACAGGAATTAAGTCCCTTAGGCATCTGCCCAAGAACTAACACAACACAATCAGAAATTCAGAACATTTATTGCAAAAGCTGAATAACTAAATAATGTTGAACTGGCAAAGCAGTAACAAGGATAACTGGTTAGATATTTATTCTGTCAAAGTCATCAAACACCCCTCACAAACTGACGTAAGTACTGCAATAAGCAATGCACCCCTAACCCATTTTTAAGCCTTTTATACTGTGGAGGGGAAAAAAAAGTGAACTGCTATATACAAAATAATAAAGAGAGAAACAAAAAGGTTCTGTTTTTTGGTAAAAATAAAATCACCTTCAGATTAGCTAAATTTGTTACTTTAAGACTGATGTTTTACTGTGGCATAAGTAACTTGCTTTTTTCTGTAAGGACTTTATTTTTTTTTTTTTTGCATGCTATTTATTTGTGTAAATCATCTCTCATGCCTTAACAAAAACCACCTAAAAATGTTTTGGATTTGGATTTGCTTTGCGTGCAACTTAGATCTTACTAACGTTGGGAGTCACTCTGCTGATTTGACTGAGGTGACATGATACTGGTACCTGCCAGGCATTGACCAACTATGATAACAAACAGTTAAACAGCAATAATTAGAGATTTAACCCTCTAGTTCCCCCAACTAGCCTACCAGGAGAATGCTCTGTTACATCATGAAGGCACAACACATTAAATATTCTGTGGCTATGTTCTAAAAACACTCGTGTTACTACAACGTTAACGCAGATGAAGATCAACACAAATGCTGCTGTTTCAGCAATACAAACTGTCTTGGGTATAGACACACACCTGCCCAACTGAAAAAACATTTTTATTGTATTTTGCTCCTGTAGAATATCCTCCACTTATTTCAGCTGGGATCAACATCCGCTACTACTCAATAAATGACAGACTATAGCTAATTAGATCAACGATCCCAAATAAATATCTTTCTCCCTCACCCACCACCATACATTTAATTATTATTTTGTTTTGCAATTTCCCTGTTTTATGAAACATAATGGAAATTAAACAAAAAGTTTCTAAGTTTTTAAGCCCTTACACAAGTCCTTTCATTTCTTAATATTAAATTTAAATAAAAGAAAAAAAGAAGAAATTCTAACTGAATGCTGGCATCATTTGCTACTACATAGAAAAAAGGTTTTATTCCTTTTCTACAAGCAACCTTTCTTCCCACCTCATCACTCTTTTCACTTTTAATTCAAGTGGCTTGAGTTTCTTGGAACATTGTGTGTCAGACAGACTACTAACACAGAAACACCATCACTGAAAATAAAAGCAAAACAACAAGAAAGCAAATGAAAGAAATTAAAAAGCAACTGTGAAACACAGAAATATGCTACAGTATCTTTTCAAGTGAACATTATAAGTACACAAAAATTGTAAGTAGTAACAGTTGCTATTTACAAGTATTTGAACGCTGATTGACTTACAAGTGTCCACTAACATTGTTAATAGCACAATAGGTTTAATGTTTACAGCTTCAATTGTTTGCAATGTGATCTCAAGTATAACGGTCCCAGCATAGATCAATGACAACAAAAGCACAATTTTCTAACTGGATATGCTTTTCCATCTTTTCAATCCACTGAGCTTTCGCACTCTCGCTCTCCAAATGCATCTTCTGTTGTTCATAGCAGCAGTCCAGGGTCAAAAAACAAAGAAATAAAAAAGGATATTTTCAAACTGGAGAGATCTCTGCAGATTTTAATCATGTCTATTTAAGAAAACCACACAACTAGTAGAAACACTCTTTCATGTTGCAGGACATCATACCTTCCACGGTGCTAACATTAAGATATGCATATCTCTGCTAGGTGAAGCATAGTTCTAGAGGTCTACCCAGTACATAAAGCTCTGACACACACATAGTATTAGCAAGTCTAAGTAAGCTAAAGTCATTGGTCCAAAGTAACCATTTCTTATAGCTGGTGCTCCTTTGGACTCTCCACAGATCCCGGGGCCTGTTTATAAGACTTCAAGTTGGCCAGAGGAATGTCAGTCATGTGGTTGCCAGTGTTGAAATGGCCCTCACTGGAACCATACTGCTTTCGATCACTGAACTGGTTTCTGTTGCTATCTTCTTTCCAGGTCCTGGTCAATGTGTGTCCGTTAACCAGTTTGTCCTTCTTAACCCATTCTTTCTGAGGTGCAAAGGTGGAGAGAGGAGACTTTGGCTGCTGGTATGGGCCCAAGCTAGGAGGCATCCAACAGTTGTCTGAGTGACCCAAAACCAGGCATTCTTGAGTACACATCTCTGTAGCTTCAGCTAATCCTCGTGGACCAAGAGGCCCATCTGTAGAAGAAAAACAGAGAAAGAAAAAAGGGAGAGAAAGGGGAAAAAAAAAAGATATAATATTAGATTGTGATATTTGTCATTAAGCTTATACATAGACCTCAGGTGAAAATTAACACTGATCCTGCAGCCAAATATTGTGCTGGTAAATTCTACATACATTTTCATTCTGTTAGAGAGCAGCCTTTATATGTTACCTACCTGGTTTCCAGGAGTGGAAAAACAGTTCAATTATCCATATTCTATTGGTCTTGGATTGTATTATGAATAAACTTAATTCCTTTTTTAAAGTCATACCAAGAAAACAAAGCTAGGTAAGTGAAAATGTCCAAGGAAGTAAACCCACCCTTGCGGATTCTGAGTGAGAATTAATGCTTATAAGGGCCTATTATTTGGATGTATTCTGCTCTGCTTTCAACTCACTTTACTGCTGAAGAACCTTGGTGAATTACCAGGCTACTGCAAATTGAGAAACATCTGTACTATCCAAAAACAGGATTTCCCAAAATAATGTTCTATACACAGGATTATTCTAATGTCTACTGTTTTAAAAACATAGCTTGATGCATAGTTCTAAGTATCTACGCACTGGATGCACACTCGAGTGCATACTCTCAACAAGTAACAGAAAAGTTAAATTTTGCTTGATTTAAGAAAAATTGCAGGAAACAGTTCAAAACATTGCATCAGGAAAGAGAATAAAATCTATAATTCTTCTGATCATTAAACACATCTCAGATGCTATACAACCACTAAAGCAAAGAGGAAAAAAAGGCTTATGTAAATCTGGCACTTTAAAAAGAACTGTTCTCGTAATTCTTTGTAAACTAGAAATATAAGACCACAGGGGACAGAAATTTATATTCCTTAAGTACTATGCATATTAAATATCTACATATTTTTTCACACACTATTGAGGACACAGCTGGCCAGCTGCAGGCTTCTCACAATCAAGCAGACAGGTCACCCATGCCTTCAGCAGCACAAAACTCCTCTCAGTCTTACTGCATTTTTAAATGGCTTAATTTGCTCATCTGCTCATGCTGGATGTATGAGGAAGGGCAAGCCAGGAAAAAGGTGGAGAAATCACTTAATGAGATTTTGTTAGATATATCTGGTATATGCTTTGCCAGGAGTAATTGCTGTGTTGTAATTTTGAGCAAGGATTTTGAGATGTCTTTTCTTCACTTTAGAGTAAATCAACAGGCTAGTACTGAAAACATTTGAAGAATTAAGGAGACATATTTCCTTGATTAACCAGCCCACTGACAGGAAGGAAATTATAGATTGATTTTTCAGAAAGAACATTAGCAAGTAGGCATGAATAGCAAAGTTACTAATCAGAAGAAAAACGTCAGCAGTGTATCAGAAAAAACAAGTGTATCTTAATAATAATCTGAGACTCAAAATGATAAGTGAAGACACTCTAACAAAGATTTCTGTGTTAAAATGCCAAAGAATATTTTGTTCTCTTGTACTCCATGCATATACAACAAATTACCCTTACTAACATCTTTTTCTGAACACTGAAATTAACTTAATTAATTTTATGGAGACTCCTATTTATTTCCCACTGCTTTTAAACAAAGATATTAAAAAAAAAAAAAAAAATCAGGCATTTTTCTACATGTTGCATTAGTAATTAGCTGATATTTTTATCTCTGACCAACACCTCTTTTTGAGTATCTAGACAATATATGCTATTCTGTTGATCTGACAAAATATAATAAGCTATAATAAAATATAATAAGCTATAATAAAAGTTGTTACTGAATTCCCCATATACAAAAGTGTCCCATTGATGAAAACTAAAACATGAAAAATGTATAGAATCAATGCTACTTTCCACTTAGGTCAATACAAGGTGAAATAATTAAACCAAAACCATTAGGAAAAAAGCAAAAAGCAAAAGTAAAGTAGGATCTTAGCAGAGATTTCAATGAGAACCATGAACCATAATTCTAAAATTAGACCTGAAAGAGAAGTGTTTTGGAATCCTCTATTATGGAGTTCTAACTAAACTGAGGCAGGTACTTAGAGAGAAATAAACCCAAAGCGAAACAATTAGAAGTAAGGAACAGGCTCACAGTACATTGTTACCTTTTCCAAAAGTTAATCTACAGGTAAAAGCTGACTTGTTAAATTTATTTTTTGGCTGTCAACTAAAGTTTAGTTTTAATTAGTCTTCTTCCCGTTTCAGAGGAAAAATGGTGAGAAGTGTCAGAACTATTTTCAACCTGCGTACTCTCCCAGTAATCTACTATTTTAGTGATGAAGAAAGAACAAAAGGTTTTACAAGCATTAAAATTCAAAATAGAAAGAAAACGTTTCTCCACAGAATGACACTTTCCAAGAAGGACACTACATGCACTCTGTGCTTCCCATCTACAGTGGAATAAAAGGGTAACAGGATAGCCTTCAGGATGATAGTTCTGAAGGGGATAGGTTACTTTTTCTGTTTAGTTAAATAAATTTCAAGAGATAAGACTACCATTTCAATTTAAAATTTAAATGAGCAATAAGCTGGTTTTACTTCAGAATAAATGTGCATGTGGCCCTACAAGATACATGTCAAACTCTCTGGAAGATTTACTTCATGTGTTTTGCTTTCTTTAGTAACAGTGCTAGGCAGTTAATGCTGTCCAATTCGGAATGAATTTTAAGCATCCTTCGCTTTTGCTATGTCTAAGCTGATAGACTTTCTGGAGAGCACTGCTACTACTGTGAGCCTCAGACAGGAATGGGGTAACAATGCTGAGAGCGTGTGCAAGAGCTGCTCTTTGGGGTTTTTTCCAGTTTAACAAAATGTCACTGTCCAACTTGGACCTGGAAAATTTACTGTTGTGTGCTAGTCTTCCCCCAGCCAACCTTCCCTATGCAGAGATATCGATCAAAGGTGAGACCATGCAGTCCTTATAGCAGCCAATTACAATTTTTATACAGATACTGGTCACACCAGCTGATAGCTGTAGACAGAGTGAGACACTCTCCTTTTAGGAGAGGACTGGGACTCTCAGGGACCACCTGAAAGACACTTCTTTTAGCTGTATAACTGTTCAAATAGCTGTGAGGAGTGTTACAGACTGCACACACCTCTACATATGCCTGTATGTAAGAATGTCCAGAACTGAGAAGAAGTTCAGACTCCTACTCGAACGTGTATGCATATTTTCCAGTACTCTGTCTCATGCTTTCCAGTCTGTCAAATACAGGTAATATTTACTTGCCTTACTAAATTATTGTGAGGTTTAAGTTTACAAAATGCCCTACAAGACTTCATCTAATATATAACTAAGAATTACTATTTTAATTACTTTTGGTTTGAGCCATCTCAAGGGAAAAAAAAAAATCCACGAAGTAATTTTTTAGAAAAGTAGATTTTTAGAATAATATATTTCACTCTTGAGCTACTTCAGGGAATGGTCATGCTTACTCAATAATGGGAATGCTCATTATTTAGAAGATTCTACAAATTTCTTAATGTGAGATCTGAGAAAAAGATGAAAAGGAAAAAAAAAGGGATCTCACCTACCAAAAAAAAAAAAGAAAAAAAGACTGTTTTAACAATTAGATGCTTGAGTTTCTGGTTTCTGTTTCATTTTATTATGTTCTCAATCATAAAATTTATTCTTTTCTAAAACTCTTTACTATTCAGTTTTCTATCTGGCAGCATAAAGTATAATGATCATGAGCAATATGATAGGAGGGAGATCTTCTGGGGATGGCGTGACAGAAGAGTTGGCTGCTATGTATTGAGAAAGCCATAATGTTGCCTTAATGGTAATTATCTTTCTCCTCCACCACTGCTGAACAATAGTTTTCACCCAATTTTCTAAAGTTGTTTCATTACCGCATACAATGACACCACTTAAAAACCTGTTCCTGCTGCTTTAATTTTATAATTGCATTAATTTGTTTCCTTTCTCTTCACAAAAATGTCACTGCAATTTCTGTATCAAGCTTTTCCATACTGAAGTACTTTATTGATATGTGGGGGATTTTTTTTCCAAAGTATTTGTTCTCTGAACAATCCATAATCCGTGCGACTGGTTATCAGTCTTGGCTGCTTGAATACATAATGACACAAGTGCTGATAAAACTGTACAAGCCATCTGTCTCTGGAGTTAAATGTTTTGAAAGCAAACACAAAAGTGCATAACAAACACTCCCTTAAATTGTCTTTGTAAATATTTATATCAGATTTTACCCAAAAATGCTTTTATGTTGTTATTTTATTCTGTTAATAGCTGTCAAGCAGATGCATGTCTTGCCTACTCAAAAGCAGACAGGTGTAAGAAGGAAAATAATATATGCCACTCAAGAGCTGGTCATACCCTTGTGCTGGAATTTCTGTGTGGTCTTTTATCTATTTTTATTATACCCAGAAGCTAAACAGCTATTTCATTGATTAACTTACTGCTGCAATTAGCAACTAGCTTCTGGTGTGATGACCAGCTGCTTTTCAACCTGCTTCTTTAAAACTCTCTTGCTTACAGCCAGAAAATTCATTCTTCAGTTCTAAAAGAGTTGAGGAAACAAGATAATTTCCACTCAGTGAGACTTTTTGATCTCAAGCAACATGAATAGGTACTCTTTGCCTCAGGGCGCTAACATTGAGTACAGTGGATTTGAACATAGCTGCAGTTGTATTTCAGACAACCATATTTATTTAACTTTTCATATTGCATCTTAAAAGCGAAAACAAAACAAAAGCAACATTTTCAGCTCTACTTATCCTCAAATACAGAAAGCTGGTTTTTTTTTTGTTTTTTTTTTTCTTTTGAACTTTCATGGGCTACTTTACTAAATTACCTTCTCTGAGATCTCATGATTTTACAGCCTCCTTACTTATATTGGAACTGAAATTATATTATTTCATTTCATAGAGGTTTTACAACCAGTCATATATTAAATATAATAGCTGGAAAACAGTTTATAATTAAGAAGATTATTTTCACTTTTTTTTGCTCTTAAGTATCAGACAAATGGGGAAGACTGTTCTTTATTTCTAGTCTGTAAAAAAAATCCAAGACTACAAAGCCACACACATGCTGTGTCAGATGTGCTTCCTTGGTATAATTAATTAACAGGAACATGCAGTGTCTATTAAAAATATATATTTTCAGTGACTTATTCCATGGACATTCTACCTGGCACAGTCAATTCACATTCCGTCCTCAAATTGCCTTGTTCAAAGGTCCCTGGACTCCTGCTATCACTGCTGCCAGTTTTGCTAGACTTATCACTACCACCTTCTACCCTGCTGCTTCTCTCTTACTTTCCTGGTGTTCCATCCTCTGTACTTAGGTACAGATCAAGAAACCCAAACTGTCTTGGCCCAGACTTCTTTTCCATCAAGGCTGAAATAAATAATGCTGTAAGGTTAACTTATATCTGCATTACTTAGCAGAGATAAACTGTCAGGATCCTTAATTAATACAATGACAGGAAGGTCAGGAAGCAGAGAAAGTAAGGGTGTGTGGGAGGGACTTCCCGGGATACAGAAAAGCAGGACCAAAAGTATTTTCTGAAAAGGTGGGGAAACCTCGCACAGTAAGATTTTCTACAGTATTCTGTGAAGAATTTAAGTGATCCAGATGGGTTCCATATCATGTACAAGACTGTACAAAAATTCTGCATTATTTTGATTCCATGGGCAGATAAATTTTGAAGGCAGCAATATTCAAGTACTTGAAATTTTGTTTCTACCCAGTTGTCTGAAGTTTCTTCATATCTATGTCTTTTCCAAGCTAAGAAAGTAAACAAAGTAGAAGTTAAGGAAGTATTCTGCATTTCTTGTCTCAAGTTCCTTTCCCCTACAGCTGCTCTACTATAAAAGCTATAATGAAAGGGAATGTTACTTAGTTTATCATATTTTCTTTTTTTTTCCTAGTATATTACCTAGAAATTCAATACCATTATGACTTACAAGCTACACCTCCATCAGTAATGGCTCTGCTGTTAGGATGTTTTTTTATCTGACCTAATTTTCTGTTCCTATTTCCAACTACATTCATTTTCTGCATTGACATACATGTCTATTAACCTTTCTGCATTTCCATGTGTGCACAGTCAGAAGTAGACATATGATTCCTGTGTCTGCTAAACTTGTAAGGTTACTAGGGGTCAAGTTTACTTAGTGCTGCCTAGTCTTTA